>NC_051187.1:56514712-57131491 GCF_015220075.1 Falco rusticolus
AAAAGTGTAACTGGGAGGCAGGAGGACCTCTTTCACCCAACCCCTTCTTTCTCCATTACATTACATTACATTACAGCAAAGGTAATGCAGTCCCCTGTAAGTGATTTAACGGGCCTACAAGTAGAACAGCAAAAGCATTACCTCAGAGTAACCTCTGAATGTATGGGCCATTGTTTTCCTCATTTTGACACTAAGACACCAAACATTTGAAGTCTCTTCCTTACTCGAAGCTTTTTGAATTTTTTATGTGCACTGCCACAGTAGTCTTTTTAATAAAGGGAAAACTCTTGATAAAAGGCATTAAAGCCCAAAAGAAAGCAGCAGCAGCAAGCGCTGGCTTCATTCAGTCACGGGAAACAGTTGGTAGCTGATTTTTTCCGAGAGCTGCCAAGAAAAGGTTGATTGCTCTCTCTGGCAGTGAGGATCCCATGCCTGACCTCGCCAGGCAGACAGCAACAGGGCATGGGGATTCCCAATAGGATGGGGCTGAAACTCAGCTGTAAAGCAATGATCCAAACATACAAAGTGGCTCTGATTTGAGTGTTTCAGTTTAAGTTCAAAGGCAGATTAGAGCCCTGCTGGAGCCCAGTCTGAACTTCCAAAAAGTTGAAACGCATTTCAGTGTGGTGTTCATTTTCTTTTCAATAAAAATCATACTATTAATCTTTTTTATTACCTTACAAACAGTGTCTACTTCCACTCAAAAGGAAATGGTGGAGGATCATGTAACCCCTTATGGCTAGCTGATACAAAAGAATATACTGGACACCTGCAGGTATTAAAAAGGTCTTACTGCAAAGCAAGCTGTAATTAACTCTTTTATGCTAGTCAGCAACTATTTGGTTTGCAGAGGGGTTATTTACACTTTAAACCTTTTCTTCTCCATACACTTTAGAACTTCCATGCTATTTTCAACTAATATCTGGGTTTCTGTATTCAGTGTTCCCTCATATTTCACAAAAGAAAAAAATTCAACACACTTGGCTCTGCTGAATTGAGAATACTCTGAAAATCCACCCAAGCTTCCTCTGGAGTCCAAGACTGATTATATTTTAGCTCAGCAAGTCAGATCCAACCCTTTCCATGGCCAGCCAGAAATCATTCCCAACAAACAAAAGCGAGTGAAACGTGGTCATTCTAGTCCAGCTGCCACAGTACCTGGTAGGGTAGGATCTTGCCAAGAAACCAGTTAGCAAAGTTGCTGCAAAAGAATCTTTTCAGAGGCCACAGAAGGTAATTTTATTCTACCCCAACCTTTCGTCTGGGACACAGAACATAACAAAATCATAGCGGCACAGAACAAGTCACATTCCTTAAAAAGGGCATATAACTCAGTACCAAATTATCCCTTGGTCTTTACTTGCTCTCTTGTTGTCCAAATTTTCCACAGATGCTTCTGTCCATCTGTATGTATATCTCAGTATAAATGACCTTTGCAACAGGCTCAGCTCATGTGTGTACATGGATCATCTCAGAGACATGTCAGTCCCTATCACCAGGGCCATGTCAGGAAGCATTGCACACTTACACTACTTGTATTGAGTATCAGGGTTAATGGAATTTTGTCCAAGGTTCAGGCACATGTAGGAAAACCTGCATTTGTGTCACCATGTCAGTCTACACAAGCTCTTATTTTTTGGCAGAACTAATCCCACATAATATATATTCATACCAAATTGCACATATCCCAACAACCATGCAGAACAAGAACACTCATGGGCAGGAATTTCATAAAATTGAAGCATTTACTGCAATCTGTTAAGATTTACCCATGGTTTCTACTGGCAGTTAACCTTTATTTTCAGAAATATAACTTTCTAGGCAGAAATTGCAGTTTCTAAGGTCAGGAGTGAGTAAATTTGAACTCACTGAATGCAAAATCCCTCTGCTAAAGAAAAACCCCACCTCAATCAGATGCTGAAAAAAAACAGAAAACACATTAAAAGTAACCAAAGTAGGTTAGTTTGATTTAAAGAATAAGTCATTCTGATTATATGAGGAGATGAATGTCAAATTTTCATTTCTCTAGTCATATTGTCTCTGCATGCAAATCAGTAGCAATCGAAATTACTAAAACTTTCATGTCCAAAATTCAACACTCTTCTCATCTCTAAACAGGACTTCTCAGTGCTTGTCCAATTCTGAACCTGGCAATGATGCAAAAAGCAAGATGCTTGCTTAACGTCACAGGAAATTTAAATTCTGGGAAAAAAAAACCCAAACCCAATAGATACATTATCATATATTAAGGGGAATATGTACATAAACAATTAAATAAGGAAGATCATTCTCTTTCAGTAAAAAAATGAGGGATAAATACATGACATATAACATACACATATTGTCCAGAATCTTGAAATCAAGACAAACAACCCAAAATCCTCAAGCCAAGCCTACTCAAGAGAACATACTATAAAAATCTTTGGCTTTTGAATGAGGACCTTTTTTGGTTATTTCAGCAATTAGTTTTCTTCTGGTATTCAACTTCATGTCCCATCTTTGAAAACATCTTTTTCCTACTGAAATGAAAGCATTATTTTCTTTAACAAAGGGTTTGTGATAAGAGGTAGGTGAACTATGTTTTCCATAAAGAGGAAAAATAGGTAATTTAGTATTTTCTTCATCCAGAACCCATAGATTTATTTTAGGAGAGCCACCTCTGACTCATTAGAAGGCAAAACTAGAACAGGATGGAGAGAAATACTAATTTAACTGTTATAGGTTAATTCCAAATGCTACCAACAAACTTTTCAAAGGAAGGTTAACTGAATCACTGCTTGTGATCCTTAGAGTGGTTGGTCTGGAACAGTTGATTTGGCTACAGAGAAGGATCTAAAAGAAAGATTCCTCTAATCTAGTTACTGTGGGGTAAAAGAAAAGACACAGGCAAATGTTTTGATGATCTCTCTACTGTAGTCACATTTTGTCAAAGACCAAACAGCATTGTGAATTATACTAGTCACATGCTTCCCATTAAAATTCTATGTAGGGCTCAGTGACTATGAGAATTTTTAGAAGAAGCAGACCGAAGAATCCTGAACTCATTTCAGGGAAAGTGGGATACTTTCTGTTTACCACAGTACACTGAGAGTGTCTGGGACTCCATGGAGTAGTTACACAAGCTGCTGCTTAAATTCCACTCCAAAAAGAAGGAAAGGTTGGTAGGACAGCAGAAGGAATCTGAAAAAAATTGTTGCATAGTATGGTCTACAGAGTGTCTGATGGAATGGAGAAAGTATTTGGTGCATAGAGTAATGAATATCTTTCCTAGAACTGTTCTTCGACCAGAAGGAAACACAAATCAAATTAGAATAGGCTTCTGATACTGAGTTGGAAAATATGTTTGTAAGCTGAATTCACTAAAGAAGCCTTTGCATAGGAAAGCTCAGGTGAGGAGAGCAATGGATCTTCTATACCGATGTTCTCATATAAACATCATGATGAAAACATTAGCCCAGACTCTAATGTGGAGGAAAGTCAGTTTTGGATCCTTCTCTGCAGCCCAGGCTGAGATGGATGATTATTGAGAAAGTAATATGTTAGGGCTCCCAGGATGAGTATGTATACTGAGATGCCATTTGAACATAATTAAAAATTTCAAATACATTTTCAAGAGTTGGCTGCTTCTTGATTGCTGTTGATCTTTCTTAGTATTTTTCTGCTATTTGGTAACTGTAAAGATTTTCCCACAGAGAAGAAAGTGAGCATGAACGTTCAGCTCACACTCACATCATCTGTCTCTGTTGTATCTGTGCTATTAAGTTTTATTGTATTTGTCTACCTACTCCTACAAAATTCTGCTCAGGTTTCTTAGATAAAACAGGATGGGAAAAGAGCTCCAAGGGGATGACCCCAGGTTGTCTTCATGGGGTTTTTTTCTAGTGGCCAATAAACAGGGGTGAAAATTGGGCATACTGAAGACTTGTCCCAGTTGTTCTATTGTTGGGAATATTGCTTGTCTCTGGAAGAATCTACTCTTTCATCACAAAAGACATGGGGCGAAGTAAGAGAGGATGGGTGCCATTAAGCTGAATACTAGTTCTAGACAACAGTAGCTCAATACAGAGTGTCTAAAAAGAAAACATTAGATATGTATATATATGTATACAACAATGTTCCTTCAGTTTATGATTTTCTTTGCCTTAGTTCTACCTAAAATAACATGAAGAACACAAGTTGCGAAGATCTTCTCCCATGGAACATGCAGGCAGAAGTATGCCAAAGGAAGCGGCAGCTGGGTAAAAAAGGAGAAGGCAGCGGTACTGCAATTATTGTGTAAGAGGCCGCAAGTCATTGACTTCGGAAATGACTGTACCATCAAACCTGGTGTGATGGCTTAAAGGCCTTTTTCATGGGAAGCTATACCAAATACGCACTGACAAGAAGCCTTCCAACTCTGAGGTACTTGCTAATGCTAAGAGGATATCACTGCTCTGCTCAAGTGTAATTTGTGGTGGATGTTTGACTGTAGCTTTCTTCTACTGAGAGTTGCTTCTTCACATAGAACAGCTGCTAATATAACCCTTGATGGCCATTAGAACGATATAACTAGGCTTCCAGAATTTGAAAGCTCTTCATTAATGCTGCTGTCTAGCCATGGAAATACACTTTTTAAAGTAGGGTTGGGAAATATTTTCCTTAATGGAAACCAAACAGGAATTTCAAGTACCTTTCTGCAGACCGACCATAAGGCTACATCTCGGTCTTAGTTCCCCATGCCCTGCAGATCTCCACAGTGACCTTGCATGGCCCACAGCCCTGCTGTGCCCTGGCCTTCCAGCCTCCGGTCCCCAGAACCCAGCCAGTGCACAGCACGAGTTCAGAGTCGCCGCAGTGCTTTGCATTCCCCCAGTACTCAGGCTTCCCTAAGGGCTGCCTGCAGCATCTCTCAAACATTGCTCAAGTCCTGTACAGGACACACAGGACTGGTCTGGAAGGTCACCTTGACAAATAAAATGGGAAAAAAAATATTAGAGACTCATGATCAGTGTGGCTATATGGCATGCTAGCAATAAAAGCTATGACTGACTCACAAACCAATTTCATCAGCAAACACCTGCTGGGATTTGTTTCCCAAAGATAAGTACTGCTATCTTTTTCATGCACATACACGGCGCAGTATTCCAGCCCTTTATTTCTAATTTAACTCATTTACCTTTTCCCAGCACATTGTACTTTTTTTTTTTGGTCATTTTTCTACCCATGAATTTCACAGCAGAATGGAGAATCAGCCAAACATATCTAATGCATGAAACTTGTCTGTCTTCCAAAAATGGCTGATCAAACTTAATCCATAACAATTACAAACAGCAGAAGGTATCATTAAACTATATATGAGGTTTTTATAGTATGTACAGATGTTAGCAACACCTGGAATTATGTACTGTGAATTGTGAGATAATTTCTGATGAACAAACATTGAATACAGTTGTGATATATTGCCCCTCTAAGCTTACTTATAAGAAAAGTATGGACATGTGTTTGAATAAATCTTACTTTCCTCCTGACCTTTTTTCAACTGGTAGAGAACTTAAGCTTGTTAGTTTTTAATTTATCTCTCAAACATGAACTCAGTTTATTAGAGACAGAAGTAAATTTGGTGTTACAGAGATAATGTTTAGCTTTGTAATTCTGGTATTAATTCATTCTTACAACTAATCACAGGGTGACATAGTTTATTTTCTGAAGAAGTTTGATCTCTTATTAGCTTATACAGTTACTTTATGAGTTGCTGCCTGAAGCTAAACTGTTGCCTGGGTAGCAAAAAATTAAGTACAGATGCTCTCTAGGTCAGAAGAACTAAAACTCTTCGAAGTGCTGCATCCTGTACGCTTAAGTTTTGCTGTTAAATGTTAACACATACAGTCCAAAGCAGAGAATAACAAATGCTGACCTCTGCACTCAGGCATTTAATTTTGACACCTACACCTCAAGAAGATTCAAACTGCTAGCAGGAGCCTCAACATGAAAAACAGAATATATGAAAGAGACATGAAAGATGGGATCAAAACTAAGCATGAAATAGAAGTGCAACATGCATTCTGGTGCAATTTCTGAGTATTTATAGTTCAAAGGAAACTAAAACACACAGCTTCTGTACCTGTGGTAAAGGATGGTTTCTGTTAGTGACCTCTGCTGCGAACACCGATTTGTGCTGTGCCATATGCCTGTATGGTGAAGTACAGCTCCACCCTTTGTTGTCTTGATTAATGCAAGGTATTCAAAGACAGTGTTTATTGTTATGCTAAATAACATAACATGTCTCATATGTATCTTGACTTGGATCCTGGATGCAGAAGTCTTTTCAGAGTTTTCCTCTGTGGCCTAATGAGGTCACTCTTTGACTTGAGAGGTTAGGGTATCTCTGGGATGTCGTCACTTTCCACATTACCAATGTATAATGTATCACATATACTGGCCCTTGGCATCAGTGTGAAATTCAAATCAGCACATAGCACAGGACATAACCCTTTTGTATTTTTGGGCACTAGCTCTGGATATTTCACCGTGCTGTGTCACTAAAGAGCCAAGCTCCTTGCAGCGGTGACAAGATTTCCTAGTGTGTGCCCTGTATATATGGCATTGAAGATGTTACAGAACTGCAAAGAATAAAAGCATATACACGTAGACCATCATAGCCATCCTGTTTATACCAGTTGTGCTTCAGCTCTTCTATTTTATTTTATATTTCAGTGAATTAAATAGCTGTCTTTATATATGTTTAGAGGAGTGTATTCATTTATGCTCAGCTCATCTTTGCATCTTAGACAAAATACACAGTGACCAAAATATAAAAATTTACACAAGATGTGATAGACATCGCAGTATGATACACAATACTGAAAGCATTCATTCAATACATAAGAAAGATTTTCATTTAATCTGCTTTGGGGGGTGGGGAGGGATACAATGTGCCTCTTCCATATACTAAATTAAATTGCTTTTCATTGACTCAGGTTACCCTGGGCACTGCTTATTCTAATGCAGCCTTATTAAATTCAGAGAAGGCTGCTACAGTGAAGTCTGAGGTAAACTAAACAATGTTCAGACGCTGTCTTTGAAGAATGACATGTAACAGAAACAGTGCTTAACTTGCTCCAGGAACGCATCTTTAAAAAGTCTTCTGCTGTCTAATTACAGTAACTCACAAGACATTTAA
Organism: Falco rusticolus; assembly: GCF_015220075.1. NCBI lineage: Eukaryota > Metazoa > Chordata > Aves > Falconiformes > Falconidae > Falco > Falco rusticolus. The sequence continues at coordinate 56,521,872 of NC_051187.1, forward strand.
GCTAGAAAGGTCATTAACATTTTAAGCATACACTACACCATGACTACTGCATATTTCCTGACATTCCTATAAAACCTAGTGCTCTTGGGAAACTGATAGTTCACAGGGTTGTTAATGAGTGAGAGACCCTTTTCCTCTTGATCACTGGTCTGAATTCTGTTTAATCTGGAAGCAGCAAAAAACTGTCAGTGGCTGCTGGTGTTTATGAATTAATTTGATAACTACTCTTGGTTTAGACTGTATCAGGAAAATGTCCCAATTTAAAAAGCTTTCCTTACCTTCCTTGCCCCCTTATTCATGAAATCATATCTGATCTGCCTGGATCAGCATGGCATAGAAAACTACAGTCTTCTAAAAGTCACTGGGCAAACAAAATGTCAGTGATCATACAGCTTCACCACGGCTTGCCAAGGTAACTGTATAGCTCACTGGGTACACAAAAGATGCAGTATAGACCTCCTGACTCCAGGTCAAATTACAAACTCTTCTTTCTTCCCAAGGATACTGCTGTGTGCTGAGAAGAAAAATTCTCCTTTATAAATAAGTAAGATCAAGTTTTGGGATTTGTTTGTGTTTTTTTTTACAGAAGCACTGTACTGGGTGCTTCTGGAAAACATGAGGGTATTTCCCCCTCATTAACTCATTTGCTTGTAATGAAAGTTTCCTCTAAAACATGTTTTTGGTAAAGCTCATTATAAAATACCTTTTCTTAAACTTGGCAGATGCACAACTCAGATAGGGCTCCAACAGTGGCCTGTTTCCCTGGCATATGGGACTTTTAAATGCTTTATGGAAGAAATATTCTGCAGGGGTAAGTAACAGAGGTGGGACTCTTACCTGGCAGACCAAGGCAAAGACTCTCCTCCCTTCCTGCTTCCCCTTCTCTTTTCCCTCTTTCCTTTTTGTGCTGGACCTGTTAATGTAATGAAAAATAGTATGAATTACAAAGGAAGAATGGCCTGAATCAGACAAGGTATCACCAGATGGTTCCAACAATCTTTCTACTGCACATCATTCTACTATTTGCTCTTTAGCCTGGTTAAAGCACTTTTCTAATGTGTTGAATGGATACCTTTCTGTGACATCCAAGACAATGAGCATTATTAGACCATTTATGAAACAGTGGTATCTTCAGGTAGAAAGACTGAATTGTTACTGGAAGTACATGGGCTTCTCCATGTATTGGTATCTACCTCTTTCATTCTGAAGACAGAGATTTTCTCAGCCTGACTGATGTGTGGATACGTGCCATGATGTTCTCAGGTATCCTGTGATCATCGAGATTTGAGACAAGAACAGAGCAGACCAGGATTTCTATCCATTCCATATGCCAAGATTCCCATTTAGTAGAAATCAAGGCACCAAGGAGTGGCGAACCTAATGAATGTTTGAGTCTTGTCCAATATGCAACTGGGACGTGGCTAAGTGGGATACACCAACTATATATATCTAATCTCCAAAAATGTACAGCAAGTGATTTTTTTAAGTCTTTTTCCATTAACCTGGTAGAGTTTTAAGTACTGAGAATGAAATTCTGACTTTACTGGAGACTATGATGAGCCTCCCATTGACTTAAGCAAGGATAACACATTAATTTGGTAACAGCATAGTTTAGCTTCTCACTCTTCTAAAAGTTCTTCCTGGTTCGTCTCTGATCTACAAGGAGGCCACAGTTTACACCACCCACAGCTCTGCAGTCCCCAGATCAAAATATTTTGCTTCTGTTTTCTGACATTATCTTACTGTAGTTAAGTCTAGCAGCTGCCTGCTCAGAGAGACAGAATGGGAATAAGTGTGATAGAATGTAAAACATTGCTAAGTCTATATGACAACTTTGGTGATATTTACTGCTTCTCACCTTTTCTTAATTACCAGATCAGTAGAGAGGAACATTCCTCACCTAATTTTCCTGTCCCTTCATTTGCTGTATGCAGCTGGCTACAAAAATCAGCTTGTTAAGTAACTATCCATTGCCCAGCATCAAGGCTGATTCTACAGGGATCTAAGATTAATATTAATGACTGGTTTTAATCAATTTGGTATAGGACGGAGATCGTTAAGATCAAACTCAAGATGCTATAAGCTGGGAAGGGATGACAAATTATGTAAGGATAAGACTAAACTGCATCACAATGAATGAATGAGAGAACCAAACACAATCAGTGGGGCAAAATATGGATGGTAGCTTACAGCCCAATAGGAGATGGACTATTCCAGCCTGCTCGCTGGCTCCTGTTCCTCAGGTACATTTTATGAGAAAGCAGAGAGTCAGGTGTGTTAGGGAGGCTTCCTGGTCATTATCTGCTGTCTAAAAATGGTTCTGAACTAGCTACATGCAGTTGTTATGTGTTTACAAGTGTACCTAAACATGTATCTAAACAGGGCATGAATTTCAGCACTAGATCATGACCATTCATATTGTCTAATTGTTAGCATGCTGCCAACCATGAATTTGGTCCATAACAATTAGTGCTCCTCCAGACAATGCTACAGCATGGCTCAGCAGTAGGACAAGGTCAATTTTCTGTAAGCAGCGAGAACAGATTATACCAGCAGAAGACCTTAATCACATAGTTATAAGCTCTGACATGTCTCTGCCAGAGAGCAGGTCATGGCATTATAATGTTTATTAGCATAAAGAGATGCCACCCATGTGTTTGCATTGTGGCATGCCTTCGGAGGAAAACTGCATATGCAACAAATCTATCCATTTCTCCTCCTTTCAAAAGAAACCTGTTGTTGTATCCTGGAAGTAGGGCCAGATATTGTACACAAATACTGATAAACAAGATGGCTTTTGTTACTTCAGACTATACAGATCATAGCCTCACTATATGTGTCAAAGAGTTGTAGAAACTAGTTCTGCAGAAACTAGTGCATGAAGCAGCATGGATGTTCCCCCAGCCAGGAGACATTATCCCAAACATAGATGTCTTCTCATATTTAATGATTCCTTATGAACACATATTTGTAGCTTCAACAATGACAGAGCTGTCTCTGCTGGATCTTGAAACAGTAAATTTCTGAAGTCTCAGCCAAAAAGACCATGTTGCTAAGGTATGTCATTCCCAGTTATCACTGGGCATGTGTGAAGCACCACAGTGAAAAATGTGGGCAATGTCTGGTTAAGTATAAGGTGGCCAGTCTGGCATCCATTGCATTAACCCAGCTGAGGGACAAGCCTCCTGCCTTCCTGCCTCATATCCACAGAGCCAAACTATTGATTTTCCTGTCCAAGTTGCTGACCTTCAGGTCTTTCTTCAGGCTCAGTTGTTTTGCCTGGTCTCCAAAGGAGGAGAGATACAATTTATGATCAGCTTATGACTTTTTGGAGAGATTCTGGTTGTAAGGTGTGCATTATTCTGGTGACAGTTACTGTTGTAATGTACAGTATGTTTAGAACATGCAATGGGTAGGGTTTTTCCATTTCTTTTTACGCTAGTATGTTTAAAAGGTTTATTTTTCTTGTTAAATTTAGCTATGCTTTCAAAAGCGCAAACACTTCTTGATAGGACAGCAGACATACTTGTAAGAAACTCCAAATTGTTTCCTTCGCCCACTCCTCATTTTAGATCATCTTTCACATGGGAACAGCTTCCCTCCTCCTCACTCACCTCCTCCTCCGAAAAATTTCTGACATCTGTTCCTTTACCTCTCTAGCAGCCACTCTCCCCTCATCATTTGCCTTTTATTTTATGGTACCCATTTGTGCACTTCAACTCTGTGCTCTTTGGGGTATGAGCTGTTGTGTGTTTGCACTTCTAACCCTTTGTAAAGCATCTTAAATGTTATAGACATTTACAGCACAATATAAATGATAATGTAGTTAGATTGGAAAGGCAATTCCCTAGTTAACACCTCCCACATGTGGTGATTAAGTACTAGGCTCAAAAGCATGCAGCAAACCCAGTGCAGATACATTTCTAGAAAGACTGCAAATTCCTAACTCCAGATGGTCTGCAGTTGGTGAATAATTACATGGATTGTTTGGTGCTTCACTAATCAATCATGACAGCAACAAGGAGAAAAAGCATGTCTGGGTAAAATAAAATGTCCTTTGGATAAACCCCAAGTTATCATTTTGTGCACTTGATCTGCTCATCAAACATCACCTTTTTTTCCCTTTTCTGGTCTTATGCTGTTCCTAATTGTTTAAGAATAAATCCAGAAAAAGCGGTTTGTTTTTTTTCCTATAAAATAAACAAGAGGGGAGGCTGAAGAGCATCAGCATGACTGCAAAGCTGCATTGTATTTCACAGACTGCAAAAATTGTAAATGGGAGAGGAAGGGGCAAAGAATTAATCTACTGCAGTAGGCTCTGGAGACCATTGAAGCCTTCTCTAACTACTTCTGTAATATCAGCATGAAACCTGCAATTTAGGATGCAGAAAACAAGGATTGAAAGGGAGAATGTCAATCTCCAAATTTCTTCTTCGCAGCATGGAAAGTTTGATCTTAAAAAAAATAAAAGTAATTATCTTAATCAGACCATAAGTGATAAATATGGAGTTAGCTTTAACTGAAAAACATAGAGCAAAGTCCAACATTATCTTGGTTATGTACTGACCAGTTTAATTTGATCTATCTGTGCATCAAAAGGAGGGAAACAGTACAATTAAACACATAAGAGAAAGGGTGGATGGAGATACTGCAGGAGTCAGAAGTAGAACAGGCAGTTTGGGGGTTTTATTTTCAGGGAGAGGGGGAGAAAGGGAAAAAAGTACTAAAAAGTTCAGTTCTGTAATTGAATCTGTTGTTCTGAGGGCAGATATCTTTGTGGTTTCTTGCACTTAGGTATAGTATTTTGCAACCTAGTATTTGCAAATGGTCCAGGAAACTGTTAGATAACCTACATTTTCTCCTAAAGTAATAAGTCTTGAAACTAACTGCATGGCAGTAGACACAATAAAATGTAATGAGCATGTTAAACTGTGTGGCTCTTGTTCAAAGTTTGTACATAAAAGCAGCAGAGAGCAGAGACACTATGTGCTGCATTTCAATCTGTCTAGATTTTCCATCAAATAAGCAAAACTAGTTTTCAATTACTGTAGGCATGAGTCAGAAAAATACAAGTGGGCAATACAGAGGGGCTGTGAAAGCAGTGAGGTAAAAAGTACAGAATAACTGCATTTCAAAGATCTAAAATTACAGGTTTATCCATATTAAGTTTAACTACTGTTTGTCTCTCAGTACTACTTCATTAGAGACACATAGCGTATAACTAACCGATCTTCTTAGGGAGGACAGTTGCCAAAAGGTGGTACTGCACACTGATGACATTAATACTTCCTTCTAGTACCAGCCTAAGTAATTTGGAATGAGATCTATATAAACTGTGTGCAGGTACTGCTGGAGGCGGTGCTTCTGCTGATGTCTTAGAAGATAGGCCTGGAACACAGGCTAAGCTAACCAAGTATTGATCCATGCACTATGGGAAGAAAATCAGGTGAAGAATAAGCTTTTATCTGTTTTTCTTTTCTTCATTACCTTGGACTTAAAATATGTTGAAAAAAGTCTTATATAGAAGTCACTAATCTTTTATTGCTCCAAATTACCAAAGCTGCATTAAGTTGCTTTTCTTACGTTCATCTGCTTACAGACCACTATGTCATCTAGTTCACTGTGTCTTGCTCAAAAAAGGCTAATCGGAGGCAGTTTTGAAGGTGGCATTTAAAGTAAGCCACTGAGGGGCTCACAAGAAATGCAAGAGAATTCAGGACTGGCCAACTGATTGAACAGTAAAAGAAAAAGCAAAGCATTTGTCTGGGAACGTTTCTGACAGAATCCTTCGGAGTCTTCTTGAGAGAATGCATTGTTGAGATGCAAAGTACGGTACAATACCCCCCACCTTTCCAGCTCATTCTAGTTGTTCCCATCTAGTACAAAGCACAGTCATTCTCTCCTTTGTAAATCTCTCCTTCTCTCTTTATGTCTTAAGCACCAAGATACCGAAGTTGCTCATGCTGATTTCTTACAGGAGACCATCTTGATCTTTCAATATTTCTAACAAGCATTTTTATTCTTTTCTATCTACAATATGCATAAAGCCTGCACATCTTGGCTCTCTTTCTGTGATCAGGCTTAGTTTCCTACAGTTTGCTTCTCTAAGCCAGTATTGGGAAAAATTAAGCTTTTCACCTGTTGAACCTTTGCACTTTTCTAAATGTTTCTAGGGTTTCTTATTCTTTTTTCTGTGAGAAGATACAGCTGAATTGGAATTCTGCCTCCACTTCCCTTTGAATGTCTTTGTGGTTGGATATAAAAGTTTCCAGATAACTAAACTTATCTATTGTTTCTGCAATTGATCACTAGGTAAAGTTTGCTTGCATCCTACCTGTGGTAACTGAGTCAGTATACAGGCATTTCATTCCCTCTCACATTAAGGTCCTTGATGCAGTTTTCACTCATGGTTTTCACTAACTCCAGCATTTGCTGCCTATTATCCAGGACTGCAGCTTGCCTTGTTATCACCCATCTGAGGTGGGGTGAGGTGGAGTGTGTGTGTATGTGTGTGCGGATATGCCATTCCTTTTTAGTTTGCAAATCCTTTCAGAGCTTCTCTCAAAGCAAATACTCTGCACATGTTGAAAAATTCTGGGCAGCACGTTACTGTTTCACATGCTGTCTAATGAAATGGTTGCTTGCTGCTGTTCACAGATGTTCGGAGCACACTACTGACTTACCAGGATGAGTTCATTGGTAGCTTGCACTTGGCAGTTTTATTCCATAGCCCATTTGGATTAACTAACTACTGCTCCATGCCAATACCACCAACCTCTTCTAGACAGATACCACACGGATTTTTCTTACTCCGGACAAGAAGCAATGGGCTGCTGAATATCTGTCTTTTGACATTCTAAAAACCAGCAATTGATCTTCTGACTCGGGATGGTCTTTGCCTGCTACAAGTTCAGCCTTCAGCATCACTTGGCTCTTAGTCACGATGCCATACCCATCTACACAAATATCCTGGATATTCAATTTGTGTCAAATGAAGAATGAATGAACATGAAAGCAACAAAGTTCAGCCAGATGCCTCTTTCATTCAGTAAACCAAAATGAGTAGTCATTTCCCATTACTTCTTTGGAAAGCTTTTGCATCCGACAGCCAGATTTGCACAGTTAGGTCCCCAGTTGCAAGGGTGATAGCTTTGCTTCGTTTTTATTGAATGTCTCTTCAAGCTGTTGGTAGAACTCATCAACTGCATCTTTGTCATCTGCTATCGTAGGAGTGTTAATCTGTATGATCGACATATTGACTGGATTTGCTAGAAAAAGAACTGTAATGGTTTTATTGCTGATTGGATTACATCCAAGCATATACTTTGATCTCCTCTTGGATATGACAAACACAGCACAAGTTTCTTCTAATTTTTCTGAGCTTAAGCAACACCCCAAGTAGCTGTTCATCATCCTAGAATGACACCTATTATTCCGCTGCAGCAATGATTCTATACTTACCTACTTCAGATTTTTTCCAATTCTTTTGTCACAATAATGTGCTTTCCCCCCCCCCCCCCCCCCCCCCCATCTCATGTTTTTACATTAATGCTTGGTCTGCAGAAGATTAGTGGTTTAACCATCAGGAATTATCTTCCTAGAGGCTTGGTAAAGCCACATATACTCCATATGACCAAAGACTCTATATGACCAAATACTTTACATGAACCTCTTCTGAGCTGTAGTGTCTTGCATTCCATCATAGGAGAAAGATAAGAGGATGGATCTAGTGGCCATTGCTCTGCCATGCTCTTTTTCAAACCTAGCACCCTCTCCAATTGTCATCTACCCACATGCACATCTCATGAAGTTTTCCAGCTTCCCTGTACCGTCGTCAGCATTTGGAGTTTGCAGACTCTACTGATCCTAAAAGTAACAAACTCCTTATCTGACAAGTCAGGTGACTTGGTGAATATTTGATCCACAAAAATGAGTGATGAAAGTGGAAGTACAAAAGGGTGAAAACAACATTTTGGTAACTGAGGGAGTGGGACATGGAAGTTGGAGGAGGTACAGAGCATTTGAAAACCAAAGGGAGAGTCTGAATATTGAACAAGTTACTTTAAGGAATGTATGCAGTAAGCATTGCTTAGATGTAAGCAGGAGTTCAGTGAGCGCTGTGAAACTTCCAAAATGTAGCGGATCTGGTTGACACACCTATGGTCAATCTTCTCTTGCATCTCGTAACGTTTTATTTTTATATGTGATCTGGAAACACAGCAAATGTCAAAGTACTGTAAATCAGGACCCAATTAAAACTGAAGCTATGACTCAAGTTCATTTTTAAGTTGGTTCCATGCTTGTTAAAGCATGTTTCTCCTTTTAAGGTACTCCTTTGCTACAGAGCACAAAATGGCAGCTTAAGGAAGAAGGAAAAAAAAAAAACCAAACAACTTCCTATTCCTTCTTGAACACTTACATAATATTTTAAATGTGTTTTTCTCAGCTGAAATAAATTTTACTTATAGGGACATTGCACTAAATCATTTTGCTTTTCTGGGGTGCAAGTCAAAGCAGAAGCTGGGATATTTCTGTGTTCTCTTCGTAATTTCACACTATATTCCTCAGTTGCTTCATCTTCAGGGGTTCTCTCGTACTCATTTTTTTAGTTAACTTTTTTCTTCCTTCAGATACCTATGGATATGACCTTGCAGAAAAAACATAGTGGTGTCAATACTATCAGTCCAGTCTGTAATTTCTTCCATCAATCCCTCTTCATGAGAAAAAGAGACAAATGAATGGCAGGGTTGAAGGCTGCATTTTATTGATCAATATGAGATATCATTAGGACAGATAGTCTGCTTTTTTTTCTGTTTACCTGAACAAATTAGAACTTTTCTCTTAAGCATTTGTTGACTCTGAGATGTTATGCAGATATTTTAGAAAAAATATATATATCACCAGAATAAGATTCTTCTGACTGAGTCCACCCACTGGTCTGACTCTCTGTCACACATCCCAGGTTCAGCAGTTTCCTAGAGGCTCTCCATATGATCATAGAAACCTTTACATGATGACAAAACCATTGCAATGAGAATTTGAACCTGGTGCTGGCAATCGAAGTAGTATTTGTTTAGTCTGCTCTCCTCAGGTTCTTCATGTACTTTTCTCCAGAGCAATTCTGTAGTGCAGTAAGTCCCATAGCTTCAAATATATTCTTTTGCTTAGAAAGGCTGCATGTGAGATTTGAAAAGCAAAAAATCATTACATCTAATCTTCTCTCAGAAGAATGTAACAGATTTATGTAGCCAAATGTTTAAACTGCTTAGAATGATATGTTGGTACTCTGGAAAAAAGTTTTCAATGTGTACAAGATAAATCCACAACCTTCACCCCAGATTTATGAAATTTAGAAAAGAGTAACTATTTTTTTTCCTTCTATTTTTTGCATTATAGATGGCAATTATGATCATTTACAGACAGCTACTCACCCACAGTTACAACAAATCATTATAATTTCTACTACCAGCAATTACAATACAACAGCAGTGTATTTCAGATGCACTTCATTCTTCTCAGGATATATGTACTTGTAGTTGCAGTATCATAAAAATCAGTATGAAGTAAACAGAAATGCAAAAATATGAATGAGGATCAGTGAAGAATTTGGAAAAGCCTCTTGGCTGGCTCCTATCAGGAAAGTTTGAGTGTAGCTGCAGCACTGTCAAATCTTGTAAAACTCATTTTGTGTAGCCATGTTATTACTCACTTTATTATTTCTGTTAAATTTTGGGTTTGGGTTTTTTTAATTACTCATGAGAATACAGAGAAGCATCAGCTAGAAAAAGGAAGTCAGGTAAGCATTTTATTTAGAATCCAAAGATTTTTTAAGTCAGCCTGATGACAATTTGCATGTCCTCATTGTTTAGGAAACCTGTATAAAAGTTACAGTGACCAAATCCATACTGCCAGCATGAAGTATAGTGCTGACCTACATAGCCTCTTGGCTGTTATTTCATTCCTGATGTGGACAACTGACTATGATCCATACTTGTACAAAATATTAGGGCTGCTGTATCTGCAGAAGCAGAGATGGCAACTTTCTCTTTGCCTATTGCTATTGCAACTCATAACTGGTATATTCTGGTGCACCAGTAAGGAAAGATCTTTGTCTACCTTTATCCGTGCAGATGTGCTATTCCTGACTTCAACTGCACAGACCCTTTGCAGGATATAAGGGACACATTATGCTGGCCTTTTGATTAAGTCACTTTCTGCCCAGGGGAAATGCAAGCACAAGGAAAGTAAGCAGCAACAATCTCTTGATCAAAGTAAGCAAGCACACTCAGGGTTTTCAAGCCATCCCTAATAAAGAAAGCATGATTTAGCTGTAATGCTAGCAGGAGTTGGTGCAGAAGGTGTGGTTCCCTGTTTTGCCACACAGTTCTCGTATGATTTGAGCAGTGATGGAATTAAAGAATTTAGCCTAGGAAAGAGCTCATGAGGCTATTAAGTCCATCTATCTGCCCTGAGGCAGGATCAGCTGCATCTCTGCCAAGGTTTGTCTAACTACTCTTACAAAAACATTCAGAGACTGGGGCTCTAAAACCTCTAGGCAGTCTATTTCTGTGATTAATTCATCCTTGTCTTTAGGAAGATTTTTTTTTCCTCCTGATGTCTAACTTAAACCTCCTTTACTACAGTTTAAGCTTGTTACTTTTGCCTTATCCACTATGGACTCAGAAATATTTTCCTTCTTTTGCTTCAAGTTATTAACCATTTGAGGAATGTCAGTGAGTCGCCACTCTTTTCACCTCAGGTCTAAGCAATGTGTAAACAGTTTAGCTGTGTAAACCCATGCTTCAGAAGTTGCTTAGCTAGATGGCATGCTGCACATATTCCTTTGCCAAAAGGAGTGTTCAGACCTACCTACAAAGCCATTGTTAATATCTGACATTGAACTTCTAGGAACAGGACTGTTTGAATTGCCAACTTCCACCAACAGTCTTTTCAGTAGTCTTCTCATTAACAGCTTCTGCTAGAACACAATGTTTTTGTATTTAAAAGTCAGCCAACTCAGCTGTTTACCACTGATATGTAACAGGGACAAATGGCCAAGTGCCTAAAGGACTATTTAAATGTGTGATTATGGTTTTAAGATTTACCTATGCAACAAAGTTCCAGAAGAAACATCCAGAGATTCCTAAGTACCAGTTTGTGGAAGCCCTTCAGAAAAGCTGCATATTGAAGTATTTTAAGAAGAGCTTGTGGGGGTAGCAAGTTCAGAACAAGGCTTCCCTGTATTCAAGTGGGCTGGAGGATAAGAAAACTGAAACATGCTAACTGCTTTCTAAATACTGACAAAAGAGATCTATTCTAATGGATTTTCCAGTGAACAATCTTGATGTTCTTACCCAGAATTTACATTTACCCAGTCTCCAAATTTCAATGAGAACTCTACAGAAGGAATAAGAATTTTCATGTATGATTTATGCTTGCACATATGAAACATACTTCATATCAGGAGGATACAAACTTTAAGAGGAAAGTACCGTCCAATGTAAAACAGTAAATAGAGGCACTGATAACAAGAAGGCTGCCTGATAACTCAGCAAAGTTGTGTTCCTCTGTGCTTTGTACAAGTAAAGATCCTTCCCCTCTCCACCTCCAGGGACAACTGTTCTTTCAAGAAGAGAATTCTGAATATTAAGAAATCTATTCAAGTAGAAGTGAAGGGAGGAGCATATGAGGGAAGTGATTCATCACCATAACTGAAGTAGAAGAATAACCCATTCATATGCAAGGTCATCTGTTGTTCTATGTCATTGTGCTAATGAATCACCATTTGTTTACACACTGGGAGTAGTACCTTACCGTAGAGAGAGGAAACAGACTATTTGCAGCAGGGATTATGCCAGTGATTTTAGTGAAATTTAGTGAAAGCCAAAACACCTGGCTGAAGAAAGGGCTGCATTCATACCTAAACCTGCAGAAACTTCCCCACTTCTTTGGGCTATGCAAAATTTAAAAGTATTTGTCATAGTGCCAGATCTGTGGCCATCTGATCTGAAGCAGAATCTGACAGCACAGACACTGATGTATTATGAACTGCCAAAAGTACTAACTAGGTAGCACAATGTTTGTGCTTCTTCTACAGCTAGAGTGCTCATTAGTGGTTTAGAGGAGAAGAGAAATTAAAAGGTTGTGACAGGGAATAACTTTACTGGCAATATGACTAATTTATGCTTTATTTTTCCATCTAAAGGTCTTAAGAAATAAGTTACCTCAGCTATGAGCCATTTATTCCAATAACTCTTAATTTGGATATTTAGCAGTTTTTTCAATATGTTCAAATGTTGCCAAAGAACCTGAACAGAGAGAATCTCTTAGCTTAAATTCCCAAGAGGTGTTCTCTTGATTTGACTAGACCAGTTCAAGGGGTTGCTCTCTGAAGAGGACTGTTTTCTCAACTGGTTGTGGATAAGAAAACCTGAAGATTGTATGAAATCCTATGATTTGACTAAACAAGTGCTGAAGTCCAGTTAAAGCCTAAGTGAGAAGAGAAAAATCAATAAAGTTTATGAAAATTTTTCTTCCCCAACATGGTAGATTTCTCAAATTTTTTTAAACTTTGTTCTCCTTGTGTCACATGGTTTGAGAATTCCTCTGGGCCAAATTCTGAGCTCTGAATGCAGCTCTCTGAGCTCTGAATGCAGCTCTTGAGCTCAGCTCATTCTTGAGAATCACTGTGAGATCTGGATGCAATCTGTCCTGGATGAGCTGGTTGTGATGTTCGGTCATAATCATCACAGGCCAGATTTTGTCAGCCTTCCTCAACTGAGAACCCTTGCATTAAATGCCCAACTGGGCTGGAACTACATAAAGGTGGCAGAATTTCAGCCTTTGCTTTGGGAACCCATTTTCAATCATGGTCAGTGTATTTGGGAACCCCTTGCCTAAAAGGATACAATGGAATCCTTCAGGGACTTGGCATTTCTGAGATCCTCAGATTCTTGCAGCATTTAAAGACCAAAAAACCCCCTGTGATTTAAATACATTTTTTAAGGTTTGGAAGGAAAAGCCTTCTTTATTAACCTGATATATAAAGCACAAAGTAATCCCACCTCCAGGCATAAAACGCAGAAACCCCAAATGTTGGAAAGATTAATAATTTCACATTTACAGGAGAATAACAATCAATGGCATTGCAAAATGCCTTTCTTTCCCCACTCTGTCACAGGACCCCACTATATGTATGCTTATCCTAACCTTATCTGAAAGACTAAAACAGAACTGGCAAAAACAGGAGACTGGATTTGTTCAAGGACTTTCATGTACTTCTCCTTAGTTAGTGTTTAAACACCATGTGATAGATGAGGCATATGTGCATAGTGCAGCTTGTATTTTTAACAATTGTTCTGAAACCTGCAGGGGGTCACTTATATGCTTCATGCAGCACAACCAAAGGCCTCCCACTGTATTTCACTTCCCAACAAAATTCATGCAAGACTGAACAATACATTCCTTCAGACCTCTACTGATTTTCAAAGAAAAAAAAACAACAATCAGGAAAAAACTCTGTACAAATTCTCACACCCTTGTGAAAACTCAACAACAAAGGTGGTACTGCAGTACTTCAGCTTTCAATGACATCTATGAGCAATGGGCAGGTAACTGCCCTAGAAGGAACAGAGCAGAGACAGGACTTCATTTGCTACTCTGCAAAGCCATGTATCTCTGGAAAGAGCCCGGCACTATCCCTATGTCTGCACCTGATGAATGCTCCCCAGTTCTTCAGACCTGCTAGTTCTTACAAGGAATCAAGCTTGTTATTGCCTAGATTTCCATGTGAGCTGTAAACCCTAGATTTGCTTCATTACTTCTTCCTCTAAATCTCTGGAAAACAAGAAGGGAGAGAACTCCCAGGCTCCTGGTGATGAAGTCAAACATCCTGTTATATCAAAAAAGCATAGAAGATACTGTACCCAATTAAAGACAAAAACGAGCCAAACAAAACCAATCAAAAATGGCACCCAGGATTGATACCCAGGGAAAGTTTTCGATATGTCAGTATATCCCTAAAAGTGTGGCTCTTGTCACGAATTAAAAAAAAAAAAAAAAAAAAAAAAAAAGGTATAGTTTAGGGAATGGTACAAATAGAGATAATGAAGGAGCTAAAACAGGTGAAAAAAATTTTAATGTTACCTTCAGGGGAGAAACTGAACAGTTTTTTTAAAAATACATCCACAGTAGGCAAATAGCTAAATGATTACTACTAGGCCATTTCTCTAGGTGTAAATTTGTTCAATAAGAATAACAACATTTTAATTTATTTTTTTCCTCTAAAATTGTAGGGGAAGTTATTTGGTATGCACTTTGCAAATAAATAGAAGACAAGTAGTTGTGCTTGTTGCTTAAAGTTTTGATGGTTAAATGTATTAACGAATTCATAATTTTATAAACTTACTTACAGGTTTCACCTAAGTTTAAACACCTGCTTTACTTTGTTATAGCTATGGACTAATAACTTTTATAAATAGCTCAAAGAAGCTTTGACTTCCTTTTCTTTTGTTTGTTTGTTTCCCCATTAGATTGTCTATCCTGTAAGACGATTGCAAAAATAAATTCATAATGTAAAGGAAAAACACCACTATAACATCTTCATCTTCTGATTCATGGGAAGGTGGGGAAGAAAATAGAAAAGACAGTATAACACAAATGACCTTATCTCGATAAAAAATATCTGAGTTGTTGATAAAGATTTGGAACAACATGGCTAAACTTTATGGCCTGGTTATGTCAGCTCTGCACAATATCATTAGAAAATTTAAGAGGAAGAACAGGTTATGCTCAAACGTTAATACTCTGCAGGGCAGAAGGAATCTTCCCCTCTTCACAGAATTTCCAAGGGACTACTCAAACCCTCAAGTATTTAGTCTTCTGTTTCTTTCCAGGATCTACTTAATCATAAATACACCGAGTTCTATCATCAGCATGGCTTGGGCTAGCCACAAAAAATAAACCCTATTTTATGTCTTGAATACTAGGAGATATTTCTAGCTCTTGTAACTGTAGTTGAGTCTTATCTTTTCACATTAGCTAGCCACTATACTCCATATGTTACACACACTAATGTAGTTCATTAAATAAGACAAACAAGGTAATCAAAAAGGGTAAAGAAGAATGAGAAAAATACAACTTCCCCCTACTCTCTGAACCTACCCTTAAGCTGGTGGAGAAGACTGGATTTCTTTTGGGGTAGAACAATTCCATAATCTTCCTGTCAGAGAGTTACAAAATTAGGTCCATACGAACAAATGAAGCAGTGCCGGTGTATGTTTTCAGGCTTGGCACTCTCTCATCTCTACAGCTGAATTACTAAAACTGTCCCTGGCACAGGTTTGTCCTGTACCAACTCGTGCTCTTGTAACCATTTTCAGGGATGTTTACAGTGTTAATGCAGCCCCAAAGCCACTTCCACTAGCATACACACCAGTATGCACCTTACAGCTCTCTTCAGACTACAGGGACAAGCAGCTAGCAAAGCATAGAAAAAGATGAGGGTATCACCACAAACATAAAATGGCCATTCCATCATATATTCGGCCACAGACACCTAATTACTAATTATAGACATGTTAATTTCCCTTGGCCGTTCTTGCAGGTCACCATGGCTATACATAATATACATTCCAGGCAACAGTGTTGCATGTTTCCTTGACATGTGTGATGTAAGGCAGTTATTAGGACATGTATGCAAGTTTTATAAAGGACTGTGCCAGTTCACTCAACAAAACTCTACCACTAAATGTCTTAGAGTAACACACATCTGAAAGTCACTGAACTGCAAGATAATAATGCTTAGTAGGCCAGTGAAGCATAAATACACGCATTGTTAAAATTAGTTTCTTTTAAATGGGACAAATAAATATGCAGCTTTTATAAAGAGCTCACCTACTGATTTGGAGAAAAAGATCTGTTCAAATGCAATTTGATTGAAAGGGATTATCTTGAATTTCAGTGTATTGCAGAGTAATTCTATTAAAGAGCTGAATTCCTCATTTCCCCCCCCCCCCCCCCCCCCCCCAAGGGATGTTAATCAGTTCCTTGATGTGATATTAGTTGCATTTAACCTGAAAGGAGATGGATTCATCATGCATACATGACTAACCCTATTAAAACATCAACAACAGAACAGAAAATCTACCATCTAAATTTTGACTGGACTACACAACTAACAAAGGCCATACTTTGAGATTTAGAGCCCTAAAATGTCAATAATCAAGTTATGTCTACAACAAACAAACAAAAAAAAAAAGGTGCAAAAGATGACATGTTTAATGTGTACTTAATTGAAAGGGGAAAAAAGAATGTATTAGTATATACTGTAAAGGTTTTCAGAGACAGAGCTGTCTATTCCAAGCAAATCAAGTAGCATTTAAGCAACCTGAACTTTATATTATTAGAGCCCTGAGCATTCCACAAATGAGCAGGAATTTTACCAGGTATTTTATTCCTTGGTACAGAATTACACTTCAGAATTAGACCTCTGTCTTGCCAAAGCCTTTGATTTGCTTTGACACAAGGGAGACTATGAGAAGGGGTTAGCTGTACCCTGATGTGTTAAAGATTGAGAGGACAACTGACTTCACTGTCTGATGGAATACAGTTGATACCACTGGGGATTAGTGAACTCTCTCCCACCATTTCTTTCTGCCCTGCTGTCTTCTTGATAACGCAGGGCAGAAAATGTTTTTCAAAGGAAGCAGAGCAGAGAGTATTTCTCATAGAGGTTGAGTATTTCCCATGTACTTCTGGTTTACATGCACTAGGTGGGAAGAGGTTCAGAAATTATCATCTGCAGAGACTGATAAACGATCTTTGAGAAGAAAGACTTTACCACCTCTCATTCTAACAACAAGTCAAGGAGTGGAAAGGCCATCAGCATTTCCAAACATCCAGTTTTCCATGGTAGTGCTGCAAATGCAAGTCGTTGCTGCTAACTCTAAAACAAAGAAACAGACAATCCCAAAAAATGTTTGGGAGTGGGAGGGCACCAGAAAAAGATATTATCCAAAAAACAATTCTACGTTCATCTATTCAGTTGATTTAGTTAAGTTTCCCAATCACTAGAGTGAGGTTTGAGGATCAGTATAAAGATACTTTCTGCCATGTTAGATGCTTTAGGGTATCTATTCATCCCAAGCCTCTAGGTGTCATTTCAGAAGGGTATAGACCTCACAGGGTTTGTGACATAAGCATCATCTATCCAAATGTATAAAATGGAACTAGATGCTTTGGTTTAAGTATCTGCACATAGATGAATTACACAGACACTGAGGTATTTCAAGTGGTTTTCCGTGGTAGCAAGCTGGATTTGTTACAATTCAGATCAAATTAGGTGTACCACCCAGGTACTCTTCCGTTTTTCAGTGATGAATAGGTGGCTGAACTAGAATGTATTCCCCAAGAATTCTTTTTTTCTCTCTCTTCACTACAGCTCATTATTACAAGAAAGTTGTTACAGAGGCCAAACATTTGTCCTGAAGGCATTACAGAAGGCTGTCATATCTTTTGCAGAAAACACCCTGATAAACACACACACACTTCACTCCATCAGTGAGTTTTTTCCTTCATATCATGGCTAGAGACAGCATGGAACACCCGAGACACAAAGTCAGGTTTTGTTTTTGTTTGGATTAGTGGTTTTTTTTTAAAGACCAATAGTAAGATTTTAGACTTCACTGTCTTCAGGTACACTGGAAACCAGAACCCCAAATCAACATGTCAGGCAATCTGCTCAGTGATAAATAATTCATCTTCTGGAGGCGGCATGAGTTACTGGGGTTTCATAGTTTAATTGCTGTGATAGTATGCTCATATAACTATATATCAATGCCCCAGTCTAGGAATTAAAAAAACACATTGATCAGAACTGGGTTTGAAAGAACCAGCTTAACAGATTGAAGATATTTTTATTTGCTGTTACTAATAGGTCCCTACCAACTCTGTATCTGAAAGTCACAACCTTTGAAAACACAGCCCCTCACCTGACTAGTCAAGCAGCACAACATACCTCCAATCTGTTTGCAATAGCCTGCCTTACATCAATTTACAATTACAGATTGTCCTGGTTTCAGCTGGGATAGAGTTAGTTTTCTTCTTAGTAGCTGGTGCGTGCTGTGTTTTGGATTTGGTGTGAGAACAATGCTGATAGGACACTGATATTTTCAGTGGTTGCTGGGTGATGTTGACACTAAGTCAAGGACTTCTCAGTTTTTCAGGCCCTGCTAGCCAGAGGGCTGGAGGGACACAAGAAATTGGGAGGGGACACAGCCAGGACAGCTGACCCAAACCAGCCAAATGGATATTCCATACCATATGACATCATGCTGAGTATATAAGGGTGAGGAAGAAGGAAGCAGGAGTTAGGATGTCTTCCCAAGTAACTGTTATGTGTGATGGAGCCCTGCTGTCCTGGGGATGGCTGAACACCTGCCTGCCCGTGGGGAGTGGGGAATGAATTCCTTACTTTGCTTGCGTGCGCAGCTTTTGCTTTACCTTCTAAACTGTCTTAACCCTCTTCTGATCCTCTCCCTCATCCCACTGTGGGGGGAGTGAGCAAACTTGGTTGCTGGCCAGGGTTAAACCACAACAGTAGTTTGTTTCATTCTAGTTTAACATTCTAATCTAGAAATACACCAAATCTTTACATTCAAAGAATCCTGCCTGGGCTATTATATTAGTAGCCTAGATGAATAAAACCAAAAGTGGGCAATACACCCCTTACTTAAATAATCCCAAGTCCTCTCTCTCTTTGACTGAATAGTTACTCAATATTTCAGTGTACAATCATGTGTGCCCCAAATACTTAACTCAAAATGCAAATGTTTTAGGATTTCTGTGTCCTAGATTGTATCACACTTACCCTACGATAGTTTTCCTTAATTACAACAAACTACTAAGGCTGACTTACACGGCTATGGCTAAAACAAGGCATCCTAAGGCTTGTATTTCTTTCTCATTAAACTCTGACCATGGTTCTTGGTAGGCAACACCGGGTCCTTTTGAGCACGAAGGTCTGTGTTCTGTGAGCTTTAAAGGAAATGGAGAATCAACCCTCTTAGATCACACTCTGTCTCAGGCAGTCATCTTGCTGACTAAGCTCACCTGCTTCCAGCAGGACTTTTGCTTTTGCATCCTGAACTCCCACAGCTACTAACACCAACAGGACCCGCAGTGACCACTAGTCTAGGTATGTGCTTCCTACTAGTGATATAATTTGGTTACACGCCGTAAAACACACAAGCAAGAGAACAAGCCAAAACCTTTTTTTGGAGGCACAGTTGCTGGGGAAACCATCTTCTCTCAGTATTCAGTACTTCAATAACCCTTTAGCTCCAATAAAACAAACAAACAAACCAACCATAGTCAATTTGCCTAGGAGCATGAATAGCTTTTTTTTTTTTTTTTGTCTTGTACCTCCAAGGAAACTGGTTTTCCTTTACAGGTTGTACTGGTTGATATGCCTATTTTCTACCTGTCATTGCATTCTTACATTTGTTTTTGAACACTGACATAAACCAAATACATATAGTCTCATGCCACATGTCCACACATTCATACTAGTTTGATTCAGAAAGGGTAAGCTGTGGAGTTTGTTTTACCCATTACAACAGAAAAGCCTGTGTACCTGTAAGAGCTGGTGAAGTGAGTAAGTAGAAGCAGCAGAGGGAATTTGACTGATGAAAATGGAAATGGCCTTCCTAGGAAACCTCCAGAAGTCTGATCACCCCTGTCTTAGGCATCTGGTTTTTACTGTCAGTCTCACTGACTCTGGAGATATTACCTTTTAAGAAACACTAACCTTTCCTCTAGCCTCAGCCAGTCTCAATTGCTTTAAAATGCAGTGAATGAAACAGGTCAGGCTCAAGCCTGCAAGAAACTGTCATACCTGTGAAATTTTTCTGTGTATGTCTGTAAGGCTCTTTGAATCCTCTGCAAGGTCATGGCTCTGCTTTGCATCTCCTTACTTCATGAGCTTAACTGTTATCTTCATATGAAGCTAAATTTTATTTTCATATTATAATAGAATGGGGGTATTTATTTGAAATTCTTACTCTTTAAAACTGCATAAGCACTACTGTGTTTATTTACAATGGCTGGGTTCTTGAAAACCACAAAACAATAAAAAAAAATTCCTAATATTGCAGATTTTGAGTAACCTCCATCAGCAAACATCACAACCTCAGAGTAGGATGTATTTATAAACTTATAATAGTGAATGAATACTTTTATAAGCATGCTTAAGAATTCTTATCTTGATTTTGCAAACTGCAATTATAGTTTAGCTTAAATGCACGTGAATCTCTGCGTTACTTTTAACACCAATACTTCTCTGTAATTGTAAACAGTTGGGTTATTATTTCATGTCCTCCCCCAGACATACCTTTTGGAAATCATTTTGGAAAAAAAAGCACAACAAAACCTCACCCCAAATACAGATATAACGAACAAGAGGAATGCAAGCTCAAATAATTTGATTTACAGGAATAACAGACTGAATCTACCTGCTAGTTGTTTTAAGTACAAATCATAACCATCAGTTATGCAACTTGAGATGAAGCCCATTTTTCCTGATATATAAAACAGACATAAATGACCAAAATGTATGATGTTTGTTAATTAAAATAGTGGCAGAATTCCAGTAGGACTACTTTATGAAGTTTATTACAAGACAAGTTGGTTTGAGCCTAATAATGAATAGTAAATTACCATATAATTTTACCAGTTTGCAGAAAGGAGACTTTTTTAATTTTTCGCTTTTAATAACAGAACATGAAAAAGTTCTTCCTGGTTCAATTTCATCTTACTAACTTCATTTCTTTCCTCTATTTTTGTGAAACATTAACCAAGACATTTAAAGTTACATACAAGGAACTATTCCTTTCTGTTCCTTCCAGAACGAAATTGGGCATTGCACACTAGTCTCTCCAACATTATGCAAATTTGTATGTAGGATTACTGCAGTGCATGGAAAGAACAGAGCAACAAGACCTAATGGTCTGCCTGTTACACAGCTGTCTCTTTACATTTTGTGTGTACTGCAGTGAGGACTCGGTGCCTTCAACCATTCAGGAACTGCCCAGCTGTGCAAAAAACAAAGCACATTTAGCATGTTTGGAGCAAATTAATATTGCATATCTCATTTTACCAAACACAGCAAGAAGGCAAGGGAACCGAGGGCTAGCTAGTCTGCAGTTTTAATTACTTTCACAGAACTGGAATTATAACCACTAATTCTGACCAAAGAATAATCCCGAATGACCGAACTGCAATGAACGTGATTATTCTGCTATAATCTGGACCCTTCATAATGTTTCTGCCTGTCTCAGAGACTGTTCTTTCTGTAAGTGCTTGGGAAATGGAGGAACACCTTCATGCCAGCCATAAGGAGTGCATGCTCCCTCTCCATGGCTCCCTGAAGCAAGGGGAGGGTGGAAGGCAAATGAAGGCAAATGGCAGGGGGGGCGCTCCAGGTAATCAAACTGATCAGAAACTATGTAAAAGAGGAAAAAAAACAAGTAAAAGTGGAAACAAAAAGGACAATGTGTATGTGAGATGTCTGCATGTTGAATTCGACCTATTACACAACACCCACCAGTGAAACTACTGGCGGCTCCTGACACCTCACCAGAGAGGCCTGCTGCGGTCGTGAGTTACAGCCTTAGTGCCAACATGACTATTCTTGCTGACTGCAACAGATGCAATATGAATAGATGGCCACATACTCCCTCCCTGCTCGTCACAGAGGGCAATTAAGCTCTTTAGAGGCCTACATCCAGGTTATGATTTCTGTTCAATCCAGTAACTGTTGGATGTATGGCAGAAGTCAGAAGATATATGTCTTGGGCCTAAAGAAAGAAATAAGAGCCTTCATAACTTTTGCTCGTTAAGCTTGGCTCAATTGCTCTCTGTGGCTTTGGCCAGGAACCATGTGACTGGAGGATTTATATGAAGTGAAAAGGTTGTGATTCTAGTAAGAAATCTACCTGAACCTATCAGCTGTGATTTATTGGTTCCTACAATGACCTAAAAATATGTTGAACAGTTATATTCTTTCAGTCAGACCTTAGCACTGGAAAACAGCACTTTTTCAGGTGATGCAAGAATGCCTTCACACCAGTGCAGTGGGGAAAAAGATTTTCAATTATTATTATTTTCTGTAAGACATGGACTGTAAGGTATTATGATGAGTCCTGACAAAATATTGTCTGCCTGATACTTCTCCATTTTTTAGGCTTTTATTGGCATTACTGCAAGTTCATTGCTTAAAACAATACACTCTTAGGGCACAGAATTCATAAAATTAAGCTGCCTACTGTGGGCATACAGCTGTCATAATCAGAGAGCTTTTATGCTACATTCCTTTACAACTACCTGGATACTTACTAACCCTGCTGCCATGTCCAAGTGTTTTCCAGGTAGTATGCAATGTCTCTTTCAGGATGGAAGGAGAGGGTAGACACCCAACAAAGACAAATGAGAAAAAGAGTTATATACCAAACAAGAGATACAGTTGTCTAAGATGCATAAGCAGAATTTAGAGGGATGTGGCCAAAACCACAGTTCTGAAACCTAGCTGTCAACAAACTCCAGAGCTTTTGATCTTTCAGTGCTGTCAGCCTTCTCTCCCACTTTTGTCTCACTGTTTGTTGGAAATTTGGTACATTCTTGAGCATGCCTGATAAGCTCATTAGATGCCCATCTGTCCTGAGTGCCCTGACCACCATGCTGTTGCCAGCTCCTGGCACTTGCGCTTTCTACACGGCACCACATCTTCAAAATACAGAGAAAGAGAACACAGAACAAACACAATCCTGCAGCAGTTACGTGTGCAGCTCCTGCTCAAAGGTCCAATTCTGCAGTTTTCTATTCAACATTCATTAAATAATACAGAATTCTGGGCAGAAGGGCTAGAGCCCAGGTCTGCCTCACCCTATAATAAACAGTGCTCTACCTACTAGGCAGCACCTCTTCCTGTCATACAATGTTAATTCAGGGAAGAATGAAGCCCTGGATATAGTGGAGGGCAGAGCAAAGAAGCAGTAAAACACTCTGACAGCAATTATTTTTGGTAAATCATCTAAGTCTGGAGCTGCCACACAGCAGCTCAGTCCCTCAGAAACACCCTCAACCAGCTTGCTTAATCAAGCATTCTCCCATGCCACTCCAGAGGCTGTGCAGCAACCAGGAATGCTTCTCCCTGTGCCAGTTACAGTGGCCAACTGATGCTGTTACGTTACTGGGAAAATACTATTGGACCAGCACAGCCGAACATTTATATCTCTTTCTCACCTGTGGTCTTATATCCCCAAATAGCCAACTTTCCTAACCTATCAGAACATTAGAGTCAGGAAAATAACCTTTCACAATGCAGCATAAACCACAAAATCTAACGTTCTAATAAAAATATATTAACTTTCACTTTTTCATGCTCTTCTGTCAATAAAGACCACTCAAAAAATGTGCTTATCTATTTTAGCTCCAGTACAGCTGCTAAATTCATGCAGTAATGCAAGTGCTCTGTCTTCCAGCTTTTCAGTGCATAACATGGACTTTTCAAATGATAAAAGCAATTAAAAAAGAAATGAGTGTATGAAACTAGCTTCAAAACTGTCTCAGTTTTCCTGCTGTTCCTGAAGTTTTTGATGTGACTTCCCTTGCTTTCTTCTTTCTACATCTCTGTTCACAAAGTGAAGAGCTATAGGCACACACAGGGTTTCCTTAAGAAAGGTTTCCACATAGTACAGGTAAGAGGAGAGTTTTCCTTCTGTATGAATTGTACACAGGTTTTTTAATCCCCACCAAGAATTACTTTTATATTAGATTATCAAAGAAGATGTGCCCACTTTACCTGGACTCTGATTTGAATTTTATTTGTGTTGCAAGAGCAGTAAAGTAAGTTACTGCACCTAGCTGAGCTGGAGCTGATTGCATTCACTGTCATAAACTGTATGAATTAAATACAATCCTTCACAGAGATCTCTTTCTTCTGCTAGGCTGTGAAAGAAACTTTACAATTTACTGGAAATGTTCACTTTTGAATTGATTAAGATCTGTGGACTATATTCAGGTTCCTATAGTTTGACTGTTGCAAACCAGCTCATTTTTCTAGGAGACGAGATTTTATGGACTTAGGGACCACAAACAGAACTACAGGTGGCCCCTAGCTTAATAGTTTTCTGGAGTTCACAGCTAGTTTCTTTGAACCTTTTGAACAGTGAAGTAAATATATTCTATTTTACTCTTCACAACAGACTTTTAAATGCCAGGAGATCTGTTACTGTGCCAATTTAAATCTCACTGAGAAGTTTGGGATCCAACCAGAAGCTGCTGAAATTTGTGGAAGTCACCTGAATGATTTTGACATGGAGATCAGACTTCATGCGGGTATAGGAACATGTTGATGAATGTCACAGAAGATGATCCTTTGCCACACAGAGTTGTTGCCTCCTTTGTTTTAAGGAAAGAAGGAGATAAAAAGTTTTCCCTTTATTTTTGACACAGCTGGACACATTGGAGCCTTACTGGCTTCATAGAGTCATCTTTTTCACAACAGTCAGGGAACCAATCAGAGACCTTTTAACATGGAAACAAAAACTTTTCATCCAACATACTCTAAAAATGTTCATATATCATCCTTGTACACAAAAGAGTTATTTCCCATGCTTAAATGTGAATCAAGGGTTTTAAAAACAGTATAGTTCTATGCCTGTTTGTTTAATTCTCTCTGTTCAATTCAAAATAGTTTTGGAGCTAAGCAGCATTATCATAAAACAAACCTAGACACATTACAGAAACAATACAGCATTTACAGGCTCAAAGAAAAGGTCATATATACTCTGTCAGGTTTTTTTCCCTAGGATTTCTTTTCAAGAATGTTTCATAAAACCTCAGGATTGCTCAGTCTGGTTTATAGTTGGTTCTTACCTCAATTTGATTAACCCAAATCAGAATTTTGGCATAATTTCATCAATTAACTCCCTGAAGTTGTATCAGTGTATAGCAATGCAAAATGTGATTTAGGTAACTCATGATACACGGTAACAAACTGAGTTGTATGCATGAGCTATACTAGATAATTGCAAAAAGAGGCATTTCGCTTTTTTTTTTTTTTACTTTTGCTTTTCTAGATGACAAAGGGAAGAGAGAAAGATGGTTTTAATGGCAAAAGTACCCGAGTTGTCCTCACACTCACAAAACTGTAAGCATGCACCATGTAGTGCAGTGCCAACTTGTAGGTTCAGGGCTCCTGATCCTGGGTGGCCAGTAATCACTGGGGTGAATTCCATCAAATATGGGCAAAAGTCATAAATTTTGTGCTGCTCTGAAAGAGCTGCAGCCAGTGCAGTGCCTGAGTGCAGTTGTCCACTAACAGTGTGTCACACCTTTGAGTCTGTTCCCCTCATCTCCCTCACATGGCAGACTGTGCACCCCTTCCCAGCAGTGCAATACTACAGACTTCCTTTCACTGGCTGTGTCAGTTGCAGCAAAAGCAAAAAAAGTATGTGCTTAGTAGGACACTGGAGTAAAATCATCAGTTTTATAGAAATTAATGAAAAAAAAGCAACTACAAAATATCTTTCACTAGGTTAAACTGCTTTTCTTGGACCTTGGACTCCTGGCAATTTTTCGAAGTAACATGTACTTTTGCTGTTAAGACTGGATTTCCTTTCTGTTACAACTGCCAAAACAGCATATATAATTACAAGAAAGTATCAGTTGATAAAATTGAATATGGTAGAGGGTTTGAAACGTTGACTTTTATGCTACTACATACAAATAGTGAAATTATGGTAAGAAAAAATAACCTATTTAGTAATTCTAAAAACATGAAGGGATGTGATATTTTATCTTTTCTGATCTGAATATAAGTTAAGAGTATGATTTCCCTCTGATGAAGACTATGGCTACCACTGATGTTAGTAGGCACTGGATTAGCCTAAAAAGTTAACAAAGGAATTGGTTCATAGCTCAAGTTCACATTCAGTCTTTGAATTCTGCTGTTAAGATCTACATAACACAAGATAAAAATAACAAAAAACTAGCAAATGCCTTGTAGAAATGAAAGCATTCAAGGTGTTCTGATATCTTTACCCTGGTAAATGGTCAATACTGCCATGTTCTGCTTTACAAAGCACGTCTTATCTGTACAGCAAACTGTGAACAAGTGAGAGGTCATCCTGGTTCCCGCTCACATCCCACCCTAAACTGCCGTGCAGAGGAACAGATCTCAAATCTGCTGATGTGAAGTCTAAATGACTAAACTTACTAAGCTCTCCAGCTCTGCGAGGTGTATTAGCAAATGTAAAAGAAGTGAAAACAGCATCTGGAAAGGTGGAAATGTGAAACAGTGGCAAGATGGTTGTTTCCTTTTCAGGCCTGATTATCAGTGCCTGGTGATAAAGACTGCTAAAATGAACTTTCCCAGTCTTGCAATCTTAAGATAGAAAGAAACCATGCCTGGCTTGCAGGTTAACAACTAAGGTACCACAATATCTTCAAATAAAACAGGAGTCTTCACTTAGAGACTGTTACAATACCACAAATTTAATTTTATATTTATGTATATTTATATTTAATACTTATTTTTATTATATTTCCATGCTTATATAGATTTATATTGTTAATGATAATCCACATAAATAAGAAGCCAGCTATAAGAACTAACCTCTCTATCAAATTCCTATGTTCTACCTTCTTATTACTAAAAATATTTCTAGGCTGGCCAGTGGTAGTTAGCCACCAGAGGGAGCCGGCACAACTTCAAGAATTCCAGAAAGACCGTAAGATTGACAAAAGAAAAATTGGCAGTTATTTGTATAGAGAATAAAGAGGACAAATGAAGTCTTTCTCAGGATCCACAGAAATGTTTCACATAGAACCCAGGCTCCAAGTGACATTATTTTACTGCTTCACTTGGAAAAGATAGGAAGCTACTCAAAGCGGATGAAGACACTGAAAAAAGTTACAGTAATCATGTAATAAAGGGGACAATAAAGAGCTAACAGGTTCAGCTTCATATAAAACGACTAACGTAGGAAAATCATAATTTATAACGTTATTATGATATATTAGAATATATTCCATCATATTCCTGTTTCTGTCTGAGTGGGGCTAATCTGCCTACAGTGGAAGTCATTTCAGAAAAGGAAATAATCTCATTTTGTATAGGCACAAGTATGGACAATATGGGTATCATGAAAAAGAAACAAAGCAATGGACTCTCTGTACTTGTACTGCTCTAAATATTTAATATTACTTCAACAAATGTCTTTATGAATGAAAAACAAATACTTCTGATTATTATAAAAATAAGAAAACTGAACATGCCTTGAGAATAAATTCACAGTTTTCACCATCCACTGGTCAGATTTGCTTCTCTGAAGAAGATCGCTGTCCTTTTGGATACCTTATATTTATAGCTGTAGCATTCTAAACGCATTCAGTGATTTCTTCTCAAGCAACCCTGTGAAATGCCAAGTTGACATTTATGAAAGCAGTAAGATTTATGGAACACTCTTTCAGAACAAATTAGAAATTTCCTGTGATGACTTTATTGGAAAAAGATCAAAGAAACATCTCTCTAATAATATTGATGTTGTTACAATGGTAACTGTTTATTTTCCTGCAGTGCACAGGAATGAAGACGCATCAAAAGGAAAGTGGGGGCAAGAGACAAAGGATGGAAGGGAAATGAAGGCAAATGGCAGGGGGGCGCTCCAGGTAATCAAACTGATCAGAAACTATGTAAAAGAGGAAAAAAAATGAGTAAAAGAGGAAACAAAAAGGACAATGTGTATGTGAGATGTCTGCATGTTGAATTCGACCTATTACACAACACCCACCAGTGAAACTACTGGCGGCTCCTGACACCTCACCAGAGAGGCCTGCTGCGGTCGTGAGTTACAGCCTTAGTGCCAACATGACTATTCTTGCTGACTGCAACAGATGCAATATGAATAGATGGCCACATACTCCCTCCCTGCTCGTCACAGAGGGCAATTAAGCTCTTTAGAGGCCTACATCCAGGTTATGATTTCTGTTCAATCCAGTAACTGTTGGATGTATGGCAGACGTCAGAAGATATATGTCTTGAGGCTCACAATTAGTGGGAACGAAAGTATTGGGGTATCCTACAGTCAAGTATCTTTGCTCACACCTTCAACTCCAGCTGCTGGTAGGCTACCATGAAATTGTGCTTGCTTACACTACTGTTGTAACGCCTCAAGTTTTATATATCTTTCCTAATGTCATCCCACACTACAAATGTCTCAGGTAATTGAAAAAATTGTCACAGGCAAAAAAAATTGAAAGGTTTGGTTTCTCATTTCTACACTTTTGAAGAAATAGCTATGATGATTGGGCCAGTTTGCCACTTATGAGTTTAAATCTGTTGGGAAAATATAATTTCAAGCATATTTCTTCCATTTCTCACCACCTACTACAGCATAGATTGGCAGAATGAGCAGTACAGATAGCTAAGAAGCTTCTATTAAAAAAAAAAAAAGTTCCAATATTACCTCATCCTAACTACAGAACATCCCTTGTGCAGTGACTAGAACAGCCTCAGTTTAATTGCTTCTGCAACTTTGCCAATTTGCAGTGTTACTGGAAAATCTCATAGTATTTATTTATTTTTTCTTATGGGTCAAGTACTGCAGTCAGTAGAATGTATGAGAATCTCAGTTTTCACTTCTAAAGAAACTGTAGCTTCTGCATGGTGCAGTTCTGACTTACCTCTATGAGCATCCAGGATTAGAAAGTAATTAGAATCAAACAGCTCTTGTACATTTTAAGTTTTGTGTGATTCTTTGGGGCAGACATATGCTGTGGGTTTCCTCTTTGCCTTTTTGATTTTCTGATGACTTTCAGTTTTCATTGTTGGATGTGGTGATGCAGGACTGACATAGCACTGATAGCCACATGGATCGTGTTTTACCCAAAGTAACCCAGGGTTCGGAGCCTCGGAGGGGTGACAAAACACCACACAGGATTTCTTAGGCTTTCTCCTTCGACTTTTCTGACGGACATTTCAAGTGGCCAAGTTACAAATGCAAGGAAAGCACTCAACTCTATGGAAAACAAAAGAATGCAGGCATGGGCTTTGCACTGAGCATTTTAGTTGCTTCGGAAGACTTTACATTGTTCAGATCAAACAAAAGATTTGACTCAGAGAAGTCAGTGGTATCTTCAGTTCCTACTTTCCTAATCCAAGTAATAAAAGAACGCAGGAGACATTAGGATCTGACATCATGGCCACCTTCCAGTGAGGCATTCATCTCTCTTCACCCAGCTGCTTCTTTGCACATTTAGTATGCATCGCAGGGTCCTTTTGTTCTCTCCCTTGCACTAAGACACTGAAATGTTTGTCACTGTGCCCCACATAAATGTAAGTGTTGTTCTGTACCCACCTGCCTTGCTACAGCTATGCAACCCACTTAAATAAAAAGCAGAATTCTTCAAATAGGACAAAACAGCAAGAAGTTAATTTTAAGAATTATTAACTTGTTACCTGCAATGTTTTAATAATTGGATTATGTCCTGAGGCCTGGCGCAGTTTCACATTACAAATTGTACTGGTAGCTCAGGACTCAGGTTGGAGTTTCTAACTCTTTAAGTTAGAGAGATACATCTCTTTAAGTGTAAACTCTTCACACCACTTGTGACAAGTATTAGAATGTGCTGCTATGTTTTGATATCAAATTGTATCTGCATATATTTTTCATATTTATACAAGAATGTCCAACTGAGATGCAATGTTTTGTTGATAGGAACACCTGCTGGGTTTCATTACAGCATACTAATAATGGGAACATGCCTGAAGTATTTAAAAAATAGAAGAGTTTTTCCCTACAGTTTAATTGGAATGGAAAGTTGAGAGAATACGGCCTTCACTGAATAAGGAGGTAACTCAGCAAAGGAGATGTATGTGTGTGCTTCATAAAGGTATCACTTTTCTTTCCAAATATAAACTGGCAGCTTTGGAGGTAGGAAGAAGTGCTATGTCTATTTATTTAAAAACATGGGCAATATTTATAGCATTCATGTATTCACATTTTTAGATCTCTACTCAAATATAATTGTCTACCATATACATAATTCTAGCTACTTAACCCAAACTTATTTTCCTCTTCAATTTTTAGACAATAAACAGGAGACATAAAATCAGTATGTGTAGCCAAAAATCCTGTGAATATATACACCACATCTATGCAGTATCCACAGATATACATAAATCTATGTATATGCTGTTGACATTTTACAAGAAAAAAACTTGTAAAAATATGTAAAACTACTTAAAGAAGTCAATTAAAAAAACCCCAAACATCTCTAATGTATTTCAATTCTGAACTGCCCTGATTTTATTTAATCAAAGATGTAGGAAGAAAACCATCCATTACAAGGCTTAAAAATACTTTCAAGGTATTGTCCAAGCATGTGTGGCCCAAATATGAAATAGCTGTGTAGTGTGACATGAATTTAGCTGGCAAAAAATGCACAAAATTGTTCATGAACAGCATAGAGATTAAAGTGTAACAAATGACTAAAACCATTACTCTGCAAACACCATTTATTCTACACAATTTTTTCAGAAATGCTTTAAGAAAGTTTATGTATATGTATATGTGTATATGTGTGTATGTATAAGCATTTTTAATGCATACATGTACATATATTTTTATATTTTGACATTTATTTTTGCATCCCTCTGTATCTAAAGCCAGGTCTTAAGGACTGATTCAATATCCACGCTGACAAGAATCTTTCCACAATTTTCAGTGGACTTGATTAACTACATTGGTTTCAAAAGGAGAGAAAAAGAATAATTAATAAAGCACACCAAAATTCCAGAAAGAACAGTTGTCTGGAACACAAGTATGCCATTGTTTCTAGGTTTACTATTGCCTGGCTTTTTAAGCTATATCTTTCATTTCTAGTTGCTTTAATCAAACACTAGGAAACAGACATTGCACCATAGCTTCCACTTAAGCTGTCTGCCTCAACATTAATTCTTATTCTTTCTCTTAAATCAACACTAGCTACAACCAGAGACAAAACCCATATGATTAAATGGCTCCTCAGTGTTCACCATAACTCTAATTTTGGTGATAAAACCATGGCTATAGCTTTGAGGATTTCCAATATACAATATTGCATACAGTTGCTGCACATCTTGTCTCATCTTCCCTGTTCTGCACATACATCATGGGTTAAATGGCTCAGAGGAACAATAGTTTGTTTTCTACACCACAGAAGTCAGCAACTGACTGCCTTCACTTTGTAGCATTTATTGCATTGCTTGCTTGGTGTCCAATAATCCCTATGAGCCATGATGCTGGAGTTTCACATCTCTGAGCCACTTTCACACAGCCCACTCACCACTCAGCATCCTGCTGCCACAATAGTTATTTCAAAAACCTGTTTTGAAACAGTGTATTTAAAAGGCAAGCCCCACAGAACTGCACTGTACTAACAGACAACACAGCACCATTTATTCTGAAACAATGGAACATGACAGGAAAGTCAGTATTGCCTGAATCCTTTGACTTTGTATTGGCACATGCACCACAAAGCTGCACAAGACTGAAAATTGCATAAACTGTTTGTTTATAGGATACTAAAGTAGGTGGGTGAGAAATATCACCCTTACAAGACTCTTGCTTGCAAGAATATATGTATGTATTCCTGCATATATGAACTGATGGAAAAAGGTATGATGAATTACTAACAAGGAAGCAAATCTAACTTCTGTTCCCTGCTGGAGCACAGAGAAGCAGAAAAGAACTGTACTGTAATTCTGTATTTGACTTTTTGTGCATCCAGTCCAGAACATTGCCCCTGATCATAGTTAGCATTAGGATTTTGAAATAAAGGTGACAGATACCTTCCGTCATCTATATCTAAGGTCTTGTCCTAAACTCAGTACCCCAAATTCAATCTCACTTCCAAAATTTTTATTTGTAAGTACTGTAACTTGAGATGTGTTTCCAACAGTCTTCAGATCTGCCTAATTTTTGACCTTGATACCATTCTGTTTAGCTAGAAGTTGCATGAGAATATTTAATGAAAGTCACTTTTGGTGAACTATGACTCAGTGGTGTAGCTCTGAATCACTGTGCCCCTGAGGGTTACTCACAGGGTATGATGAGGACAGTTTCTGGCAACGTGGGCTTCCCAAAGTCTGGAAATAGATAAAGGTCAGTGGTTTCCCCTCCCTTACAATACCGCATCCTTTTTCACTTCAGCTTAGCCCGTACCATGCTCTTTTTCCCTGAACCATTAATACACTCATGCCCTGGTCCATTAGAGCTTGCTCTGTGTTGTGGTTTAACCCCGTCTGGTAATTAAGTGCCACACAGCCACTCACTCACCCGGAGGGATGGGGAGGAGAATCGGAATGTAAAACTCAAGGGTTGAGATAAGAACAATTTAATAATTGAAATAAAATAAAAATGAAAGAGCAATAATAATAATAACAACAATAACAGTTATAACGAAAAGGAGGGAGAGGGGGAGAAGAATGAAATCCAAAGGGAAGGGAGGAAAGAAAAAAAGTGATGCACAATAAAACTGCTCATCACCTGCTGACCGGTGCCTAGCCAGTCCCTAAGCAACAACCAGCTTGTCCTGGCCAACCTCCCCAGTTTATATACTCATAATGACATCCCAAGGTATGGGATACCTCTTTGACTAGTTCAGGTCAGCTGACCTGGCTGTGTCCCCTCCCAATTTCTTGTGCCCCTCCAGCCTTCTGGCTGGCAAGGCCTGATAAACTAAAAAGTCAGTGACTTACTGTAAACATTGCCTAGCAACAACTAGAAACATCAGTGTGTTATCAACATTGCTCTCACACCAAAGCCAAAACATAGCACCGCACTAGTTATTAGCTACCAACAAGAAAATTAACCTTATCCCAGCTGAAACCAGGACATGCTGTGACTCTGCACACTGCAAGACATGGCAACACTCAGGTTAGATCAACACTGGTAGGCCATGATCTACCAGTTCCCCTAAAAGAAATGGGAAGGAGGCAGCATTAAAGGTAATACAGAGGTAAGAAGAGTGACGGAGAGAGACAACTATTGCACAAGGTCTGTGGAGGCCTTGGAAATCCTGTTTTTTTGCCTAGTTACAGCCCTCCTGTTGTCAACCACTGCAAAGCAGCCAATCATGTGGGTACATTGCAGGCCAAAGTTAAGTCAATTGAAGTAGCATTACAGGGCGATTACATTGCTTTGCCCATGCTGATTGCATGGGCAGGCCGCCATCAGCACAAACCACAACTGCAACTGCTGAATCAGCTCCTTCTTTAAGGAAAATTAAGCCAACCAACCTGTAAGTCCCAGCAGCTACCCCATTACAGTCCAAGAGAATTACCCCCTCACAAGCCCTTCCTTCCCTTTTCATTTAATTGGCAATGAAATGCAGGGAGGTTATTCATCGGAAAATAACTCATTCAAATATTCACAAGGGCTGTTTGATAGCTGGACTCCAATTCATACACAAGATGCCTGCATAGAAAAAGGAGTGCGGTAAGGCAACTACTTCCAAGCACAAGAGTGCTGTGCTAGAGGGTGGTGAAAAATTGTTTGGATCATCAGCAGATGGCATCTATTTTACCTTCACATCACTAAAAGAAAATAAATGGTTGTTAGTCCCACTGCCTGAGACGAGTTTCCCTGGGTGAAATCCTTAAAGTCATCAAATTTTGTTTTAATTTATCATGTATGCATATTGGAGAGTTGAGTCTTGCTGTGATAATTCCCCTGGAGTCTTTGGAAACTTTGCTTAAGGAAGCTGTGACAAAATCTGGCTTTTGAGACAACACCTCAAAACTGTATGGGTTTTGAAGGAGGTCCTTTCCACAGACAATGATTTCTCTGTTTCCAGTGCAGGAGCTATAGGATGTGTGAAGCTCTCATTCTAGTCTAGTTTTTGTAGCTTGCATTTATCTTCATTTGTATTGTCTGCCTTTTGCGTAAGATTCATAGCTCTTCTGTGTAACAGTCCCAGCATGAACAATTCTGCCAGCAAAAATGAAAAACTACAAACCCATGTATTACTGTAAAAGCTACAACTGATTCATAGAATGTAAACAAAAATGCAACCATCTGAAGGTCTCCATGTAAAACTAGTACAAAAAAAAAAGTTAGGTGAAGATTTGGGCAGACATATTCTGTTGACCGTTCATTTTGTGATTGTAGATGTGTCGGATATTAACTTTTATTTACTTTGCCTTACAGAATGAATCCAAGGCTGTTTGTCAATTATAGCACATCCTCCTCAGAATATGAGAAACAAGCAATGGACATTCCCCGAGTACATTCTTCAATATGAATCTACAATCACTAGCCAACATCTCAGCCATCTATGATGGGCTGTTCCCATTTTGACATAAAAGGAATTGCTGCTGGCATGCTGTGTTATGTATCTCTCTGATTTTACTTCAGAAGCTCAGCTATTAAGAATATCAGGCAATTTTGGTTGTCTTCATCATTTGCTCTCTAAACCTGTAATTGAGAAAGAATCCAACAGGCAACTACAGCACCCATCAAACAACATTAAAATCTATTGTAAAGAGATGGGATGGTATGAGGGAGTGAGGGACAGAAAGAGAGATCTCCTAGAACACACTGTGCCATGTGGGAAATTATATAATCCAGGCAAAGCATGATACAAATATTTCTTGTTTGTGTCTGTGTGTGAAGGAAAATATAGCATCACCTTCATTCGTGTTCACGCCTCCTCTTCATAAAGCAAAAATCTTGTGGTCCACTGTAATAGAAGGTTCGTGAGCATTTCATGTACTGAAATGCTACCCATAAACAACAAAAAGGCAGCATTTTATTGCATTCTGTCTGGGTTATATAGTACCCAATGCTATAATGTGTTCTCCAGTGGCCTAGATATCAGGGTGTAACTTGGATGTAGAAGATCTTTAGTTTTTAATTAATAATACATAGTGCAGAATCTGAAAGGCTATCTATAATTTATGTATCAGTGTCTCAAAAGCAGTCATTCATACATTATATATTCAGACAGAAAATTATCTCGCTTTTATTTTCCAATAAAAAGTATATTAAGATGTTATTATGTGCCCGCCAAAATGGATCAGTGCTACCCAGAGCTTCACAGCTCCCAAAAATGCCAGGTTCTGTTGGGTTCTGCTTGCTACAAGACGCTGAATGTACAAAAGCATTACCGACTGAGCACCTCTCCTGCTCTTCTGATGGGCTTTTAAAAATGTTCAGGCCACCTCTTGGATATGTGCTCATTTACCCATAGAGGGACAGATAATGTCAGGAAAAAAAAGTTTATAAAAAGGGAAGGAAATTATTTACCAATACGAGGTTTCTAAACTGGACTTATGGACAGTTACCAAACTGATTATGGTAATATATCACAACTCCTATAAAACAGAGGAAGAAAAAAGTCATTTTTGAAATACAACTTTTAGCAAAGCTACTGCATATAAAGCATGTTTGATATTAACAGTCGTTCTCATCATGCTGTCCCATTTTGCAAGCACCCACCTACTTATGGGCACTTTAAAAAGTAAAAATAAAAAAATGCATAGTGTATGCCGAACATGCAACTCTTAAGAGTTGCTTTCAATGCTATATTTTCTCCCTGTCTCTATCAAGCTACAAAGCCTAAAATAGCGATACCAGGCTACATGGTGCAAAGTCAGTCAGCCTCTCTTAAAACTCAGTCTTTGTTCTGCCCCTTTTATGTGTAAAACAATGCCAGCAGGATCAAACAAGCCCTCCCTCCTGCCTCAGGCGCTGGGGAGTCATTTCTGGGTGGCTGGGAGTCCCAGTTACCTGACAGACTGTCTGAACGCCTTCACTCCAGGACAGAGGCAAATGAGTCACATGCATACTGGCTTTGCTGCATCTCCACCACAGCAGATGTGGGACCAAACAAAGTATGAGTTGTGTTTCTTTCAGATCTCCCTCTCTTCCACGTTCTGCACTCCTAAAAACCTATTCACTTTTTTTCCCTAAAGTACTGAAATAATCCAGCCTCAACAGATTTAATAGAACTGAGATAAACAGTTTCCAATCTCATATGGGCAAGGAGATGATAAACTAAATAATATTTGTGACGCATCTGGAAGTATGATGATTTGTATGTAGTGAGACTGTGAGCTAGGAGATCAGAATTCAAAAGACAACTTTCAACAAAGTGAGAAAAGGAGTAACAACCCACATAGGATACAAAAACTATATATTTTTAAATGTGGATCTAAAGTTGCTGTCTGAATTTTATTTCCTCGGTACAATAATATTTTGGAGAAAACAAAACAAAAGAGTTCAACATGACCTACAAACAAACAATCTAGAAAAGAAACATAATTCCTTGAGATTAACATACTTTCCTTTATGAGAAGAGCCAAGCATTAAGCTGCTCCTGCAGGTATGTCATGGGGGAAAAGACTGGTCATAGATATTTTTGGGTTAAACCTACATCTCCCTCTCTACCTAGCACAAGACAAAACCAGTTTGTGCAGTATGTACAACTAAAATTATCACCTCTCAGAACTGAAATTTGGGGATGGAAGGGCTTCTGAGAGACGTGATTATTAGTAGACTGAGGTGTTATCAAACAGAATATTTAATTTGGGTAGTCTAAAATCACAGCATATTTTTCCCCCACAATTTGTGGCTCAATAACTAGGATTATCAATTGGCTCTTGGCAGTTATTTTGAACATTATGGTAATTACACTTCAATGAATCTCTTCATAATCATCTGCTTCTTAGTATAATAAAATTTTAGAATATTACAGAGTATGAATTAGCAGGTAGTTACCACAGATCTCTGAAATACAGCAGGCCAAATCCACCTCTATTTGAGTTTTGAAATACTATTTCTTAATCTTGTAAACTGTCCACTCTGGTGGTGAACAGTTTTTCTATTTATTTTTTTATTCTCTGCTGCTAATCTTTTGTTTCTATTCTGTAAACTTGCATCACTATGTATTTTAAATAATGTTTTTTCTCATGGGACCTTACTGACAGTTTTTGCACAGTGGTCTATGCTATAAAGTTGTATTTCTGTGATATGAAATTAGTAAGAGGAAAAAGGACACTGAGAAAAAAAATGTCTATGTTACATTTATCAGTTATTTTTTAAAAAAAGCTTTAAAAAAGCCCTGTGAAACCTCAAGCTGAGGCAAATATGAAAAAGAATTGTATCTTTGCAAGTAGTTAACTGCAGGCAAATGGCAAGGTAATGTATGCTGAAATTGCTTCTGCAACAGGAACTGTTAGATTTTTCTCATTAGTTAAAAAGTAAAATATTGGCAAATTAGACTACAATTTCAGCAAAAAACTCTTAAGTCACATGGTCTATTTCTTCTATTCTGACAGGACTGAGCTGTTCATTTTGAAGGAAGTGTTTTGTACAACCTCATTTTGAGTAATTCCAATTAAAAAGTGAGTAAGATCATTCCAGTGAAAGGTTCTTTACAATTCATTTGCCACCTGACAAGGTGTCTTTGAAGACTATCACAAAGTACTTAAACTTCATGCTATTAGAAAATATTCTTTAATAGACATGTTATTGGTTTCTTCATAATACTTCAGTTTTATATGAAAAGGAATTTCTTACTTGAAGAATAATGCCTATAATCTGGATTACATTAATTCTGTAGTCCACGGTCAAAGGTATGCACATTATTAAATTAACAGGAAGAGGCTGTAAATCATTATTGTTTTAACAAACCATTACAGTACAATAATGGTTTTCTTAAAAATTACAAATAGTCCTCAATGAATCAGTTGTCAGGACTGCATAATGTTACATGGGCTACTGAGAAGAAAATAATGTTACCTTAGTCTCTAAGGCACATGCAATCAATACAAAGCAAGTGCTGACTATTGGTCAGGAACTATGCATCACCTTTGCTCTGGTTTCATTCTTGGATAGCTCTCTTTCCAATCCCAAACATTGAAATCAATAGCCTCATTGGTTTTAAACCTCCACATGTTGCTACAGTCCTATTAAATTGTTTTAAATTAGTCCTTCCCTGTTCACAACACATACATTAGCTATTTTTCAAGAATGCAATCCAAATGTCCCCTTCCTTTATCTTCCAGACCATTCTTAACAATTGCTTTTAAAGAGGAGCCAAGCATCACTCCTTTGTCATTCAAGCAGTCGCTACTTCGCTAAACATATTAGCAGATATTTTACTAATTTGAAAAGAACATACAATATGATAGAAAGGAAGAAAGAGTGATGTATAGGAAGGTATGTCCATAGACTTTGAGAAGAGTGAACAGGGAATAAACCTGACTTGCATCAGCCAAGAATACAGGCCAAAGACTGTGAGTAATCTAGGTCTAACAAATCCAGTATGTATGCATCCAGTTACACTTTCAGTGAAGCGAAGAAACACTGAATTCTGCTACTGGGGATCTGAACTGACTTCAACAACTATTAATTGTCTTTCCAGTCATTCCTTTGTTAGAGGTTGCATATGGGAAGACAAACCAGCAGTTCATTTATGACCAAGCTTTACTTATAATCCATAAGCCACTCTGTTGTCTATCTAGTAGGATTTGAGTCCAAATCAATTCAATCTCAGTTTTACTAGCATCCTGTGGGGCACTGCATCAAGTGATTTATTAGCAGTGTAGTTCTTCAATACAGATTTCCAAATAAAGGTATAAAACAACCATGATGGCAGACATTAAAAATTCATCTTTACCAACAATTACCATAAGGCATAGACAAGACACATCAGGTATTACCTTCCTAAGTATGTAAGAGCAGTTTGCTATATAGCATTATATTGTGGCATTGACTTTCTTATGCTATAACCAGTATTTGAACTGATTTCTAATCACAACATGCATTAATTCAGTTTGTTACCACTGAAGTAATCCTTAATCTATGAGGACTGATGTGACATGTACATGCATAGCAAAAATTAAATCACAATAACAGGTACATGAGATTCTATTCTGGGGGGGGAAGAATTTCATTTCTGCTCTGTTACACCTGTGAAGAGACTTTTTTTCTTTAAATCCACACAGATGTATAATGTATCTGAATTTCTTCAAAACTACATAAAACCCTGTTGTGACCACCAAGGACCCTATGGAAGGCAATAGATTTTTTTTTTTATTTAAGAATGAAATTAAAGAATGACACAATTTTTATGACATACTGGCAGTGCTTTTATGTTCCAGGGCACCTATTTTATATTCTCTTATATTTCACCTGTGTCATTAGCCAATTTAATCATAATGGTACTAGAGAAAGAAGCTATTAAATTTGTCTCACTTGACCCATTTTTTCCTTAACTGATAGTGTTACTGTATACAGTAACATTTTCTTTTGGATTCATCTTCCCTTCTAGATCTTCTTTATTATTATTTTAGCAGGCATTAACTTAAGTAACAAAACGAAGGTCTCAAGCACTATTTTCTTGCTTCCTTGAAAGCTATCATACAAACTGAGTTACATTCTTAACGCTTTGATATCCCTTCATAAGATTTAACCAATATTTAGAAATATATCACATACTTAGTTTCTTCTTTTTTTCCATTAGACTTAACGAGAGTGGACACTCAGCTAATTCCATGTTAATTCCTATAGTAACGTCTGAAATGAAGTATCTGTGTGCACAAGCAGATAAACTAACATGATGACAGCATGTATCTAAAAAACCCCACATATATGCAGACCCCCGTTAAAATACAAAACCAAATAGTATCCTGCAAAATGCAATAGTCCCAACTGCTTGTATTAGTGATTATATATATATTATTTTCATTGTTGTATAACCTAGAAATATTATCAGTGAATTTTACAATGAAAGCTGCAGATAAAATTAAGAGTTTATAATGAACTGTGAATAAATCTTCCAAGACTACTTCAGCCTCTTCAATAGACAAAAAGCTGTTCCAAATTTAGCAGATCTGTAGGAAACAAATGTGTAATATATGCATGAAATTATACTGGCAATGTATTGAATATTAATTATATCCAGTCCAGAAGCCACTATTTCAATAACAGCAGTATATTCATTAAAGGAAAAAGAAAACCAGTATTAATAAGAAATCAGTTCTGAGAATATTAGTGAGAAACCAAAGCTAAAAAGCATTCTAGAAGTATATAATTATCCCCAAATTAGTGCCACGAATCTAGGACCTTTGGAGGTAAGCTTATACTTGAAGTAAATTTATTAAAATTGAAGCTTGAAATTCATATCAAGCACACCCAGACAACTTGGACACAACACTGACGTAATTCCCAAGACATGTTCTTCATGTTTTAACATGGGTTTTCTGTTTGTTTTCCCTCTCATATAGCACTGCTGCATGACAAGTACTGAGGTTGCTTAATAATTTAACTAGTTTGTCCTTGCCTAGAAACAGTGAGTGTTCTTACACATCCAGTGTGAATTATAAATTCCTTGAATTTATGACACATACAAAGTGCAGTGATTAGGAAGCTAAAGAACTGGGGAAACCTAATTCTTCTGCTGGGCTTGTAGAGAAGACCTCAACATGAGAGACTTCACAGTAAAGTTATTTTGTCAGCAGGAGTATTTGCTGGAAATGGCATTGGCAGTAATATCTAGTCACATGCAGACATTACACCTCATCAGAGAAAACCTTCATAACTGGGCTGGTATAGGAAGAAGTATAAACTGATGGCAATAACCCTCCTTTGTTCTTAAAAATAAGGCTGCTGGTTGTAGGCCTTCCTATGCCTAATACTATCTTGAGTTGCAAATGGTCCAGCTGACCAGCACCACACTCACTGTTACCTCTGTTGTTCTTATTGTTGTCCCAGACAGGCCAGTATCACTGTCTCAAAAGCTGTGGTGGCAGCACCATAGCTCAGGAAAACCATATTCAAGTGAACACTAGTTCAGCTCAGTAGCAAAGGCTGAATCAGATTCAACTAAAAGCACAGACCCAACACATCCAGCCTAATCATCATCAGATAGGGGTTAAAGTGCATGTACCATGACAAATGATTTACACTACACCAAGCAGTCCTCCTTAAAACTGCTACAATCCCCTCCAAGTTTTATCCTCCTTTAAACTGTGATCTAACAACACAGCTCCTACATTATGTTCCATCTCTGTCTTCATCTTCTCAGTAACCTGTCCTAGGTGGTCCCCTTCCAGCCTTATCCAGATCATCCTACACATAGCACCACAGTTCCTTCTTCCCCCCAGATGAGAACAAACATTTTGCTCATACCATTGCAAGCCTCCGTGTGTGCCATACGCATTGACCAATGTTCCAGCAAGGCCTCCATGTGGAGCAGAGCTTCTTGCTTTTGGACTCTGCCGATGGCTAATCTTTCTATGACTAGTAGAAGCCTGCCTGTTCTTGGTTTAAAAATATGAGTAGGACAAACCTTATTCTTCCTTTTAGGACTCATTTCCACAGTGCTGGATTACTTTTATTTCTTCTCAAAATGTAAAGAACTGGCTTATCACAATTCCATTTTGCCCCTCATCGTAACACCCAGTGAAAACTAGTTTTGCTTCGGTTTAGTAGAATAACAGAGTTCCAAGCTTCATTTTCGTTATTTTTATTTTTAAATACATTTATATTAATTATCTTTTCTATTTTTCTGAATTCTTATTCTTATTCTTATACAGTGAAGACCATCTTCAGACTGCTAAATCATCCCAACTGCTTCCAACCACATTATCTAATCTGTCTTTTAAGAAGCAGAAATCATTATTGTCTTGGCAAAATAGTCAGATACAATATTTCCAAATGTTTAACTTTGACATATTGGTTCTTCAATTATATCTCATACCTGTTCATCCCGCTCACGACTCAAGACTATTGACGCTCTAGTGCTGCGTCCCTTGTGTCTAAAAATACAGTACTGGAATGAAGTATTGTTGAGATACTTGTCACTTCAATGAATGGAACATGAAGGGAAAAATGAGCAGAAAGGAACAATGGGAGGTATTCCAGGCTCCTCCTGATGCATCTGTAGATTGACACAATTGGTTCTAGTTTGGATTTTTCCTGTCGTCCTGGTTTCAGCTGGGATAATTTTCTTCTTAGCTGGTGCAGTGGTGTGTTTTTGATTTGGTGTAAGAACAATGCTGATAGGACACTGATGTTTTTAGTTGTTGCTTGGTAATGTTGATACTAAGTCCCTCTGCCAGGGAGAGGGCTGGAGGAACACAAGAAGT
The DNA here is from genome assembly GCF_015220075.1 of Falco rusticolus. Classification (NCBI taxonomy): domain Eukaryota; kingdom Metazoa; phylum Chordata; class Aves; order Falconiformes; family Falconidae; genus Falco; species Falco rusticolus. The sequence goes on from NC_051187.1 coordinate 56,564,068, forward strand.
TGGGCGGGGACACAGCTGGGACAGCTGACCTGAACTAGCCAAAGGGATATTCCACACCACAGAACATCATGCTGTGTATATCAGCTGGGGGAAGAAGAAGGAAGGGGGGGACATCCAGCATCATGGTGTTTGCCTTCCCAAGTAACCATTATGTGTGATGGAGCCCTGCTTCCCTGGGGATGACTGAACACCTGCCTGCCCGTGGCAAGTGGTGAATGAATTCCTTGTGATGCTTTGCTTGCTCATGTAGCTTTTGCTTTACCTATTAAATTGTCCTTATCTCAACTCTCAAGTTTTACATTCCTTTCTGATTCTCATCACCATCCCTCTGGGTAAGGGGGGGAGTGAGCGAGTGACTGTGTGGTGCTTGGTTGCTGGCCGGGGTTAAACCACAACACCTGCATATACGTAGCTAGAGGTTTTCTTGTTTCCTCTGTGTGGTAGGCCAGGCCAGAAATTCACCAAAACTACCCACTCATTAGCAAAAGCATACTGACCCACCCCAACCCCGCTAAAAAAACCCCACATACCAAATAAAAAACCAAGTATCATCTACCTGTGCAAGAAGAGAAACAGGAACAGCTCACGATGGTTCAGTTTTTTACATATTTCAGTTGGACACAGGCCCTGAAGCGTGCAAGGGCTTTACAGAAGTAGTTCTTTGACTGAAGTCCAGCCTCCTGCAGCTGTGTGGTTTGTGGCTGATAGCAAACGGAAGGTTTAAAGACTGCCTCTATGTGGATTTTCCTTTCTCTAATACTGCTTGAAGTTCACCCTGCAGCCTTTCCTTCAGGCAGAGCTGCACATTTGTCTCCTCTATTTTGGACACCCATCTTCCTGAAACTTATACTTAGCCACTTCACCTTTGAGATCTCTTAAAACCTTTGATAAATTTCAACAAAATCAGTCACAAGGCATTAAAGTTCTGGTAGGGAAGGGGAACACTTCAGGATGTTCAGATGGCCGAGAAGCACATACTCATGCATAAAGTGCAGTTGGTTAAGCTTTGCTTCCTTTGGACACCAGCTCAACACTTCTTTCTTCCAGAAAGTACTTTCAGTTTTCCTGCAGTCCTATTTTAAAGGGCAACTCCGGCTCCTCGTGGTAGGTCAAACCTTTATTTTGAACTTGAAAGATGCTACCTTGATCGATGGCTCCTGACTAAATTTTGCAGACAGAACAGCAGTGAGCTGGTGCTTGCAGTCTCTCTCATTGGCTACTTCATCTTACTTCTTTACATTTTGGTTCTCTTCTGTGCCACATTAAAAAATAAATATATGGCACAGTTATCACAGAGATACTAAGTCAACGCTGCATCACGCCACCTTGCCAGCAGGGCACAGGGACCGCCATACTACGACAGAGATCTCTGGGGACTATTGCCCAGGTGCCCTCCGCCCTCGGGCTTTCTGTGCAAGGCGGCGGGTCCCCGGGATGACCTGGGGTCCCTGCTGCAGCAGCGCACTAAACCCAACTCTCTGCGGAGCTAGAGAGGCTCACCTGCCTTCTCATTTTCTCTCCGCATCCCACCAACTTCGACGGCCGAGGGCTCTCGACCGGCGTCTAATGAGGGAGGCGGGGGCGGGGGGCGTACTGCCGGGGTCCCCTCACCCTTCCCACCAAGAGCCGGGCGCAGGCGCTGCCCGCCGGCGGGAATATGGGGGGGGCGGCGCGGGCAGCGGAGCCCCATGGCCGGGAGGAGCCGGGGGCGGCCCCACGTTTCCGGCCCGGAGGCGGCAACCTCAGCGGCCGGGACAGCGCGCTCTGACCCGGGGCCGAGCGAGGAGCGGCGGCGGCGCCATGCGGCCGGCAGGTCGGTGAGGGGCGGGGGGGCTGGGCGGGGGTGTGAGGGTGGGCGCGCGCCCGTCCCGCCCGCTGCCTCAGCCGTTGGCGCAGGGCCCGGGGGCCGCCCCGCCACAGCCGCCAGCCCGCACGGGGGCGAGCGGAGGTGGGTCGGGTCGGGTTGGGCTGGGCTGCGGCCAGGCCAGAGCCGTGCCCAGGTAGGCCTCGTGGGTGAGGAGTAATTTCGTGAGGGGTCGGCGAGCAGGAGGGCATGCCCGCGGGAGCAGGTGCGGTGGTTTCCTCTGGGGCTGCTGTCGGGCTGTCGGTGAGGGGCGGTGGCCGTGGTGTGGCAGTGAGGTTCCTGTGGAGAAATGGGATGCGCTGCTCCCCGGGAAGTGCCTTGGCTTCCTCAGGTTGTCGTCCAAGTGTCACGTTGGTGCGTGGAGAAACCTACCTGAGGTATTATCTGCTTTTTCTTGATAAGGCTGCGTGCTTATTGGGTGCATACCCAGTTAGCATGGCTGGTCCAAAAAAAATTTTTTTTCCTTTTGGTATTTCAGCTTATGTTACCAGTTTTCATGACAAATTATGCCAGAGCTTTTATTGAGGTAGCTGGTCCTGGTACCTCAAGGCAGTTTTAGATAACTTTTCCTTGAAAATAACCCTGAATTCCAAGTAGTATTCAATGCGCCTATTACTGTCTTGCAGTACAGAACGTAACTTTTCTGAAGAGCAGGAAGTCTGGCACTGGAGAGTTAGGACATGAAAGAATAAAAGTTGTATGAGCAATGTTAATTCTGTCTTACCTGTATATTCACTCTGGGATAGTCTCAACTGGCTAATCATATGCTATGGTATTAATTAAAAACTGATCATCCTTTTCCAGTCTTTCAGCATTCAGGATCCAGCCTTATTTTATACCATACAGTAAAACCTTGCTAGACATTGTACAAAAATACTCATTTCCTTATTTATGTTTTTATGGGTGTTTGTCACGTTATCTTGTGTTCCTCAAAACTGTTACTGTACCTTCCATTAGTCCCTTGGTAGTATTGGGCTGTATTATCATCCCATTTACTGGTGAAAAAAAATTGATGAAAAGATAAATGACTTACAAAGGTCATGTGTAAAACAGAGGCAGTCCTGAATCAGAACCAGAAAGCCCTGACTCCATGTCCCTGTGTTCATTCTTCCCAGTCATGTTTCCTTATTCACAGAAATACTGTGTATTTACTGCTCCTGTTTTCTTCATGTGCGTTTGCAAGGCTCAGCAACACATAAATCAAACCAGTGACAGCAAAGCTGGGCACTTATTAAAGGGGAAATGAAAGATGTGCAGCTAGATGCTAGAGGTTTGACATGCTTGCAACAGGGAGCTCAGCTTTACCTTTGTGACTCCTCCATTAGATGGGACGATGTTTTATCCTTTCTTTATGAATGAGGAATCAAGAAAGAGAGATCTGAAAGCTTGACTCTGCAAAGGTGACTCAATGCATTGGTTTACTGTTCTGGTTCACCATTTTAAATGACTACTTCAGATGTCAAGGCAGGTTTTTTCAGAGTAACTAATATTTTATATCCTTTTATAACATCAAAGTAACCATATAATATATTAATTATCAAATGCAGCATTCTAATGACGTTAGCATTGCAACCCACCTTTACCTACTACTCTCATTATACAGATGAAAACACTAGAGAGGAAAGGCAAAGTGATTTTCCCAACTGTTGTGTAATACATTCGCTTTAGATAAAATGCCAAAATTCAGGACTGCTTTGATTTCTGCCCAAGGCTGGTTGTAAAATGGATGTAGTTGTTTTACTACTACCTAGCCTTTGACAGGTAGGATTTTCTATCTAGACTCGCAGTATTTCACAGTTCTTTAAAGAAAAAAGTAGTATGCATGAGCAAAACCACATGTTTAACAGCATTTCTAAATATGCATGTACTATCCCAGTTATTAGGCAAACATATTTCTAGATGTGACTGGTCAGTTGTATTCTGATAATCAAACGTTTGCTTAGTGATCATTTTGTATAAATGATGGTATAGAATTGTGCATGGCCTGGGGACATCCAGTTTATAAAGTCTGTTTTTTGTTGAATAAAGGCAGTCAAGCTCAGAGTATGCATGTGAAATTGTTGGAGTAATTGCTGAGCAAATACATAAGGGCACCAAAGAGGGATGTCTAGTTTCCCAGCTGCTGGCAGCCAGTTCCACACATTGGCAGGGAAACAACTAACTGTAGGTTCATCCAGCAGTGAATATGCTGGCCTTCTACTCTGTCGTCATCTGTCTCTGTCATTTTTTTTTCATGTATTGCTCTGCACAAGCCTCAGTCACCTGGGTCCTCAGTGCATAGACCCCTTTATTGCAGTTTTACTGTGGCACCAAACCTTTCTTTCCACAGTGATAAGAGGTCTGTTTTCTCCTGATGAAACACTAGCTGTGAGGTATTGAAGTTGCTTTGGGTGGGTTGCCCAAATTTGGGTGGATTTGTCTAGCACAAATCTGAAACCTGTTTGGGATACTTGATGTGAGGGACAAACTTGTTATTTGTCAGTACTTTGTAGGAAACTGTAGCCTAGATAAACTCCTTTATGCAAATTCCATTAAACATGCTGTACCTAGTAGAAATAAAATATCCATTATGCATGATCCTTGATGACATCTGTCTTCACTTGAGGTAGGAGGTAGTGGCAGTATAACTTGCAAATGGCTATGCTGTGTTTGAGTTGTCACTCCTCTCCATACTTATGAACATAAATACCAGCACTGAGGTCTTCCATTGTGAACTCTTTTATTTACATGATGTACATTTCTGTGCATCCAATTGTTTTTGGGGCAGTGTTTACATGACAGATGTTCTGTGAGGGAATCTGGCCTGTGAATAGACACAACTAATACTTGACTTTTGTTTTTCCTGAGAATTGGGGATCACTTGAATTTTTAATAGCCTTAAAAAATTTTAAACCCTTTCACTTTCAGGGACAAAATAGGTCTCAGACCATGACTTGATTCAAAATCTAAGGGGTCTAGTGGTGGAACTTTGAAGCATATTCAGCAATAACATCATAATATGAATAATTAATATTACTACCAATAATGTATTAGTAATTTGAGTGTCAAAGAAGCCCGTACTGCAAAAAGATACTGTCATCTGTTTACAGTCTTATTATTCTGAAAGGAAGTTCCTATTTTTTGTTATTGATGAAACATTTTGGTATTTCTGCAGTGAGAAACAAAGATATAATATTCAGATATTTTAAAGCTGAAATCTGTCTCCTTAGAATGTATAAATAGAGATCTTCACTGTGGGTAAAGAAATTATTCCGGTGTGTACTCCAGGCACACCATTTTCAGGCGAGTGGTGGCTAGAAACTAGATTTTGATATTTTAAAAATACATTGCGTAAGGAAGAAGAAAAATGGATCCATTAAGCTTTGAAACTCAAGTACCTTATGATTAATACAAAGCTACCATTTGTCCTCAGAAGTGTTGGGTTGCTGATTCAAGTTCAAAAGTTGATTCTAAGGCATTTTCCTAATGATAATCCTCTCTGGTCTCCCTTCTCTTCCAAGCAGTGATTACTGAAGTTTGCATGCAAGCAATTGACCACTCACATTTGAAAAATTGTATCACTGATGCCACAGTAATGGTGGAAAAGCAGTAATCTCAGTTTCTGAAAAGAAGAGTGTTTGTGTCCAAGTGTCCCTATTTTCTTGTCTGTGTATCTTTTGAAGCTGGTCTTTGAGCATTAGGTTAGCTTATATACTTGCTTGTAGGTAATAAAGAATGTTTTAACTCCTCTAGTAAGCTTAAGTGCCACAATGCAAACAGCAGCAATAGCTTGTGATATAATTATATCCTCCTGGAAGGTCCAGTCATTTCTGGCTATCATTAAAAAATAAAGTTGACTTAACCTTTTGTATAAATTAAAATCAGACTATTACAATGTGATCTGTGATAAACAGCTAGGTTTTATTAAATGTAAACAAAAGTAGTAAGTTCAGAATGTTATTTTAAATATCTAGGCATTTTGAAACCACTGTGAAGATGATAAGAGTCACAAATACCAGGATCTAAATTTTAAACTAGGACCTATTTCATGTGATAATATTGATTATTATTTAGAGTTTATTGGCTCCCTGCATAGTAAGAAAGCGAGTCGTTGTACTAAGCCACAGAGTATAATTTGATGCAATTGCAGGCCTGCCAGTTAAAGCAAACTAGTCTTAAGCAGTCCCCATCATTACTTTATTTTTCAATGTTTTTGTGAGTCTTTGTGTACAATTAAGGCTTACACATTTTTGATGTTGAGATAGTTCAAGCAGAGGTATAGCTGAGTCTGGAAAGCACTGTTTTGCTTTCAGATCACATGCTTAACAGCTGTAAATAACTTGCTACTTTATACAGGAGATTATAAATAGCTTCAGTTTGTGGCTGTGTTTCATTGCTCCTTGTAAACTTAGGGGTGATGAGCAGTCATTTTTATTATATGACCAATTGCCAACTAATGATGCTTCATTATTGCCAAATATTACATGCTATTAAAAACGAATTTACAACAGTAAGTATAAATCATTTTAGCAGTATCTTGAAATTGCTTTTATGGTGAATGAGACCTCAAAACACCTATAGGAAATACAGTTACTGTCTGAGTATAGACAATTTGGAATATCTGCGTTCAGTGATACTTTCATCAGAGAGCAATGTTTTACTAGTATACCATCTGAGCATTGATTCAGAGTATTTTAACCCTGAAGTACACAGTAATGTATATTGCAATTAGGAAAGGAAAGCTTCTTCCTTTTTGATCATGAAGGTAGTATCAGTGTAGTTCAAAAATATAAGTGACAGATGTTATTGAAAAGATGCCAAGGTTTTTTAAGAGCATGTAGTGCCAAGTAGTTCCCATTATTTTCAGGAGACGAGCTTTTTTGAAAATGTGGGACAGACAGTTCATGAATAGATTTTCTTAAATGTCCATGTTTTTTAAAAGCCTGTTTGTTTACCTTCTTTGAAATACTTGGGATTTCTTTTCAAAATACTTAGGAATTACTGTTGCATTTTACCACAGGTGTGTTTGTGAGTACTCAGTCTTTTGAAAGTAAAATCTTGGATAGGTAATGCAGATACTGAAAATATGCAGGTCTGTAGTAAATGTTAACTGATCAGCTGCATGAGAACTTTCAGGGCAGTACCTTTCAACCTGTGGGGAAACAAAACACGAAAAGGATAAAAATAGATTTATTTATTCATTTATTATTACTTGCTTCTGCTGTCTGTTTATAAAAACTGACTTAAACATGATTGGTAGAGTTGTAGCTCTCTTATGTGTATGTAGAATGCTGGAAAACTATTGTTAATGTTGGGGCACATGTAGAAGATACATTTGTGTCTTCTGTCAGGTCAGAGCAAGAATTGTTGTGAATACACTTAATTATAGGTCCCATACTATTTTAAGCAAAGAAAACGTAGTTCTGGTGAGGGTAGAAAGAGTCAAATGTTCAGGGTGCTGTAATAGTGTGCAAAAACCCAAAGGGTGAGTCTTTGTACAGCAGTTCTTTGCTGTGCAGATAGACCCAAAACTAAATCTAGATAAAGAATATGATAGTTGTAGCAATAGGAATTCCCTTGGGTGGGATGCTGCACAGAAAGATTTTGATCTTTTTGGTATTTATGATGGTCCATTGAAACTTGTTGTCTTGGTGCTGAATTACTCTCTTTAAGACTATGATAATATTTTTTAAAAAGGAAGAAAGATAATACGTCCTAAATTAAACAGCTTGTCTAGGAATGACATAGAAAACTAGGAATGTTACCCAAGGTAGGAATGTCTTAGTGCTACAAACCCAGGACCCTTATTACTAAGTAAAAATAAATATATAAATAGTAGTAATAGTAATGTTTGCTTTTAACTGAAAAAAACAAACCTATTTTCAAAGCCTATTCAACTCTTTGCAGTCTTTGAGCATCTATGCAGAGTTTGGACATAGTGGTGGTTTGTAATGTGCAGTGCAGGGCTTAGCTTTCCTGTCTAGAGAAGCTCTTAAAGGATGCTGAGATGAAAGGAGATGGTTTTACAAGTGTATGTTCCACCTTTCCAGTGGTCAGTGCAGTAGTGGGTTCCTCAGATACTAAGAGTAGTGAGCTTCTCTTGGAAATGCTGTCTGTAGCATGTCCAGCTGTCTTGATGTATACTACCTTATAGTTTTATTTCTGAGTTCTATGATTATATCAAGTACAGATTCATACTGCAATACTTCATTATTATTATTGTTAAATACACTGTTCAAATAAGGAAATCAAAAAAGAAAAGCAAATAAAAAAAGGGTGAAAAATTGTTAAAACTTCATTGGTGACTTGGCATTTTAAATTTTTCATTTGTGTGTGGTAAATGTGATGTGCTTATGTCTGTATATGCCTAAGGATGTTCTTTAGAAAAAGGGAATAGGGATTTTCATAACTGCTGTTGCTTCTGTTTAAGAGCTAGACACAATTAATGTAAGGCTGTGAAGCTGAAATGCAATATCTTTTCTCAAGTTTTGTATTTTTCTCTCTGTATGTACTGGTAAACTTCAAGTGAGTTGCTGAATCTTGTGGGTTTTCATAGCTGAAGAAAAGAACTGCAAATATCTTCCCCCTTTTCCAATAGAATATTTTAGTAGGTGTCTTTATTTCTTCATTCCTTTATTTTAGAGGAAGAAAAGTTTTCTTGTAGCTCTGAAGTCCATAGGTCCTGTATGCATTTATTGTTCTTCTCTTTACCCTTGTGAAACATGTTCTAGCAGTTTCCTGATTTTGCACATGACTTTAGGGTAAAGAATTTGGAAGGAATGAGGAGAGTACATTCTTACAAGGTTCTCCATCTTACTCTATTTAGCAAAACCTCTTAAAACCACAAGGAAAACACCTATCTCATCATTCAAGTGACTTAATAGCTGTGCCTGGTCTTCCTGCTGAAGTGTACTACAGCTTTTGTCCAACTTGCATTCTTGGGTTTTCTTTCTATGGAAACCAACATCAGATGTGAGAAGGAAGAAAGTTTTTCATGGATGCCTGAGTTTTGCTGTGACACCAAGTTAAGGTGCAACTGAATACTGCAACTGGATCTAGGAACTAATACCTGATCCAAGATTCCCTACTCTATATATACCATATTAACCAGGTAAAACACTTATTACAAGAAATAGACTAAAAGATAAGCAATATTGTCCCTCCAGACCTCACTGAGATCCTGTCAAGGGCTCTCTAATCTATTTAAGTCCTTGTGTGAATACACATTTCAGTTCATGCCTTAAAATACTTTACCCGCCAAGTTTCTCAGTGTTGAGGACGTGCATGTGTTCTGTCTCTCAAACAAAGCAAGCTATTTTCCTGTAAAAATGTAATGAAGTAATATTTTTCACTCGCTACTTATCATTATACTTTCTTCCAAATAACCCCCCCCGAATACTACATTTCTTAGTTGTTCTCAATGGCATAGGGGAATGCTAACTCATGAAGAATAAATAATTCAAGTTTGACTGTATTCAACAAAAAGTGGTGGGGTTTTGTTTATTTTTTTAAATAGCAGATTAGAGGTATGGTTGAAATAGTAAGCATTATTTATATTCTAATGGAAAATACAAAACATTATAAAAGCTTTTTTAAAAATAGAAAAATGTATGGTATAGCGTTTATGAATTGAACTTTTAGGAAATTGAATAATATATGTTAAAATATACATTCATATAGTACACCCTTCTATTATTCATAATTTTCATTTATTCATTAAACATTTACAGTTTAAATAGCTGAAAGGAAAAAAATATGCCTGGATTGAATTGAACAAGGACCATTTAGAGCTATTTGAGGACTGAAAATAAAAGCCCCCATCTTAAGTAATGCCAGTGTCTTCTGTAAAAATGAAAGGCTAAATACAGTATAGACTTCAAAGCAGTTTAATGCTGATATGATAGTGGGAACTAAATGAAAACAAGCAGTACTTATAGCAGAAGCCCACAAGTGTGGTGTTCCTCTGATTTATTAAGATTTATGTGATTGAAAAGACTTGGGCACTTGCTCTTTCTTAAACTGTAATATGCATGACTGACAGAAATCACTTTTTTTTTTTTAACAAAACCATACAAACAGCAAAAACCAGGTATCTTCTGACTTTGATTAGCTTCCTTTTTAAAAATAAGATTTAAAAAAAAAAATTAAAAAGAAATGGTGGGAAATTTGGTGAATATTAAGTATTCAGTATAAAATCAATATGCAGAAGAATGGAAGCTTACAACAGCAAGTAGCCCTTAGGAGGAAGAGACTTTCCCCAAAGCCTGAGTTGCCCTTGCAGAACCACTTCACTGCTCTGCAGACTGAAGAGGAAAGACCCGTCACATCAGGAGAGACACTAGAGCTGAGTAAGGCAGCCTGATCTGCTCCCCCTATAACAATCAGCACAACTAAGAGAAGGTGACAGGTGATATTAGTAGGTAACTCAGAGGGGTATGGAGGTGCCCCTCAGAGCTTGAGAGGTGGGCCCGTGCAAACCTCATGAAGTTGGGCAAGGCCAAGTGCATGGTCCTGCACATGGGTGGGGGCAATCTCAAGCACAAATAAAGGCTGGGTGGAGAATGGATTGAGAGCAGCCCTGAAGAGAAAGACTTGGGGGTGGTGGTTAACAAGAAGCTCAACATGACCCGGCAGTGTGCACCCGCAGCGTGGCCAGCAGGTCAAGGGAGGCGGTTCTCCCCCTCTGCTCTGCTCTCGCAAGACCCCACCTGGCAGACTGCTTTCAGCTCTGGGGCTCCCAACATAAGGAGGACATGGAAGCTGCTGGAGTGGGTCCAGAAGAGAGCCATAGAGATGAGAAAGCTGGAGCACTTCTTCTATGAAGACAGACTGAGAGAGTTGGGGTTGTTCAGCGGGGAGAATAGAAGGCTCCAGGGAGACCTTACTGCAGCCTTCCAGTACGTAAAGGGGGCTTACAAGAAAGCTGGAGAGGGAGTTTTTACAAGGGCCTGTAGTGACAGGACAAGTTAATGGCTTATTACTGGAAGAGGGTAGATTTAGATTAGATATTAGGAAGAAATTTTTCACTGGGATGGTGGTGAGACACTGGAACAGGTTGCTGAGAGAAGTTCTGGATGCCCCATCATCGGGAGTGTTCAAGGCCAGGCTGGATGAATTTGCTCTTTGAGCAACCTGGTTTAGTGGAAGGCGTCCCTGCCTTCCACTCGATGGAGTCATCATAGGAACTCGATGATTTTTAAGGTCCCTTCCCACCCAAACCATACTGTTCTGTGATTCTATGAAAATCCTTCATCACACTGATTTCACAAAGGTTTTGTTACTGAGATTTTTTTGAAGTGTTTGCAGTAGCATTCACAGAATTTAATTATGACCGATAATCATGTATCGGTAGCCAGGAGTGTGTGCTTGAGCATATGTATGAAAAAATTTTAGAAGGTGGCCAATATGGTTAATGGTGTATGAGTGGACTATATCTACCTTGAACAAGTTCTTTGCATTATATGCTCAGTTTAGCTGAGCATTAAAAGAGAAGGTGGCTCAATCAGTTCTAAGATGTTTACAACTTTAGATCCAACTTAAAAAAAAAATATAAAAAGAGCCCTCTGAAAAATAACTATTTGATCATCCTTAATTTTCAAATGCCTTTTTTTTGTTCAGGAAACTGAAGTAAACAATCGGTGTGATTTATGAGTCTCCATTCACTTTGATTTCAAAGCAAGTCGATTAGGCCTTTAAGTAAACCAGAGAGACCACACAAACATCTTTATGAGTGTCTAAATGATTTTAGTTATATCCAGAAAGTAATTTCTAGCAGCTTAATTTTACTTTTAATATCTAAAGATAATTTACGTGTCAATTTTTTCTGAATCTTTTAAATAGTACTTTTAAAAGGTAGGGATACGTTACCTGAAAATTCGATAAAGGTTGAATCAAAGAATTAAAAACATCTTGCTTGGAATGAATGTTCAATATCATCTAGAAAATCCAATAAAAATGCAGAGAACTCAATAAATCTTTTTTCCTCCCTCCCCCCCCCCGATGTCTGCTACTAGAGCATTTCACTTAAGCTGATTCCCCAGGCTAGTATGTCAGAATAACTCTATTTAATCAATGAAGCTTAGTTGCTGTGCACTGTCGGGGGAAATTTTGCCAGTTTTTAATCAAAACTTTTTAAGGTTTTCATACTTGCATTCTGGTTTTATAATGCTATAATCTTATCATCAAAACTTCCAAATTTGTTCCTTTCCCTTATAAATTCTGTTCCCTGTTCAAGATTGACAATTTTAGAGGATGCCAAATCTAATTTGGCCTTTAATGCATGAAAGAGTCTGTAATGATTGAACTGGAGAAAATATATTTTCTGTGGAAGTTTGAGGCAGATCCTACATTTATCAGTTTGGAAACAGAAATATTTTCTGCTTACAGGGTACATTCAGAACAGTTTCATTTTAATGTTCTTGTAGTGCTCTTGCCAAGCTATTGTCAGTTGGTTTTCTATGGGAGTTTAAAAACAGTTCTGTTTCATTGGCAAGCTTGCAGCCTGTATTTCAACACCAAAGCTTATAGAATTCATTAAAATGGCAATCCATATTCTTGTGCTTTAGCTTGCAAGCAGATAGTGTATACCAGAAATTTTGTACTCCCACATTCTGTTAAGTCCATGCTGTTCATGGTGGAAGATGTATAATGATCATTATTATTATTAATCTTGTACACAACCCCTTCTTTAAAACATGTATTAAATAACGTCATAAAAAGGCAGAACTATCCTTTGAAGCTGTGACAAGTCATTCATTGGATTTAATGTTTTGGAGACTTTTGTGAAAAGCTAGTGCTTTTAATCAGAAATCAAGGGTTGAACATTAATTTAAACTATCATAGAAGTCAATTATACTATTTTATTTCTATCGCCACGTTTATGTCACAGATGAGCACTGTAAAATTTAAATTGCCAAAATGTATATACTCTCCTCAAAAGTGTATTTTGCTCAGTATACTGAAAAGGGCAAAGTTTTCACACTCACCTAGCAAAAAAAACCCCAAAACAAACAAAAAAGCTTGCCTGAAACAATCCAGTACTGAATAAATTATAGTTAAGAATCTAAGTCTTCATTAAAGCAGTAGGAGTCTTTAGAGGAGTGTTTCCAAACGTAAATTCCTCTTTTTTTCTGTTTTCTTTTTTTTTTTTTAGTCGTTTTATGTTTCTTGCTGGCAGATCAGGTTGATGAAAAGTGTCATAAGATATTTAAGCAACTGTCAGTTCTTGAAAATGACTCAAATATGGTTTCTTTGTGGATATTTATATTCTTATTATATTGTTAAAGTCTTGTTCACTGAATTTTAATGTCTTAATAAGCGTTTCATTTAACAAGTGTTTCATTTTGTTATAGTCCTAATTAGCCAATCCAGGTACCTATAAATGCATTAAGGACTACAGGATCATATAGCATTACAGTCTGTACAAGCTATGAATTGAAAGTAGCCGTGTTACTTGAGGAACCTGCTTTGGCACAAACATGCAAGAGTGAGTGGGAGCTCTGATGCATGCTCACATTACCTGCAGTTTAGCACTGAGTGTCTGTGGCCAAGTCAGCGAGCACTCTCAGGTCTTAGTTTCCCAGATGCTGTAAGGCTAGTTCCACACTGGTAAATAGTGTTCCATAAAGAGGGGGAGTTGTACATGCCAGCAGTAGGTGCTAAGGACCTCAGACATGCAGGATACATTAGAGGGAGCTTATTTTGAACTCGCTGTAGTCTCACCCTGTGGCATTAGAAGGTGGTGAACATTAGGTGCAATTCCAAAGCACGTTGTTTGGCTTTACTTTCGTCTGAATGGTATGCGGTTTATGTGCTTTACGGCTAGTTGGTAAGGTGAAGCAAAGCCTGGTGAGGTTTAAAACTCTCATTTTTTTTATGAGATATAAAAACAATGGTGGATTGGTTTTAAAACATTCAGATGATGTGTTTTAAAAGTATACGCATGATCTCAACTGAATATTAATGTTGACTAAGCCATAGTTGTTGCTACAAGTGGCCATCTTCCTCTCTCATTAGTTTCAGAGGTTTGTATTTATTCCATGCCTCATTTTCCCTTTTGTCAACTGAAGTGCTTAGGCAACTGCAAGGCAAAGCAGGCTGGAGAGTTGATCAAAGTGGTGAATAAAAAAATAGGTTGCCAGAATGGGTATAAACAACTGTATATTAGAAATGTGTAGGATTGCCTCTTCTGATAGCAGTGAGGGTTTTTTTGTGGTTTTGTTTGTGCAGTTCTAGCAGTAAACTATAACTAGTAATTATATAACTAAGAATAATCTGTAAGATGGAGCATGGGAGGTATGCACTTCAGAGGAGGAAATGTAAGACTGCACATTTTATTTCATATCTATACCAAACATGCAAGCAGTTACTGGTGAGCAGGTGGCATATAGTAGCATGTTAAACTGTTGTATCTTGAGGAATCTTAGATTAGACAGTAATAAAGTGTATGTGGAAAGAAGGCGGTGACAGACCTATGTGGTGGGTTGACCTTGGCTAGATGACAGGTGCTCTGTCACTCCCCTCCTTAGCAGAACAGGGCTAGATGGAGAAAATAAGATGGAAAAAAACTTGTGGGTCAAGATAAAGGCAGTTTAATAAAGCAGTAGCAAAGGTTGTTTTCCTTTGTTTCCACATACATAAAAGATGTTATTCTCTACTTCCCATCAGCAGGCGATGTTTGGCCACTTCCCAGGAAGCAGGGCTTCAGTACGTGTGGCAGTTGCTGTGAAAGACAGATGTTGTAAATAACAAATGCATACACACACCACACACACCCCCCCCACCCCCCCCACCCCCTTTCTCTTAGCTTTTATATCTGACCAGATGTCATAGGGTATGGAATATGCTGTTGGTCAGTTTGGGTCAGCCATCCTGGCTATGTCCCCTTCCAAGATCCTGCCCACCCCCAGCCTACTGATGACAAGGGGAGATGTTGGAGAGCCAGCCTTGATGCTGTGTGAGCGCTGCTCAGCAGTGGCCAAAACTCTGATGTGTTATCACCACATTTCTAACTACTGATACAAAGCAGAGAGCACTATGAGGGCTGCTATGGAGCTCAGCCATACCCGATACAACCTATGCTATCTTCAGCCTGTTTTTTCTTTTAAGATTTTTCTTTTTTTGGATATTCAAGAGGGAAGTAAAGATTTGGTTATTTAGATTTGGTCAAACAGTGAAGGGCTTGATCATGTAAAAAACCAGCACGTTTCATCATTCCTTGGTCCTGTTCTGTGCCCCTCAAGCTTCTGAGTTTTACTGTAAATTTGAACTATACAGGTTCTCTGACTGTAATGAGGTAAGGGTTAGTTTTGTTGCAGAACTGGTTCAAGAAGGATTTGGTTTTCCTGTTTCTATCCAACAGTGAGAATATACAGCAATGACAGTAAAGTATAATAGGTATGTATATATGGTGTGGTAAATCTGTTTGCAAGAATCAGAACATACAGAAGTTCCAATTGGTTCATTTCCAGGAAGCAACCCATTTGGTCAAAGGTAGTAGTAATTACATTAAACTTTTCTGTGAGGGCTGTCTGCTAAAGGAGGACTCAAAATGGGTGCTCAGGTAACTCTCTGGTTTGGTCCTATTTTCGGACTGGTAATAATTTGAGAATTTATATTTTGCAGGGAGGAGACATAAATTGTATGTATTAAACTTATACTGAGGAGATAGGCTTGCTGGAAAGACATTTTTTGAATCTCATGTAAGCTTTATGGTATTTGGGCATCACGGTTAATTTTGTAATCCTGTGGGTGAATTGTGTGAAGGTAGGCTTGCACTCATGTGACTAACTTGATTTCTTTCTGTCTGACAGGCAGAAATAAAAGTAGTTTGTAACATAGCTAGTGTCGAGGATCTTTGTCTTAAGGCAGTAAAGAGGAAGCTGAGATGGGTTTAATATAGAGAGGTCAACTTTCTATTGAGGTTGTTGCTGAATCTTTTATTTAGCTTGGTTTCTAACTCACTGTTGGCTCTGTCATTGCTCATTTTATGAAGCCACACATATTTATGTAATAGTTTTATACTTCATTTACTTTCTTCTGTGTGAATCATTACCATAAATGCTGTTGAAAAGGTCAACACAAAAATATAAAGTGCTTGCCCAATGCTGATTAGAGATTTGTCTTGTTGGTTTTGGGTTTTTTGGCTATTGTTTGGGGGGGAGGGGTGTTGGTGACTGTCACGTATTTGTCAGAAAGGGACAGAAGAAATGAGCTGAAATGGGAGGACACTTCTACAGCCTCATGGCTTAGACATGTTATACATCAAATTGAAACTGCTTCTCACACTTCCTTTAATTTCTGAGTGAACGCTCAAGTAAATGAGATGCATAACAAATGAATTTAAAACCAGTCTGCAAAAGGAGGAGAAGATCAATCTATTTGATTCATGGGGTGTCAGAAGCCCTTCCTGGATACTCTGCTGACATGCAGCAAACAAAACTAGTTTTAGAAACCTAAAGAAGTATGGGTGAGACACCGGAACAAGTTGCCCAGAGAAGTTGTAGATGCCCCATCATTGGAAGTATTCCAAGTTAGGTTGGATGGGGGCTTTGGACAGCCTGATGTAGTGGAAGGTGTCCCTGCCTATGGCAGGGAGGTTGGACTAGATGATCTTTGAAGGTCCCTTCCAGCCCAGACTGTTCTGTGATTCTGTGACTGCTTTAAGAGAGTTCTACCAGACAGTTTTCTTGTGTCAATGATAGTCTTAACTTGGCAACTGTTGAGATGTCATCTATGGTTAATTCAGTGCATTTGACCACATTACAAATTCAGGGAATGCAGAAATATCTCAGCAGAAATTGCAGTAAGTGGTGATATTTATTGAAAAACATTGTCATATAATGGTGATTGTCTGATGATCGGTGTCTGCCCAGTCCTTGGTGTACAAATTACACTACTTAATGTGTAAGACACCTTCTTTGTGTTTGATACAGCAGTGCTACTGTGTGTCCTCCCCAGATCACAGCAGTTGGAACCACAGCAACATGCCCAAATTGTTTTGCTTGCAAGATTAGCGCTTTCTGTTTTGGTACTTAGGCACTGTTTTCTGAGGTATGTTCTCTTGTGATAGAAGTAAATGTACTGGATTTTATGAGACTGTTTCCTCTAGCATAGTTAGTATCTGCAGAAAATGTTTTCCATCCTCTGTTTCTTATTTTGAAGAAATTTGAGGTAAGAATTTGTGAGGAACTGAAGTAACAATGGAATCAAAGGTGGCAGAGAAAAAAACAATAGAAAGCAGAACAAAAAGCTAAGAAGTTGAATTTAAACGAGCAGAGTTTAAATGTAATCGTAAATCCAAAAATCCCTGGAGTAAGTTAGACATCTAGAGAGAGCCTGAGAAGAGAAACACTGGCAAAAAAACCCAAAAAATAAGTAAGGTCACTTTGGTATACCCTAACAGTGAAATTTTGAAATTGAAACTTCTAAAAAGGTTTCATGTTTATAGATCTATAGTTACAGTGATAGTATAAGGGCATTGGTTGTTCTTAGTAGCAATAGCATCAGTTAATACAAACTTGATACAGCTTGTTCAGGTTTTCACGTGACCTAAAAGACTTGTTCCACAGCAATCATAAAAAAAGTAGTGTATATACTTCCTCTTTATCCTGTCATTATAGTATATTTTTCTCTTCATGATTTGTATGTGTCTAAAGCATTTCTGAATTATCCAATTATATTGTGCTAAAATCTACCAAAGGTGTGGTTTTTCTCTCAAAGAAGTGACTATAGTGACCCAAAATTTTGTCTTGTGGTGGTGGTGGTGATACAGGATGAGGTATACCTTGAAATAGAGAACTGAGTTCTGATCTCTGTATCACATGTTTATGTTTAGTCTTGTTCTTTAGAAATGAGAGCACGTGTCAATCAGTAGGTATTCAGCTGTGAATGACAAGATGTTCACAGGTGAAGATGCTGTGATAATCATTACACTTGCGTATGTATTCACAGAGAGGCCTAAAGCAGGGAATAAGGCCATTTCACTCTTCAGGAGAAACAGCTTTTTGGGCTGTCATGGTTTAACCCCAGGCAGCAACCAAGCACCATGCACACACTTCCTCACTCCTTCCCACCCCACCCCCCCCACCCCCCCCCCCGAGGGATGGGAAGGAGGATCAGAAAGGAATGTAAAACTTGAGGGTTGAGATAAGAACAATTTAATAGGTCAAGCAAAAGCTGTGCACGCAAGCAAAGCAAAACAAGGAATTCATCCCCCACTCCCCATGGGCAGGCAGGTGTTCAGCCATCTCCAGGACAGCAGGGCTCCATCATGCCTAACGGTTACTTGGGAAGACAAACACCATAATGCCAGTTGTCCCCACCTTCCTCCTTCTTCCCCCAGTTTATATACTCAGCATGATGTCATATGGCATGGAATATTTCTTTGGTTAGTTTGGGTCATCTGTCCTGGCCATGTCCCCTCCCAATTTCCTGTGCCCCGCCCCCCAGCCCTCTGGCTGGCAGGGCCTGAGAAACTAAAAAGTCCTTGATTTAGTATAAACATCACCCAGCAACAGCTAAAAAATCAGTGCGTTATCAACATTGTTCTCACATCGTAGCCAAAACCCAGCACCATACTAACTACTAAGAAGAAAATTAACTCTATCCCAGCTGAAACCGGGACATGGGCCTAATGGTAGCTTTGTCAGGTTGGGTATCTTTGTAATCAACCTGTGTCAGGTCCATGCTGTAGAAAGGTACCTCAGGAACTTATCTGGCTCTGTGTTCCTATTGTGACTGTAGGGAAGGTCAATGAGACTTCTTTACAGAGAAAGCCCACAAGACAAAGCTTAAACTCATCCCATTTGTAGGAACCTTTTCCTCTCTGTAGAACCTCATTTTGCCCACTCCAGACCTCACTGAGCTTAGTGAGAAGAATGATGAAGACATGAGGCTTGATTTTATATAGAGCAAGTACTTGTTTTCACACACTGCTTAGCAATGAGTGATAGATGGTATGTAAACAACGAAAATATTCTTATTATGTGCTAGTTAAATAGGCATCTGAGAATAGAAGTGCAGCCGCTCTGCTGGCTGATAACAGTGATGGCAGGAATGTCCCATGGTTTAGGATAATTGCTTTAATTGAAACAGGTGTGCCACAGTGCTGCAGCAATTTAGGTGCTTTTTGATCTCACTCTAAAGTTTACAAGCAGGCTTTTATAATTTTCATTTCCATTAGAGGAACATCTCTGAGAAGCAACATAACGTTTTCCATTATCTGCAAGTAGTTCTAAAGTGCTTTCTGCTGTCCTTCCCGCGATGAATCCATTTTGGCTTGCTTCAAGGGATTTGCCTTGCAGGATTCCAGCAACCAAGAGCTAGAGATGCATTTTGAGATATATTTACTGGATGTGTGTCCGGTGTGCTGCCTGGGAAAATCAATGCTTTCTTGATGGGTGAGGGGCAGTTCATTATGCTAAGACAACTGATTAGTGCTGAATTAAATGTTCTCATTCTGTTTCCAAATACTAAATTGCAGGGGTTGTTTGAAGTCCTAGTGGAACTTCTTCCATAGTTCCTTATATCATTTTAAGTAATGAGGGCAAGCAATATGAGGAGATGAACGGCTGAATCCTTGTGAAAAGATTGCAAAGGGGCCAAGAGACTAAAGGACTTCTGTTTCTGAAATCTTATTTGACCTACTATATGTGGTTGCCATTCTCATCCTACATACAGCCCGAATGGAAATGGATCTTCTTGAGATTAGAAGAAGGGTTTTGCAAATGTCTGAGCTTATGTTTCTCATGCTCCGGTCTTTGTCATTGTGTCATTACCCTTGACTATACCTTTAGTTTTATCCTACAGGGCAAAAGCAATGTGGGGAACAGAGAGAGCAGATGAAATGCCTCAGAGGGAAAACAGACATTTTTCAAACCTAGCAGTCTTAAAAACCATCTACTTAAGATTCTCTAGATGAAGAAGGCATGTTTCTGTGAAATGGGAGCTTATGGAACAATGTTATTAATTTTCTTTGGGTGACATTTGATTTGTAAAGTGAAACGAGAATCTTAAGATACATAGGAGTCTAATCAGGTAAGTGTGGTTAATTTTAAAATCTTGACTTTCCCTACCCTGGTTCTCTTTGCCTGGAAAAAACTACTACTTCTTTTTGTGTAAGTTTTTAACATGGGAAGATACTCATGGTAATCCTAGAGCGTAGTCTGCTATTCAAAAAAGTATTGAAGATGCAATGGGTGTCTTTCTGTGTTGCTTATGTCACCTCAGGTTTTCATCAATATGTTACGAGAAAGTGACCAAAAACTTTCATTTTGTGTTTTTCCACTTCTTCTTTGAAATATTCAGCAACTGTACTCCAACAGATTTTTGCTGATGGACAGTAGCTCATTACATACTGACAGAATTAATACACATCTTTCTCAAATATCTTTTCTTTCAAGACTGGCATTAAAAAAAACAACAGTAAAACAACTTCCCCTTCCCCAAGTGAAAATGTCTGTGACAGGAAGAAATAAGAGGTGAATTTTCTTCTTTCTCTAGCAGTTGATCCTCTCCTTTCTCAACACAGTGTTTGAGAACAATTTGAAAGGGAGTTTTCTTCACACAGATATCAAAAGCCAGTGTGCTTGAGGCAATGATTTAAGGAAACTTGGATAACTTTTTCGTTAGAGTTGACTGTGGCAAGCTTGTTGGGTGGTTACAGGAACTCTGGGGCAGCTGAATGAACAACAGAGAATGCCAAGGTCCAGCACCCCAAGTGCAGAAGGCTGTAGATGACCCCAAGAAAGAAATTGCCATGAGAAATGTTGCTGTTCAAATGTTGCTGTTCAAGTGTCACCTTTTTTTTTTTTTTTTTTTTTTAACAAAGCATCCTAAGGCAGTGGGACTGTAGAACCAATTTTTAAACCCTAGCCTAATTGAAACCAGCCTTACTTAGTCAAAGTACGTTAATGCTGAATTGCTGGAAAAAACTATAGTAAAATGCAGGCATATACAAGTAAAGCATATCATCTATGAACATTAAGTCTTTAAAATGTGGGGAATAAGTTGGCATCTGTGCAGAGATCTTGCTTTTCTGGATCTAGCAGTGTTATTATCAAAGGTGTGTTACCAAGTACTACTTGATCACTTCTAAACGCACAGAAATTCTTTTACAAGATTGCAAGATTCATAAACAGAGGTACCTGTTTAAGAGTAGCCACCAGCCCCCAATCTTTGATTTGTTTCCTTTGCCTGCCTGATGTTTAGTGCATTACAGAGTTCTGAAGATTTCCTTTCATTTTCTAATATGTTTGCCTTTTTTTTTCTCCATACTGTGTCTTTTAATTGTTGCCATAAAAAGATGTTCTGTTGCCTTATGTAAGTTCTTACTGCTTGATCACACTAGTCTGCAAAGATGTTTTCATCTCATTTGGTTCTCGTAACATTCAGAAGGTGTTTTCAAAGAAGGTTTCAGGTGGCATGTTTCATGAGATGTGCTTTTTGGGGCAGCTACATTCCAGTAACTAGAGAATAGTTTTGCTTGGCAGAAGAACCCATTCAGGTTGTGGATGACTGCCTAAATTCTCTTAGTCTTTCTCATTGCCCGTTTCTCACTGCTGAACTAATAATACATTTTATTTCTACCTTTGAGTCAGTTTCCAAGCACGAGTAGTTGAAGCATGGCTTAATTTTTTCAGGATATGATAGTTCCTATTACATTAACTTTCAAGGGAACAAAATTCATCTCAACTTTTATTATATTCCAAGTGCAGTAACTTCAAAGAAATATTCAGTGAAAGATGAAAATAACGAAGGGAAAAAACTCTAGCTGAGAAGTTAAGCATTGTTACTGTGTATTCAGTATTGGGTAGTGTCGCATTAAAGATAGGCCAGTTTTTGTTGTTTGAGGTTAAAATGGTACTGTTTTGAAGGCAGAGTTTTAGGTGGGCTTTAATTTTCAAGTAAGATGCATTCAAGCATCTACACGTTTGCAAAATTTCTGAAGGCAAAACCATTATTTAATTGGAAAAAGCTAAAGGCACATGGAGTAGGTTTTAGACAGGGGACTTCATAACTATCCCTAGGGTAAGCTTTGACTCTACATTTAAAGTCAGGCAAGCATTTTGAAATACCGATATTTGATCTCTTAAAATAATTTTGGGGAAGTAAGATGTAGTTCTTGCATTCCTGCTTAATATCGAAGTTAACTTTCAATACAGAAGGCAGATCAATAGCAGGAAAAAAAAAAATACAAGCATGTAATTCAAAACAAACCCACATTTGGTTTCCCACAGGTGACTTTATAGCACTAGCTGTTTTCTTCAAACCAATAAACATTGCACCAAAGTCCACTGTGAAATACCTCACTCATATGAGTCTCTCCTCAACAGTATGGCTCTTCCCTTTACGTATAGACAGACAAATTAAATATGGCAGCCATATTAAATTAGTGTTTTATGAGATGTATGTTGCATAGTCTTTCTTCCATCAAGTATGGTGTTAGGTGTATTTTGCTCCCTTTTCTTATATAAATAAAGCTTTCTTATATATAAAAATCAATATAGTTAAAAAGAAATAAAGTCGAGCCTACAATAAACGTCTTAAAACACTCATGCATACTTAGCTAAGATCAAAGCTGTGGACTTGGGTGTAGATACGCTGAATGGAAATAGAATTACTGTGTCTTCTTTTAGCATTTCAATGCAATTTGCTCACTTTTATCTTTAGCATTTCTTGAATGCCCAAGCCTTGTACTGTCCATTTGCACAGGGGTGAACTTTATACCTTATGTATATTTTTATTATGATTATTACATAATGTTAGCTCTTTAAGAATATTTCTACTGAAGGAATTACTCCTCCATGCCCAGCACACAGAGAGCTCTTCAGCTGTGCCTGAATGTTTGAGTCCAGCAGTTAATTCCTGCTCTGGCATATGGGAATGCTTCGTGGGTGCTTCCAGTCTTCACAGGGACGAGGCGCAGTTGTGCACTATTTCTTACTAATGCTCGCCTTCTACATGGAGAGGATACTTAGGCTTTTGGTCAAGTGGGAGACACCAGCAGATCCCTCTTCAGCACAATCAGGACACGAAGATTCTGTGAGGCTATAAAAAAACCAAACATTTTTACCATTCAATTTAAATATGCTTTTTTATACCCCCCTGCAATTCCATTTAGCTATGTCTTTACCCAAGTCCATGATAATAGAAGGAAACACAGATGTGCGTGAACTTAAAATGAGACTTTTTAAGTTAAAGAGTTAGTATGAACTTTCCATGAACATCCAAGGTAATCTCAAATGAGATTATTTTATTCTTCCCGTACACTTTATCAAGGAGCTTCAACGCTGTATATGTTTTTGGGTTCCTCAAAAAGTATTTTGAAGGGGTGGGAGTTCACAAAAGTGCAGAAAGAATGGTAGGAGTTCTGCAAAGCCTCTCTTGTAGTGGGAAGAGTAATAATTCCAATTTACAAACTGTAATGAAGGAAAGGCTAAGAGTCACTTCATGGGAGTCTGAAGACTTTAGGGGACAGATTTCTGAGAGCAGGTACTTCTTTAAGCTTGCAGAAATAGATAAAATTATATTCTGTGGCTGGAAGTTGAAACTAAGCAAATTCAAGCAAAATGTAAAGAATGAATTCTTGAATCTTCATGGACTAAGCATCCTCTTTAAATCCTTATTTTTGAAGGACCACTACAGTACTTTTAGTAAACAGGGACTGAAAATAGAAGGTGCAAGGTGATTCCATTTCCTGTGATGTGGAATGGTGTGATAAGACTGGAAGAGCTTCTGGCCTTACAGCTCTGTTAACATAATTTCTTCTTTTGAAACTGTGCAACAAGCTTCATAGCTTTTTGTCTCTTTATTGTGAGACAAATTTATGGAAAACCAAATGAGCTGCTGAAAACAACATTGCAACAAGCAAGGTTTCTTATCCTAGTGTCAAAAACCACATAGTTTTGCTGAGTTAAATGAGAAATATGCTACTATTTATTTTTATTTCAGCAGAAACAGGAATTTGTCAGAATGCTTTTACCATTGAAAATGTAGCGGTTACCTTTCCAAATACATTTTGACAAATACTACCTTGCTCTAATGTATTGGGCAGGGTCAGTTATCTTGAAATATCATCACCCACTACCATATTGAGCATGGCCCTATATGATTTCCAATGACTTTGAAAGGAGGAGTAGTCACAAATGTTTAAAAGATAGCAGCAATTCTCCAAGCAGTTTATATACATATAGCAATGTGAAGAGACTAAGCCACAGTGTCCCCCTATGGTACAAGTTTTAGTCAGCCTTCAGGTGGGTAGACTTTGAAACATCTCCTGAGTAAAAGATGAATGAACAAAATTTAGATTATATTAAAATTTAGAAAGAATGTATTCTAAAAAGAAGGGAAGTCCAATAGATAAAGCACTGATCCTAGACTGGAGATATAGGTTCGTTTTCTTCTTTTGTACAAAGACTTATGTGGGATCCTTGACAAGTTTTTATTATCATTAGCTACATCAGTATTATGCTTCCAACGGCGCATCCCACTATCCAGATCCATTGTGCGCCCAAGAAACACTTTAATTCTGTGTATGCCCACCATTTCCTTGCTTCTTTGTGACTATCAAGAGACAGCTTAGATGCTCACCTGCAAAGAAGCTCTGGTGCACTGCAGACAAGTGTCCATCGGGTTGCCTGACCCATCAGGAACCTGGGAGACACAGTCAAGTTCAATGGAGGGTTAAGTGCAGCAGCTACTTCTATTCCCGAGTCTCTTACTGTTGCTCGACAGGGCTGTTACTGTGAACTACCCCAGGGGTATTTTAGTGTATACTACCATGGTGTTTTAATGTATATTTTATTGGTCAGCAAATCACAGGTTTTCTATTGTTTCACAGAATCACAAAATGCTAGAGGTTGGAAGGGGCATCAGGAGGCTGTCTTGTACAACCACCCTGCTGAAGCAGGGCCACCTAGAGCCAGGACCATGTCCAGGTACCCTCTGTACCTTCAGGGATGGAGATTCCACAACCTGCCAGTGCTCACAACAAAAAAATAGTTTCCTGATGCTCAGAGGGAGCCTCCTGTGTTTCAGCTTGTGCCTGTTGCCTTTTACATACTGTCACCCTAGTTAACATGTGGAAGAGTATTAGTCATGTTTTACATTTTGTGGCATCATGCTTTACATCTTGAAAGGAAAGCAGAACTAAAAAAATGTAGTTCTAGATTTATTTTTGTCAGGTTCGTAAATAATTTTGTTAGAATAAGGACAGGAAAGAGAGATCGATAACAACTGTCTTAATACCATGCTGCCAAAATATCCTGAACATACAAATCGTGTTTCTAATGAAGTCAGATCATGTCCAGTGTTCAAATATATATGCTTTACCTTTACCATTGATAGCTAACTGTTGCATTTTTAATAGTATCACCTATTTGTCAAGAATCTAGGAGTAAGCAGAATGTGTGAATACGCTCTGCTTTCTACACTGCAATTTCAGTATTTATTCTGAAATACTAGTTGAAGCTATGCTAAACATATATTATTTTGAGGTATTTTACCAGCATTTTTGTGGGTGATCTTTCTGCCTTGGTCTAGAAATAAGTAGATGGTTATCATTTCAAGGTGATAACCTGTCCAGCACCTCAAGGTTTTTTAAGAGGGGGGGAAAACATAACTATCTGTCTTCTGATATTTATAATCGATTCAAAATGCATTTGAAATTATTTTTTAATATTTTTTTTCTCTCTAGGAAATACGAAGGATATTCTCGTGATATATGAACAAGAAGCAGAAGAGTGGGCTTTGTATTTAAAATGTCTTTTTGGACACATAGTGAATGAAGGAGGAATCTTACTCTACAATCTAGAGACTTCATCTTTCAAGCACCAGGAGCTGTTCTCTTTACCCTGTTACAAATGTAAACTCCTGATACTATCGTGTGGACTTCTTAACTGCCTGAATCGAAAGAGGAGTTATTTTCTGGAGCAAGTTCTAAAACCTCCAGATAACGTGGTGATTCTACTTTGTGGGGTGGAGAACTCGGAGATTCTTTATGAGATACTGACCTTAGATGGAGGCAGCAAAGAGATTTCCACTGATCAGGAACCTGAGGAGTATCTCTCTGTTGTTACTGGAATTATTCAACCAGGTAATCTAAAACTGAAAACTTTGTATGGTTATTAAAAGTTAGCTGTATTAGTATCATTTGGAAGAAAAAGTGATATTTTTTCCAGAAAATCTGAATTATGTCTCTTCAGCTTGGTCCAACAGTTTTAGTTCTGTGATGCATTTCTTATTGAAGTGTGATGAGATAGTGCACTCTTAGTCCAGCTTCATTTTTGCAGCAAAGCAGTTTTGGAAAGCCTCAAATCTGCTGCTGGCACCTGTGATCCTACCATCGCTTCATGGTCAGATTGAAGACCTGATATGCACTTGTTTCTCTGTTTCTTGGATTTACAAATCTCAGAAACTGTACAAAACTAGGGGTTTATGTTTTATCTCTTTCAAAATGCCGTAATGTGACAGTGTATATATCTCTTTAGATAAATCTGACAGTGAAAAATAATTACTAAGACCCAGTTTTGTGGATGGCATCATTTTCTGTGTGACACAGAAAATAAGAGCAGAAGTTTCTTCCCCTTTTGCCAACCCAAGTAGTAAGGACTAAAACTATCCAGTTTGTATGTTTTCACACGTCCATGGAAACTACAAAGAAGCATTGTTGTAGAGATTAGCACTTCTGGAACGTAAGTAAACCTCCTCTCGTGAGAGTGAGAGGTACTGAAATGGCAGTCTGTACACATGGTTTAGTTTAACCTGCAGTTTAACTTTGTCAGGCTGCACAAATATAAAGAAGAAATAGCTTTAGAAAGATAGATGCATGGGCCATTTTGGCAAGGTGATATAAGTTGTGTACAGGTTTCAACTAAATAGCTGTGTGTTTTGCTTTAAAAGCATACTTACTACTAGTTCTTTGTAGTCTATAGATCTCTTACCTCCTCTCAGCTCTTGCTATGTTATCATGATTTTATCTAAGCAGAACATTGTGTTCCTGTCTTTGTTACCTGCAAGGTGCCATTTTACTGGAATGGGAGTTTGGGCTTGAGAAAGACATCCTGCAGTTCAGGGTTCTTACTTAGAAATTAACCAGGTTTTGGGTGCAGATGAACAACCAAGAATATTCTTTTGAACACAGGGATAGAGAGACCCTAGTTCAGTCAGTGTGACCTATCTAGATGTCCCTAATGCCTTGTGCTTGAGCGGATAAACTTAAGCGTACTATGAGGCTTGCAAACCTGCCCAGAATATGTCTACACACAGTGTGGCTAATATCATATCAGTGTTTTCAAAACAAAGTTTTAAACTTCTCCTGCCTAACCATCTCCTGTTCTAACATTTCTTGCTGTCCAGTATTTTTTAACCTTTTCCTCAGTATATCTTTTCAAGTGTCTCTCAGACTTTTTAAGTTTTGGGGGTCATTACAGCTTTTTACTGGAATGAAAACAGCGGGTCTATGCTCTCTCTATGTGTGTGTATACAGCAGGGAGCTGGGTCCAGAAGCAGTCAGTTGCACAGGAAATTGCAAACTTTTCTGATAAAAGTGTTTCCTAGAAGACAGATGATGGTTCTTTTCTTAGGTCTGTGCGTTCGCAGAAGTATTTATTGCATGTGCCCTTACTTTGTAATGTCGAAAGACTAATTTTAATTACATTGTAATGTCGAAAGACTAATAAGTGCTCAAATGACCTTTTCTTTGGCAGTGGTCACTATCAGTAACTTCAGAGACGAGTACAAAGCTCAATTAGTGAATAGTTGTTGAAAGCCTCAGTGTCAATGTGTACACCTATACCAGGGATGCACAGACTGTAGCTGGGACAAGTTAAATTGACTGAACTAGGTCCAGGACTGGGATTAGTGTTGCTGCCTGTGGTGCCTCAAGCTGTAAGCCCTCCTCCATACACATAGTTGAGAACTGCCTTGGCCCTGTTTTTTCTATATTGGTGTGCCCCGGTCATCAGGCAGGCCAGCTCAGATAGGTGCTTGCTAGGAGACCTCTGCACTGCTCTGTGTTGCACAGTGAAAGTATTCCAAGTGCTAGATTTGCTGTCACCTGGGTGTTGATTTAATCTCTGAGGGATGAAGATGTGCGTATTTTATCATTATTTACCTTTGCTTAAAGGTAATGGTGACTGTTTGCAGTGTCTGTATTTATGATACACTTTTGTAGAACCCTGTTAAGTTTTTAGCCTTTGTGATATCTGTGGCAGGGATTTTGACAGATTACACATCTGGGAAGAAGATTTTTCCCTTGTATTTAAAATGGCTTGCTAAGGGGTTATTAAGTATGCTTGGATTATTTTTGCTTTGGAGCAAATTTTATGCCTTTCTTCAGGACTATGCATTTACGAGATTTCCCATATCTCTTCATATGGATCATCATCTTCTGTCATTTTAAATTGTTTTCAGTGCTTGTCCCTTGTCCCTTACATTGCTTTTGGAGATACTGATGAAAACACTTTTGTGTATGTTCTTCATGCTTTCCCATTCCTTTTTATTTTTTTCCCCCATAAACTCTTCATTGCTGTTAACTTCTTCCTCCATGCATTTGCACCTCCTTGTCTCCTCGGTATTAACAAGAGCTATCACTTTACCGAAGTCTAAAAATTTAGTGATGCACTTTAATTACAATGATTACATGGCACTATGCTGCTCTACACCACTGCAACTAAATTCTGTTAATCCCTTAGGGCAGCATGGTATTGAGATCCTAGGTCTAATTGATGCCAGGGCTCAGGAATGACTTGTAGGTAGTTAGAACAACTGGAGACGGATGCTAAATCAGGTTGTTACCTCACAGTCTTGAAGAATTTTAATAATAGCTTAGGTGCTAGTAATCACCACCCTTCCACTACAGCTTTCTCCGTACTTTGCAAATTTCCTAGGCAAGGTAAGTTCTCAGCTGTGTCTTCTCTCCTAGATGGTATTCTCTTTGCATTGTCTTTATAGTCTGAGATGGAAAGAATGCAAACTAAATCTAATTTTATATGCCCCCCTCCCCCCCCAGTTATTTTGCTGAAACCTTCTACTTACAAGATGGTATTAGTTTCATCTTGTTGGAGCAGGTAGGGCTCTTTATCTGCTAAAACTTCTTTCTACCTTTTAAAGTAGTATATATGCAAAAAATTCTAAGCCAAACCCAATACTAATTAAAATGTTCAGTAAAACTAAATACAATGGAAGATGCAGGGGGGTTTGTACCCAATAGAGAGCTTGTTTGCCCTGTAATCTGATTCAAACACAAAATCTGAAGGGTTTGTAATTTCTGTTTGAACATGTTCTTGGAGGAGTAAAGGGAGAACTGAGACATGGCAACTGGCCTAACATATGTTTCCTGGATGGTGACAGATTTTATTATATTCACCTTATGCATGAAGAGGAACATAAATATTTTTATTGATGTCAAAATATTCCTTTAGCAGGACTTGTTCACAAAATACTTCACTGTTTGAAACCTCTACCTTTTAGATTTAGAGTTGGTTTTGAATTTTGTGTAAGGGCCTATTGTCATAAAAAAAGATAAACCTCAGGGAAAGAGTAGAACACTTAGAAATTCTTTTATTCAGTGTTAACATTTAAGATGGCCCAGTGTGACTCTAGAATTCTGACTTAGCTTTAACAGCTTTCTCTAATATTGCTGAAAGTAGAATCAGGAGACACATTTTGTTTGCATCTGTCTTTTCCCTTCCCTTTTTCTTTCTACAGCTTCTCCTTGGTCTGCTGAAGTGTGTACCCCTTTTTATATTAAATTGACATACTTTCAATGTACCCTGGTGGATTTTAGCCTAGACATAGCTGGGTTTTTTTTGTTTAGTCTTGAAACACTTCCACTTCAAATTCAGGCGAGCCTTATGTTTAAGCAGGAGATTTGTAGATACAGATAGATATTTGCAGCTGGAGGTAGTTACTTGGCACTTTAAATGTCCTGAATTCCCTGTAGTTATTCGTGCCTCTGTACTGATGATTCAAAAATAATTTTCTGTGACACTGTTTCTAAAGTGTGCTGACACTTTTATGAGACTTTTTTTGTGGGACTTTCAGTACAGCTCAGGAATCAGAAGTATCCATTAGTGTGCTTGCTGTTTTATTAGGTTTTGTTGTTTACAGTTCAACTAAACAACACTTGTCACTTCGACTTCCAGCCTTTTCTCTAAGCAGTGTTATCCTTTTTTTTCTTTCTTTTTTTTTTCTTACACACACCCCCCCCCCAAAAAAAAAAAAAAATAATGAAGAGAATCTACTTCTAGAAAATTTGATATTTGGGAACTGCTCAACAAACTTATGTGTATCTATTCATTACCTGCTATTTTATCAAAAAGTGAGAAGAGGTATGTAAAGTGACATAACCCAACTAGAAAACTCTATGTACTGTTTTGAAAGCCCAGGAAAGATTCTCAGAATGAATATGTAACTTTTATCTGAGACAGCAATATGCTGTTCATTTCTGATTGTTACTTAAATATTCAGTGTACCTGCACACAATTTTAATCACCATGAAAAGGAATGTTAAGAAAACTCTTTTGCAACTATTAGTAAGGTTTAGATCTGAAGTAATGAGATACTAGCTGGGTATTTGTCTCTAATAGTAAATGAAGGACAAAGAGGCTGGGAGCTTATGATAGGGCTTAACATACAAATCTTCAGCCTGCTTCAAATATGGGGCTAATTTTCATTGTGCAGGTCACAGAAAAAGAGGAATAAATCACTATATTTTTACCATATGCTTTTATGGTATCTCTTGTTTCATTTCTAGAACAGTGGCATAGGTTTTATTGGAATTGTAGCAGGCATTTGGATATAATGTTGAATACTGAAGTAATACTTCACATTCTGAATCACTTCTTTGCTTGTTCTGTAAAATCCTCTTCACATTGGTACTCAAATATGAGTAACCAATAATGATACATTTTCCTAGACTGTCAGCAAGACTTGTGCTGATGAGCTAAACCCCTTAATTTAGGTGGGAACTTTATCATTCTCTTCAGTGGGCAAGTGTTTCACCTATGTTTTCACAATGACTTGCAATCTACGAAGAAATGAAGCTGACAAGCACGAAGTGCTAATAGGAACCACCGTTGAAGAGAAAACAGAATCACTAGAATTTTGGGGTTGGTTTGTTTGTGAGCACTGAATACACTGTGGCTTTGTGTGTGTGAATTAAGTGTCTTGATTGTAAAGATTTCTTACAAGGTCACACAAGATTGAGTAAATGGAGGAGGGAGGAATGGAGGTATTTCTGGCCTCGTTCACTGTAGAGGAATGAAGGCAGTGGGTTGATTAGCATTGATAACATGCAGCTGTGACCTTGCCTCAGAGGCAGTGGGTTGATTGACATGGAAAATGTGCAGCTGTAGCTCGTTCCCACTAAGTGGTTAAATAGCCCTGAAGATTGTAGGAGAGGGGGGTTGGATGGAGGAGGAGTTGTGTGGTCTGATTGCTGGAGGAAGAAGATACAGCACAGACAGTCGAATCTGACCAATGGTAAAGCCTTGTTGCAGCCTGCTAGTTTGTATGTGCTGCAACAGTTTGCTGCTGTGGAAGTTGCGGTAGATGAGACTACTCAGTTGTGCCTCCCTTTCCTCCTCCTTCAATGTATTTACAATCAGGCAGTGGATACCACTGTTGGTGCTTTAAGGTAATGAGGTCATCGGCTTATTGAGGAGCACCTCAAATGCCAATTAAATTTTTTTATTAAAACAAAAATAATCGTATGAATTCATCATAGGCAGAAGGACAGAAAGGACATTTTGTTAGCAGAAGTATGCTCCAGTATAGTCCTAGTTTCTGTTTTGCCCTGCCAGTGAGTCTTTGGACCGCTGCGAAGATTACCAGATTGATAATTTTTCCTGAGAAGTTCTGTTTCTCCATCTCCACAGAGGATGATTGCTGGGATGCCAGTACCCTGATGGGGATTTTTAATGGGGACAACTGTCAACAAAAAAAAAAGTTAGTGTCGCTTTTTTTCATCTGGTATGTGATCCTGGCTATTTCAAACCAGAAGAGAAACTGAAGTGGCAGCCTGGAGGTGGCAGCCACAGATGGGATTTTGAAACTACCACCCCCTGCTGCTTAAACTGTTTGAGTTCTTTGTTTTTTCTCGTTCCTGCAAAATCCAGAGAAGACTTAGTTAATTATGTAGTCAGGTTTCTAGGTAGCTCGTGTTTTGATCTGTCTAGCCAGTCGTGGTGACCTGTACCCCTGGATTCTGAAGTATGCATCATGTATGTGATGTGTTTTCCTCTTACTTTTGACACTAAACTGCTTACACTTGGAAAAGTAAATACACTGACATCTTAAAGTGAATGTTTTTTAACACTTAGGACAACCTCATAAAAGGTTTTATTAATAATAAAAAATGTGGCTAGAACAAAAACATTATTGCAACAACATGTACTAATTTAATGTAATCTGATTTTACTGTTGCTTCTTTAGGTTATATATTTTAAAATTAATTAATGGATTTATTATCATTAGTCTGTTCTTTCAAGGTTGCAAGTGGACACCATCCAAATTTATGTCTTGTTTATGGCACAACCATGATCAGTTAGTATTTAGTTGCAGTTGTGATGTTATTTCTAAAGGTTACAAATAATTCAAGATTTCCAGCAGATATTTTGCAGCTAGAACCGTAATATGGCTGTATGAATCTGTAGTTTTACACGTCCTTCACATAATGCATTACTGACTCTCATCATGTTTTGCACTGTGGTTATCAATCACAATTACTGAAAAGTTGTTGGTAGGCATCTAGAGAAGTTTTCTGGAAATGCATTCCTTGTATATTTTGTGGCACACACGTTTTGTTACAACAAAATTGCTATTTGCAATTTCACCATGATGTATTTCTGTTGAGTTAGTGCCAGCTTTTTGAAAATAGGATACAATGTGTCATGTGGTTTTTCAGATTTGAAAAGTTGTAACACCTATGTAGCACCTACTTAATTTCATACTGAAAAAAACAACTTTTTTATTTAGATTCAGATTTTGCTCTTGTTAGGGTCTCTCTATACGTACTTAAATGGCTGTAAGGACAGATCTTGGTCCAGAAAATGTTATTACAGTTAGAAAGTTAGGTGTTCAAATGTCAAAAAGATACAGGCACAAATTAGCCTATTAAACTTTAGGTAGGACCATTGTTCATTGCATTGATTGCCTTTAATTATGTACGTGCATTCTTCCTCCCCCACGAAGAACCTGCCCTCATTAGTATACAGGATAAATAGTGCTCAGTTAATTACCAGTTATTTGATACTTTGTTTTGTGTTTGAGTTTGCAGTTGCATTATTTATGTACTGAATGCCATTCAAATCCTGTTGAGAAAACAGAATTATTAATTTCCTAATATGCATTCCTGTAGAACTCTGTTCTGTATTGAGTACTGTCAAACAGTGGGTTATCATTTTATGTACTAGTATTTAGCATGATCAGGGTGAAGCATTTCTTCCAGTTCTGAAATCACTTTAAGACATTACTTCTCATAACACATAACAGTATACAATATTTTTTTATGTTTATATTCAAACTTCCTTTAATTTCAAATGCATTTGTGACTGCTGAGATGTCTGCAGGTCAGCTGTAACGTCTTTCGTATAAAGTGCAATGCAAAACTAATGAGCACGTCTGAAAAGCATGTTTTAAAAGCCTTCTAGCTCTTTGCCTGAAAACTTCAGGATGGGAACCTGAAATTACCTAAATTCTCTAGATCAGCAGTCAGCTAATATCACTGCCCTTTCCCCTCACTGGAATTCTCTCCTCATTCACTGGACTTCTGTTATTACAAGAATAACTGAATCAAATCAGGTAAACAACACCACCTTTAAGTACAAAACCACAAGTCAATGCCAGAGTAGGTCTAACTTGTGCACTGTCCACAAGATCAATTTAAAAGAAATAGTCAGCAATATACTTCAAAGGAGAAAGACTGCTTTTGAGTGTTTGGGTTTACGCAACCTTAATGAAGTCATTTTAATGCAATTGCTTTCCCAGGCTCCTCTTCACATCCCAGCCTTGGTGCCCTTACTCAGTGACTCTTACTTTTCAGACTTGGTCCATTGTAGTAATATTAGTTAGTCACTTCCAGAGTACCCAGCAATATAACACAGGATCTTGACTGGGATCCCACAGATGCTGTGTAACAGCATGTTTGTTGAGTTAGTTGGATCTCACAATATGGAGCTCAAGAAGGCCTTGTATCTCTTATGTGAATGTTACCTCAGATGTGGAAAACCAGGTGATAACTTGATCCAGCATAAAGAAAGAGTGGCATAGACAGACATTGCTTAATATGGCAGAAAGTCTCCTGGTGGTTATTAAGCCAAAAATAATTTCAGCAAATCGGAACTGACAGTTTTTTAATATTGGACCAGTATTTTACATGATGTGGCCATCTTTTTTTTGACCCAATACTGGGAACTCTGTAGCCAGATTTATTGTGTTATCAAACACAGCCCTACACAGTTGTCTTCCAAACCCTAATGCCTGCATCCATTTTCCATTTCTCACTTTCCTGCATGGGATTTTTTTCTCTTTCATTTTTGCCCCACTCCTTTTGCATTGTTTGCTATATTGACTTTCAGGCAAACTTCTCTTCTTCCTGAAGTCCATTTTTCTTACCTGCTATAGTAAATTGAAAAGATCAGTCACAGGAATGTTTATTGAAAAAAATTTAAATACAGTTCCATCTCAAGATCTGTCTAGGCTTGTTCCTCTCCGCTAGTCCTTGGATATTTTTTTTCCTATCTGCAAAACTTTAGCTTTAAAATAGTTTTATCTTACATCTTAAATAACATACAGAATTACATCTAAAAAAAGAAAATGGTAATTGCTATCATGGTATTTCCTTATTTCTGAGAGTTTAGGTTGCTTAACTGTTTTATTTTACCATTTTTTTTCTTTTTTTTTTTTTTCCTAGCTTGATTTCTGATGTTAAGATCTTCCTTAGAGCAAAGTAAAGATTCTATGAAACAATCAAGTAGGATAGTAGTGAGATGAGATAGTGTCATGAAAGTCGATGACCAGTTAGGGATATTTCTAGGTAGATACCATTAAAAGAACTTAATCTTTTTTCCTAGGTAAGCCACAGAATGAAAATCTTGGAGACTCTTTGTCTTACATTTATGAAGCAGTTCTTGCAGATGGTGAGTTGAATTCCCCTTGCATTTACTTGAATAAAGCCAGTACTCTTCAGAAAATTAAATTTGTTTTCTTACATCTTGTCAGACATGAAAGGCAATAAATTAACCTTACTATAGCATACAGTTGTGTAGAGGAACATGCCTTGTTCTCAAACATCCACCCACAGATCTATACCCACACATTCTCGTGAGGAGTGTGAAAAGGGGACAGAGATTCAGCTGGGACATTTCCTTTTTTTGTTTTGTTTCGGAGTAGAGAAATGGAGAGCTTTCTTTTTGTGTTCCCAGCTTGTAGTGAAGAGAGAGCTGATAGGAAATTGCAGATCAGTCCTACTCGCATTACATTTGTAGCATCGCTCATTGTCAGACAGTTTTTGGGAGAAGCCCTGCATCATGACTTCAGTGCCTGTTGATACTTGTCATTCTGGTTTATTTATATTTGTGAAAGCCCATAAAGAGTTATAGTAGAGAAAACAGGCAAAATCTCCACTTCCTAGTGAAGAGCTACATAGCATCTTTCCTATCCCCAGTTCTTACTTAACTTGATTTCTGGGTTGACACTGTTGTGTACTGATCGGCTTAACAGCAGCATCATGCTAACTGATAGAAAAGCTTGGGTAAGTTATTTTGGAGTTCCTGGTATAGCAGTTCTGTGCTGCTGGACTCTAAGGTTAGTGACTCTATGGGTCATCTTTGCTGGCAAAGTGGAGCGCTGCAAGCTCAGTGACTCTTCCTTACTGGCACTAATTTAGTGTACATGTCAATGATGTGTGGAGTTTAGAATTTTAGCTGCTTCAGTTAATTTCAAGACACCAGCATCAACCTGTGTGCTTTTAAATGCCCCAGTTATTCCTGCTCACCATGCTTTCATTCACAATGCAGAAGAATTTTGGAGCATGCACGTTGGTTTCTTTTCAGATAAAGCTAAAAGGGAAAATGCACTTATGGTGCTCACTGGGTTCACTTCAGACACTGAAAGGTGTGCATTCTACAGGTCTAGACCAGAACTAGTTGGAAATATGCCTCTTTGAAATGTGGAAGGGAGTATTTAGCACCAACTGTTTCCCTCTACTAAATTTTTTTCTATTGGTCTCCCGCTCCTTTCTGATAGGAACTGTTTATGACTTTCTTGGTACCTTGAGTGCACTGGTGTGGTCTCAAGCAGAAAACTCCTGGAAAGCTGCAGTGTTTTATGCCTACAAACCTACTGTCAAGGCTTCCAAGGATATCTCTTTTGATTGTGTGTTGAATGTGCCATGGGCCAGTGCGTTGAAGAAGTTTGTTGATATAAAGAAGGAGTTTTGTTATTACTGACTCATCATCCAGGTGCTCAATAAGCTGGCGTCACTGTTCCTGTCATTCATGAATGTGATGTCCAAAAAATGAGACAGTAAAAGAGGGAGTGGTCAGAGAGAACAGAATCCTAAGAAAAGAAAGGACTAGGGAATTGTTTCTCCAAGCTACTCCCATGTTAAACCCTGACTCTCTTTATATGAATCCTTTTCTGCTTTTATAGGTGGACTTGAAGAGCAGCTTAAGTCCAAGTTTCCCATCAGCTGAATGGTTGATGTTGTATTAAAGTGAACTGAGGATTTTCCAGCTAAGAAAATCTTGTATTAAAATCAAAAATTTCACTTAATATTCACTCAAGTTGCCTGGACCACAGTTCTCAGTCAGCTTTTGGTAGTCGACAGCATTGATTGTATGTAGCCTGTGCTGGTTAACAATGTTTAGTTACTGCTAAGAGGACCAAAAAGATTCTCAATTGCTGTGATGAGTGAAAAGGCCAACTAGAAAAGTGGGTTTCCCAATAATTGTATCCTGTATGTGAGGTTCAGACTGACTCCCGCATGAGTGTAAGGCAATACGTGGTCATTTCTTCTGTGGTGGTGCAATAGGGAGCAGTGATTTGATACCACTGCAGAACTTTGGAAGGAAAAGTAGCCCAAGAAGTGAAATGATCGCAGTTTCCAAGATTCAGCATGTCGGTCTTTACAAAGCCAAGAAAGGAAATATGGCAGCTGCAAATGAGCCAGTGTTTGTGCCCTGTAGAAAGCAGGTTGATCTTCAGGTAACCAGACAGGATTTGGCTTTGGATGAATTCTGAAAAAATGTTTCCAGGCACTTTTTGTTCTTCTTTTTTCTTTACAATAAGAAGGAAATGTATGCAGTGCTAAATTGTATGTGTGACACAAAACAGAAGTGTCAGGAGGAATTATAAACCAAGAAAGGATTTTTGCTAGAACCCTATAAATTCACAAAATAACAGCACTTTATGTAAAGTCTGAAGTGGAGACTGGCATGCTGAAATCTGAGGTTTGTTTTGACTGCACAGATATTGTACAAAAGAGGGATAAATCAAGGGAAGATGGAATTTAGACTTTAACTGGAATGAAAGTTAAACAGATCAGAAGTGTAAAGCTAAACAAGAAATCTAAAGCAACAAGGGTGGGAAGAGCAGTAAGTGGATGACAGGACACATAAAAAAGCCCTAGACCATAACAAATTATATCCAATAAAGCAAAGATAGATGGGGAATGAGCAAGCACTAACAAATCAATAAGAAGTGATTGACTAAAGTGCAATTGTGCAAGGCCTTGAGGGAAGAGGTCAGACAGTACATTGGAAAATGGAAAAACAATATGATCACTGAGATCCTTTTGGGGAATATGAGCTACAGGCAGATGTGAAAACAATTGATTTGCCTAGTGAGTGATGGAAAAGATCCAGTTGTGGAATGCTAATCACCGTGATATGAATATATGAGCACTTATTCCTGTAGGTGATAATAGAGCAAGTCAGCTCTTTAGCCACTCAGAAATGTTATGTGTTTGCTGTGTTTCTTGTTTCTATATAAGAAAAGTAGACTTATTTTTATTACTAGATAGCTGTATTTTGAGAAGCTGTTGTGGTTCCTCAGGAAATTTTTTGCTCCCCAAGGAATCATTATTTATAATTTGTACTAAGGTTGGAAAAGTGAAGCAATCTTACTAGAATCTGGGAGTAGAGCCTTGTACCCACACAGATAAAATGAGAATGCCTTATTGTAGAATTGGCATTCAATATTTTACCTGCAAAATAGAGCTGTCCTCGGATTTAGATGCTCATTAGGTAATACTCAGCTTCAGAAAAGTCTGTTCCCCAGCTGTGAAACAGTTCTGTCTTTTTTTAGCATGTGCTATTGAAGCTTGTATCCTAGCACTAATTAACTGGACCAATTAAGGACAGGCAAGCAGAGCACAAAAAAGGTGGTTTTAAAATATAATAGCTGTCTTCCTATTAAGTTTAACAGCAGACATCTTTTGGTTCTGCTCAGAGGTCTCATCAAACTCACTTAAATGTGCATGTTGTGTTACCTGTAGCCTTTACCAAACTAAACCAGAGAAAGGCCAGGCCTTTGTAACAAAATAGGTGGCATCCCTTCTGCAGATAAAGAAGAGCTATAGGAGTACCTCTCTCTGCTATACTGTTCTTTCCTATAATGCTATCTGAAATCCTGTTTTACTAAAATGTGGCTCTTCTGGGGTCTAGGTGTTGGGTTAAAGGACAGTGTCTTAAAAGATAAAGACCTCACATTACTTTCCTATTCGTAACCCTAGAAAAAGGAAAACAATCAGGAGTTAGAAAGCAAGCATAGTTTTCAGAAATGTCTAAAAAACATCACTCTTGATTGTGTTCCTGAGAAAGTAGTGTACCTTTTAGCCTGCTTTAAGGTTCAGTAGATTTTAGCTATTTCAAACCAAAGGTGGGAGTAAATTGCAAACCAGCCTGTCCCCTAGTGAGTCAGTCTTGCTGACAACTGACTTTTCCCCCCACCCCCCCCCCTTCTTTAATACCAAATGTGTCTGGTGTGAATCTTTCTGCTGACAGCAGCTGTGGCAGCGTGGCACAGGGAGACGTGGTCTCTTAGATAGACAAGTTCCATGTAATTTATTGCTGTACAGATAAAGAACAGCATCATAAATTTCATCCAGGCATTGGTAAGAGCCCTGTGCAGGTATTGGAGCTCTGCTGGTCATATGCAGGCTAAAATACACTGTTTGAGCTGCTGCAGTCCAAGCTGGCTTGTGTTACCAGAGTGATTCAAGGGATGCTGTAACATGGAGTATACTTGTCTTGTGTCAGTAAACATTTTCATGCTATTAATAATATGTATCCTGTACTTTGAGTAGGGCAAAGGCTGAGAATGCCAGCTACCAGCATTTCTCCCCCAGCCTCTCCCAATGCAGTTGTTAAAGGACTTCTCATTTATGTTAAACTTCATGTCCTTTCAGCCATGTAATTTTTTGAACTTTCATGACTGGAAAGAATATTCTTTATCAAGAGAATAGCTTCAAACATGGCCAAGAGGGGAAGGTTTGGCTGCTCACTAGTAGTTCCTTGAGGGTGGTATCTGTAAAAACTTTAACCCATATTCAGCCTGATATGTGAACACTTGGCCTGCCTGCCAGGTGTGCTTCCCTGAAGTATGGCTTGATTCTAAAGTGCTTCTCTCTAGCTATGTTCTTTTAGATCTATGTAATTCAAAATATAACCTCGTGTCACATCTGTGTCCAAGCACAGTGTGCAGTTTGTGCCAGGCCAGTTATGAGAGGCTTGAATTGTAGTTATAGAAATATAGAGCCACTAGGCAGCTACAGCTAGCCCCTCTGGAATAATAAGGAAGTTGCAGGACCATTTTATCAGGCAAACACCTTTTGGAGGTCTGCTCACAACTGTGGATGCCTCTGCGTATCAGTCCTTTTGTCTTCAGTGGTAATTTGAGTCAGCAGCAGGAGGATAACCTGTTGCTGTTCAAACAGCACATCTCAGATTTGGGGCAATGTTTAGTGCTGTATAATCCTTCACTGAAACAGAGGTGAGGGGTGTGTGTGTGTGCGCTGATACCCCAGAGAAATGGAATAGAAATGCCAGCTAGAGTGTTCTTACTCTGGTAGAACTCCAGTAACTCTGAAGTGGATAGATGGACTCTTCAATAAAACATCAGGCTTTAATAACTGAGAACTGCTGGTACACACAGAGGGCCAGACTTCAGTTTGCTTCTCCCTGGAGAAGAGACAGGATAAAAGCATGCAGAATGTAGAAAGTGGAAATAACAGGCTTGGGCTCCATCAACAGTTCTGCTCAGCAGCTAAATGACCTCAGGCAGGTAGCTGTTATTTCCAAAATAATCAGTGTGCCTAGCAGTTTAGGAACTTCTTGGGACTGTCTTCCTATGTGTCTAAAGCTCACAGAGCAGTAATGCTATTAATACTGCTGGTACAGCTGAAAATCATATGTTTGACTGCTGTAAAAATAATAACATTAATTGATAATATAGTAAAACACAAACTTAGTCCCAAAAAGCCTCTAAATGTATGCATCCTAACCAAAGCACTGATTGTTGAGTTTAAGTCAAATCTTTCTTCCAAGCCACAGACCAGTTACAAACTAGTTAGTTGTCATAGCCTTGGATAGTCTCTGAATATACAGTTACAGTTATATAAAAGTATATATATAAAGAAACATCTAGTTTATGTGGAAATTATTTCTTAAATATTATTGGTAAATTAATGGTAAGTTGCTTTTTACTGTTTTGGGGTTATTTGAAGGCAGGATTTTTTGGTTTAACTATCAGATCCAATATGGCTACTCATAAGAAGACTTACATTGTGTTTAGATGCTTACATGAATCAATCCATTAGGCTACAATTATATCAGAGTGGGGTGTTTTTTATTGTTGTGTACAAAATTATACCTAATAATACAAGAACAGGTTGGTACGCACCTTTGCAATCAAATCAGCCTTTGCCTTACATGTATGAAGTGATGCATAAAGTATTAGATGTGGGGGCTGTTCCAGGGATTGCTCTGATAAGGGAGAGAAATAGATGTGAATGAAAATTACAGCACCATCAGTTGCTTAGATGACATAAACACCAACTCCAAATATTCAGAAAAGGAAAACCTGTTCTTCATAGCTTTTAAAGGAACTGTCAACTTGATGCTTATTTGGAAAAAAAATTGTTCACCGTAAATGAAGTAATAGAAACTTTTTGGAAACATGTGCAAAATAGGCCAACTCACAGAAATCTACTGTTTTTGACAGAAGAATGCAGCCATGCAGGAGGAACTGGGACTGAGAATGCTTTTGAGAAAAACAAAGGTAACTGTCAATCTATTTAAAAAAGATAGATGATTCAGCATAGAGAGAAAAATTATTTAAAGCTTGTTCAGTAGTGGATATGTTTACCTTGGTCTGGAATTTACTTGATAGGAAACAAATGAAAGAAGTTAAGATTTAAGTCAGATGTTTATATGTTTTAGAATGTATTTAGTATTGTTCTGTGATTTTTAGAAACCTTTCTGTTCCTAAGTCCTCTCTCACCATCAGTAAAAGAAAATTTTTCAGCAGAGCAGGAAAAGGGATTTGCTTTGAAATCATATCTTAGATAGGGTTTATGGTAAAAAATAATAAATCTCATCCTCATGCTGAGGAAAACAGGCTCATTGAATGAAGCCCAGTGTGGTGAATGTTTTCTGCCTCCATGTTTCTCACAGCCTTTCTCAAGTCATTTATAGAGCAATCCATGCAGTTAGAGGCTGCCTTTCCATCCCACTCTGCTGCACTTTTCTGAGTTCATGCAACATTTACAAATACCCATATTTTAAGAGGATTAGCTTTCATAAATGTGTATGATAAACTCATGGTTGATAGCAGAAAGAATATGACGTGCGTAAGTCTTGTTTCCTAATTTTTCCACATAACAGAAGGTTATTTTGGTTTTTTTTTGTACGGCTTTACTTTCATCCGTTTTTCTGCAGAGCACACATCTGTGTTTGGCTTGAAGGTTTTGAATTGCAATGAAGCTATTTACACATAAGCACCTTTTCAATTATACTTCACAGAACCCAGTGGGACCATCTCTGCCTTTACCTCATATTGTCTTGAGGAGGGGTCCTGCCATATTACATGGGATGACTCCTGCACTTACATGATCTGCTGAATTTAGCCTGAGTGTTCTTCCCTGTAATCCCCTTTGGCTTACTCTTTGACACTGGAACACCCTGTCTTTTCTTTCATGTGGCAGGTTGGCCACGCGCTTCATTACTTTTCCATTCCCTGCCATCTGCCTAACCAGATTTGCCCATATTTCTCATTCTCTTGTATGTTGTGTGATCTAGGGATGAGGACCTTGTTTGTAATTCAGTTGCAGTTCTTCAGCTAGCATTGCTTTAGCAAGACTTGAGGAAGAACTGAAATTTGCTAAGCTAGCAGGTATTTTGCTTTTGTAAAGCCAACTAAATTTTGGCTGTGAGATTCATTCCATGGGTAGCCTTAGAAAACACATAAATCTTTCATAAGTTTGTTTCTGCTATTTTTAATACCCCAAATCTGTCACATACATTGTTGACTCAAAACACATAGCAAGTACCAAGTAATCAAAGACAGAGACGGTTTATAATACTCATGTAGGCTGCAATATGGATAGCTAAATAGTGTATTTGAAAAGTTAGAATTTGGGAGCGGGAAGGAGGTTGGATGTGGTGTGGAAGTTGTTCAGAAGCCATGGTGAGGCATTAATTGTTGAATCCACAAGAGAGTAGAGAGGCTTCATTAAAAATTCTGAGTTTATGTGTAGGAATGCAATTTCAAAGTCATTTAATGAATTCGGTTAAAAATGTTAAATGAAAAGCAATAATGCATTCCAAAAGGCTTTGTGTAAAATATACCAAATTGATGTATTGAAGTTGCATGAATTAAGGGAACATTGAAGTAAAATTGAAAACATCAGCACTGTGCCCAATTAAGTGAATAACTGTTACAGTAAATGTGTGTGATTTTATTATTTAAATATGAACTTAAATTTAAGATCAATCCTTTCAATATGACCATCAGCAGTAGATATTTGTCAAAAGTAAGCCAACAAAAGTAATGTGATGGAAATAGAGCATTACCCTCAGTAACAGACAGTAATTCCTGGTGGGAGAGACATGAATACTCAAGGGAAGATTATAACAGATTTTCCTTTCTTTTTAGCTTCTAGCTCATAGTGCTGTCTAAGGATCATTAGATATAGTTAATAATTTCTTAGACTTCAATCCTACAAGAAAGGGTCCAATTTTATTAATCCATTATTTTAATTGTTACTGCTCCATTTTAAGAATCTCACAGATAGGTCACCATTGTATAAAATGTTAAAAGAACACATTCACCAAGCAACAAATACCCTTTAATAAATCCTCTCTCTGATATTTCAGCATTATAATGATGTTCCTTTTATGTTTCTTTTAAGCTAATCTTCGCCTACAGTTTTAAATCCTTGTTAAATGATCATTTTTCTGAAAGCCTTAGCAATTAGTGGAGCTCCTTAGCCATTGCTTTCAGGTTAAAAGTGAGACTGTAAAGAGGATTCACAGTGAAGATGTCCAGAATGTAGGTGTTCAAAAGACCTGTACATCAGGCAACACCTTCTACCCACAATTAAACAAATACTGGCTGTACTTGTTCCATTTGTGTTACTAGAATCTTATTACTTTAGTATTAAACGCTTATGAGCTACATTGTTTTAGTTAATGCCACCAAGCCAAGTATTGCTTAATCTCTGATGCAGTGTTTGTTCAGCACTGACAAATAACACTTGACATGGTTGTTTCATGTTCTACATTTTAGGACAGTGTGTGCAACTGCTGGTAGGAATCTGAGTGCTGGAGATGGTTGCTCTGGAGTTTGGTTATTAAATATATAGTAGCGATAATAGAGATCCCTGTTACTCTTGGACTGTTGTACGTGTCTTTCACTGATTCTCAGGTAGACCTGACATTTAGTGAAAGAGGTTGTGCTTGATGGTTTTTAGCTAATAAATTGCTAACTGCTTTCACAGTCAGTAGGGGAATTGCTGTTTCTCTTGAATATCCAAGTCTGATGCAAAGGCTGCATTTTCTTCATAATTTGTCTGAACTCTAGGGCTGTGTAATCCCAATACTGACTGAGTTGAGGTCCTGATACTGTAGTTATATGTCACTAAGCATAATAAAAATACTAAAATGCAGTTAATGTGGGAGGAAAATATTATCCTAATTTGAACGAGCTTGTTAGCACTAGCATTGACCTTCCTAGTAGATGAATTATTGTGGACATTAAAAGGTGGAAGTTAATACTGTCATCTTTGATAAGCAGAGTGCAGGCTAGAAATAAAGCTGTCGTGAACTTCACATAGATTAGAATGCATCCACACGATCCCTGAAGAATGATCACTGACA
This sequence comes from Falco rusticolus, assembly GCF_015220075.1. NCBI lineage: Eukaryota > Metazoa > Chordata > Aves > Falconiformes > Falconidae > Falco > Falco rusticolus. The sequence goes on from NC_051187.1 coordinate 56,608,291, forward strand.
GAAAGCTGACATCGGAAAATCCAGTGCCTACCAGATTTGTTATTCAGTCCTTTCATTTTGTCAATCTGATAATGAAATATTTCTTGTCTTTGCAAGACTCCTTTGCTTAAAGTGGAAGACAAATTTTCAGAAGAAGCATGCACCTCATATGAGTTGTCTTAAGTAAATTCTATATGATTAAAATTGATGGGAGACTTAAAATATGAACACGTAATATTCCCAAAGTACGCGCTGTGGGCATATAGTATCCTAGCTGTTCACATCAGCAAGGGTTCAGGCCTTCCATTTTCTGAAGAGCGGTGCTAAAGTCTAGTCTTCACAGTGATAATCATAGAAACTAATGTACTTACTTTTTGAGCTAGAATAGTTAAACTGCATTGAATTGTGCGTGGATTCTCATTCGGAATCAAAATAGCCTCTGTTCAGTGAGCCTATTTAACTTTCAAAACAAATTAAAACAAATGGAATTAAAACTATTTCAGTAAAGTATGTTTGCACGCAGGTTCAGTGTAATTTTATCAGTCTACACTGAATTCACAGTTTAAATTTAGAATTAGTTTGCTTTAAAGGCATGAGACTATAAGCAGGAGTAGGGTAGGAAAATTTACTAGCTGGTGACCAATGCTGAACCTGCACACCTTAGATGTTCAAAGAACTTTTAGCTTCCTTAATGAAGCAAGGACAAATGATGCTACTTTTTTTTTTTCCTTTCTTTTTTTTTTCTTTTTCTAAGATCTCTCCAACAACCAAAGCACACTTCTGGGAAAAAAAAAAATCTACATCAGACATAGCATACCCAAGTTTCTGTACTGCATTGTCTGGCATAACTTCACTTAGTAGGCACATTTATTATAGAAGTTTATGAAGTCTGTGCCTTCTTAAGCAAGGCAAATTTGGTAAGGAAAGGAAACATTTTGTATCAGACAAACTGGTACATATGGGGGAAATAAAGGCAAGCAAGAAGTGAGAAAACTAATTGTAAATTACCAATACTGATGCTAAATGTAAATAGTTCTGTGCCACTTAGGAGTACTGTGTGGTTTGTATAGCTCAGTCACTTGGGCACTTTTGGAAAAACCTCAAAATGGCTGCAGTACTTGTTTGAGCAAAGCCAGATTGCTACTGTTCTGTATTCTGCCCATCACTAATTTATATTAATATTCTACATTCATTTGAGAGGAAAATATGTGCCTGAAAAGTTATTTATGTCCTTGAATGTAATTGACTGTGAATATTCCATAATTTACAGTAATACAAGATACTCTTGATGACTCTCAGGATATTTTCTCACCAGCCAGTCAAGACTTTAACTCTGAGCTGCTCGGAATGATACTATTAATCTAACTACGTTACTGCAATATGCTGGGTAATCCTGTGTGATGAAGAGCTGCTGCAGTCCTTTGAGATGGGTGACAAGAGCGTTTTGTACAGGGTAATGGAGTGTCTGGAAAGGAGTAGTAGTGATACAACTGTAAAGTGGCAGGTGTGAAGAATAGCTTTTCTGAAACGTAGGCTTAGTCAGAGCTCTGCAGATGCAGTTGTCAGTTCTTTTATATTTTCTCATTAAAATTCTGTGATTTGGTGAAGGAATCACTATGGCTTTTGGGCCTTTACTGGTATAGCAGAGCAGAAAAGAAACTGGTTGCAAGCTATCTGTATGACTGGCATAGCATTTCCAAACCCAGAATATCCTACGCAAAAAATGTATGCCTTCAGTCATTCATTTTGTCTGTAAAGGAAGGCAGAGACCATAGCCTGTGTTAAGATCTTTGTCTACCGTCATAGTCACTTGGTCACAGGTATCACTGCCTTTACATAAATCCTTCCTGCAGCCAGGCAGGCTGATGTTGTAAATGTGTAGCATGCCCTTGTTTACATACAGAGAAAGCAAGAGTGGTAAAAATCCCACTTTGTCCCAGTGTATGAGAGTTTGTTGTTCTGAGACTAGAAAACTGGCTGATCTTGTGACTTCATTGGTCACAATGTTTTTGGTGTAAAGGCCTTGTCTTTGACTTCACAAGACAAAATGTATGAGAAGAATCTGTTTATATAAATAAAGGCTGCAGGTTCAGGACTTCAGAGGTGAGCTCTGATTATCAAAGGGGGGAATCTCATCACATTTGCAGAAAAAGGAATATTGCCAGGCTTTCATGCAGTGCTCTTAATGTGACTCCAAATGCCATATGAGCTATATATTGGAAACAACATCATTGCTATGTTTTGTTGCTGGGTTTGTTAACGATGTCCTCATTCCGCATTATATATTTCAGGTCACCACACTAGCTCTGATGTTAACTTGACAGATGTCAGGGGAGTATCAGAAAAAACGGAACTCTGTTTTAAAACAGAGATGCTTTCTGAAACGTTAGAAACTAATGAGCAGTCAATACTGGTGCTTCCAGGAAGAATATCATGTGAGGTAAGGTTTTTGGGTGCTAAAATCGTTAGGATAACAGTCAGTGCTCTTCTCCTCTTCCTGCTGTAAACTCATTCATACTATTAACAGTTTTGAAAACCGATAGCAGGTAACAGGCCAAAATGAGAGTTCATCAAGACTGCAGTGGGGTTTATTTTGCCTTTGTCACATCCACGCTGCAGCCAAAAGATTTGTAAATAAAATAGTTTTGAGAGAGCCTCTGAGGGATTTTTATCTCTATTAGAATTTTTTGGCAGCTTGAGTAGAGATGTTAACTGTCATGTGGGCCTTGTAGTTTAGAGGGAGCGTGTCATCAGGCACTTCTTGAGGGATACGGAGTGTCTCATGGCAAGAATCCATGATTGGTTTATGGGTACATGCATATGTGGCCATACCACAAGTTACACAAGCGGTTGTGTGAGCATATACCTTGTCTAATTTTAAATTAAATCAGAAATATTTATATATACATATCTCCATGCATATCCAATGGACACAAATATTCATATGTGTTTGTTTTTAATCTGAGTTTCTGTGAGAAAATATATGAAAATATAAACAGAGGAAGTACAATATCCTGCATTAATTTATATAAATGACTGGCCACAGTCAGATTTTGAGGTTGTGGTGTGTATAGAACGTCATGTATTTTGCTTGCTATCTGTCTTTCAAAGATGGCTTACATTATTTCATTATTGCGACCAGTACAGTTCTAAGGGAGTAACATTCGCTCTCGTTCAGGAGGCAGTAGGATGGTATTGTATCACATTACCTGCTGCTTCTGTCTGTCTTTACTGGCAGTTCACTGTAAAGAATTTGAGTCTAAAGTATTTTAGGTGGTTCTTATTAGGCTGAATGTCATTCTCTTGGACTATAAAGTAGAATGTTCTTAGAAAACATAACAGTTCAGCTACATATGTATTTAAAATACTGTCTTAAAATTTTGTTAGATAAGATGAATTTAAAATACTACATTAATTGTGTCATTTATGTAAGTAAAATACTAAAGTATAACACTGAGATGGCAGCATGTTTTGGTATTACTGTTTTTTTGTATGAAGGAACTTTTCTTCCCAGTTATGTTTTCATTTGCATTTTACACTTCCAGTATAATTTTCTGAAGGACTAACAAGAACATATTTTAATTTTATAGAATCCTGGTGAAATATTCATTCTGTTGAAAGATGAAATAGATGATGAAACATTAGAAATTGAATTCATAGCAGGTAATAAACGAATTAGGATGCAGCCAACCTCTTGGAATAAAAAGGTCAAGTACGTGAAAGCCTTAGGTAAGAAAAACTTTCTTTAAGTAAACAGAAAACTTTGGGCTCACATCACTTTTTCTGATAAGTAGTTTTACTTCCCACTATTTTGTAGGTGTTTCCTGTACATGGGTTTTGCACACAGAACATTTATTAATAATGCAGAGAAGAAAGGCCTTGTGATTTATGGGAAACTAGGTTCTCTTAGGTTGTTTTTGTGTGGTTAAATGGCAGGTGGCAGTCTTAAAATGTCATTGATTAGTCACAGGTTAACATTCTTCAAAATTACTGCCATAAAACGCAAAGCTAATATTCTTTTCTTATTACTCCATTACTAAAATGTTTCATTTGGTATTTAATGCAGTAAATTTGGTTATATTCCTCTCTATAATTCTTACTGATTAGGAAATAATTTATTTTCTTTGTTTGTATCCATGCCATTTCTCTGTATCACTCAGCTCTGCTGGTTTCTAATGATTTTTTCAACTGCTTCATCTATAACTAGTTGTCAACAGTTTTAGCTATGTAACAACAGTTTCTTTTAGAAGGTCTGTGCAGATTTAAGTGCCACATCTATCCCTACTCACATGATGTGAGTTAAGAATTAAAAAAATTTTCGCGTAAATATTTAGAGTGTAGCTTGCTACTGCACTGCATGCTGTGAATTCGCAAAAGAACTTAAATTTTATTCTAAAAGCATTAGAATACAACATTAGATAGAAGAAATATATACGTATAGGCTACAATTTTCAACAGTGGCTTCTTGGAATTACATTTGGGTAATTCTGTGGTCTGATTTTCATCCAGAACACTGTCCTGAGGTGACAGCCACATATGATCTGAGTTTTTTTTATCACTGTGATCGTGCAGAGAGTTTGTTTTTAGAGACCTGATTGGGAAATACATGACCAACAGGAAACTTCCATCTGCAACTGATTTCAGAGGAGAGCTGAAATCCTCATTCACAGATCTTGAAAGATTCTTCCAGAATTATACTTTGAGAACATTGTTGATTACAGTGAGGTTTCTATAGTGCATGAGGAAATAAAATATGAACAGTAAATGAAATATTGTGAAAAATCTGGCAGAGACCTGCAGCCCAAGTTTCATTTTGTTTCTTATATTATTGGTATTTAATGCTTCCCTCTGTAAGCATTTTTCTGTTCCAAAATCTGGAAAAGTTGGAAGTTAGGGTGTACCCTGTTTTAATAAGAGTTCAGCTGACCAGAAAATGTTTTTGGTTTGTTGTTTTTATTAAAAATGCATTTGATCAGTTTCCATTTGAGTGATTTAAGGTGATGTTCTATTTGTTTTGTTTCTTTGGCCCTATTACTCTTCTCCATTTTCAGGATTGTGCATTTTCATTGCTTTTCTGTGGGCAGAGTTTGAATTTTAAGGAAACTGTGCTAGTGCTGGTATGGTACAGCAGGATGCCTGGCACAATGAATACTAATGAATTATAAAATGTGCTCATGAAAGGGGCTTATGCTGCGTACACAGAGCAAGTTACACTTAAGTAACAACAGACTGTACAAATGCCTGTTTCCTTTGGTTTTACTAGGTAAACAACTGGAATGGAAATAATTACACTGCAATTTCTGCAGCCTAGTTCAAATCCAATTTTGAGAACCTTGTCTACAATTAAGAAAAATGTTTCAAAAGATGAAGAGCAATTCCACTATTTGTAATAAATGAACTTTTCCTTAGTTTGTAGGCATAGGGGATCTGTTTATAGGTCATCAGTATATCAAAGGGAAGTTGGAAATTTGAAGCATACTCTCTTCATCTCCTTTCTAACGTGAAGCAATACTATAGCTTTGTTTTATACAGATTTACAGATATGTATTTTCTTCTGTCAGCTTTTTAATGTTAGACTGAAAGACCTGGATAAAAAACTGATTACACTGAATCATGTGTGAAATGCAAATCCATTTAATTGACTCTATGCATTTTCTGTGGTATTTTCCTGTTCTTTTACTTATTCCCCAAGACCTCTGGTCTGGGACTGGAAAATATTTTCAGCTACTGTTCTGATTTGTGTTTTAAAAGATTTTTGTGCTGGCCCTGTATATATAAATGTCTACTGTGGGGGAGTCATTAAGACCACAGCGCAGATAGAGTACTATACTGCACTAGAGGAGATTGAGCACATTTTCAAGAAGGTGGCTGACCCAATAGCTTTCACTTGTCAGGTAAGTTGACTTCTGCATTTTTAATTAAAAAATACAATATAAGTGCCTGTATGAGCTAAGAGATAATGCACAGTCTTTTGATTGCACAGTAATGAGTAATGGCTCAGTAACAGGTTTACAATTACAGAGGCCTGTCTTTTGAGATGTCTAGTTGTAAGCAAGTCAGGCAAGTGAAAACAAATTTTCTCTTTTCTTGTTTTTGTATAGAAAGTAATATAAACATCCTTTGTACTGTATATGCCTAGTGGACAATATCCTGCATTACAGAGAATGAAAATAATAACAGTAGCAATGTCCCTCTCCATTTAAAGTGCCCTTTTTAGTATGTTCTAAGACCAATAGAAGCAAGTAATCTTAAATCACATTGTATTTGGAGGGTTATTATTCATTCACGGTCAAGCAGGATTTTTCTGGCATAGCTTGTATGGGAGACAGTAGGTTGCTATTCATATAGAGTACATTTACAGCTGCTGAATTATCATTCATGTGGTTTGCTGGTTGCCATGCAGATTCTTTGCATATATTTAGAAGAATTCAGGTTTTGAGCTGGGTTTCAAATCCAGCACAGCAGGCTGCAGTGCTCTGCAACGTGTCCTTTGCCAATAGCACATACAAAATAATAAGAAAAGAAAGCATCTATTAAGAAAGGACGGAATCTCAGTTATCATTTGTTGAATGGTGGATAGCCCAAGCAGACTTGTCATGATGTCTATATTGTAACTGCAAAGCCAGAACAAAAATAATGGTCTGTGTTTCCAGTGCAGGCAGTCTCATTTTCCTGTGACAAATCTACCTTACCTACCACCTCAGGCATTACACTCATAATGAAAGGATTAATAAAAAATGATGTATTGCAATATTAGTGTTCTATTAAGGGTGGGGGTAGATTCCTTCCCAGTACAAGTCACTTCTGTTTTAAGAAAACAGGCTATTGCACAAGAAAAATAGTGCAACTCCAAGTACAAATGCATTTTTAATATCCATCATTCTTTAGCCTGTGTTTTGAAGGACATCAAAGTAAGCTTCTAACAGGTTTCATTTACAATTTTATGCGTAAGAAATATCATAATGATTAAAAAAATTATAATTAACATGGTAACCTAGATACCTACAACACACCTGGTACTTCCACTGGAGAATTATTTGCGTTATTCAGGAGTTTGACCCTTCATTTAACCAGCATGACTAATATTTAGTAAGACACATGCAATTCAAATTATATTCAAATGCAAAAATAATTCTAGGCAGAGCAGTAGTGCACACCAGGAAATACAGCTGTAGGTTATGACTGCCAGGTATGTTTAACAATTTCCTCAGCTTTACTCATCTGGATAATAAGCAAGGGTTTAAATGAGGCAATGCTGTTTGCCTGCTCTTAATTTTTTGGTTTTAGCATCTGAAAAGTTAATACCAAGAAGATATTTATAATTGGATAAGTTTTACAAGCCACACAATATAATGGCTGCTCTGTGGGGAAGTATACTAATGGTAATTCTTTTGTAAGTGTACATATGTGTTGGAAGATTTGTCATCGCACTTAACGTCACCTGCTGGGCCACAGATTGAGGTAAACTAACTAGCTAGGTAGCTAAAGTATTTCCACAAACTTTTAAAATACTTTAAGCTCCCATGTAAACCTGATTTAATGGCAATAAGATAGATCATAAAGCTGCAATTTACATAACATGAATTACCTTAATCTTTAAAAATATGTTCACGCAAGGAAAAACAAAACAGACTTGATAGTAATTAAATTCCTGTCAAGTCGCAGGAGTAGTAGTAACTTTTATTTAGCCAGGATAATTAAAACCTTTGAGACTATCAGCTTATTTGCAAAAGTATCTGGGGGGCAACAGTGCAAAGTAACAATCAAACACAATGGAAAACAAAATTAAAATAAAATAGAAAAGCTTACAGCAATTATTGATCAAAGCAATATTACTCCGTGGTTCAAAGAAAAATTCAAGATTTTCACAAATGCTTGCAATCTGAGAAGTATCTCCTTATTAGAATTCTGTGATGAAAGCAAATTGCTACAGTAATGCATACCAAACCCACAGTGCTTTGGTAAAATGCTTTCATTGTACTGTATATTGTGTTGCCAACCCTTCCAGCTAATTTGAGGTGCTATTGTTGTTAAGATTATTTTCCCTTTCTCCACTTTGTCCTCCAGTAAAGCCAAGCAGATAAACAAAACCCAACACATAGGCTTACAGCTAATCCATTCCTTTTACTGATGGTCGGGGCAGTTCATATATCTTAGTGGGAGACCAATGAAGTGTGGTACTGTTGCATTTGTGAATTCCTCCTGTCAGAGAGCAATTAAAGATTAACATTGGCCACATTTCAGATTAAACATATTCTAAGGTTTTTACAAATTAAATTTTTGGATTAAATTCTTTGCCACATCTGTTCGGTTGTAATTTTCTGTGTTGCGAATTTTTCTGAATTTAGAAGTAATTTATCAACATTAGCAAGACATTTAAACAACTGAATAAATATTTAAAATGTAAGGAAATAAATAGAGTAAAAAATGAAATAAGTTTATTTGCATAAGCTTTTCAAGAAAAAACTCTGACATTTTATAGTAAAGTAGGAAGCGCTGGGGTCATAATAACTGAATCATAATGCTCAATGAACTTGCTATCAGGACATATGAGGGTGGGTGCTGGCTAAAGGCTGTGAATTTTTTTGTTCTCTTGTTTTCTTATAATTTTGCATTAAAGAAGCTGTTTTAGGGAGTTTCTGTAATAACCCAGTATACAGACTGATTTTAAGGTTCTTATAATTCATAAATAAACTTTTTCATATCTTTTTTTACTTTTTATCAACTTCTCATTTCAGCATTCTGCTGGATTTACATGGTGTATTGATTTTTCTCTCAGACGTTCTACTAAATGCAACTATTGATTCAATTAGTTAGTGTTGGGGTTTCCTGGTACAGATTTCTTAGGTTTTTTTAAAAAATTGAAAATATGGTCATATCCTTATTACTGAAATTAATGATTGATAAGGTTCATGTTTGTTTGAGTGACTTAGAATATCTAGAGATTCAGAAAGTCTGTATGACAAGCTTTGACGGAATAGTACTGCTATGATTTTGAGAGACTTGATATCTTAAAGGATGTTTTTATCATAGTCATCAAACAGGATTCCGGTTACAGTGTATGTTGAAAAAGAAGAAGGAAAATAAATTGCAGATCCTCTATGGAAACTTGTAAGAAAACACTACATGACTTATGTGGTCATATTATGTATGCGCCTTTACCTGATCCCCAAAGATAATTTGAAGCTTCTTAATGTTTCAATCTTCTAAGCCATGTCAGCAGCAGTTACTTTAAAATGTTTCTTTATTTTCCTCTAGGTATGAAATCTCTCCATGTTCTGTCAGTGGCTAAAACTGTCAGAAAAGCCTAAGTGATTTTTAAGTCTAGCCCATTCTTTTTGGCAGAAGTAATCTAGATATTGACGCGCATATAAAGTAGTGTCTGATATATAAGAACTACTGAAAGAGTTCATCTTTATGTAAATCTAACCTTGTTAGTACTGCTAAAGCCAGCAAGAAATATGTTAATTTACTGGCTGTGTGTGCTGTGTTTCAGTGGCACATATTTTCAGGCTTTGTTAGCAGTTATTGAAGAATGTAGACCATCTCATTCACAAAAGTAGCAAGATATGTGCTTCATTTCCTTTTTCAAGGATGTTTTTGGAAGCCCATGTGTGATGGTCAGCAGTTGGGGTTCCTCTGTTGCATACAGCTGTGTCATGTTGCTGTGAAAAGGGAGCGAAGGAATGCAGGTAGTGCCTACACCTGAGGAGGTGGTACTGAGTGAGGAGGACAAGCTACTGGTGGTGAGCTCTGGGGCAGGTAGTAGCACTTGCAGAAGGACCAAGATTGAAAGGTGGAGCAAAGAGCAGCTGGCTGTGCTTCAGAGACCATAAGGATTACCTACAAACTCACTAGCTTAATTCCGAGTGGCTCCTGGAAATAACTTGTCTGCAAGAACACAAGGAGAAAGTAGTGCTTTTACTTCTTTTCTGTCATGTTTTAAATCAATATTCGGATAAAATGTGGACTTCCTGAAACTCCTGAATGGCTCAGTGTTCCCTTGCAGTGTGCTTAACTTCAAATACAGTTCTACTTCCCTTGGCTTTGGTGAAGATTCAGCATGAACTTCAGGCATGTACTGTTGGGATTTCTTGGGAAGATTTCACGGGCCTTTAGAGACTTGTGTAGGGTGCATCAAAATATGTAAATGCAGCTTACTTAGAGTCTGTGAGTGCTTTGGAGCAGGAATAGGCAGTAAAGTAAAATTCTCTAAACTGAATTCTTTCTTGGGGGAAGTGCGCTTTGTGTTGGTATGGAGCTAGATAGTGCTAGATACTATTGCTAGTTAGGTTTCGCTGTTGTTTCTGCTGTTATCTTCACTTAAGTACTGGAACAAGTGCTCCTGTATGTGAGACAAAAGGCATCAACCTAGACTTTTAAAAATAACTAACCTAGATTTTCCTGCTGTGCCTTTGTTGCAGAGTAGCAGAACAAAGCTCCTCGTTATGGTTTAGTTAACAAGATAGCTTGTTAAATCATTGCTTGAGCCTTCAGATTTTAGATCCCTGGAGCAAGAGAAAAAAATAATGAGGTGGAAAACTTTGAGCAAATTGCACTAATAACTGTGTATAAGAAGTGTATTGTGCCTGACTTGGAAATCATAGAAATGTATAGACAGGCCATTGGAAGGCAGGCCTGTTAAAGCATGAGAAATTTAACTGTAAATTAGTCTGTTCCCTTTGGGAGATCAGTCTAACTTCTGTCTCAGCAGCTTGTCAAAATTGAGTTAGCCTGATGTAGTTAAGCCATGCAACTGTTTATGGCCTTGAAAATTTTGCTGCAAGTTCCTGAAGTTGTGCATTCTCATTTCAAGAACTTGCTTGATCTCGGATTGTGAAACATTGTTTTATCCCATGTAAATTTGGTTGTCTGAGTGCAAAATAAGAGCTAAACACTCCTCAGGTACTTCTCTACCAGATTTCTGCCTGAATAAAAGGGAGAAGGAAAGGTTCCTGCCTCAGGTCATTAAAAAGCAGAGGAGCTTTGCTGGCAAGATTAACGAGCATGCTTGCTGAAAAGAGGCTGTAGGGTGTTTATTTGGCTTTGATATACAAGACAGTCTGAAATGGTTTTGGTTTGAAATTGCTCCTTGAGCATTTCAGGACAGATTTATTATAAGAGGCAGGTGTTGTTGGGGTGTTTTTACTTTGTTCATTTTCTTTTGAACAGGGAAGGCTAGATAGGTAGGGGTATGGAATGTGTAAGGGGTATCCCTGCTATTTTAAAAGGAAATTATAAATATTACTTCAAGTTCAGTTTGTCTAGAAACCCACCTCTATGATTATTCTCTATGTACTGGAATTTCTGCTATATAGTTGTTTCAGTGAATACCAGTGGGTTTGAGCCTCTTTCTTCATGGCACAGTACCTGCACATACTCTCATCTGAGACAGTTCCTATGTTATTACTTCTCTCTGTCCTACTCTAGATTGAACTCTGTTAAGGTGGTACCAATGATGATATTGTATCTAAGAAGACCTACTTGGAATAAGAGAGAATAGTATGGTTTCCTAACTGAATTACTCCCCTTAATTTTTAAATGTGGTTATTCATGTTAATAGGTTTTTTTTTTTCTTAGATATTTGGGAGGTTTTGCATATCCTTTCTCAATTCACACTGTAAGTCTGGTACTCCAATTAGATCTTTGTTCTAGAACAAGTCTTCAAGATTTTTTTTTCTAGGTAGAGTCTTTTTTTATAATACTTACTGCTTTGGTTACTGAGGACTAAATTATGTATTTGTAATTATTGAGTAACAAATACAGAGAATATAATTCAGCAGTACAGAAAGGGTGAATTATGGAAAGAAATAGGTGACGAGTTACTAAATGTGATGAATTTGATGTGTCATAATCAATATTGGAAGGGCTAGTATCAATTATGGGAAAAATAATAATTTTATTATTGGTAGCTCCCTATCTGCGCAAACTTGTCTTCTAATTCTGGCTAGGACTCAGCTGAAAATTGTATCTTGCTTGTGTACTCAACATTTTCTGATCACGTCACACTTATTTTCTTACTCGCTTTTAACAGCCTCGGGAGTTAAACTTTGTGTTTCATCAGTAGACCCCTCTGTGTCCTTTTCTTCTCAGCATGTCAGTCACAGAGTTTCTTTTTAAGTTTATATGCTAAGTGTATCTGCAGATATTCCCTGTTAGTGATCCCAGAATTGTCTTGACCAGAAACAGTTCAACTGTGGAAAGGCAACCTTTAACACACAGCTGCTGCCATCTGACTGGAGTATGAGCATGGATGACCATCAATGAGCATCTTTTGGCACCCAGTGCAGCACAGACTGGACTAGTGCCATAGTAAACAGTGTAAAATAACCTTACTGCTCAAATCTCTGTAGTCGTGCTTATCATGTAGTCTCCTATCACACCAAGCAAACAAACTTAATTATGGCTGCCTTGAGAGTCATTAGGAATAGATCTTGGCCTTCTCTCCAGAAAGAGGCAATCAAAAAAAGATCTTGTGGCAAGTCAGTGAGGATTTCTCATGTCTAAAGACTATGTATTTAATAGGAAGCTAATCTCACTGGTTGCTATCAGTTCTTAATCTATCAGGAATGTTAGGCCTCTGCAGACTGAATTGAAGCCGTTTCCTACCTACCAAAGTACACAATCTTAATGTAAAGATTTTGGGTAACAGAAGGCTACTGTAGTCAACTCATCCTGAATTACTGCTGTAGTAAGATCTTGGATTTATTGGCGACTCGTGTCTGTCAGAACAGTTCCTGGTTATCACCCAGCATTGTTGTACACAGCTAAACCAAGAAATAATCATCCTGTCCTTACCCTTCATTCAGAAGGTTTTAGTCATGGCTGAACTTCATAAGTTGTTATACCTGGTTTTCTTCAGTTGGATTGTGTTACCATGATCCTTCTATCTATACCGGTATCTCTTCTGTAGCTTTCAGAAACTGCTTCTCTTACTAAAAGTGAATTTGTAATAACACTGTTTTCATTCATTTGATTCAGCAGCACCCTGAGGATAAAGCTAAAAACATATGCAATAAATAAACTATTTTTTTCCTTTGATTTTTCTTATTTTAAACAGGCTTTTAAATTTTCTTCTGTAGAGAAGCTGGACAATGTTCTGACTTGGTTATTGAAAAGCAAAATATCTACTTATGAATTCAGCCCATTCCAAAGTGAAGAAGAGCACCATCAACAAACTAGTGAGTCACTTCTTGTATGCATTGATTTTTATTGCTGATGCTATGGTTATTACTTACAAATGTTAATAAGACAATCATTAAGTATTTAAAACCACTAGTAAAATGGAGGAATCCACAATAAAGACAACATAGCAAGGAAAAGTGGAACAAAGAATTCTATAAATCATTACTTTGAGACTCAGTACTATATATTTATAATTGTCTGGATGTTTTTTAGCTTTAGATTAACTGCAAATTGACAAATTTGCAGCTGAGAAAATTTATATTTGCAGAGAAAATGGGCAGTAAGAGACCTAAAGAGATTGTAGAATCACAGAATAGTCAGGGTCGAAAAGGACCTCTGCAGGTCATCTAGTCCATCCCTGCTACTAAAGCAGGTTCACCTAGAGCAGGTTTCACAAAGCCGTGTCCAGGTGGGTTTTGAAAAGAAACAGATGGGGCTTTAAGTATTTCTTTGGTTTAATTGATATTGACACTGTAGAAGTCATTTTAACTGTCTATTTAAATTGCTAAAAAAGAAGTAATGTTCTGTGTCAATAATTTGGGAAATAAGAAGGATGTCTTCTAAGAGCTGCAGAAATATCACTTTAGGCTCTTGTTTGCTTACTGCAATTTTATGAAAATTCCCACAGACTAAGACAGTACTACAATACTGTAATATTAGATTTTCTGCTTTTTTTATAGCTGAGGTGTTCTAGAACCCTCTGCAGAGAATATCAGAGAAGGGAATATCACATGACAAAACATACAAAACAGCAGTTCCCTCTTAACCTTGTGCATGTCAACTAAAACTTTAATTAAGACAAGCACTGGCCTCAAAGTTAGTTGAAAGTTGAAGAAGCCACCTTAACGCACTTAAAAATATGCCACTTGTCACTTTATCTTTAACCTTTCCTTCCTGCTTATGATCACTAGCTAACTAGTTCTTAGTGTAGGTTCCAAACAGCAGCAGCTTTTCTCTTTTAACGTTCTTCATTAAAATACTGCTACTGAGTAAAAGTGGTTCATTTCTAGTTACCCTGATCACTACTACTTTTGTTCAGTTCTATATATTTAGCTGAAATGTATCAGTTGTTCCAGTTTCACAGCTGATAAAAGTTCAGCAATTTTCCCCAATTCAGTTTGTCACACAATTCAGTGTGACAAACTTGCAAGTTCAAGAATGGTATTTTCTGCCTGAAGCATGTGTGCTTTCAGATAATTACAGCCTCTTCCTACATGTATAATACAAAACTTCAGTTAAAGCAGTTAAACACGGTATGGTGGAAATTTCTTTACATTAGAACATTAATTTGTCTTAAGAGCTCACTGAATTTTGTGAATTGGCAATTAAGTGAGCAAATACAATTAAAAAAAACCCCAAACCCCAACCAAAACCAAATGCAAATAGATCTTGTAGTCGGTTATTCTTACCTGATAATTTTGACACTGGTACCCTTAGTTGCCATTGACTTTTGCTGTAGAACCTGAAAGAAAGAGGTAACTTCTTCACCTTTGTCAGGGGACGGGAGGGAATTAAACAGTGGTGCCTCTTTTCAGAATTAGGGCACAAAGAAAGACCAGTAGCCTTCAATCATCTCTTGTGAGGTCATTAACCTTACTATATTTTTTAATTAATCAAATATGTATTTAGGGGAGGAATTTGAGAGGTCAAGTCCAACAACATCCTTTTCCCCTCACTGCTTGGGTGGCAAAGCCATTATCTTATACAGGGCAGAGAATGGTAACTGGTACCACAGCTGCATGCAAAATGGGCATTGAAGTGTTCCTGAGGTTGCTGAGGGAACAGCAGCCATCTTAGCTGTTGGTATAGTATTTGCCAAGAGAACAATTGTATCAGGATGGCCTCAAGTAGTTCAATAGTTCAGAGTTTTCTATCAGCAAGACTTGGAAAGTTTGGCCCTTGAAGGTTGCGTCCTACTTTGTGTAAGTGCAGGGTGCTGCTGGTTGTTGCCTGAAAAGGCTTCGTGAATCAGAGTGTTTAAAGCTGTCTTAAATTGGTGGAGCTCAGTATCGTCGTCTGATGGTCCTCACAATAACTTTTTGCCTTGCGTCACAACTTGATGGTACCAGGCTTTTGTGTAATGGTCAAGAAATTAAATCTGTCCATTTGTACCACTCAGTAAAGCCTTTGCATGCATCTGCACTAATGGACAACCAATCCCACATGACACTGAAACAAGATATGAAGGTCCTCCCTTTGAGAGTAAGGCTGGTGGTGCTGTAGCAACTGAAGATGACATGAGATTAGTACCTGAGGATAGAGGGCTTGCTTATTTTCTGTATTTTCAATATACCACCGTATAGTGATACCTAGAAAAGATGTAATTATGAGGCATTTAGTGGGTGGAGGGGCAAGGTGACAAGTCAGGGGCCTCCTAATCCCAGCTGCTGATTTACATGACTAAACAATGCACATCTGTCTTGGACCTGAAGAGACCCTCGTAGTCCAAAATCGTTGTGATAATTAAATGAAATGGAATGTCAAAGCCCAGGACCAATAGACAAAGCCGCATACCTGCTTTCCCCACGAGTTTCTGATGTTTGTGTGGCCTTCTCCCTTCAGACCACATGGTATGTATGAGCCATCTGTGGGAGGAGCTGGTACAGTTTGATGTCTGAAACTGCTCGTGACTGACTGGAATGCAGAAACAGCAGTCATCATGGCTGTAAGCTTTATCCTCCTACATTGTTCATGGCTGAATCTGTAACTGCAGCAGCAACTGATTAATCTCATGCCTAGCATTAATTCATTGAGTGGAAGGGAAGAGAAGTCTGAACAGAGCTTCTTCCATTTCTAATCAGAACCTTGCTAGTACACAGTCTATGCTGGAGATGGAATATTACCATGTTCAAAAGAAAGCGGTTTAAGTCCAAAGTAAGATACTGGGAATAGTATGATGATGTGGTTCAGTGATGTTTGGATTCCTTAAAGGAAGAGTCACCCCAGGTGGTGTCTTGAGTTACCAGTCTGTATTTCTTGTCGTCAGAATTTTCAGTTGTTCATTTGGGAGTATGGACACCTGGCTGAGGAGAGCATGATGCTGTGGGTTTTTTTTTTTTAGCTGGGATCACTAGCTTAGGGTGGTAGGACTTGTGTGACAGCAGTCAGCTACTTTCAGACAGCTTTTTGCTCTTAATGCATCTGTACAATAGGAAGCCCCAGAAGCCACGAAGCCACGTGTATGCTCACCTGATGTGCATTTTTTTTCTGGAAGGTGGCCATGCAACCACCCTACCATATGAGGTCTGTGTAGTTCAGATTTCTTTGCACAAGAAAATAGGTCTTTGGGTTCTGCTCATTTTGAGCAGAGCAGAAGTACCAAGAAGTTCAGTAATATCTGAAGGGAAGGACCTGAAACTTTTGAATGTAGTTACACATTGTGATGATCATGTCCACTAGCTAACAGTGATACTAGGTATTGTGTTGCATGGCCTGCAAAAATCTGGATTTTTGTCGATAGTGTATTTTGCTAAGTATTTGTTGGGAAGATCAGCGCATTTATACAGTTACATTACTGAAAAGAAACTGTGTTTACCTTCATGGAAGGCTCATAGCTAAAAAATCCAGTCATAGAAAGCTCAAACTGCATATTTAGCTATGCAAAATATTTCAGGCAGCCAGTTTTACTCAGTTTTACTTGTAATAACA
Source organism: Falco rusticolus (assembly GCF_015220075.1). Lineage (NCBI taxonomy): Eukaryota > Metazoa > Chordata > Aves > Falconiformes > Falconidae > Falco > Falco rusticolus. The sequence goes on from NC_051187.1 coordinate 56,625,103, forward strand.
GTGTACCGACAATGGTGCAAATGTGATGATTTTTTTTTTCACCCGGAGTATTGAATTACTGTTAAAATTGCTATTATCCCATCATATTTTGTACTACTGAAACACTTTCAATTCAAGGGTCAGTTATTTATTTATAGATAATACAGCCATATTTATTATAGAAGTGGGTTTCACTATAGTATTCAAATTTGTCTGTAACAATAGATGTTGCAGAGAGATCTCTTGAATGGAATTAGGAGATAGGCTACAATAATTTTGTAATTCCCATGCAACATATGTTATTTGTCCTCTCTGGACTTAGGGTTTTTTTACTTTTGTCTGTTGCACCTGTTTTAAGCATGGTGTGGAAATTCATACTGTGAAAGTAATCTGAATTACTCTGCGAACAGAACTTTCCTTGTAATGCTTATTTTTGAAGTGGATGCCATGAAAAGGTAGGAAAGATGAAATTATTTATGACTATCAGTAGATTTATGTTTTAAGCAAGATTTGTTTCCTGGAATTAACACTTCAATACTTAAGTTCAGTCTTTAGATTTAACACAATCCCAAGAAAATAAGGTAAACCCTCTACCTTCTTTTTCAGAGATGTAATAGTGATGCTAGCATTGATGCTTGCTTAAAATTAACCTTGTTGGAAATTGCCTTTTAGTCTAAGATCCCATTGGACCGTGTACAAAAATAAAATCCCTCTGCTATTGAATAAAACAGTCCTTCTTTTATCTGCATGTATGTATGGAATTTTGTTGCATTGTTGCACAAAGTTGCAAACAACAGGTTTGTGTATAGCAATAGCACTTTCCTCAATGGCTCCTTTACCTAAAATCACAACTAGAACCAACATTTTGAGGCTGTATGATATTATGAGAAAGCTCACGTAGCCCAAGATGTTGTGAAGATGTACAGGTTAGATTTATCTGAATACTCATTCTCAAAATAAGAAATAAATAAAACTATTTATCTACTGTTCTTGGTCAAAGTGCTGTAATATTGTTTATGTGGTGTTAAAAATATTATGTCTTTTTTGAGTATTACATAAAAGATCTCGCTGCTAGTGCTGCTTTTAAAGTTTTCATACCCAAAGACAGCCTTTTATTCTGCTTACTGCAAGAAATAATATTTTTTTAAAAGGTTGTTTTAGGAAATTAATTTATTTCATATATTTCATATATGATTTTTACCATCCTCCATAGCTGGCTGAGGTATTTCATTTGTTAATGATACAGTCTCCTGTAATGTTCCAAGTATGTAAGTGTAGCAGTCCTGCTTGAATATCAAACCTAGCTAGGGAGGAGTTGAGTGGTAACCAGGAAAAAGCTTAATTGTGAAGGAGCTGAAGGGATTTTGGAGTTGGTTCTGGGATACCTCTGTTTTGTGTTACTTTGAAAGCTGAGATAAAAGCGTAGAACAGGCTTATGAATACCACTGACTTTTTATATTGATGGAGTAATCATAGCATCCAGTCCATTGGTAATAGAGACTTGATTTCCCTTTCAGATTTGTAACCAATTGTTTCAGGTTTCGTTAGCATGAGTGGAAATTCTTTTAGATCATGTTATTAATACTTCATGAAGGCTCTTTGTACTGACTATATTTGACCTTCTAGAGTCTGCTAACAGGATGAAGACTGTTGATTAGAGTTCATGTAATTTGCTCTTCTTTAAAGTTAATGCTAAACACCTATTTAATTGCTGGATATCTCAAAAAAAAAGAAGCAAAAGACAAGCATTAAGAAAAGCAACTTGATGATTTGTGGATGTTTTTTGAAGTATTAGCTTGGGCTTGGGAACTTTAAGAGAATTCTGTGCAATATGTAAAAGTACACTTAGCTTTGATGCGGTTGTCCCAGCCCTAAAATCACTTGCATACTGTTCACATGACTGCTTCTTAAGTTGGTACATGTCTACATCAAGGGTGTGTGTGTGTGTGTGTGTCTGTGTGTCTGTCCCTGCAGTTAGCAAAGTACAGACAAAACCCAAGAAGTCCAAATGGCTATATTCTGGGATAACACTTAGAGTTCTTGTAATTTGTGGTGGGTTGACCTTGGATACCAGGTGCCCACCGAGCTGTTGTATCAGTCCCTTCCTCAGCAGAACAGGAGGGGAGAAAATAAGATGGAAAAAAACCTGCAACAGCAAAAGTCATGCACATGGAAGCAAAGGAAAACAAAAGATGGTATTCTCTCCTTCCCATCAGCAGGCAATGTTCAGCCACTTCCCGGGAAGCAGGGCTTCAGTATGCATAGCAATTGCTCCGAAAGACAGACTTTGTACATAACAAATGTGTCATTCCCCCACTTCCTCCTCTTTTCTCTTAGCTTTTATATCTGACCAGATGTCGTACGGTATGGAATATGCCATTGGTCAGTTTGGGTCAGCCATCCTGGTTACGTCCCCTCTCAAGATCTTGCTCACTCCTAGCCTACTAGTTGTTGGAGAGCCCATCTTGATGCCGTGTGAGCGCTGCTCAGCAGTGGCCAAAACACTGTGCGTTATCTATACCTTTTTAGCTACTGATACAAGCACAGCTCTGTGAGGGCTGCTATGGGGCTCAGCCAGAACAAATACAATCTCCATGCCTTATTCTGTACCATTTGCATTATGTTCAGGTTCCATATAACTTCATACATACATATATATGTCTTCTAACCATTCCATTGTCATGAAATTCCTTCTTATCAACACTTAAACCGCATACTTAAACCATCTTTATACCCAACATATGGATTTATACCTTCTCATTAACTACGGTGCCCCATCCTTTAACAGATATTATTCTTCTGTTCCATGAGCATCCTCTTCTCCTTCAGATGTTTACAAAAGGCTATTACTTGAGCCCTGTCTGCCAAGATGGGTACTCAGGACAGGAGAAGCAGTATGTTCAATTGTTGGGTACCAGCACCAGCTTTTTACTGTTTACCTGAAAGGAGCTCAACTTCTTGTGTGTAGGAAAGCAACTGGGACAAGAGCAACGTGGCTTGAAACACACAGAACTGAAATGGTTGAGCTGATGTGGTTCCCACCCCTGGGGCAGTCAGTTCCAGGTATATTGAACACCCCTCCATGTGAAAGCAAACTGTGACCTGCGCTCTGCCAAAGCAGTTGAGAAAAATGCATTGGCAATGTCAGTTGTAGCACACCACTTGGCTGCTTTCAGCTCCAGTTCATATTGGAGCTCTAATGGGTCTGATACAGCAGCACTCAGTGGTGGCATCACTTTATTCAGCCCATTTCGTTCAGACTGTCTGGAGTTGAAGCAATCAAGAAGTTAGAGCAGAAATGGTCAGGTTGAGCACAAGAAATTGCCAGAACTAACTGGTATTCATTAACAGCTCTGAGGAAACAGTAAAATAGCTGTATTTCTAACAGTACTGTGCAATTTTTCAGTTCTGTAGTGCTAGAAGGTGTAATTGTGATTCCAAAACCCAATTTCTCTGCAGACCTGAGAACTAGAAGCAGGTTAATGTGTTGCCTCTACCAGACAAATTAATAGAAATTGTAACCAAATAAATTTTCTGTAATGTGAAGTCTTGCTTTATAGATTTCTTGTTGGTTTTTTGTAAGAGTCAGCAAACCTGATTAAGTCAGTAATTGGTTGGGTATGGATGAGTAACTGGCCAAAGACAGGAGGCAGACAGTTGGAAAAAACTTACACTAGTGATACAAAGTATTCAGAGTAGTAAGGAAGAGGGCTAATTGAAAAAAAAGTATGGGAGGAAAGGCCTTACAAGATTTAGTAATTATGCAGTAAAATGTCAGATGATATTAATTGTAGGTAAAAACAGTGATGCAAGTGGAAAAAGCAGTCCTATGTTGTCATACAAAATAAGAGGCTTTGAGCAGGCTGTTAGCACTGAGAAATAAGACCACGCAGTTCTATGATAACATCAACTTGTTGCTAGGCAGCAGATCAAAAAGCAAATGAATTACTAGGAATTGTTAGAAAAGGAGTAAAGAACAAAACAGGACATAATTATGACAATGCATAAATTACATGGCTCACCCACAAGTTGTCACGTGCAACTCTTTGCCTATCATCTCAAAATAGTTACATTAAAGCTGAAAAAGGTAGAAGAACACTTGGGTGATGGAGTTTATTCTCTGTAAGGCACGATTAAGGAGACGTGATCTCTTCAAGAAAGAAGTTCTGGGAATTAGTAAATCACTAGAAGTGAAGAGAGGGCAGACAGGGATGGAGACTAAGATTAATTTTAGGGACTATCAATTGAACCTGGCAGGAGCCAGGCTCAGAACACACTCGAGGAAGCGCTGCTTCATGCAGTGGGTAGTAAAGACCCTGAGGGTGCATGAAGTTGATGGTGCCTGGGGCAGATTGGATGCATACTTGGAAGAGAGATACACTGCATGCTGATATATAGACAAATCACTACACAACAAACCACAAGTGGTTATAGAGGAGAGTATTAAGGCAGTGGGAAGTATTGTTTATGCTTGAGCTCTTTTTTGTTGTGGGGGTTTTTGTGGGTGTGGGGTGGGGTTATTATTCTATGTAACTCATAGAATTAGAATAAAAGACTATGCTGAAATTATTAACTTCACTTTACATTTGTCCCAGTCCTCCAAGCTGAAAAATAAAGTCTGTGATAGAAATTAGTATTATGCTATTTCAGATAAATCCCAAAAACCATTACCCAATACATTAATCTTTAAATTCTCTGATTTTTCATTACTGGGGTAAGCCAAATTTTGCAAGTCTCTGGTAGACATGGGAATTTTCAGAAATTTCTTTTAATATGAAAACATAGCACCATAAGCCTATAAAAAATGTCCCATTCAAATGTCTCAAATGAAAATATTCCTAAAGCATTAAATCGTATACATCTAGAGCAAAAGCATGTTTTGGCTGTAGAATTTTCTTCCCCTTGCAAGAACACTTATTTCTCAATAGAACTAAAGTGTTCAAAATCCCTCTATCAGAAAAAAAAAGAGATTTCTCAGTTACGCTAAAGGCTTCTTTATTAAAATACTTAAGTGAATTGTAAAACTGTTAGTTGGAGGAATTGTTCCTTGAATGCCAGTTCTGCATTGGCAGTTTGATAACTGTGATTCTGTAGCACTAATATTCAAAGGACTTTTACAAAAGAAGGTGGAATATGTTCCAAAAAAGCAAAACCGTTCTTATGAAAACTTTGTTTCCATATGCAGGTAGCTATTTGGAAGAATTTCCTACTCTCCTTCACTGTGCAGCCAGATTTGGATTAAAGAACCTTGCAACATTTCTACTCAGTTGCCCTGAGGCCTCATGGGCTTGCAAAATAACCAACAAACATGGAGAAGATCCAGCAAATATTGCTGAGAAGCACGGGCACAGGGAACTAAGAAAATTAATCACAGAGTTGTCAGTAAGTCCACATGCTTTTTCATGTCATCTATAACCAGGGACCAGGTGTTGTACTGCTGAGATCCCATAGTAACAACTCTTGTAAAGCCTCATACGTTGTAGTCCTTCTGTCTGAAAATACTATTACACTCCTCCTATCTCAGAAAGGGGTCAAAATGGAGTACAGCCCCTTTCTTTGTACACTGGTCATAATGGAGATCCGAGCTTTTGTGCTGATTGAATTTGAGGCATGGAATGAAGGGAGAACAGTGAATCAGAAGCTCCTCCTGTGGCCTAGCTATCTTGGTGCTGTCAGCACCCAATGATTATATTTTAAGTAGTTTAGCCCAACCACCTAGAGTAGGAGATAAAGACTTCTTTCAAAGTCACTTTAGAAATGACTCTGAACTCTCTCAGGATTGCCACTCTTAACCATTCAACAAAGAGTGGTTGCCCTGCCTTGGCTGTCCACTCCACTGTGAAGGAAGGCTAAATTTTAGCACCCTTTGTTAGATGGAGTAAATCTTTCTTCAGCCAGGTATGCAGGAGGAGTTTGGGGCAATAGTTGCCTTTCTGCATGAAAGATAATAATAGAATAACGGTCTGTGTGTAGTTCTAGCATGCAAACTATCATCAATGAAATCTAACAGAATTGGCAGTGTAAAAAGCAATATACTGTAGCAATATTTGAGAGCTTTAACCTGTTTTAAGTCTTTAGTGTGCTAATTATAATGTAAGCAGAGATGATAATTCTTGTCCTAGAGGTTTTAAAGCCTAGAGAACAAATCAGATAAATCATATATCAAAAGAAAAACAAGGTGTGATTGTTAGCATAAGTAAGCCTATGTTGAGAAGACCTGGTGCAGCTTTGCTGATAGTGTCGGGTTTTCTTGGTTTTTTGGTGTTGGATTCCATGTTCACAGACAAATGGTAACAACAGACATGTCAAGAGTAGAAAATGCAAGGAGTGAAAGCCAGAAGTTTTGCTTTTCTGCTAACCAATCATCTTGATGGATAGACATAAGACCAAAGATAGCACTTGAAGAAATACAATACCTGTCTAGATTATGTAAGGGAGAATGTTTTACATGACTGAGGAGGAAAAGGCAAGAAACCTAAGGGTAGTTTAATGTAGAAAGAGATATCATAAGGAGTGGAAACACTGGCTGACTGAGTTAGTTATTAAAATCCTAGAGCAAGGGCATAGAGATTTGTCAAGTATTTTCTTTGACAGAATTGGTATCTAATGTAAAGGTGTAGGAGAGGGATTGAGAAAACTAAAGACAGGCCTGTCATGATGAGTGGAGAACCATGAGGATAGCTTTAGCGGTGTTTTATGAGTGGTTTAGGTTTGGTTTTTTTTCAATAGGTTCAAGAGGAAGAAAACTGTAGACCCCAGAGACTGAAAGTAAGGCAATTTGGCAGTGGTCAAGATGCTGAATGAGAGTGTACTATTTAAATTTTGTTGTTGAACAGCTATTGACACAGGTGCTGAAAAAACTGAGGGTGACAGAATATCTGCAATCTGGTATTTCTCTTTTCTCATACTATTAAAGAAAGTTCATACCTAATTAAGGAAGTGATCTGGTGTTGTCGTGGTTTAACCCTGGCTGGCAACCAAGCACCACGCAACCACTCACTCGCTGCCCTCACAGTGGGATGAGAGAGAGGATTGGAAGAGTAAAAGTGAGAAAACTTGTGCATTGAGATAAAGACAGTTTAATAGGTAAAGCAAAAGCTGTGCATGCAAGCAAAGTAAAACAAGGAATTCATTCCCCATTCCCCACTCCCCATGGGCAGGCAGGTGTTCAGCCATCCCCAGGACAGCAGGGCTCCATCACACATAACAGTTACTTGGAAAGACAAAACACCATGATGCTGAATGTCCCCCCCTTCCTCCTTCTTCCCTCCAGATTATATATTCAGCATGACATTATATGGTATGGAATATCCCTTTGGCTAGTTTGGGTCAGCTGTCCCAGCCGTGTCCCCTCCCAGTTCCCTGTGTCCCTCCAGCCCTCTGGCTGGCAGGGCCTGAGAAACTGAACAGTCCTTGACTTAGTATCAACATCACCCAGCAACAACTGAAAGCATCAGTGTGCTACCAGCATTGTTCTCACACCAAATCCAAAACACAGCACTGCACCAGCTACCAAGAAGAAAACTAACTCTATCCCAGCTGAAACTAGGGCAGCTGTATTTTCTGAAGTGATAGAATATTTCCTTGTGTTTAGTGGACAATTAATCTGATCACAGAATCAGAGAATCACAGAATGGTCAGGGTTGGAAGGGACTTCTGCAGGTCATCTAGTCCAATGCCCCTGCTAAAGCATGTTCACCTAGAGCAGGTTGTATAAAGCCACATCCAGGTGGGTTTTGAATGTCTCCAGAGAAGGAGACTCCACAACTTCTCTGAGCAGCCTGTTCCAGTGCTCTGTCACCCTGAAAGTAAAGGCTTTTTCCTCATGGAAACACAGATGGAACTTCCTGTGTTTCACTCTGTGTCTGTTTCCCCTTGTCCTGTCGCTGGGCACCACTGAAAAGAGCCTGGCCTCATCCTCTTGGCACTCGTCTTTAAGATATCTGTGTACGTTGATAAGATCCCCTCTCAGTCTTCTCTTCCACAGGCTAAACAGGCCCAGCTCTCAGCCTTTCCTCATAAGGGAGATGCTCCTGACCCCTCATCATCTTCATATCCCTTCACTGGACCCTCTCCAGTAATTCCTCATCACTATTGAACTGGGGAGCCCAGAGCTGGACACAGCACTCCAGGTGCAGCCTCACCAGGGCAGAGTAGAGGGGGAGGACAACCTCTCTCAGCGTGCTGGCTGCACTTCTCCTAATGCGCACCAGGATGGTACCATTGGCCTTCTTGGCCACCAGGGCACACTGCTGGCTCATGGTCAGCTTGCTGTCCACCAGGGCTCCCAGGCCCTTCCTTTGCAGAGCTGCCTTCCAGCAGGTCAACCCCAGCCTGTACTGGTGCAGGGGGTTGTTCCTCCCCAGGTGCAGGACCCTACACTTGCCTCTGCTGAACTTGATTAGGTTCCCCTCCACCCAGCTCTCTGGCCTGTCCAGGTCTCGCTGAATGGCAGCACAGCCCTCTGGTGTGTCAGCCACTGCTCACAGTTTTGTATCATCAGCAAACTGCTGAGGGTGCACTCAGTCCCCTCATCCAGGTCATTGATGACTAAGTTGAAGAAGACTGGACCCAGCACTGACCCCTGGGGCACACCAGTAGCTACAGGTCTCCAGCCAGACTCTGCACCGCTGATCACAACCTCTGAGCTCTGCCATTCAGCCCGTTCTCAATCCACCTCACTGTCCGCTCCTCTAACCCACACTTCCTGAGCTTACCTATGAGGATGTTATGGGAGATGGTGCCAAAAGCCTTGCTGAGGTCAAGTTAGACAACATCCACTGCTCTCCCCTCATCTACTCAGCCAGTTGTTCCATCATAGAAGGCTATTAGATTGGTATGGGATGGTTTCCCCTTGGGAATCCATGTTGACTGCTCCTGATGACCTTCTTTTCCTCCACATGCTTCGAGATGACCTCCAGGATTAGTTGTTCCATCACCTTTCCAAGGATGGAGGTGAGGCTGACTGGTCTGTAGTTTCCTGGGTCCCCCTTCTTGCCCTTTTGGAAGACTGGAGTGACACTGGCTTTCCTCCAGTCCTCAGGCTCCTCTCCTGTTATCCATGACCTTTCAAAGATGATGGGGAATGGCTCTAGAGCAATTACATCTGCCAGCTACCTCAGTACTCGGGGGGGGTGCATGCCACTGGGGATATCAAGTTTGCTTCAGGGATCTCTAACGTGATCCTCCTAAACCAAGGGCAAGTCTTCCTTTCTCCAGACTTCCTCTCTTGCCTTCAGGGTCTGGGAGACCCAAGGGCTGGCCTTGGCAGTGAAGACTGAAGTGAAGAAGGTATTCAGTACTTCCACCTTCTCTGTGTCCTTTGTCACCAGGGCACCCACCTCGTTCAGCAGCCTGCCCACATGTTCCCTAGTCATCCTTTTCCTGCTGATATGCTTGAAGAAGACCTTCTTGCTGTCTTTGACCTCCATCACGAGATTTAATTCCAGATGGACCTTCACCTTCCTCGTCACCTTCCTGCATGTTCTGACCACAACCTTATATTCCGTCCAAGTGGCCTGTCCCTTTTTCCACATCCTGTAAATGTCCTCCTTCTGTCTGAAGTTTGCCAGAAGCTCCTTGCTCATCCGCGCAGGCCTTGAGGTGGCTGAGGTGGCTGGCCTTCTGGTACTCATCTTGGGAGGCAGCAAAGGAGCACACATCAGCGCTCTGGTTGGCCTGGCTTATTCCCCAGTTGGATTCGGTGGCATATGCATTGCCATGTTGGACCCCTCCCCCTGAGCCCTTCAGTTTAAAGCCCACCTTACCAAGCTGGCCAGCCTGCTGCCAAAGCTTCCCTTGCCACTTCTAGACAGGTGGATCTCATCCCTCCTTAACAGGCTACAGTCAAAGAAGTTCCCATGGTCATAGAAGTGAAACCCCTCATGATGGCACCAGCTGTGAAGCCACAAGTTAGTGTGCGTTACATGTCTGTTTCTGGCTGCACCCTTTCCTCTTTCTTGAAAAATGGAAGGGAAGATAACTTGAGCACCAAAATTTTTCACCTGTATGCCCAGGGCTTTATATTCTTCCTTTATTCTGTCCAAGTTCTAGCTTGCAGTGTCATTCATGCCCACATGAAAGGGTACCAGAGGATAGTAGTCCATGCTCTTGACCAGTAGTGGTTCCCTCTTAGCATTAACTTGGATGTTAGCTCCCAGAAGGCAGCACACCTCACATGACTGCTGGTCAGGCCAGCAGATGGGTGCCTCAGTGCCCCCTAACAGAGAGCCCACTGCAAAGCACCAGATAGTTCTTTTTGCAGTAACCAAGGTGTGCTGCTGGCACAGCATGTCCATGGAGATCTTGCTTATGGGTGTCTATAGCTGCTAAAGCTTCATATTTGTTTCTTGTTGTAATACAGATCTCAAAAGTACTGCAGAGCTTTTTTCTGTTGATGGAGGGGCGTTATACTACAGAGGTGATGCTTTTACGTCAGTTTTTGATACAGCAATTGGGATCAAATTTAACTGAAGAAAATGTGATCCTCCTTATTATCCAGCATAAAGATGTCCATAAAACCAGGCTGTCTTCCTGGATCAACATGTTAGTAATTTCACATTCAGAAATTTCTAATTGTTGCTGTTGTGTCCCGGTCATCCTTGCACTGGTCAGAGAGGTCCTCCGAGTAGCAGTCTGATGCCTTCAGCAGTCAGGGCCTTCAGCTCTTGGGGTTTACCAGTTTGCCTTGAAGAGAATGGAAGGAACTTAGTTCCCCAGTATCCCTACCTGTCCATCTGGCCAGATGTCATCTTTGCTCATGTACTGCCAGTACGGTACAATGTATTTGTAAAGGCTTGTTAAGAGTAGGCAGAATTTGAATAAGGTGATATTTTAGTTTCAGTGAGATACCTAGATTTCTTTTCTGAGATGGTCGTATGAGTCAAAGGGTTGAGCATGGGAACATAGTTTCCAAGGGTAATTTATCATGTTTAATGAAATGGTTAATTCTGTAGGACATCTGTTTTTTGCACTAGTGTTTTAGAAACTAATCTCCCTGCACCTCAGATGTCTTTGTTTTGCACCCCAGATAGGATTGGAGGCTTCAGAAAATCAGTGATTTTCTTTTTATCCTCAGGAACACAGTCATACTCAACGTCATGATATAGTTTAGAACCTTTGTAAGAGGAGACATAAGCACATATGGTACCGGCAGACTACAATTAATAGGGCTTGAGAGAGTACGTTACACTTCTTTTTACATGCCTTTTTACATTTTGGTAGACACTGTCTGCTGCGGGCATTTCGGGCGAGCGGGAGTCAGATTCAAATACTCACAGAGTTCAAGATCTGATCCGTTTATTGTACAAACCAGGTAGACTTTTATAAGGCATTCTATAAGCGTGCAATAATGTGGTTGGCTATTTTACAAGCGTATAATAATATGATTGGTTAACAATTGTTTACTGGGAAGATTTCTGTTTCTGCTTGTTCTGGCATGTAGGCTCCTTTCTGCGGTTTCCCAGCTCCTCTTATCATGTCCCGTTGGCCTTGGTTTTGAGCAAACATCTGCAATTTGCTCCTTTTTCTTCATCCCACTGTTCTGGCCGTAACCTCGTCTTATTTCTTCAGTATTTTTCCACTTGCTTCAGAGTTCAGTATAATCATTCAATACAGCAAGAGCCCCAACAACTGTCAGTGGCAGAAGACAGTTTTGTGAGGGTGTTATATTTCACTCTAAAAGGTGTGCAAATTATATGCATACCTCTGATAAGCTTTTCTGTTTTAGTAGAATTATTAATTGTCCTAATAAAGTCTCAGTATAAAAGTATCAATCTAGACATGGATTTATAATGGTAACTGACTTCATACAATGTAATTTTTTGTTCAAATGGTTCCTTCATGTTACATATTTGCTATTGTTTGCACGTAAACAGTTAACAATAGTTGTTTTCTGCTCAAGATGGCTGGTCTCCCAGGTGTGAATACTTATACCAGCACTGAGGTAAAAACAACTCTACTACCATCATAAGCTTGTGTAGTCTGGTTAGGACATGCAGTTGTACTACCCATTTTCAGTTGATTCAAATGGCACAGCTTACTAATGCAACACATATAAAAATGGGAGCTTTAAGTCTGCCAAATGTGTAATATGGTATTTTAGAAATGTTAGCTCCAACCACTGGAAGAAAAATGGCTTATTTGTGTCCCCTGTAATAGTCCACTTAAGAACAAAAACACTTACTGTATTCTGTAATTGATGGGAATGTAGAAAAGAAATATTTGCATGGCTGTGAGCCAAGCAGAATTTAGCTTAACCATGTTCCAGGAACTTTCTGTTACAGCTGGAGTGTTGAAATTGCTTGTTATTACAATAGAAATACTTTTGTACTTGGCAGACCTCTCACTGTTCTAAAATTGTTACCTGTGTTTTGCCACTTCTTTAAGGAATACCCCCAAAATAATACACAGTAATTCATCACTTCTATCTTAAAGAGCAGTAGGGTTCCAGAAGAATGAGTGTATTAAAACATACGTTCAGTTTGTCCAAAATCCTGGAAAGCATCTTCCATTTGCCTTTGTGCTGGAGAATCCTTAGGGTAATAACAATTTCCCAAGGTGCTTAGAAAGAGAGAGAGAGCAGCAAAAGAGAAAGTGGCAACACCACAGCTACTGTTTCTACCTTCAAGCCCAGAGCTTTGCTGTGCAGCCCTCTTTGGTGGCTGGTGGGCAGATCTGTGCTCAGAGCTTCTTAGTGATGCAGCTTTGCTGGTAAGGCCCTTCAGCTCCCATGTCCAGCAGGCTTACTGAAAAAGTGTTCACGGCTCTGTTTACAGCATTGAGCTGTAGGAGCTGGCTAACTTGCACAGTGGGTCATCTGTATGGCCCAAGTTCCCTGTCCTTGTTTAAAGGGAAAACCTCTTTTCTGGAACTGGACACCAACAATGTTGATGTGGGAGTGTTACGCCCAGAGAATGCAGATTTGAAACGTCTGGTGGGTATGCTGGGAGCTGATCTGATTTGTGTCAAAACAAAGTACAAAGAAAGGATCATATAACATATGGCATGCTTCTGTGATACAGGTGTATGAATGGGGGGAAGATATTTTCTCCTTTTAGTACCAGTGTCATATGCAGATTGTTAAATACTAAAATATCACGCTCTTTAAGAACCCGTATAGATGTGTGCTTCCACAAGTGGTAGTATCTGCCTTGTCTGTCAGAAATCTTGCACTTCAAACACTCATTGAAAATGTGTCCTTTGTGCTGAGGGAACACTGCAAGCTTGAACCGTTTGTGTTAAAGGTACTAAATTGATGGAGCTGTCCCTAAAAGAGGCTTTAATAGTGATTATGGTAAAGTGCAGTTTCAAATGTGCCAGCAGTTTATTAAGCAAATGGTATTTTTCTTGCATTTTAGCACAAAGCCACCTTAATGGACATTCATTTCCAATTTCTACATGTTTCATAATAGTTTAGATTAAGTAATTCCCTCTTCTATAGCATAAAAGATGGATATCACTTAACATTCTGCAATAACATCCTGAATTGTTAGTCTTGTGATTTGATTCCTCTATAGAACCAAGTAGTTGAATATTTTCTATAATTGCTCTTAGGTTGAATTGCTTGAATCAAGTGTGTGAATTTAAAACTAGTAAGAGTCATTCAATAAGAATACTGGCAGGAATCCTTGTCTCAGAGTATCTGAACAGGGAAACAATGAGTCTTTTGAGTTTAATTGCTCCAGATGATGGCTCTAACACCAGTAAGAAAGGCCAAAGTACTTTTGCTTTCCATTAGCCAGAGGCTCAAAACATATTGTGGCCAGTTGTTACAGTACCTGTGACAAGTAGTAGTACCTTGTTAAGTTGCAGTTGTTTAGTGGGACATTGGAACCCTATTTCAGATAGTCTGTCTTTTGCATATGCTTTGTCCCTGGAAATTGCTTTGGCACTAGCTTGTTCTTGTCACCAGCTGTGGTCTTCTAAGCCTATGTAAAAGTTCTGCCTCCAGAAAATAAAGAGATCACGTACATGAAGTTCTTATCCAGCACACAAAGGAAGACTTTAAAAAACAGATGAGAGAAAATTTCTAAGCATTAAGTGACTAATGAGGGGAGTATGATCAATTTGTGACCTAACAATTTCAAATTGAAGGTCGTACTGATAGCCAGTTTAGGCATTTATGTGTTTGTATGGGTGTAATTCTTTGTTCTAGCACTTTGGGTTGCTAATTTCTCCCTTCTTTTACTAAGAACTGTGCTTCTCAATGTGTCGTAGTCAGGAAGATTACTGTGTACCACTTGTAGTATACATCACAGTTTCTAAGAAAAATACAATTCAGAAAGCATTTTATAGGTTGTTTAATGCAAATAACTTCTGATTGTTGGCTTTAGCCTTTAAACCAGATTCCTAGGGGGGACATAAATGTTATTTAAATATAAAAATTGAAGCAGTCATTTCAAGTTGCCACCACATGATCAAGACAGCACAAATTCATTTTTGTTCTTAAAATACCTTCTAACATTTCGGAATTGATTGCCTTGAAATCTAAGGCAGAAAATGCAGGTTATTGGAGGGGGTTTTTAACCTGCGCAAGATCTATGGCCAAACCTGTGCCAATCCATGGCAGAACAGTGGACTCATGGAAGAATCTTCTTCCTCTGCCACCAGCAAAAGTCTTGTCTGGATTTCTTGTTTAATAGAATTTTCTGCCTGCCTGCTTCAGGCATCTCTTAGGCAACTATTGAATATATAATAGCTATGTAATTCTGTACATGTTGGCAAAGTTCCTTTAGAACTGCATAGATTGACACAGTGCCCTAGACAGGCTTTTCACAAGAAGCTTGTTTTTTTCCAGAAGGGAGTTATATAAATTCCTTTCTAACTATGTTGAGGTACATCCTGCAATGTCTAGATCCATAGCTACGGAGTTCACTGCTCTTCGAAGTTCCCTCAGTAGCATAGAGAAATGTAATCGTACAGGTGGTCATAATTCTCACTCAGAGCCTGTTTTATGGAAGATATGTTTCAGACAGGTGGCAGGGTGAAGGAGAAGGTTTTTGTTTCTGAAATGCCAAGCTATATTTTTATAAATTGTAGTGAAGGTGTATATCTTCTGTATCATGATTAATATTGATTAGGTGAAGAAACAGGAAATTAAAAATTCCCGTTGCTGTCAGTGACCGTCCAAGAAGAATTTCCCACCAGTGCTGTTCTCCATTCTTCTTCACTCTGGAAGACTTAAAGGATGGGCAGGGATGTAGACTGGCGAGTAATTCATCATTGACCATCTCTCTGCCTCATCTCTTTGTCTCTATCTTTTTTTTAATTGAATGGTTGAAGCAGAATACAGAATTCTTCAATTATCTTCAACTTGATGAAATAGATAAGAATCTACAAAACCAGTGTATTGTGGAAATGGAGGGTACTTTTTTTTCCTTGGATGTTTTATGCAGAAGGAATCCTACCTGGCTTTGTAGCTACTATCACCAAATGACAATAAATCTTTAGATAGCAGGAATCCCTTCAGCAAGGTTTCTCATTATTTGCTGTGGAGTTCTGGAAGCTCATCTGGAATCAGCTTTTTTGAACACAGTGTTATTCTTACATTTACATTTAGCTTTGTGTTTCTGTAAAAGGCTATATGATATGGCAGAGCTCCTCAGCATGAAACAATTATATTTTTAAATCTGGTTGCAATGTCTTCCTGAGCTATTAATTTTCTGCTGTGTAAGGAATGTGTAGAAAGATGACGTGCATATATATTAAAGAATCTTAAATTAAATGAATCTGCTATCAATATTTGTTTAATTAATTTAAATGCTACTGTAGTATTGCACTGGCCCATAGCTCATTACTTTCAAATAGCTGGTAGAGTATGTGAAAGAGGATTAGGCTGGTTTCTGAGATCCATGCTAATCCACTGGTGATTCCTTGGTGAAACCTGCTGGGATTGTATTCTTGCCACAATATTTTAATGTTCAGAAATGTGTGCTACATATATCTTTTGGTACACTGGAAGTTACTTAAATGAATAAGTAAATGTATTATTTGATACTCTTTTAATAACTGGATATTCACAAATCAAATCCTTAAATTTCTTGAGGAATTTAAGCTAAGACCTGTGAGCTTCTGCCAGCAGATATGAAAATGTTATCCTATGGTTTCCACCAGACATTTGTTCGCTGGGTTCTCTTTTCCAAAATTGCTTGTGGAGAGGCTTCCCATTATCAGTGCTTGGTGTTTTACGTTTAAGATTTGATTTCGGGAGTTTATTACTGGGTGACGAGGTTTCCTTCTTTTTTTCACATGTTATTAGAGGACATGCTCCCTGTAATAATAATTTGCTGGCATATACTGCCCTTTGGGGTCTGACAATTTATGTTTTAGTGAAGAGATAAGGTACAGACTAAGTATGGAAAAGCTTGGCTTTAAGGAGAGAAGGCTAGATTTCTCATTTTTAAAAAGTCAAAGTCATTAAACACGTTTTTAAAGTTTCTATGTAGACTTTTATTCAGGCTCGAACCTTGCACCTTAACTGTGACTAAAATATTCTGTCATAACTACGCAATTGAGTACAGCCTTGTTGCAAAAAGAATGATAAATGGAACTGCAGGTTTGGAAACTTTACTTCTGTATGAGATGCCTGTTGAAATTTGTGTGTAATGTAAAATGGAGTGGGATGTTTTTTTCCAAAGAATTGGCTGGTACTTTGTCTCATCTTTTGATATTCTGTAACTATAGCAGTGACACAGTAGAAGTCAGTTATTTACAATTCACTGTTTTAAAAGCCTTTTACAATTTTTAAGGAAAACTTGAATACTAATGGAATTTCAGGCAAAATGCTTGTGAATTAGAAGCAGGAAAAATGAAAAAGGGTTTTGTGATGATATATCTGTTCTTAAATGTATTTAGGACTGTAAAACCAAGGGATTACCATAGGTCTTTCTGACTGTTTTGCTGACATGGCAACATAAGCAAAGATACTTACCTAAGGGGCTTTTTGGGAAGGTGGGATGAGGATTATCCACTTTTTCAGAAGGAGTACTTAGGGTGAAAATAATCAGCTGGAGAGACCTTATTGCAGCCTTCCAGTACCTAAAGGAGGCTTATAGGAAAGCTGGAGAAGGACTTTTTACAAGGGCCTGTATTGACAGGGCAAGGGGGAATGGCTTATTACTGAAAGAGGGTAGATATAGATTAGATATTAGGAAGAAATTCTTTACTGTGAGGGTGGTGAGGCACTGGAACAGGTTGCCCAGAGAAGTTGTGGATGCCCCCTCATTGGGAGTGTTCAAGGCAAGGTTGGATGGGTCTTTGAGCAACCTGGTCTACTGGAAGATGTCCCTGCCCATGGCAGGGGGGTTGGAATCTGATTATTTTTAAGGTCCCTTCCCATGCAAACCACTCTATGATTCTGTGATTCTGTTCAGCTAGTTAAGATACCACTGAAGCTAGGATTCAATAGGCTAGAGATTTTTGTGGGTATTGAGAATTTTTAGTCCCTATGTAGTATGTTGTTTTCATCATAAGGGCATGAATCCTCTACCTAAGTTACAAATAAATTGCATGAGGTTAAGGAATAAATTTTCCAAGGGAGAAACTAACCTATAGTTGTCCATTAAAGCAGTCATTCCTTGCACCTTTCCATTAACGTTCCTGCACTGACTATTCCACCAAGTTTATGATTAGGTGAGAAGGTTGCCTATTTATTTCTTCTTCCTCAAATACAGATATCTCAGAAGCCCTTACAGTGCAAAGGAAAAGGTGAAGTGGTCAAAAACTGTACGCTGGCTCCAGGTTTACTACAGAAGGAAGGATTGCTGGGGCATTCCAATACAATGTCTGGAAGCAAGTTTTGAATCTTGCCTCTGTCAGTTGAAGCAATTTGAAGGTATATGTATAGCTGTCAAAAACCAGGTTCATCTTGATTTAGTATATGCTCTCAATGAAACTACCTGGAGTATGCCCTTTGGCTGCCTCCCAGTGATCTGGAAGGAATCAAACATCTGTCATATCTTACAAGTTGTTGAGCACAAAGAAAGATAGTATATCAACAATGTCTTTCTCCAGCTCCTCAGAAGGGAAAAAACAGAAACAAAACCAAAACCAGAACGTAACAGTAATAAGGGTGTTTCAGCTTTGGGGAGGAAAATGACGGAAAATTAGGAGAGGAAGGGTTATTGTGATAAATATAACCTGTGAGCCAAAACCGCCTACCTTTTGAGTGACATTGTGAGGTCTAAAGGGAGCTTTTTGATCTCAAACCCCTAAGAAAAACTAGGTGGAGAAGCAAGAATTAATGAGTGAAGTTAGGTAAGAGTCTTATCGTGTCCTCAGCAATCCAAAGATTCAGAGCTCTGCACAGATCTAATAGTGACTTACCAGACAGCTGTAATTTATTGCTTAATTAGAAAAATTGTCTTTAGGCACTATGTCAATAGAATGACCATTAGGGAAAGGCATTTCTCAAAGCTACCAAGCCCATTATATGAAACTGCTTAAGAAAATCCATTTCTGCCATGCATAGTGTTAGTTCTGTTTAACACAGCCATGCATAGACTCAATTTATAATTCTGTCTGAGGACCCTGCACAGAAGGCACACTCTTTATTTACCTTCTATTCTTCCCACCCCGTATATTTTTTTACAATAAATGATTCAGTATTTCATCGCCAGGACTATAGGGTGTCTAGCAGTAATAATTTCCTTTTCTTGTGTTTGATGTGAACTTAAAAGTGATTTCTGAGTTCCCACAGTCTACCAAAGTCAGAACATGCAGCGACTGACATACATATGTTCACTTTAAGGAAGAAAGCCAATATATTAATAGATTGCTTCATAATATGTGTTTAATAACCATTACAATCACTTTATTTGAAATTGTATGTTGTGTCTGTAACAGACCTTGCTCAACCCCATGAGCTATGTACCAGAATCTTTGTGTAGCTAGCAGCAGTAGTATACATACAGCAGAGGTTTGGGAGTTGTTCTCAGGCTGAAGTTATTAATGTTTCTCTATGGCTCTTACTGTGAGTGTGAGGCATATAACTGGATCTTAGCACTCTCCAATGATGCCAATCTTATGAGCCAGATTTGCTTTATTTTACTTGCTCCTGAGATTTCAGGTTACTCTGCTGCAGCTGTATAGTCTTGGGGTGACCTGGGAGCCATCCTTGATATATTAGAGAATGGCTTGAAACCTGCAGTTGACCACCTGTGACCTTCTGAATTCCAAGTGAGTTCATCTGCTGTTAATAAATACCACTTTCTGAGAGCCACGAGAATGAAAGTAGGCAGGATTTTCTTCTGCCCTATGGAAGACACTAGCAAATTCCCTTTGGGCTAGCTAGGAAAACACAGAAGCTAGTGTCTGTACCAGGCATGGAAGTAATATAAGTGTGATTCCTGATTGGATCACTTAATCAAACCTTCAAAGATCTTTTTTAATGAAGTATATTTTTTAAAATGCTGCTGGTTGATAGCTTGTCCTGTCTTACATAAATGGGTTGAAGGACTAAACAAAAGTTTCCATGGAGACTTTATATGAATGCAAGGTGCTTTCCAAATTACTTAGTCTTGTGTTACAAGTAAAAGAGTTTAAAGGAGACAAAATCTGGTACTGGTATATAGATCTGCAGTCAGTTCTGGCCAGCTTATCCTAGGGACACCTGTTATCATTGACAACACAATCAGTGAAGTTACAACTGTAAAAGCTAGTGATTTTTATGGACTTCTTTGGTCCTCTCTTCATAGAAGGTAAACAAGACAGACCTAGGTACAGGTTTGAGCTAAACATGCACATACAGAACAAGAAAAGAAAGCCTCCTTCTAGAAAATCCAAAATAGATAATTTCAGAATTCTGAAAGCAGTAATGACTGAGCTCATGAGCGAGGACCGTTCACTGTCTTTTTTTCCATATTATTAATTAAAGAATAGGGGTTTATTTGTAATTTCTTTTTATTTTATTCATATTAAATGCATCCATATAATGCAAAGAGAAAGATTATATTTCTTACTAGTGTATACATGTACAGTACATTGGGACTGCTTTGTGTTGTATTGTGGCTCACGAAATACAATGTCTTTAGTTAGAGCTTGGGCACACAGTGAAACAGGCTTCTGTCAGACCCTTGACTGTGAATCATTACTGAAGAACAAATAATGCACAGTGCCAGGAGCAAAAAGCAGCACATTGTTCAGGCAGTACTTAACTAGGAGGAGCAGTTAAAAGACTTACTGGAGTTGAAAATCTCCAGAAAGGTGGTAAACAACTGGGTAAGGTTTTAACAGTGATTCACTCTATATCTGGAAGCAGTAGGTGCCAGCAGAAAGGGTAGATGGTAGAAGTGTATCAGCAGAGGCTTTAAGCAACCTTGGAAAAATGCAGAGCTGGTGGGCTACTGTTGAGTAAAAACAGTAGTTCCACAGAGCAGAAATAACATGCCCACGGCATAAATGAACAAAACTATACCTTTTTTAAGAGCTGAAGTTTTAACTGCCTGCTACAATAGAGTTGAAAAAAGTAAAGGGATTTGAAACAGAAGATACGGGGATTTGCACTTACTTTGAATTGCAAATTTGTTCTTAGGGAATTATTTCTGATCTAATTTTTCCAATGGCAACTGAAGATCACCAGGGGTGAAAATATACATTGGACAAGGTATGCTGATCTGAGTAGAGATGGAAAAGCTAAAAATGATCACTAAAGTGTCTGGAGTTCTGACAGTGAGTATCAAGCGAAGTTATACTGTGACACCATGTTCTCATAAGCCTATGGTCAAAATCTGGTGCTTGTGACTTATGTAATATGGCCACTAGCAAAAACAAATGGCATTATACCTAGCAAATGAGAAGGATTTAGCAGACTTTCAAGATTTTTAAAATATTAGTATCCTTTTCAAAAGCTTGTGTTAAGCAAAATGGATCACACACAGCTTTTTCGTTGTTGCCTAAGTCCATGAGGACTCAGGGGGAAGCTAGCTATGGATATGTGGTCTGAACACCATACGCAGAAGTCTGGTTATAAAACACTAAATTCTAAAAATTTTTTCTATTTGGAGAAAGCAAACTTTGTGATCTACTGTAAAAAGGGCTGTAGACCGTTTGTGGATAGTAATGATGACAATACTATAAAGCAACAAAAGTTGCATATTCCTAATTTTTACTATAAGTTTTTCTGCTATATAGGTGGGATTTCTTCTCCTTTTTAACTGGATGAGACTGGAAACTTTTATACTCTTGTGTATCAATACATTGTAAAGGATACAAAAGAATACAGATGCATTTAAGAACAGAAAAATCTGTGGTAGGCGAGGCAGAGATATTTTATACTTGCATTGAATGAACCATATGATTGGAGACACAGATAAGACTTTTCATATGTGTCAAAAATAGAGGCCAGGTCAAGTGAAAGAATTAATTGTTGATAGTTTAAGAAGAATTGGCTCCCTAGAGAAAAGCAGACATAAGTTTGTTTATATTGCTGGGGACAGGGGGAATCATGTATTCTATATTTTTATTCTTCTCATTTCCTTAAGAGAGCTTCAAAAGATCTTTCAATAGCTCTCATAGAAAATGTAGATAAACTACTGATTGGCTTGCTTGACTTTGCTGGAGAATACCACGCTTCACATAATATATGAAAATTGACCATATTTATGTGGGCAAGAGTGAAAGGCTTTGCAATTAAATATAGGTTTAAAAATTTGAGTGCTGCTATTCATTATTTTCATTCTTAAATATTAGTGAAAAATGGTACTTAAAGTAGCTATATGCTAACGGGCTGTTGAATTAATACTTGGCTCTGTATTAAATCCTGTAAGTTAGCAGAATAGTGCAAATGAATCATGGTTTGTCATATTCTGTAACCAAAAAGGTTGTGCTCCTGGCAGCAGAGGACAGTTGCTGTAAATGTAAAGGGTTACAGCAACAGACAGTGGTCAGAACTCAACATGAATTGGTCATCTAGCAGCTCTCTACACAAGACTGTATTTAGAGTGGTCTCAGTGACTGCAGAATTCTATGTTTTCACAAAAAATAGTGGACTATTTAGCAGGCTAACAAGAGATTACTTTAAAAAGCCGAAGCATAAGAACTGCAGGATCTAACCCATCCAGAAGAAACAAATGGATTGTTGCTACCTGACAGCAGCAGTGTTGACATATATTTTATAAGACTTGGAAATCTAGCCCCATTTACAAGGAATCACATGGAGTATTTGAATGCTACTAGTTTGTTTAGTTAATAAATTGACTGTAAGAATTTTAATTGCCAAGAGCCCGAGCTTCATGATACTAGTTTCAACATTTCCTCTGATATTTTGTGAAACTTCATCGTAGCCTCAAGAAGTTTGTGAGTCATTTTTGATATTCAGAATTGTAATTTGACCTTTCTTTTGGATTTTTCTAGTTACAGGTATTTCCATTTCTAATACTTAATAGTTGGGAAATTTTATTGTGTTCATTATAATTCAGATTGCAGTGAAATGTTAATTGAATACTGCTAGTTTGTTAGATAATAGCTTTAGATTAATTTGCAGATTTTTCTTATTGTAGCAAGTTTTGTGTTAGATTGGTACACAGATTATTACAATGGTCTTATAACTTTTATTGATTCTATTGGTACTACACCAAGGTCATAACATGCTGGTGTATCGGATAGGAATGTGGTTAGTAATAGTTCCTGAGTGATTTGGGGAATAAATGCTTCCATGGTTACTGAATACTCCAATTGGTGTCAGCATTGAGAGGGAATTTATATGAGCATCCCTATCTCGTAAATCGTGTCAATACTGTGATTTAACAAAATTATTCTAGTGTTTGGCTGATAACATTTGCATTTCTATGTTTTTAGGAAAGCATTTTGTGATTTTAAAGGTGTTCTTGATTATATCCTTCAAATGTTGTTTTAGATGTAATATTCACATATCAGTGTAGGTTGTATGTAAAAGTACATGGTGATCTTTCCTAGAGCTCAGGCACATGAAATATCGTGCATTAAAGTGTGATGTTATGAATAACAACTAGAATTATCTCACATTACAAAAATCTGTCAGTATTTGTCATCCTATATATCAATGTTTAATTGCCAAACTGTATACTAAATTTTTTCCCCAGCTCCTACATGTTTTAAACATTGCATCCTCAGTGTGTGCTAACTTTTTTCAAGATTTAAAGCTTAAATTTATTTGGTCAATACACATATTATACAGATTAGACACCCTCTGTTCCCACCACCTTGAATGATCTGCAAAAAGTAACTAGAGACCTAAGTTCAGAAATTCTGACAAAATCATTCCCCTGATCCATTACGCTCATGTTGTACATCTAGATACAGCAGAGGGATAGAGACAAATTGAGTACAGACTTTACATGTGTTATTCCATGTTTTAGCTGTCTGTAGCTACTTAAAGGAGCACGAAGACGTTTATTTATAAGAAATGGACTTACAGGATCTCAGCCTTCCTGGTTTCTGCAAACTTCTGTTTTGATCTGGCTTTCTGTTACTCCCATCACAGCTAATCTCTGAAACAGGCCATGTGGGTGTAACATGCCTGACATAATAAAAAGTCAGATTCCATTTGTGATTCTGATCTATTTCTAATTATAATCACATTTTTTGATTTCATGCTGATCAAGGATGAGGTACAATTTCATGACAGGTTTTTCCCCATTAACACTAATATTGGGGATATTTTAACATCATAAATAAGGAACGTATTCTACCCAAAAAAGAATACCAACAATACCCAAAACTGTGATAGTGGTGTGCAGCTTTTGAGTAGTGTTTGCAGGAACACAAAATTGTGTGTGTCTTTTTGTGATGGTGAATCCTGTTTCCCTCATTCAGGCTGTATGTAACAGGCATTATTGCTAAGTTGGCTAGTCTGAGATGGAAGAGGCCTAACTTTATTTTTAGAGAAGCTCTAAGAGGCCTTTAATAAACGTGTTTCTGAGTAACGTGATATTTTTTGAGATCCCAGTTATATTCATGTGGAAAAGCTAAGATTTTGCTCAGACTGGCTCTTTAAGATACTCCTTTTATCTTTGTCAGTTCTTTTCTTCTGTATTTTTACTATTTTTTTACCTCCATGCAAAGGAAGCTGGTAAAAAAAATTGAAAGAATGTCAGATGTCTTTACACCGGCCTCTATCTGGGCTTAGTCTTGCACTGTGCTTTGCACTCTGGCTCTTGCAGACTTAATCAGGCTTTGAGAATATGCAGCAAATGGAATATTCAAACCCTGAAGCATCACAGGTTCAGTGGATGTCACTAGGCCTTTGGAAAGGAGTGTTTTCAGAAAAGTTCTTCAGTCCTTTTTCAGGAAAAGCTGCTTTCCCTAACCTTTTATACAAAAAGGACTGGAGTAAGTAAGAGAATGAAACGGAAACAAAACACTATTACTTTTTTTTTTAGTTTGTTAGTTTGAGAGTCCTAACATTATTTCCAAAGCATAGAGCAGTGTTGAGCAGAAGGCAGATTAGTAGAGATGACTAATCTATGGACTAAGCAGAGATCAACAGCAGCAGGAGGAGGATAAATCAGTGCAGAAATCTCATATTTATTTTATTAATGATGTCTAAAATATCAGCCAGTTCTGCTTCATGGAAGTTAGATACGTTACATGTGTAAAATTTAGATTGGTAATCTGATCATTTTGTTTGTTTTGTCTTTCCCACACCAAAATTTCTGATACTTAATCCCAAAGTTGCTAAGGTAATAGAGATGAATTTGTGGGCATCTACCCAATTCTTTACAGTTTTGACAAGTAACAGGGCTACAGCTTGTCCATGACATGAGCTTGTGTCACTTCGGGCTGAGTGAGTAGGCGATTCTGTCCCAAGGAACTTAGTAGATAAAGAATCAAACCTGCAGTTTAATACCAAGTTATGAAAGTTAACTCTGGTTATTGTTTTTTGTTAGGCCTAGTTGCAAACTATTGTTTTCATTGCAAAGTATTTATTTATTTTTAATATATATTAGGTTTATGAATTTATTCAGATCTAGTGAAACATGTCATAGTTCAGGTGCTTTCACTGTAATTTTTTCTTTGCCACTTCTCTCCTCAAAGTTTTGTTCTTTTTTCTGTTGATCGGAGAAGTGCAACACCAATTAAGAAAAGGATGAATGCCATTGGGGCTGTCAGTTTGTCAGAAATAACAGGAGGGCTGTTCCTAGGGTTAGAGAAAGATAAAGGGAGTAGAAGTCAGGAAATTTTGTTGTATGTATATGTGGGACTTTTATGTTTGTAAGCTTTTTGTTTAGTGCTACTTAAATTGTGTCTGCTAATAAAATTATGGTGCTTGTATGAGGCACTTTTGTATTAATTATGTATGATAGGTGGATATGTTAAAAAGGTGTAAAGCTATTTTAGTCTAGTGTTAATATTCTCTGGCCTCATAGAGCACTGATTGGTGGACTTGGAACATGTTAGAGCTCTTGTTCAGCCTTACGTGTTCTTACTCTACACAGAGAAATATTTCATACCTTTAAATGAGAAGAGTCTTTTATTTTGAGGTGTGGGTCTCTCACCTCTCTCTCTCTTCCCCCTTGTAACTCCACTTACTGCCCTCAATGAGGTTCACAGTACACATAAATGATGTTAACCTTGGACAGTATCCCTGAAATAGCTTCCAGGTCTGGAAAAAAGGCAGTAAGTCTGACCTTTTGAAATTCCAGGTTATTCTATCCAGTAGTGCTCGTGTTGCTTATCAGCATAGAGGAAAGAAGAAAAGAAGAAATAGCTAGAGCAGAGGTTCAAGCATAGCTTTGCCTGGCATTTTCAGTGACAGCAAGCCACAGTGATCTGCTACAACAAGAACAGCTGTATTTTTGTCTGTTTTCTGTGCTTTAAGGAATATTAAGGCAGACAGGCTTTGGTGTTCAGATCACCAAAAAACTTGACTTTTTTTTAGCACAGGAAACTTGACCTAGGCAGTTACCTAATTGGAGGGTAATGCAGGTTAGAACACTATTTCTGAAGAGGAGAAGGAATTTGTCTGTATGACACATGCCCTGTCTGTCTTTCTGTGGAGAGAACAGCAGATAATGCTCTGGGAAAATAATGCAGATAGCCTAGAAAAGAAGGAAAAGCAGGGATCCTCAGGTTAATAGCAGTGGACACAGAAGAATGCGAAGCATTTTGAAGCAGTTTTATGTGCCAGTTGTGGGAGTTCTTAAAAATTTTGCAACCGTATGCATTCTCCAAGCAAATGAATATATGCTACAAGAAAATGGCTAGAAAGATTCACAAACTTAAATATAAAGGTGACCTGACTGCTAAATTCAGAGTTTAAATTCAAGTATAGCTTATTTTCCTGTGAATTCATGCAGAAAGTAGCCTTTTTCCTCTAGATTTTTGTTCCTTGTTGTATACAGTCTTGCACTACTTTGATCTTACTGGTCTTCTGAATGAAACAGATTATTCTGTAGGTAATCAGTAGCTGTTCCACATACAGGCTTTGCCATTAAACTTCCGTATGGTCAAATCCTGACTCAGCTGAATAAACATAGTATCCGTCTCAAATGATCTCAGCCACATTGTAGCTGGCAGTGCAAGGCATTCCTGCCTGTGTGTCCTTCAAAAATACTTATTTACATGACAAAATAGAAAATTAGTTCTAAATACTATAGATAAATCTACAATATTAAAAGCTGGCAGGCAGGAAGATGATATTTGGCAATCAGTATTTTTTAAGTGCTTCCAAATCTTAGTCCTGCTGTAAGTCTAGTTGTGGACTGGAGATGAACAGCTAGAGATGAGTACAGCTAAAAATGCTTACGTAAACCTCTGTTTGCATATCAAATACATTATAAAAGAATACATGTGGAGGTGGGCTCAGAGACTTGGGAACTTCTAATGGGAAGGACTGATGAAGTAAATACTATTTTTACAGAAGTATTTTTTTAATTATTTTTTAGTTAAATTTAAAATTTAAAATGTTAAAAATATTTTAAAACTTAGAAAAAGTCTAGATAGACTTTTGTGTTTGCTTCGTGTGTTTTGCCTGGTGTGATTTCTCTTTGTGCTTTTCCCTGCCACGAAGTCTGTGGACATGTAAGTGGGTTAAAGAACTATAGAATGAGATGCTATGGTGTATTACAGTGATAGTTTGAAAACATTTTATAGATTAATTATGTTGTTAAGTGCACAGTCACAAAATTCACAACCATATTAAAGGAACAGAGTAGCTCCAATCACAACTGAGCTGTTATCCATTTGTATATATTTAGATGATGAATTATGTATTCTGTAATTTGCCAAGTCTTTAACTAACAGCAAAGAATAGCTAGATTTAGGTGATGAAAAACAGTAATAATCTATTAAAAATAAACAAACAAAGCAAGACAAAATATCGGAAGGAAACTCTTCAGAACAAAATTAGTCCTGGAAGCTATATTTGACGTCCAGTGGATACAGCATGACAAGGCTCCTGTTTGGTTTTTGTGTTGCCATGACCAATAAAATACAGTCAGTAAAGACGGTAGTGAAAGGTTTGTGCTTTTTTTCAGTTCTGAGTCGTGGTCAAAATTGGTTTGTGCATGTTATCTCACCTCTCATTTTCGTAAGGAACTGTAGGCTGTTCTTCAAAAAGCTGGGGGAAGTGGCCAGTGTGTTAGGCCATGTACCCAGCAAGATGGCAAGGTTTTTTTGAGAAGCCAGACTGCATGAGGAGCTTGAGGAGAAGTTGCATACCTGTTACTCCTCTCTGATCTCCATGCTCAAAAGATTTTGTTTATACAACAGAAGAGTTGTATAAGAGGGAAAAATTAAGCTAAAGGAAATGAGCTGCTTTCCCTGCTGCTTTATCTGTCTTGCTCCTCCTTTCTTCCTTTTCTGGATGGTTTTGAAAAATCCAGAGAGCAGCAGATTGTGCAAGTCTAGGGATAGTCTATTTCTGTGTTTGAAGTTCCCAAAACTTGCAGTATTACCAAGATGTTTTGATTGGGGCTTTCTAAATGGTGTTTACTGTAGCTGATGATTCATTCACAGCTGTTTCAGTAACTGTTACTGTATCATTTATACATTTCATACAAAACAGACAAATTAAGTTTGGCAGGGAGTCATGCAGTAGGAGCTCAAGATTTGTAACTGATGCAGAAGCCCTGTCTCTTTGGTGAAACCATCAGATAAGGAAGGCCTTTTGACTGTGAAGAATTTTTTAAAATTTCTGCTATGTGGATCTGTCCTGCTTCCTATGAATAGAGCAATGGAGGGAGAAGTCTCCCTGTCCCTTTCCTGCTTGAGTGTGAGGGCAGGAATAGTTTACTGTTGTCCTATCCAGGTTCCCTTATGTTGCAGTGCACACTCAGAACGTCCTTGTTTTGGGATCAGAGAAAAAGTCAGCATACAAACATTGAGAGAAATGTAAGGGTGTCTGCAGGCAGGCCAGTGGGATTTTTACCACCCTGTTTTAACACTGGTAAATTGCAGAATCAGATAGTGATTTTTATACTGCAGCAGTTTGGAACAACTCACAGATTGATATGCAGATGTTTACTGAGGATTTCAGAGTAATAGCATGGGATTTGTTAGTATCAGAATTGCTGGGGCGTGTGCAGAAGGCTCTTTCTGGCTCCATTTTTGCATGCTAGTATGTGTATTTTTTATCTGATTTAGAGACCAGTGCCTGTCTGAATTTGCTAATCTGTCTGCTAATCTGTATTTGGGGTTTGGGATTCCCCACTCTGTTCTGGGTTACTCACTCCATGAACAGAGATGAGTCATACTGTTCCTGTGAGTCTGTTAAGGCTCTTGGAACTGGAACTATATCACACAGGAGGTTGTGGAGAGTTGTATGATCAGAAGAGTGCATGCTGGTTGTCTCTAATTCAGTTGCTTTGGGAAAAAACTGCAGCACTTAATGGTTCAGAGTTGAAGAGACTGAAAGAAAAGCCTTGATAAATGTGATTTTAAAATGCAAATTACTATTTTTTAGGGTAATGGTAATAATTACTGGGGTTTAGTTCTTAACCTATAATAATTTTAACTAATATAGCACTGTATTATGCCCAGTCATTGGTAAAATGCTCTAACATTAGTGATGGTGATAATGTATTATCCTTCTGATTTATTATTCATCAAACTAATCCCTTGGAAATTTCTTTTAATTTTATTTGCCTTTTGTATGCAGGAAATCCATATACCTTTTAGCAATTTTTGCAGATTTCTCAGTAAGAAAGAATTATTTTTTGCTTTTCCAGTAAGGCCTATGCATTAGTGGAGAACTTCCTCTTTAGAGATACATTTTAAGGGAACTGCAATGTTAGGCGTACAAACCTGCTACAGATACATTTTTGAAAACATAAACCCCAAAAATCAGTATTCGCAAAACATTTGCCCATGGTTCTTCATTAAGAGTTTTGTGTTTTCTTCCTTTTTTTTATTTTATTTTTCTTTTCTGTGGGAGTTCTACAAAGTGCTTAAACACCAGAAACGGCTAGAACTTGATGCAAGCAGAGTAAGACTTTCACAGAGTGAAATATCCCATTATGGAACCATCAGCATTATATGTTATGGCACCTTCAGGAGAGATATTAGTAATGACTCTCATTTATACCCATATAAGAGATTACAACCAAGGCAAATACGGCTAGCCAGGAGTGTCTTCTCTGTAAAGCCCTCTTCTCACTCTCTTACTATAGAACAATATTTTAAAAAAATAGCCTTTCTCTGGATACTTTAATAATTGCTAGTTGAGAAACATCACTTTCAGGCTTTGCATAGTTGTTTGTTTACTTTTAATTTTGCATATTTGTTTATTTGTCTTAAGCTTTGAGCAAAACAGCACAGGGTTTCAATAAAACAAATGCAGAGATGAAGGTGAACTTGTAAGGAATAGACAAGCTATCAGAGAACTTGAGTATGCTCAAATTTTAAAGCTATTTGGCATTTTTTTAAAAACTCTTAATGATTAGATCAAGTTTCTTATTTACAGTTCTGTGCATGCTTATATATGCCTAAAATGCTGTGTTAGCTGTGATTTTGAAGATGGCTTCAACTAAAAATATTTTGTGCTGACTCAAAATACTGCTGAAGGAACTGTCTGATTTCACAGGACTTGATGATGTTTTGTAAGCAGATGTTTCCAGTTTTTATAATACTACTGATGTTAATTCTAGCAACACAGTTTGAACCGGTGCAAATACGTTCAGATGGCATATGTATGTGGGAAGTAGTTTTGTCAGAATGTTCCAAGGATGATTGTTCTAGAGATGTGTATGACAACAGGTCACTATTTAGCCTTCAGTATTCATGGCTGAAGTATATCTTAGAGCATAAATTTAATTTGACTTGACACGTGGCAGAAGACATCTGTCATCTCTTGTTTTTATCACTTCCCCCACTTGTATATTTTTAAAATAATAGAAAAATAGGGGAAAATGTGTATTAAAATTTTTCTGAGAAGAAAATGTTGTAATTTTACCTCTTAGCCTGATTTCACAGAACTTTTTAGCCATTTTTAATTTTTTCATTTTTATTTTATTTTTATAACTTATTGAAAAGAATTGTCTCCTTTTTTCAGCTCAGGCATTGATTAATTTGATCGTAATTTTTGGAACTATTGCTGGTAATGCAGTTCTTTTCATTCCATCAGACAGGCTATAAGATGACCATTTTCTGCACTCTATTTTTTTATCGTTCTAGTAAAGCAGTGCAGTTATTACATTTCTCCTATTTTTAGAAGAAAAGATTGCACAGAAACTTTCAACATTAGCTGAAGGTATTTTTCATTTGGAGATGAGGAAGTTCCTGACCTGGTTCAGAAGTTAGCTGAATAATAAGATCATTTCCACTAACCTCTGCAAAAGTTGTAGTGTGCAAAAAAAATTTCATCATTCTAATACGTATATAGCACAGTACTGAAGTGCAGATAGAATCTTATCCTCTTTATTCATGTCTCATTAAACTGGGTCCTGTTCATATATGGATTTATCATAAATATTCTGTATACATGGCTATAGAGGTAGTCTTGTGCTTTGTATTTGTAACAGTACTTCTGTATATAGCAATATATACAGTTGGAGAGCGCCAGGTTGTTCCTTTACATCTTTAAACATCTTTAAAACTGAAAAAAACCCCAACTTTACATCTTGTTTCTCCTACAGGAGTACCAAAGGATAAGACTAGAGTCTGTTTCCTGGAAAAAAAAAATGCTTTGGTGGCATTAGACAGAGGAGTAGGAGCTCGTTGTGGAGGCCATAGGGAAGAGTGGTTAGATATTCTCCAGTGTTTGCAGTCGGATACTATTTAGATTCAGAGCCAGGCATCCATCGGGCTACAGCACAGTTCTCTTGAGCCTCCATGGAAACACTAAGGCAGAGGTTTACATGTGCCCTCTAGCTATGCACTTGTGGGCTACTCAGTCTGGTTCATGCATTGAGGTTCTTTCTTCAGGAGTGTGCAGCTGATCTTCTGTTTCACAGATGCCAATACTTTCTGGGAAACACTGATGCAAAAATCAGGGAACCATATGCAATGTACTGTAGGAAATGAGAAGACTTCCCCACCCCCCAGCAGATGTAAGTCCAAGACAACATCCAGTTAAGGCAGTAACTTTATGGTTTACATTGTAGAGGATTTTATTGGAATGATTGTACAGCCTAAGTTCACATTTGAAGGTCAGAAGAGATAGTGTTCATTATCTAAGTAGCCTGCATTGTTTATACATCTTGCATTAGTGCTGCTGTGCTGACCTTTTAGCTCTGGAGCTGATGTAGCCCCCAAGGTTTAAAGGCAATATCCTTTCTCCAAATGCAATTGCATCTTACAAAAATATTTGCACTGACAGTGCTTCCACAGAGCTTGTGGGTAGTAGGAGAAGATAAAAGTGTCATGAATGAGTGATGTAGATCACTGAAAGTATCACTGTCAAAGGTATTAGCAAAAGTGGTTTTAATATGATGTTGTAAAATTGTGACTTAACAAAGTTCAATGGCAAGGTTCACTCTTAACCATACAGCACAGTCATTTGAACAATGATTCAGTTACTAAGGCACCAGTCAAAGTTACCATACTACAAGGTTACACATGATATCTGTTGCTACCGAAGACTTGCCGTTGGTAAAAGGTTTCTCTGCCTTAAGGAGCAACCTTGAGGGGCATCCCAGCTCAAGGGGAGACCACCGCTGTGCAGTTACGCTGCCTAGCAGGGAGAGCTGAAAAGTTGGCTATCAGGCTTTAACCCCAACTGGCAGCTAAGTACCACACAACCACTCGCTCACTCCCCCCACAGTGAATGAGGGCGAGGGTCAGAAGGGTGAAAGTGAGAAAACTCGTGGGTGTAGGCAAAGACACTTTTATAGGTAAAGCAAAAGCTACATGAGCAAGCAAAGCAAAGCGAGGAATTTATTCACCACTCCCCACGGGCAGGCAGGTGTTCAGCCATCCCCAGGACAGCAGGATTCCATCATGCCCAATGGTTACTTGGGAAGGCAAGCGCCATAATGCCAAATGTCCCCACCTTCCTTCTTCTTCCCCCAGCTGATATACTCAGCATGATGTTCTATATTATGGAATATCCCTTTGGCTAGTTTGGGTCAGCTGTCCTGGCTGTGTCCCCTCCCAATTTCTTGTGTCCCTCCAGCCCTCTGGCTGACAGGGCCTGAGAAACTGAGAAGTCCTTGACTTAGTATCAACATCACCCAGCAACAACTGAAAGCATCAGTGTCCTATCAGCATTGTTCTTACACCAAATCCAAAACAACAGCACTGCACCAGAGAAAATTAACTCTATCTCAGCCAAAACTAGGACAAAGGCTTACTTAACCTGTTTTATTTATGGAATAAAGTGGTTGGCTCGTAGTCAGATTACATGCAGTGTCAAAGGTATGCGTGAGACTCCTTGTACCCACAACTTTCTTTGCTCCTTGATAAGTGAGTCTTTGAAAAAACACCCACTAGTCATGTGTTAATTGCATGATCGGTGTTCCAAGTTCATATGCATCGATGTTCACAGTGTGACTCTGCTCCTTTGCGGGTTTTCAGAGAACAGATTGAAACTAGAAGAGTTCTTGGCTCAGCTACAGCTGAGACCTTTACCTCCTTCAGAGCCTGTACCAAACTACTGCTAGTTTGGTTAAGGGGTCATGTGCTTCCATCACACATCTCTTGCTTGTGTGTCGTAAATATGTGACATATATCAGTGGTAGGAGTCCAATTATTTCATAAGCTGTTTAGTTTTAGTGTCACAATTAATATTAGTTCTATATCATTTCACATACAGAATCAGTTGATTGTACACATTTTACTGTTGGATTGATGTAATTTGTTTCATCTTTTGTCAAACTTTGGTATACAGAATTATAAGCAATAGACACAATAAGGTCAAAACTGCAATTGGGTGCAGCATCAGATTCAAAATTCCAGATACTGTTGCTGACCATTCAAAAAGAATTTTCCACCATTGATGTTCTCCGTCTTTCTTCACTCTTCTAGGACATGGTGCATCTTTCCTGTCATGATGGATGGTAGTCAGGGTTCTTTGTTGTTCTGAGTTAATTTTAGCAATTGACTCAGGTCATCATGTTGCAACAATTCTTTGACCAATATGAGAGTCATTCCAATAGGGTTAGGCAATCAGTCTTTATACAGTGTATAGTTAGATTGTAGCAATTGGTGGGTTGTGACAGGAGCCGAATAGCTAAAAGTTGTATCCTATGATTTTTGTAAAATTAGAAATACAGATATTTGAGTGATTGTGTGTCTGTGCAGTGCTGTTGTCTGTAAATATAGACTCACGAAGGGTTCCTATACAAACACAGCCATTTGCAACATACACAAGCACAGTTTCAGGGGTTTAATCAGTATTTCAAAATTACAGACACTTTGTTCAGTGTCAAGGCGAATGTCTTGGGCCTTAATGGTATTACTTTCACAAATAAATCCCTGTTGTTCCCATACAACACATGCATCAACACTGACAGTTTGCCATTTGTTCCCATTTTGTTGGGCCCATACTCTATGTTCTAACTAATACAGGACAGTTCCACTTTGATTCAATCTTAGCACAATGATTGGGTATATGGCTTTTTGGCACTTAGTTGCCACAAAGCATTGCATATTGATAGAATAAAATCTGTGGCTTTACTGTTGGTGGGGTCATAAGTGAAATTAATTAACCACCAGGATTGGAATTCCCTTTCATATTCAGTTGTGTTATCCCAGATTACCTTTTGAATTACAGTGGGTAAGGTGCCCTCTTCACTTTCTCTTACAATCACTGCCACAGTAGATGATAGCCATAGTTGAGCCTGAATACAACTCAGAGTGATAGAGACATTAATTTAGGCTGCACCTAGTGTGTTCACAATTAGTTGGTGTTCCTTTTCATTAATTCTTTCCCATTGGGGTAATATATTAAGTGAGAGCCATTGGTTAGTTCCCAGTGCTGATAGAGAAGATTGCAATGGATGTTCTAATTTGTGTAAATTACTTGTTGCTGAGCTTATTTTGTTTGCTAAAAATTCAGTGTCCATGCTGTTTAATATTCCTAATCCTGTTCCTAAGATACCAGTCACATCTCTTCTTGATCATTTTAGAGAGGTGAAGGTTCATCCGTGCAACTACACTAACCATCCTGCATAGGAGGTACTTAAGAATAGCAAGCAAGTAGGTTTAATTGCAGAGATACTGATCTGCATTGATAGTTCCACTCGTCTGAGGGACCACTACAGATTAAACAACAGTTGTTGTTGGCCTGTGTATTTAATAGTGTATGGTCCAATTGCAGAAGTCTGTGAGGACAGAGCAGTAATTTATGGGGATAGAATTGTCTTATCCTTTACAATCAGGGTGGATGTTGGGGAGGAATGGGTCAGTAATGTCTATTTTAAATTTAAATTATAGTCCCATGTCCTTGTGAGCCCAGAGGCAGATTATAAAAATGGGTTGTACTAAGGTAGAATTGTACCAACAGCCCAGTCTTTCAAAGCCCAACGTTCTGTATGTGATGTTTGATGTAATGTTGTGCACAAAAATCTCAGTTGCCTTCTCATGGGTAGAGACATTGATCATGCAGTATCCTATTTTAATTTCTTTCCCTGCTGTTCCCTGAAGTCGGGGAACTTTATTAACATCAATTTCACTTTTATCCCAGCTCCATTCATTTTCTAAGTATACTTTAGTTCAGTGCATGACCACAATGGAAAGGTTTAAACCTCCCTTACTAGGGAGTGTTCCCATAGTCCTGGTATACTTAACACAAGCTTGAGACCATGGCCACCCTAGGGTTCTTTGGCCACAGGTTGGGAGAAGAAGCATTGTTAGGATTTGGAATAGTAATATGAACATATCGTTTCTCTTTGCCATCCTGCAGGATGCTGTAAGAGAAAAATAGACTTGTTTCAGTGGGGAGAGTCTGAACAGGTTAGCCCATTAAAAAGAAGGAAAAACCCACTGTGCGCTAATTCTATGTTTTGTACCACTGCTATCAATAGCTTCCCAGGCAAATGGGCCATGAGGTTTAGTTAAGAGTCATATAGGTACAGTTCCAATTTGTGGTAAATTTCCCATGACAGGTTATCCTTGCTGTAAAATTGTCAGCTATTGTCTTTTGTCAGAAGGTTCATCAATTTCAGATTTTGCGAAGAATGCTCAGCTCACAGGGCTCCCAGTGGGCCCATACCAGTTATTGAATTGATCAAGTACTTTGGAAAGTCAAGTGTCCCAGTGGGCCTGGTGTGGCTTATGGCACTTTTTCAATAAGCCATTAGGTCTTTATACCATCCTGTTTGATTGAGGGTAATATGGTGTGTGAAATACCCATTGAATTTCTTGTTTTGCCCATTCTTGCACTTCCATACATGAGAAGTGTGAGCCGTTATCACTGTGGATGACATCAGGAGGAGGCAGACTTAAGAACAAAAACAGTAGCCCTTGTACTGTATTTTGTCCTTTGGCTTTTTGGCACTTAGTTGCCACAAGCAAGTTGGAGACTGCTTCCACTCCTGTGAGGATATACCGATATCCCGCAGAGGGTTTGAGTGGCCCAGTGTGATGTTTACCATGTAGAGCTTAAAGTTTTCCCTTCATTGATATGTAGAGGTTGTGCCTTAGCGGGATAATCTGCTTGTAATTTCAATCTACTCTGGGGACATTCTGTAATAATAGTTTCATGAGTTTTTCTGTTTATAGGCCAACCCTTGCAGCAAAATAAAGCACTTCTTTACCTATGTGGCCTAATCTTTGGTGTAGTCATTCTCCCAACCAATGCCACTTGGGATTTAAGGAGTTTACTAATTTTATTTTCCTAGTTTTACTCTGTTCATCCACCTTTTGGTTCTAGTTTGTGGCTGGTTTATTGTCCTTGGCATGAGCTTTTACCCATCCCATCTTACATGATGTTTTTCTGGCTATATTTAGTAATAGGTGCCAATCTTGAGTTCTCCAAATTGGAGATCTGTTTACTTCCCAGTTCAGGGATTCTTATTGACAGAGCTGTTGTGTGGCTTCTGCCCACGTGGCATAGGACTCAACAAAGATAACTGGCTCCAATCTGTGCTGTTAGAATAACTGCCCTTAAGTCTCCTGCTTGTGCACTACCTTCATTTTCTTCTATTACTTGTTCGCTGGTGCTAATTTCTAATGTGGTGGCTTTATACTGCCATTTACCCTCTTTGCTGAGGCACTGGTAAACCACGTCTTCAGTTGGTGTTTTCTCAGGGAGGAGAGGTGCGTTTAGAATCAGTGATGGTTTAAATGGCTGTTTTAGTACTAGTGGGTCAGTGTTTATAGGCATTTGTAATTTGGAAATTTTTGTATGTCCTTCAGTCAATTGCATTTCATCTGCTACTCCCATCAGGTAGGCATACCGTTACCTGGTGGTAGGTTTATGTGCAATTCCTTCTAAGGGAGCAGTTCCTTTTAGGATTGTTTCTAGCAAATTAAATGGCCCTCTAGTCTGAACAGGTTGCCCCTGGTGTATTTTCTCAACTTGTTTAACGGCTTGAACTAAAAAGACAGATGTCCCTTTTCCCACTCAGAATATCTCTGTTCTGTCTCTTTAAATGCAGTCAAGCTAAACGTTAAAGGCCTTTTTGGCCTGCTTAGCCAAGTACCTGCAAAACGCCATTCTGCTATAACAGGGCCACAGGGGTGTACTGGCCCCAGTGACTGATATGTTTTTAATTCCTCTATTAGAGTTTTTACTGCCTGTTCCTATTCTGGCTTCAATTTCCATGGTTTTCCCTTCCATAAAAGTGAGTACAGTGGGTGAGCAATGATTGAAACTCCAGGTATATTTCCTCGAGTATCCTAAAATACACATAAGTTGTTGTAATTCTTTCCTATATTGGGGCATGTGTAATTGTTCTATTTTACTTCAGGTGTCTGCTGGAATTGCCGCACTACCTGCAACCCACCAAGTACCTGAAAATTTTACTTCTCTACTTGGTCCCTGCATTTTTCAGTTGGAACTTCAACTTCTGCTTTATATAGTGCCTGCCACACTGCTTCTGCCACTTCTCCCAGCTTTTCAGGGGAGGTCCCTCCAATCAGAATATCATCTATATATTGGTATAGTTTCATATCCTGAGGAAGTGAGATTGTCTGTGAAAGTTTAGCAAGCACAGCATGAGCAGTCATGGGTGAATGTTTATACTCCTGTGAGAGCCTGTTAAACGTTCATTGTATACCTTCCCAAGTAAAAGCAAATTTCTCTTTATTCTTCTCCTGCAAGAGGACCATAAAGAACATACCTAACATCTAGCACTGCCATCTATGGATGTGTGGCTCCTTGTAGTGCAGCAATATTAGGTAATTAGTTGCAATATTAGGTATGGCAACTGTTAGTGGAGCTGTGTTGGCATTTAGGCACCAATAATCAACTCTCAGGTGCTGTCTCACATCCAACTTTTGGACTGGCAAGACAAGCGAATTGTATGGCGAGTGGGTTCTGGAAATCATATGCCATTTTTTGAAGTCTGCTATTACACTAGAAATTCGGGGGGGGGTTCAGCAGCAGAAACCGGATGTCACAGTATTTTTTAATCGGGGAGTGCAGGGTCTGCATGGAATACACACACTGTAGTCTCCTGATTTCTGCTGGGGTTGGCATAGGTACCTGAAGAACCACACACTGCCATCTGGCAAGCAGCAGTTTTTTCCGGTTAAAACATGAAAATACAGAATATTTTCATAGTACTTTTTAATCAAAAAGCTAGTAGAGGACAGGCACTTCTTGCCCAGGAGCCATAAATTAAATTCTGCGGTTTAGCAAATAACACATGCTCCATTTTCTCTGGTGACTTTAACTCTCTGCTGTCCAGGTCGCACACCCAGCTTCTCAGCATCCTGTTGTGTTAGTATTGATATCTGTTAGAGATTTCAGCAGTTGTCATTGATGACCAACTGGAACCAGAACGTATTCTGTTTTAATGATGGCTCTAGCCTGATATTTAGGGGAAACTGAGGGGATCAAGGGGTCATCATAATCATCAGGATCACCTCAAATATCACCATCCTGCTCCTGGAAACACTATTAATTTCCTAATTTTCATGGGGTTAGGCAGGTGTGGGGCCTGCCTCACATCATCTTGATTTTTTCTTCCAACTTTTGTTTTTGCTCCTTTTCTTCCTGTAACTGCTTTTATAGTGGTTCAATTTGCAGGGCCAGTAATAACACAGCTGTCTTCCTGCCTTCTATTTCCTCTCTCAGATCTTGTCTCTCTATATTTTGTTTTTTTGTATCCTGACAGGTGGCTTCTAGGTAGGTGCCTAACATCTTAAAAATAATTCCTTTACCTTTATCGTCTTTAATATTTCCTCTTGCTAATGTTAATTGTTCTTCAGTAACACCCCAGTCATGCCAGTGGTCACGAGCCCATTCTTCTGAGGATTTGGGACCCAGACTTATTCCGTGTTTCCCTAAGTAATCAGTGATACTACTTGCCATCCTGCTGACTACACTTATTTGTGTCAAATGGGTGATGTAAATTGCTGGAAGGACCACTGTCAAAGTGTGGTGGTTTTTACCCTGGCTGGACACCAGGTGCCCACCAAAGCTGCTCTGTCACTCCCCTCCTCCTCAACTGGATAGGGGAGAGAAAATATTACAAAAGGCTCATGAGTCTAGATAAGAAAGATCACTCAGCAATTACCGTCATGGGCAAAACAGATTTGACTTGGGGAAATTAATTTAATTTATTACCACTCAAACCAGAGTAGGATAATGAGAACTAAAAATGAAAATTTAAAAACACCTTCCCCCTTCTTCCTGGGCTCAGCTTCCCTCCTGATTTATCTGCTTCCTCCCGTCAGTAGTGCAGGGGGATGGGGAATGGGGATTCCAGTTCATCGCATGTTTCTGCTGCTCCTTCCTCATACTCTTCCCCTACTCCAGAGTGGGGTCCCTCTCACAGGAGACAATCCTGCATGAACTTCTCCAATGTGAGTCCTTCCCACAGGCTACAGTTCTTCACACACTGCTCCAGCGTGGGTCCCTCCCATGGAGTGCAATCCTTCAGGAACAGACTGCACCAGTGTGGGTCCCCCACAGGGTCACAAGCCCGGCCAGCAAACCTGCTCCAGCGTGGGCTGCCCACGGGGTCACAGCCTCCTTTGGGCATGTACCTGCTCCAGCGTGGGGTCCTCCATTGGTTGGAGGTGGATATCTGCTTCAGCATTAACTCCATGGGCTGCATGGGCACAGCCTGCCTCACCATGGTCTTCATCACGAGCTGCAGGGGAATTTCTGCCCCAGTGCCTGGAGCACCCCCCTGCCTCTCCTTCCTGGGTGTCTGCAGAGCCGTTGCTCTCACATATTCTCACTCCTGTCTTCCGCTGCAATTTTGTTTTGAACAGATTTTTTTTCCCCTTCTTAAATACGCTGTCACAGAGGCGTGATATCACGTCGCTGATGGGCTTGGCCTTGGCCAGTGGCAAATCTGTCTTGGAGCTGGTTGACATTGGTTCCATCAGACACAGGTAAAGTTTCTAGCAGTTTCTCACAGAAGCCATGGCTGTAGCCCCCCTGCTACCAAAACCTTGCCGTGCAAACCCACTACACGAAGGTATTAGCAAAAGTGGGTTTAATACAATGCTGTAAAATTGTGACTTAACAAAGTTCAAAGGCAAGGTTCACTCTATTACCATACAGCACAGTCATTTGAACAATGGTTCAGTTACCAAGGCACCAGTCAAAGTTACTAAGGCACCAATCATAGTTACCATACTACAATGTTAGGCATGATATCCGTTGCTTACCGAAAACCTGCCATTGGCAAAAGGTTTCTCTGCCATAAGGAGCAACCTTGAGGGGCATCCCAGCTCAAGGGGAGACCACCACCATGCAGCTACGCTGCCTAGCAGGGAGAGCTCAAAAAAGGCTCATTTAGGCTGTCATATTTATGGAATAAAGTAGTTGGCTCGTAGTCCAGTTATGTGCAATAGCAACAGTATGTATGAGACTCCTTGTACCCGCCACTGTCTTCACTCCTTGATAAATGAGTCTTGGCAAAACCACCCACTATTTGTATTATTCATGTTAATCACATGATCAGTGTTCCAAGTTCATACGCATCGATGTTCACAGTGTCACTCTGCTCCTTTGTGAGTTTTCAGAGAACAGATTGAAACTAGAGGAGTTCTTGGCTCAGTTACAGCTCAGACCTCTACCTCCTTCAGAGCCTGTACCAAACT
The DNA here is from genome assembly GCF_015220075.1 of Falco rusticolus. Classification (NCBI taxonomy): domain Eukaryota; kingdom Metazoa; phylum Chordata; class Aves; order Falconiformes; family Falconidae; genus Falco; species Falco rusticolus. Next base: position 56,665,660 of record NC_051187.1, read on the forward strand.
CTTGGCTCAGCTACGGCTCAGACCTTTACCTCCTTCAGAGCCTGTACCAAACTACTGCTAGTTTGGTTAAGGGGTCAAGTGCATCTGTTACACAAGATTTTATAGAACTATGGTTTTATTCCACTTCTCCTTTCCTGAGTCCCATAGAGCACTGAGTATGTCCCAGCTATGGCAGAAAGGAAATCCTGTAAAATCAGAAGATACAGGAAACAAAGGGGGGGGCGGGGCAGAAAGAAGCATCGTAGCTGCTTTGGATATTTTCAGGTTTCGTTCCTCTGAAGTCTGAAAATGGGTGTTGGTGGGAAGTTTCTCTCTCCTTCAGTTTTAAGTTTGTAGGTGGAGAAGGAACAGATGATGGACAGTAGCAGCTCAAATTTCTGTACTAGCTAAGTCATACAGTAGAGTGCTGGGCACTCATCACCAGTGCTGACAGCAGCAGAGGTGGGGGTGGACAAATGATTACTAGAATAGCATGTATATCACCAGGAGCATGTAGTCCACCAAATGTGGGAGCTATTCCTGCTTTTTGAGATGCTAACCAACTCCTTTTAATAGAGATTGGCTGTGCATTACCCAAGGGGTTAAGCCGTTCTGTGTTCAAGCCATCCTTTTACACTATTGTAGGAGAGTAATATCTACATGCAAGGTATTTAATTTCCTTGCCTAATTAGGAGGAAAATGAGTGCTGTTTTACAAACAGTAAACTCCTCAGTGGTTTGCTTCATGTTAAGTAGATTTGTGTAGAAATTCTTCTTTGTGGTACAGAAACTAGATGGTTTCTATCTGCAGAGCCATCTGTCTAGATTAGCCTTTCAGATCTAGCCCATGTCAGCAGAGACTGAAAGGTGGCAGCCAAAATTTAATTTAGCTCTTGTTCTTTGCCTTATTTTTGCAGAATACTATCACCACTGCAGTTACTTGATGTCTTTGTTGAATGTCTCGGTGGAAAGGCCAAAGCATGTTCTCTTGAATGATGGACTTCCAAGCCAGAGTTTATAGGCAGAGCAGGGTGGGAAATCTTTACAGTTTCTCTTTCCCAGCTAAACAAACAAATAAATCAGCCTTCAACTGACAATTTACCGTCTTTATGAGAAATGCAGTGGATGTTTCTTAAGTGTGAAAAGAATAAAGTTCATCTGGGAACCATCAGAATACTTGAATAGATTACAGGCAAAGCTACATTGGGATGCTATAATTAATTCTTATTAATATAAGAATGTATAGAGCAGATTTTCAGAATATTAGTTACCTAGTAACTTGACTTAAAGAAAAAATGCACTTGTATTGCAGAATTGTAGGGAAAGACGAGAGGTAGCACTGAGCTGAAGAAATAACCCTGTATAGACTCATGGATCCAAAAGCAAAGAAATGGGTTTAGTCTGTGAGAGCATATAGGGCACTAGAGTTCCCGTCTGTGACAATAGCTTTGCAGTAACAAAGCAGTTAACTTTTAAGTTAACAGTTTGGTTTAATTTTTCACTAATTTTATTGAGATTCTTACTGTTCAGTCACTGGTACATGGAAGAAAAGGGCTTTCTTCCTGGTTTGATTTTCTTTGCTGGAAATTTCTGTACTGGTTTGGGGCCTTTATTTACGTGAAGATGTTCCACAGTAGCATGCTTACTTTTGCTTATAAATGTTTTTGGGTTATATTAAAGAAGTAGCAATAAATACAGGCACATAGAACTTTGCCTCAGTTGGGTTTATGTTTACTATGCAAAAACAGAAAGTAAAAGTTTGATGCAGTTTGTGAGCAGGGGGAAGTAACAGGGAAGAAGTTTTCATACCTACATTGTTTTAAAGGTGCCAGAACAAGACTGATGCATCAAAAGACATCATTATTGCTAATTAGCCAATGACGTACAAGGAGAAATCAGTGGTGTTAAAATGTGGATTGACTACCATGCTCAGAGAAGTATGCTACTCCTTGAAGACCATAATTAGATAACTCCAGTACTGAGTATGATACTGTTTGGGCAGATGATCCCCATGAATTATCCAGTAAGGACTCAGTACAAAACTTCATTGGAAGGGTCCTTCTCTGAAGAACCCCATGGGTGCCAAGTGAAGCAATTGCACCTGAAAGGCACTTGAGTGCTTGTCTGTTCCCATTCATCTCCAGGTGGAGGTGATTAGATTAACTCGTTCCAGTTGACATTGATGTAGTTGTTGTTCAGAGCTTACTTGGTGTTGTAAAGCAATCGAATGAAGAGACTGGCATTGCTTCCATCTACTAGATTAAGAAAAAGAACATTGAATGGAAGTCTGTCAAAGACTAGTGGACTTAGAAGAATTTAAATCACCAATTGACAAATGGGGTAAGGGAAAAAAATTTGAGACCACAGTTTGTTTAAAAGCTGTTGCTTTTGGCCATGGGGGTGAATGCTGCTTGCCAGAGTTCTTTTCTCTTCCAGAATCCACCAAAGCTACTGCTGCTTGACAAAATGACAATGGTATGATGATTCCAGCATTTTATTGTGTCTGGCAAACCTTTTATTAGTTATACTAGTGTGTTTTAACATACTGAAAGTAATGTTCTTCAAATCAGAAGGGTGTGAGTCAGATTTCAGGATGATAACATTTCACTTAGATACCATTGGTATTTAAATGTCAGGCTTGAATTTAATTTTCTGTTCCATTTGGAAGGCTTTTGGGCAATGATTTTTATACACAAGCACTGAAAAATAAGCTGGCTGCTAGAAACTGGCTATTCCTATTGTTCTTATTCACTAACCACCAAACTCTCAGTATGCCATAGTTCTGTGTACAGTTTAGGGTTTGATTACGTTGATTTTTCAGTTTTCTGTTCTGTCTTTAGTCTGTATTGCTTACATCAGCTGAACTGGAAACTGTTAACCGTGAAAATACAAAGTTGACTGTGTAAACAACTCGCTAGCAATCCAAATGGATCCCACTACTGGCATTTTACTGTTGTCTCAAAGGTAACACAGGAAAAGAAGAAAAAGTAAAAAGAATAGAAAGTTCTGATCATTGGTTAGTAAAAAAAGATACATTCATAACAACAGCTGAGCGTGTGCAGAATAGTATAGATTTGGCTGTTGAGCTTGTACCTTTTTTGTCTAGGTTGTTACCTGTATGCTAGGTCAGAACAAGATATATATTGCAAAAAGAAAAAAAAATCTATGAATATGCATATGAGTTCAGCATTTGTCTGCTTATTTGTTCTTTTTTTTTTAGATTTCTTCTGTGAGCTATGTTCTAAAATATAAAATGAAGTGCTTCTAGTCATAATTAAACAAATTAAAAAGAACTTTAGAATTTAACCATTCGCAGAACACCTACAGTCTTTTCTCACAATCTGTGTCAAGGGTTCATTCAGGAACATCCTAGAGACCGCACATCCACTTGGCTGGATCTCCTGATGTTTATAGATAATTCCTTTGGCTTATATACAGTAGGTAGCAGTAAGGGATCTATGAATGGATAGGGAACACTTTCTCCTAGACTTGTATTTGAAGTATCAAGTTTTGATTTTTATTTTTGTTTGCTGCCTTTTGAAAGCTGTGTTTGCTGAGTGTTGATATGGCAGGTGAGCATATTTGACAAGCAATCTGGCTCTCCTACACCTCTCTAGTAGGACAACAAGAGAAAACTTTGAGATATTTTCCATTGATAAATTGTATTCTTTAGGTTTTTACCTTTGCATGGTATTGAGGAGTAACAGATCTCCTAGGTTTTTAAAAAAACAAAACCAAGGCCAGGTTGGATTGGGCTCTGAGCAACCTGGTCTAGTGGAAGGTGTCCCTGCCCATGGTGAGGGGGTTGGAACTAGATGATGTTTAAGGTTCCTTCCAGCCCAAACCACTGTATGAATTTTTTTGAAGGCTATGTGGAAAACAACCTGACTTGAGAACCATGTGTGTATCATTGACGCAATCCTCCTTTTACTCTGCTTAGTGTGAACTAGTAGTATCTGTACTAGTGTTAGTTTAACTGCATTGTTATAAGCTCTTGAGCTACCAAAACATTAGTTTTCAGTGGAGCTGGTTTCCTGTGTCAGGTGCTTATACACTGTAGCTGCATGGCTGGCTTAGAATCTGAAAGACAGAAGAATAAAATCTTCAGAGGTTAAAATAAGTGTTTTTAATGGTATGTTCCAAAGAGTGTATATTGTGTAAAAATAGCAAGCTTGCAGATCACAAGGAAATAGTAGCTACAGCTGAATTTTTTCAAAACTGTTTCTTGTATTATGTAGAAATACAGATGCTTCCGGTGTTACATAATCTAAAAAAAATAGACTTTTCAACAAAATTACATCTTACATGTTTTACATTTACTTGGCAAGCAGTTCTGTGGTGCAGTACTTACGAAGAAAGCAAGTTCGTCTTTGATTGACACCACAAGAACAAGGTAAAAATGATAGGCCATCTTTAGGACTTGTGTAATGCAGCTATACATTAGAGAAACAATGCCAACCTATCAAAAAATATTAAAAAGGTAGATGCAATTATAATTTACCTGAATTGTCAGCATTGTGAATTATTTTTTTTCAGAGTTTTCTGTCAAAGTAAATCCTAAAAGCCAAGCCTGAAGAAGTCATGTTTTGACATGTCTCTTTCTGTCTAGCTGCTTGGAAGAGTGCAGCAGCTCACCTAATGAGTTGTGACAGAGGAAGGCTCATGTGGCGTGCATTATTTGCCTTAATAGTATGATAAGTGTTTTCTGCTTTTATAAAATGCAAAGCTGGATAAACACAGAAAATGACCTGCCACTAAAACCACTTTTACATGAAGAGAAGACTTGCAACACATGTTATTGCCTAATACCACCACATTTAATAGATAGTTTAGAGGAAGAAATTCAAACAACTGAGCTGTACAATAGCTCAGGTATTCGCAAAGGTAGCATAGCAAGAACGTTGTGTAAGAATTTGGTTTTAGTCATGGTATTATAATGTAGAACCGTGGAGTATGTGTTTCAGCTGGAAATACATAATGGGTTGAAGCCACTTTTATTTTTGTATTATGTATATTTCTTAAGGGACTTCAAGATGTTCAGTACAGAGTCTTTTTCCTGATCATTCACAATGGTTTACATAGAAGTTTTGGTAATCCCCAATAAATGCATAAGCATAACTTTTTCCATTTGCTTTTTGCCATAACTATAAAAGCAAACCTGGGGTTAGGTTTATCTGGCCATTTCCAGTTCACTGTGATGAAACGTTTAGTATTTGGTGGAAAGGAATTTAACTACTGTTATCTTTTAAAGATGTTTGCTTTTTGCAGATTTTGTAAGAAGATATAGTAAGTGTTGAGGAGAGACCCTTGGGATTGTGCTCCAGGGAGGAAAGCGTTTCACTCATGTGAGCTCATGCTCTGTTACTCAGTACACTCACAAGTTGTTACATGCTCATGAGGAGAAAGCTTTGCTTGGAGTTTGACCATACCAGATACAGAAAGTTCACTCCTTATTCCGGTTTTCTCTTTTTCCTGTGATGTGTGGCCAGTTCTAGGGGGGGGCTCATGTTGCAGATTTAGTATTGGTGGATAAACAATACCTTTAATAGCAGAGACCACAACTAAATCCATTTCCATTAATATAATACAGGTAGTCATATACAATAAACAGATCACATGCCTTAGCTGAGCCCAAGGCACAGAAAAAAAAAGAAAAAAAAAAAAAGGGCAGAAAAAAGCAGTAATTCCTGCTTCTCTCACTCTCTAGTAAATACAATCCCCAATTAAGGATCGCTAAAATAAAGTGTATTTACTGTAAGACATAACAGAGAAAACCAAATATAAAATACATTAAAAAGCAATTATACTGAAATATGACCTTTTGCAAAGATGACATCTTTTTCTTCTCCTTTGTGAACTGTGGGGGAAAGTACATTTGCGTTTATACTCATTTAGTACTACCTTGCTACAGTCATTTTCTTACAAATAGTAAGACACCGTTTTCTTTATTTGTGTGTGGTCAATTATCTAAGTTTATTTCAAAGAGTCTTTTGATCTTTAGACATGTCATAAAATGTGAAATAAGTCTGTATAGTGTCTCCACAAGATTCCTGCAGCAGTATGTACCTTTTCCAGTGGAGCAAAATTTAGGTGTGAAAGTAAGACAAAACAAATATTGGGTCTGTTCAGTGGTGATTTAAATAGTAGTTTGAGCTGTTGATTAGGTCTTGAGTTGGTAAAAAACAAGTGGAATAGAAGGGTGATGTGACTAGAACTGATTTTGTGTTTAGTATGTGTGTGCAAAATAAGTATCTTAGGTGGGGAATCAAACTCAAGCTCTGACAAGTGAGCAGTGTTCCCTGTAAATGGATGATGCAAACATGGAATTTGGTCTTAAACACAGAGGGCCAAGAAAATGCACAGGAGCAGCTCATCGCCTCTTCTGCCTCCATTCCCTCTGAATGTTAAATCAACTCACACCTATTTTCCACTCAGTTCCTATACTCATTTACAGCAATACTGAATTTAGCCCAATTATTTTCACAAAAGTTGCTTGCAGTGGACCCTTGTGCTTTCAGCAAAGTGGCTCAAATTAGGTGCAGCTTCAAAATCTAAGTAGTGAAATTACCATGATTAAAAGGTAAGTTGATGTCAGAACAAGTTTTCATTTGTAATCATTCTGAAGTGATCTCCCATGTGACCCAGGTGACCGAAATAAAAAATAGGGAGGAGTCAAATATTGACATTTCCAGGCCAAAGATTAATTCAGATGGCCAAATCTGTCAGATGTAGCGATCATGGAAACTGCATGTATTGTCAGCCTGAAATGGTATTTCTATGCTTAGGCTGTTAAGTCTATCAGAAAATTGTGAAACAACTGGAAAGTTTTGAATAGTCTGCTCCCAATTCTTACACAGTTACTTTATGGATTTGATATCCTGGAAAATAATGCAACGGGAAAGGTTAGTAGGCTATAATGTGTAGTAATTTGGAATTAACATTCAGAATCATCACCACTTCCATGCTATGCAGTTAAGAGATTTCTTCATTACACCCTTCTTATGAAAATACATTCCAGTCTAATTAGCGGAAAGCTATACACTCATTCTTTTAGTTACAAGAACAAAGGTAGTTATCAAAGATTAGAACTAACAAAACCATTTCTGTTTTAAATGAGGACTGGCTCTGAAAGCCCATTTATTTTTCCCACTCCTTACAATACTTGTTCCTGCCTCCCTTGTTATGTTAATTTCTGAGCTCACTGTATATCACGGTGCTTGATTTCACTGGAAGATGGCAAACACTCAGGCTTCTGATTTTCTAGGCTAGGGAGCTCCTAGCCATGAAATCCATTTGTTGATTGTTCTGCCCTCCTGGGCCAAAATGTAGTAATATTTGATATCGCTGAGTGTGATTTTGCAACAAAATGCTAAATTAGTGCAGTGCTGTATTCTAGTGGAATGATACTTAATATCATTTTGTGTACTTGAGAAAAATCAATTGGGAATATGCTAGCACCAAAACACAGCTGCATTGCCCACAGTGTTTTTTAGTAACAGTTCACTGGCATTGTCTAAGGGTCACAGCAGGCCTCACTGTGGCAGGTAGTTGATGAGGCTGATATCAGAAAATGTGGACAGAGCTATAAGGAAAAGAAAATACCATTGCCAGCTTTCACTGAATTCGTATGCAAGCTTCTGACTGTCAGGCGTGTTTTAATGTCTTGCTTTCAAAACCTTGATCTGATGCAGGAAGCAACTGGGCACTTCAGTGATTCATAGCTTTCTATGATATTTAGAACAAGATAAATTGTGTCCATTTCAATGAAGTTATGGTACCTTGCTTACTGGCAGCTTTAAAAGTATTTATTCCTGCAAAATGATGAGCTCTGATTCAGCAAAGGATCTCTATCCTAAGTTCATTGCAGCACTGCCTGGTGACATTAAACACAAAGCATACAAAACTCATAAATTCATGTCTAGCTGAATGCAGTAGATTAGCAAAAGCATCTATGACTCTAAAAATGATAAGCTATTTTGGTGGGACTTGGATATCTGAGTTCTTTGGATGATTGTGTTTTTTAAAAGCTTTCCCTGATTTCATCACTATAGCTGATCTGTAACCTTCGTATTCTTTTTAACTGGTAGACTGCTGATAAAAGTGAAATCAGAATTAGTTGGGTGTTTTGCCTTAAAAGTAACTCCTGATTTTTCAGAATGGAGTTTAGAGGAGAAGTCCACAATGATTGTTACACACAAAGATGGTGATTGTGGTGGTTTATTTAGTTCTAATTTATGGGGGAAATCAGGTCTAGAGAGTTTGCTGCATTTTCTGGACTTTCAAAGGTAAAGAAGCAGAAGCTGATACAGCATGACAGCTCAGTGGTGTGAAGCGTTAGGAACTGGTGTTGATTTATTTACAGTTCCTTGGTCTGCAGTGGGATTGGTCCTTACTTATACTGTGTATAAATCAGCTGAGAATTAGGCTGAAAGAACATAGACAAGGCAAAGCCACAAGTTTTGTTTGATAATGTAAGCATGTACACTTTAACACAGTATTTGTAGAGTAACGTTGAAATGATGATTTGAGCCCTATTCACTACTGCCGTGGAAATACTGAGATACAGATTCCAAGTAAGGGCTGAGAGGGCAAAGCAACCAAAATAATTCTGTTTGGTTTGTATTACCCCACATCACCATATTAAAATTAGAAGTAAAGTTTTCTAAGGAGTGTGTGGCATAACATGCTAGATTTAGAGCTGTGTACAATGAGAAAATTTTCAGTTAAGTGAATTTTAGTGACCAAAGATTGTCATGTTGACAAAAGTTACTCCATGATTTTATGACTGTTAGAAAAAGTTGCTCTATAATGCCAGTCCCAGGAAAATATTTTATGAAATCTTTTGAACAAGATGTGAATAGAACTGAAGAATGTTGTTTGCATTTTTATATTTTATAATTCAGAAACAGCAAGAAGGATTTTTATGACACTTTTTTGAAGTTCAGAAGAATAAAATACAGTTCTGTCAAGAACATGACAAATCTGTCAAGGAGAGGTTTTAGCAGTAGTAGTATTTTACAGATCCTTGAGTTGCTTGGTGCAATTTACTTAGGAAAGGAGCAGCTCTCAGGGCAGGATATTTTTGTCAGCTAACAAGCTCGTAGTTTATTTTGGAAAAGGAGATACTATTACATGAGTGCTGAGACAGGGCTTTTAATCAATTTTTAATCATGGTAAAAACAGCGAATATAGGTAAAATTAGGATTCCTTTATCAGTCTTGGGCCAAGGCTGATGCAATTCTGTCAGAATATATGCTTATGGAAGAACTTGCTTTATGTGTGTGGTGTTCATCAGTAGGTGGGGAATATAAGAGGGGAGGGACAGAGGCATCTTGAGGGGCAGGCAGTGGGGAGATAGGCATCCCTCCATCAGCCTCTCTTCTGGTCCAAGAGCTGGAGAGCACTGGGTGAAACTGGTTAAGAACAGAGTTCAAGACAGATTATTTTTCACAGAGCAGGCAATATACAGCTGGAAATCATTGCCACAGGCTGCTGTGAATGCTCAGAGTTTAAAGGTGTGTCCCTTAAGTCAGAGGGAGATTGGGATAGTACTAGGAAGAGAAAATCATTGTGGGTGAATACATACAGGGAAACCATATTTAGCTCAGGAAATCTCTTGAGCCCACAACAGTGAATATGGAGAGCACTGCAGGTGTTTTGCCCCATGTCTGCTCTTAGGACTGGGTTGATGCAGTATATTCATATTTATTTTCTAATGGCATTAAAAGTTGTAAGGCAGTTTGTTTGCCTGGGGATTCCAGGAGGGTTGGTAAGTAGTAATAGTGGCTAATGTGGTAATACTTTCTAGTAGAGCAGTGCAATGAGAGCCATATCAGGCTTTTAGAAAAAGGACATGCAACTGGAGCTGATATCAAACCCTTTCTAACATTGGCCCTTGACTGACTTGTTGGGTGGAGAAGGAAGGTGGGTTCAGACTCACTAATATTCTTTGTTTCATGTGCTCTGACAGCAGAATTTGCCTATCTAGTTTTACCTTTGTAAAGGTGATACTCAATTCCCCAAACTAAAAGAAGCAAAGACACTTAACAGCATTTAAATTTCAAAGAGAAGAACAGGATTATGGCTCCTTTTATAAGATACTATTTCAGTATTTACAGCAGAATTCTTTGACAGTCCTCCAGAGATGAGTGCTAGTTGTGGATTTTCATAAATGACTATGTTTATAGTTCCCTATAAAGTTTCTTCCTGTTTTGTTCAGGTGGCTATGTAAATTCTGTTACTGGCCAGTTTGCTGTGTATTTTAAAATCTGTGGTTTTTTCTCATTTGCATATGTACTAGAACAAGAAGCAAAAGATAACTTTATAGGCAGTCAGTTTTTTGCTCAAGAAATTTTGGTGCAAAGTTCCACACACAGCATTATCTTTTGAGAGACCTAGTTTATATGCTACCTTTATTGTGATTGTAACTTTGCCATTATTTCTTCTTGTCCGCTATTTTTTATGGAACTGTCAGACCCCCAGATTACAAAAGCCTATTTTGGCTGGAATCCTCCTATTAATCTTCTTTTGCTACTGGTTGCATTTTTTCTGTGAATTTATCATGGAATTTATTGTTTGAGATCAGAAAACTTAATTTAAGCTCGCATCTTTTAGTATATGTCTTTCTTGTTAAGTTTATATTAAAAAATATTCCCTCCTTAAGGAAACGTGTGCATAAAATTATAAACAGGAAAGCAATTAAAATAATTGTAGTAGTCATTATCAGTAAATGACACAAGCCCTGTGCTGTTGCATTACTTGTACAGAATTCTATTTTGGGTCTCGTTGTTCAGGGCTGAGATTTGCATTTTGGGGGGGGGAAACATGAAACACAGACAGACCCTGTAGCTGTTGGACTGTTAATTAACAGAGGGGCATTGTTCAGAGTGTTTTGTTTTAAAGAGCTGGTGGTAAAGCAGTGTGGGACAGGTCTACACTTTCTGTCGCTGCAAATAAGGTATGTAGGCATATGTGTGCATGATACATACCTGCACCTCTAAAACTTTACTGTTCTCTTCAACTGTCTGCTTTAACAAAGCTGAATTGGACTGTGGTGTGTTGAATAAAAATTGCTTCAGTACATGAGAGGAGTGGAAAATGCACTGTCTATTGCATATCAAAGTGGGCATAGAGGCAGCTAAGGTATTCTGCAGAAAGGCACCCTGGCAGCTACAGCTTAATCTCTCAACTTCAAAATGGGAGAATGACTTTTAATTCCCACTTCTTCTTTTAATTGTCCCCAAATTCTTCCCCATAGGCTTCAGTCTTTGATGGCTGCATACCTTTATCTGGATTTTACTCTTCTTTAGACTGTTTTTAGGGAAATGAGGAAAACCTCATCCTACTTTTGCATGGCTGTGGGAATGTCGTGTTAAGTCTTCCACTCCTGGTCACCAGCTGGGCAGAGATAGCACATTGGCTGTGTGTTTCAGACTGTGCTACATGTAAGCCTCCAGTGAGCTGATTTAGATGTTTCTATACAGCAGTGATACTCCTGTGCACTTTGTGGTTACCTCACATTGATTTTGAAGTTCCAAGTGGCCTTAATTGTAGACAAAGACAGAGCACAGTAGTGTTTGCTGTATATCACACAGGTTATAATATTTGCAGTTTCTTTGAATGTTGAGAGAAAACAAGATTATTACTACTCTCTTGCTTTAACTAGGATGCCAGTTTTCCTCCCAGTACACTGAATTAATATTTTGGTAAGAGGGGACTCTGAGTGTGTGATACAGCTTAATACATAGGCTGAATACAAAGAAAATCTGAGATCAGAGAAGAATTTGTATGGAGCTTTGAAGTTACTTTTGTTGGTCAAACCCTGTACTAAACACAAGGCATGGTTTGTCTGCAGCTCTTTGTCCTGAGACTAGCTGCCTTCAAGAAGATACGTATACCAATCTGACATGGAGACGTTGCATTTTGTGTTTTCTTGTTTTCCCTAATATAAAAAATAATGCAGGATAAAGGTGCATTTTTCAGGAAACAGAAAATCTTAGTGGCGATGTGAACATTACTCCACTCTGTCAGAATTAGCAGTCTGTGTGTATGTGTGTATTGGGGGAATGAATGTAACCAGTCAAGAAAATAATGTATTGGGACAGTGGGGTATGCAGCTACTTGTAGAAGTTAACTTTTTATACTGTGGTGAATAATTTAAAATAGCACATTGAACAATATCAGGAGTCATGAATATAGTCCATTAAATCCCTGGAATAATAACTGGACCTCTAGTCAAGAGGTACAGAAGTAAATAAGTGTATTGGTATTCTCAGTTTAATTTAAGCTTCAAACTCTCATAAAGCAGCTCCTCAGCTGACATAATTCATTTCAGGACTCCAAATGGCTGTCTGAGGATCTGCCCCACAGAATATAATACAGTCAAGGGTTGTGTACGCAGTCACAAATGTTCAACATCTTTAAGCTATATGTTGCTTGTTCTATTTTAAGTTTATATATTATCACTCCTTACTGTATTATCTTCCAGCTTTCAGTGTAAGAGTTGATAGCAGTAGTAAGGTCCCTTGTGGAAGCTTTCTCTTTTTTCACTGAAAATCTTCGTATTTCTTCTTTTTTATATTGTTTCATTGAAATTTCATTATTGTTTCACAATGCTATTTTTGAGGGGTGGAAGCACAAATACAACAGACACGTAATGTGAGTATGTCAAATGCCACAATATAAATACAAAAGGAATGTGGTTGGATTTGGAAGGAGAGCAAACTTTGTATTTAGCATAAGCTGAGCTTCATACTTTATTGTGCCCTGCTACCCTTTTCATTACCTTGTTGATAATCTCCAAGAATCTTAACAACACTCCTAGAGCAACACATCTGAGCCTTGTCCTGAATTTCCACCTGGCCCACAGTCCTGCTAATGGCAGTGGTGGCATACCTGGGTGCACAGAACACAGCTCCTCATGGTCCTTCACTTCTGGGCAATAAATGTTTTTCCAGTCAACCTGCAGGCCTCATTCTCTTTTATGACTGTAAAGACATTAGTTGGAAAATACATGGCCTCCAGAATAAAAGTCTCTTATGAGACAGCATCTGAAAAATACATAAAGGTTGTATTTACATTACAGGGCAGAGACCCTGGAGCGTGTTCCTCAGCCTGGATTCCCAGACATGGTCTCTGGAAGGCCCCTCGGTGGGAAATGTGGACATGCATGTGGGAAGGGAGCAATTGTTGCTTTCTGGTGGTTCTCATCTGTGGTCACTGATAGCAGTCCAGACAGATGATAAAAACTGCTTTCCAGAGCAAAAATGGCCTCTAGAACAGCAATTTCAAAACAGTTTCCTGTGTGAGCTTATTCTGTGTGCTTCCAGCTTTTTAGCTATTTTAAGTTACTTTTGGTTATCTTTATCAGCTAGATTATTTTTAATACTGTTGAGGCTAGAGTTTTCATGTCTTTATTCACTGTCAGTAGTCTTTTATCTTGCAAGCATTTGCACTGTATAATACAAGAGTATAATGCTGTCTCATGAAACTAAGGCTGTTGGAGATAGTTCCTACAGTAAACATACTCATTTTTGAACTTTGCACTGATATTATGGCCCAGATGGTTGATAAATTCATTTTCTTTTCCTGTTGTTTAAATTGTCATTTGCAATTAAGGTCCTGATGTTGTTTTCTCCTAAAACTGTCTACAAAATTCAGCTCCCGATGCAGTAGGAGTAACATCAAATACCTGCTGAAGACAGTACAGTGGAAGTATTTCTATTTACTTACTTGATAGATGGGGCCAGAAACAAGGTTTTGCCATAAATCTTTGTCAGTATGTCTCCCACAAGCAGCCTCCTGTCTTTGTTTCGTAAGTTATTCCATGTGCTTAGTTGGAGAAAAGAAGGTAGCAACTTTGTGAGGAACACGTGTTGGGTGGCATATCTGCAAGGTAAACTGGCAGCATGTTAATGGCCAACACTGCTCTTACCAGCGTGAGCTAGAAAAAAAAAGTTGAGGAATGCAAAATCAAAGCAAAACAATATTTTTTATTGCAGTTGTTAAATTCGTGGCTGGACATAGGGAGAAATTTGAGAAATCTTTTGTCACAGTCTGGAACCACTAACAACCTTCCCAAGAACACAGACTGAGACACAAGTCTAGTGCTCCTCAGATCTCACGTTGTAGACAGTTGTTTGTCTGTAGGAATCGAGGAAGAGAAAAACACTTTGTCTCATTTTTTGTATTTTTTTCAGTTTCTTGATTCTCCACTCATGGATGCTTAGGGAATCCAGAATAATTTAGCTCAGGTGGGGAAGTTAGTGTGGCTTACAACTAACAACTGGGAAATAAGAATCAGGCCTGTAAATGCAGATTTTTGGGGAAAAAGTGGTATGATTTGGGGAAATTTGAAAGATGCTGTGTTAGAAGGTCAAATTGTAATGGATTTGAGTTCTTTGGAAACAGCAGAACACATTTGTACGTCACCTAGCAGCATAGAGTGTAAGCATGTTATAAGTGGATTTTGAGACAGCAAAATACAGCTGTCACAATTAGCTCCATGTAAAACAAAACCACATATTTTGAGCGTGTTCTCCAGGTTTGTCACATGCTATTAAAACAGGAGGAGGTTTTTCAGGTTTTGTGCAGCATGAGACTTCTCTTCAGTGCTGGGAACAGAGTCTGCATCAAACTGTGAACGCCACTTGGAACATTGAGGTTGCTTTCTTTCTTGGCAGTCTCTCTTCCTATATTGTTATAAAATCTACCAGGGAGAAGAGGGAGAGTATCTGCAGTGCCAGAAAGCAAAAAGAACAGGTCATTTAAACTACAGTGAACATGTATTTAAATAGAGCGATATTTTACAAAAAGTTGGCTATTGCCCCAGACAGATCATTTTTGAGTCTGAAACAGAGGAGCAGTAACTAAGCAACAGATCGGCTGGTGGGACTTGGATCACCTAAGGAGGCTGATGGAAGAGTCCCCAGGTGAAGAGGATGAGGGTTATAAAACAAAAGTGCTTGCAGTAGGGAGGTTTGGAAAGGAGAAGAAAGGGAAACAGATTGCTTTAAAAAGGGGAAACTGGTTCCCTTTTCTCAAGAAAAGCTGTGCGTTGAACCTCTGACCTAGCCCCAAGGAGTGCTGAAACGTGGCAAGGAATTTGAAGCATAGTAGGGCATATGAACATGTGTTGTTTCACAGATATCTATAGTTTTTAAGCTACTGCTTTAGGTAAAGGGTCTGGACTCCTGAAGAACTTAGAGGCTGCGCGGGCTTTAACTTTTCCCCATATGCACAAGGTTGAAGCCCTTGATAATGCCTAAGAAATTACGGGATCTTGGGAGCCAACATTCCTGACCTATATATTGCTCTTACAGCCCTTGTACTGCATTCCTGAGAAGGTTGTAGTAGCCAGTCTCTACCTAGCAGGAGCACTAGAGAAGGGAACTGGAATTTTTTGAGAGATCTAAGAAAAATGAAAAAAAAAAAAAGCCCTAAGCATTATAGGACACCAGAGATGTGGCTATCCAGCAGGCAGGATATAATCAAGACCGTTGAGCACCTTGTGTAGATAGCTAAGAGCTCTAGCTTACAGAAAAAGAGCAGAATTTGATTATTTAAAAAAAAAATACCACACATTTCAGCTTCAGGTTTTTGGTTTTTTTTTTAACCATCTCAGAACACAAGAGGAGGATAAAAAGCCACTTTATGACTGTATTTGCCAGAACCTTTTTCTACAGGTCTGCTATGATAAAAACATAGCAAGATGTTCTCTATACTGTGAGTCTGGTAAAAGATAACATGCTTTTCTTCACCACTATAGAAATTTTCCAGTGCTAACTTTTTGGTTTTGAAGAGGAAGTTTAAGTGATGATGTTTGTGGGTGACAGGAGGTAAAAATTGCATCAGTGCTATGAGATCCATTGAAGCCAGTGTAAAACTTGTTTACCTCAGTGCTGTTGGATCCTGGCTTGTATACTTCTCCTGTGTCTGTGTCTTGGTAGGAAGTTGCCTCCCTGCATATATACCACTGTTCCTGTTTGTTGGTCAAGGAAGGTCAGCTGCTACCCTTCCTTTGCATGCACGGTATCGCTCTTATGCATCAAATTTAGTCCTGGTACACTATCAGGATGGTTCTTCAATTGCTCGCTTACTCAAGCTCCCAGAGTATCTTCTGCTTTCTGTTGTTTCCAGTTCTTTCACAAGAGTCACTGCAGTTATCTCCAGATACTATCAATTTCTTTTTTCTTTTTCAGCCCCACAAAAGAAACAAAAACACTTGTCTTTGTATGGGTCTGCTAAGTGCGAAAGACTGGAGGTGACTCCGCTGCTCCATTGATGTTTAAGGAATTGCTACATTTGTGAAGTACTGCTTGTAATGTGATGATTATTCACCTTCAGCCACAAATGTCATAAGCGGCTTCATAAATACTACACGTGTGTGTACATACAAAACCATCTTTGCATATTGAGATCATTAACTAACTTGCTAAATTGGAGTTGTGAAAGTTATCTTTTCTTCTGCCTGAAGAGGAGGCATAATACACTGACTATTCTGTTGAAAAGCACCATAGCTTGATTTAATGTTGTTTTTGCTTTTCTATTTCTTTCTCTTTCTCACTCTCTTTCTATGTAACCCTTTCATTTTGTCTCTTTTGGGTGGCTATATATAATTTTGTGGCACATTCTTTGGAGGGTTGGGGAGGGTACTTTTTTTGTTTATGAAAAATGCCTTTCAAGTACTGAATTCTTCACTTAAATGTTGCAACAGTTGATAAGTGACACCTTTACTACTGTAAATGGAATAGAATTAGGCTGCTCAATTTCTGCTTTGTAATTCAGCAAACGCATGTTTGCATATACACGATACAAAGACTTGGATGTGTCTCGGGTCTTCACAAGGTGTGCTGAAGTAGATGATTGTAATTATATTGTGTTAATACGTTCTGTGTGTTATTTTGGGGTATGGCTGAAGATGCACAGTATTTTAGGCTGTCATATCTATATTTGACAGAAAACTACAATGAAAAGCATGACGTATTTCAGAGATCAATGCCCTTAGTAGATGCTTTGTGAAACAAAAGGTTTACACAAAGGATTTCTCTGACCAGTTTTTCTTTTCTGGCCATAGAGGACATTGCCTGAAAATCTATTGGTAAATGATACTCTGATACATTGACGAGATAAGAGATCTTCAAGGTATTAAATACAAAACAAGAGATAGTTTGTTCCCTAATATTTCTGTCAGTCTTAACAGGTTTCTTCTGGTTAGTTGCTTGCTTTTTAACTCAATGGATGCGTAGTTTGGACATGAGTTTTAGGATACACAATCCTGCACTGAGAACTGTGAGGACAAATTCTTTAAGCTTCCCAGTCTGTGTGGAGGCACAAGAGCATCTCCCCAAGCCCTTCTTGTGCCAATACTTTGGGGTTCTGCAGAGCTCTAGTTTTCATGGGTGTCTATTTGTTTCTTTTACATTAACAAAAACAATTTGGATGTTGCACATTTCTCCTAAACTGGATATTTGTGTCTTAAACATTGACAATATTTTATTATATAAGGCAATCAAAAAGTCAAATCGGCAAAAAAAGGGAAATCTAAATGTCTTGACTGGTTAAACAGCCAAACAGGTAGAGCAAAACAAAGTGAAATATAAAAATGTAAATGAAAGTTGTCCCTTAAGCTTGTAAATTGCCTATTTCACTAAACTAAGCTGAAAAGTCATAGTTGCTATTTCGGTATGTGGAGATGGGTTGTGATGAAGAACACTGTAATATTTCCTCGAAATATTCTGTTCAGGTAACACTACTTTTCCCTCTAAAATATGAGTCTTTTGTGTTGACTTTGGTAGTTCCTTTGGTCTACTACAATGTAAAAGTAGTATTACTTTAGGTACTAAAACTTCCTCTCCCTAGAAATATCGATGCCTTGTCATAGAAACAAGGTGTCATTCATCTATTAAGATTTCAATTGAGTCAATAAATAACCATCCTGAGATTCTACATTGGAGGACTGCTGTATAAAACATCAGTCTCTTGTGTTTAATCATTTGTTATTAGACAGTGAGTTTGGTAGTGTGTGTTCATCTGTTCTCTCATCATTCTCTTAAACGTTTTATTGCCTCTTCTCTGCTTGCTCACTTCAAGGACAAATCTAGGGCACACAGGACCCCATGATTTCCAAAACTGTGCAGCTTGAACTGCACAGGAGAGAGGTATGATTATATTATTTTTTCCTACTTTGTCTTCTCTTATGGGAAGGCAAAGTGATGCAAGGTGTGTGTTCCTTGGGCAATGGAGTCCAGTTCTGTGGTTTTCTTCCTGACAGCATGTTCAGGAATTATCAGTCTTGTGCAGACCTTGAGAAGATGATCCCAAGCAAGAGAATCTAGTTGTATTTCAGTTCTTTCCCCCTTCCTTCCAGATGTTCCAAACCACCATCATTGTTAGTGAAATGCTTTTTAGTGAAGTATCAAAAAAAAACCTGAAAACGTATGTAGTGTTTGTATTATTTTGGTATTTCCATTGCATCAGTCATGCAAAGCACCTGTATACTGCAGAATCTGCTGTGCTGAAGGGGAGGCATCCCATTTAAATTGATGGTCAAGAAATAATGAAGTCAACTGGGGTCTGCTCAGTACTCATGAGCTGGTTTTCATTTATTAAACCTGAGCTCTTCTAAAGCATAATAAACATGAGTGCAGTAGTCTGCAACCACCCTAATGTATGAAGCATTAACAAGTTTCCCGTGGAACACTGAACTGCAGGCATGACTAAGTGTCAAAGCCATGTAGCTTCTGTTTTGATGATATCTGTCACTTTAAGAAGGGGGGGGGGTCCTCGAAGCTTATCGGTTTTCCAAGAAAGACAGGACCCTTGTGTCCAACCAGCCTGTCCACTACCTGCATTTTGACAGCCCACTGTATCGGAGGGTGATTTGACTAACCTGTTTGGGGACCCCTGCTGACAGCATCACTGAGTCAAATCCCTTATAACAACTACTCAAATCTCTGGAGACTAATACAAAATTAACTTCAGCTGAAGATTTTTATTACACAAAATACAAGTTTGTGACAGAATAAGGTTCAAAGATCGCTGGTGATGACTGCAAAACAGGCTTAAAGCAGTACACTTAACAGCTAGCATGAGTTGGTCATAGAATAAAGTTCTTGCCCAACAGGCATCCCTATGGGGGAGAAGACAGGTTCAGCCCGTTGACTTATCCCAGAAGTTACAATGGAGCCTTCCCTAACTTCTCCTATTTGTTCACTTTGTAGTATATATACTTTAGAGTACATTGCATATTCATTTATCATACACAGGATTGGTTACAAATGTCTCACTTCTAATGTACATTAGCACACATCCTCAGATAGCACTACTGGAGTTGTTTACTAACTACGCATACTCTCCAAGCAGGGTTTTGCCTTCTTTTGGGGGGCTATTTGAGTCAGCAATCATGATCTGCTACTACCACAGTTAACTTTATCCTACTTTCAACTAAGTTTCTGTTGATGTATGGGGTTTGCAGCACCTTATCAGCACAAGTCTTGTCTTGCAGCCAGAACTTCCTCGCTTGAATGCTTCTTTCTTAAATAATGGTTTTCTTTTCCCCATCTGTTCTTCGTCTCCTGTCCTTCTCAAGGCTGAATCCTTTCATTTCGTTCATCAATTTTGACAACTTTAGAAGGTGTCCCAGCTTGACCTAACCTTGTGACACTAAATCAGTGTGTGGTATTTCAGGAGTTCAGACAACAATCCCATTCCCCACCCCACACCCTTTGACCAGGACCAGTTCACTTTCTTTACATTTAGGTGAAGCTGGAGTGACTCTAGTCATACATATTGTTGTTACTGATGGGTATCACAAGCCCAGTGAGGTGTAGCTGTACCTTAGAGGCAGGTAACTTTGGGATGGAGGTGTGCATTGGTATTACAGTGAGATTATTTCATCTGAGGAATGTAATTGAGCCACAATGGTTTGCTCAGCAGTGGACATCTTCTCATATATTCTTCATGTGGCAACTGCTCTGCAGCTTATCAGACCATCAAGTTCCCATTCCTGCAGGGAGCACAACAGGGCCTGGCTGCAGTGTCTCCACTGCACTCCACCCTCCGTTACTTCTGTCAGCAGGTGCTGAGATGGCAGGGTGTGTTGCATAGGGAGCTGTGGTAAAGCAGATTCCGTGCGTGCCAACCATCCTGAAAGTGATAGCTGTATTTTACTCTAAAAAGCTTTCTGTAATGCTATACTTCTATTAGCTCCCAGCTATCTCTAATTCCCCTCCAAAGTCATTTTCCCACAATATCTGTTCCTGTGTGGTTTTTGCTGCTTGCTGTTTCAGCATGAGTTAGCTAGAGACTGGTGCCTAGCAGTGTAGTAAGTCAACAACTTCATGACTCGTGCCCCAAGGTCCTTGTTCATCTGTCAGCCTCTAGCTCTCTCTTCTGTCAGTCTATCCTGTCTACCTAGCTGCTGAAGTAGAGATAGGCTGGAAATTGAGCAAAATTGTAAGTTTCATATTAATCTATCATGTGACTGCCTGTTTTTCAGGAATGCTTGAGTAGTTTTAATCAGTTTCTTAAAGATTTGGCCTTGTATATCCCTCCTGCCCTTAGGTATGTTGTTAATATTTTTTTTTATTATTCTTTGGTTCTTCAGCGCTCAACAGCACAACAGTTCATCCAGCACTCATGGCGAAATGAACCTTTCAAGCATTTTAGGCAGAAATGGAAATACTGATATGAAATACATTTGAGTTACGCTGGTTTTCATATTCTCTAAACTGTAATTTCCTTGCAATGGCATTGTCTCTTCTTTATGGTGTCTGCTAAAGTTTTTGAGTTTAAAAATACATTGAATTTTCAGGTTTTACTATTCACCCATTCCTCTGAACCAGAAAAGTTGTATCTCTCAATGCTCCACAGTTGCCTGCTGTGACAAAAAGTAACCTCTCTTCAGTATTAGAGATTATTTTAAAATGGTTTCCACCCTCCGCAATAAATCTGATTTCCAAGCTTCCTCAGCATCATACACTGTTGTATGAAGAAGTTAAACGTACTGTGAGTTTGTTCAGTGAAACATGAATATCAAAAGTTTGCCCATCACAGGAATTGCATGTCAGAGTTTATACACATTATTAGATTTCCACAAAATGGAATTTACAATGTAACAGAAAAACAAAAAGACAAGGCAGGACACTCAGGAGTCCATTGGAAAACAATACCAGGGTGCTACAGACAGCAGGTTATACAGTGCCATCTCCGTCTTGCTTTTCTTATTCCTGCCTGCCAGAGTAACTGCATTTAGTAGGAGGTCAGATGTGGCAAGTCACCGTGAAGTGATAGTTGGTAGCAGTAGTTGATTTGTCTGGAACACTTTTTTTCTGCCACAGACTTGTTTTTATAGGTGGAGTTTATAGACCTTTAGATTCAGACATTCTTCCTATCCTGCTACACATGTTTAGACAAAAAGTAGGTTTTAGAGTTCATGTAAATTATTACAATCCCTTTGAGGCTGACATACATTTTACTACACATGAAGATCTGCGCCAAGAGTGTTATCCTGCATGAGCATGTTGCAGCAAGGCGTGTGCAACGTGGCTGGCAGAGGCCCCAGAGGAAAGAGTAAAATGGGACTCCTTTTGTAACTGACTGCTGCTGATCTTCCCCTCTGCTGCTGGGGTCCTTCCAGCTCCTGAGCTCTTGTAAAGTTACCTTCTCTTTACACTCAATAGCTACTTTCTGCTCTGCGTGAGAGCAGAGGAGAAGGAGGGGAACAAATTAGTTAAAAATTGCTATGTGACCTGTTAGGGGAAAAAACGCTCTGGAAAAAACTGAAGTGAAAAGGTAGAATCCAGTTGCTTATTAACTCCAATATCTCTGCTTGCTTGTATTGCTTTACTGCTATATAGTGTTGTGTTAATGATAGTAGGGGCTACAAGGTGTCGGAGAGAGGGATGGAAGCAGAAAAAAAGCAATCCATTAATGTATTACATCCCAGGTTCATTAGCATCTTGTTTTACTCTAATGCAGCAGGTATGTCTGCCAAATGTAAAACTTGGCCCACTGCTCTAAATTATAAAACTGACTAACTAAGCTTCTGGATCCTGACTGTGAATTAGAAAAATGTAAGTGACAGCAAGGGTAATTGCAGTAGACAAATGCTACTGGTATTAAGTAAGAATGTGATGCTGTAGGAAGCCACACACTGGATGTCAGATTAAGTTGCTTTCCCCTTTTTCTCTCTTGTTTTATAGTCTTTTTCTGCCTCGGCTTTTTTGGTTTTTGCTCCTTTCTGATCTTGAGAACTGAAAGTGCTTACTGAAAAGGTAATACTTGAGATCTATATTCATACCAAGTTCTAATCTAGTAGCAGCTGCCTTTAGGATAGCTGTCAAATACATTTTTACTGAGCTGTGCTTACTAAGCATTTTCTAATACTGATGTCATTAGCATAACAGAAGGCTGATTAGCCAAGTTTGGTTGGTTCCCCTCCTTAAATTGAGAAGAAAAAAAAAATTACAGACTTTTTTTAACACAGATTACATATATTAGTGCCTTCAAGTTATAATTTGTCTTTATGTCTCTTTTGCCCTCCTGAAGCAGAAGTAGGCCTCAACATGCCATGTGATCCAAAGTAGCTTTTACGACTTTTAGCAAGTACCTGGCTGTTCCCTGCAAGCAGCAATTGTTTTTCATTCATCAATCAGGGAATGTATTTCTTTCAGATTTATGCAAAACACTCCTGTTTGTTTAACCATTCCTCAGCTGTGACAGGTTGTATGGTTTATAGCACATAGTTCGGTGCATTGTGCTGTTTAGCCCTTACGTGTTCATACAGGATTCTGGGGGAATACAGTGCTACAGGTAACAGAAATTTAGATGTGCATTGGGTCTATATGGGAAGCAGCTGCAGCTGATGACAGTCTGTGGTAAAGATTGAACAAACGCAACAACACAGTTCAAGAAGGATGCTCTTGTTTAGAGACAGAGACCACATATTGCAGCAGGTTTCACAGTAGGTCACCGAGTGCTGAAGTACATATGGCCCCTGGTACAAATCACATATATCTATTCTCAGAAAGACTGTCAAAGCACAGGCGGCTGCTCACTGTTGGTTTGTTGCTGTTCATAGAACAAACCAGGCTAAGAGGACTGGGTATTTTCCGTAAGATATGAGAGCATGTCAGAGTGAAATATAACATTACGACAAATAAACCTTTATTTCTTTCGATAGCATCTTCTGTGAACTCACATTCCACGTTGTATAATTTTTCATTCAAGCATTAGGACTTTCTCTCCATAGAAATGTTCAAGTGAAACACAGTGTTACTTTATGTTGCATAACAGATCATTGAAAAGAATTTTGTTTTGCTGAGTTGTAAGTACCTTGGTTTGACTTTTTAAAAAGTAGCTTGGTATTCTTTTCTCTGTTGCCACTTTCTCTCCTCCTTTTGGGGGTCTGGATTGTCAGAGGACTTGTAGAAGCTATGAAGATGAACTTTATATTGTTGGCATGCTGTACACAAAATGGACCGAAATTTAGGCTGGCTTTTTTGCCTCTTTTAGCTGTTTTCTGTACATGCAAGGTGTATTTCTGAGACAATGGATTACAGTTTGAAAGTAGTAAATATATAGCCATCAAATAAAACCATCACCAAAATATGTGAAAGCAACAAAGCACCTTAAAGGGAAATGATTTGTCCAGAGACAGTAGTGTAGAGGTCACTGATCAAATGCATAGATTGTCTTTTTCAGAGAGAGAGAACAGCTTTCACTTAAATTGGTGTCCAAAGGATTCAAAGCAGTTTGCAGCCTGTTACCAAGACCTGAAACTTGCTTACAGAATGAAAAAATTAACATCTCCATTTTACAAAGAGAAGGAGATGAAGTCTCTAGCAGAGCCTGTCTTCTGATTTGCTTTCTGTTGTTTTGACTACAGTGTCACTATCCTTCAGTTTATATACAAAGATATACCTGAACTAAAATAATGCAGAATGGCCAGGGTACTAGCAACAGTTTTTTAGTAGTTGAATCTGAAAGCCAGTACATGTGCCAAGTTTGTATCTGTTCAGAGATAACTAAAAATTAAGAGAAAGACCCTGGGTGGCCTTTGAAAACTAAATTCTACAAAGGCTAATTATTTATCTGATTAACTAGGGGTTTAATTTACATGATACATGTTGCAAAGGGAAAATTGTTTTACCTTTTTTCTCACTTTTATTTCTCATCAAGTGCCTGATTTTACCATATGCTGTACCAGTGTCCCCACAGAAGGAATGTTTCACTAAAATGTATTTGCTGGTGTGTATATACACAGCCTGAGAACAGTAGCTTTTTAGTTGACACAGTTGAGTGCAGTACAGATAATAACTACTATTTTAACTACTGTTCTCATTCTTTTTCTTAGCTGTTGTTTAGGAATGTAAAGATGATTTTAAGAACCTGAATATAAAAACTTGTATCTGAAAACTCTTGATTATTGATAGCACATCTGTGTGGCACATATTCTAGAAACACCATGGCATTTCACAGATTTAGGCGCTTTATCCCTCTCCTCTTTGCTTCAATATTAAAAAAAAAAAGGTTGGCTAGACAGCAAAACTCTCTCACTGGTTCTTGTGAGAAAAGAAAAATTTCTAGGCATGCAGCAGGATCAGGGTGAAGAGCTGAATCTCAGAGGTCACCAGAGAGCTTAGAAATTTCTATTGAGTGCAAATGACAAACAACAGCATCTAAAACATAGTTCTTCTGGTGCAAAATACAGCATCTGCTTAACACACTAGAGCAGCACTGTGCAGTGTATACATAGAATACAGGGCAGAAAAAGAGGGATTGGCTGATGCTGGAGAACTAGAACCCACTGATAAATCATAAATGTTCTGCCAGCAGTATAGATGCCACAATCTTTGACTCCAGCCCATGACATAATTTTAAGTAATCTGGAGCATAAGGCTTTGAAGCATACCATACTGAAAGACTCATGTTCTTTTCATTAGCCAGACCATGTTTGTCCTCATCACACTGCAAAGGGATTGAAAGACTCACAGGTTGTAGGCATGTTTGATGCATTTCCTCAGTGTCCTCTCCATCATCTTCCTTTCCTTTGAGATAGAGTCACTGATTATTTCAGTGGCCAAAAACCCTGCTAAATGCCAGTTATTTACTCTTCTTTATTAAGCATAAGCTGTTCATTTGTGCAAATGTTAAGTTGTCTACAAGTGTTGCTCTTCCACTAGCTGGTTACCCTTTCAGGTGCATTTCTATCTACCTGTTATTTAGCTGCTGTGCGCCTGCAGTATTTGAAACATTTGACACCCCTATATGATATTATGGTCATCTAAAACGTAATTATGCTTTACAAAGCCAAAATTCTTACCTGTACATATTATGGCTGTCTAAAAGAACCAAATAAGCTTTTTTTCTTGCTTTGGGTAAAACAAACAAACAAAAAAAAGTTTTACTATGTGCCATCTAGGAAAAATAAAAGCAGAAATAAATAGATATGAGATCTAAAATTCTGCCTTATTCCTGTATTATTCAGGCGCTGCAAATGCTGTCTGTCTTTTAAGCTGAGGAACCTCTGTAGTAGGTATAGCATTTTTGTTCCATTACAGGATGACTTTTGGAGGTGCTAGGAATCTAGATGAAGCTATGCCAGAGCAGTTTTGAGCTGGACAGCAGCTTCTTGAGAACTGTCATGAACTGATGGAAGGAAGTCTTCACTGCATAGTGGCTGATGCTGCAGTTGACATAGCCTAAAATGCTTTAGAAATCAATGTTACGCTACACATGTTCCTTTTTACAGAGTATACTTATAGGGGTATACAGTGTGGTGAGTTGACCATAGCCAGCAGCTAAGCACCCACACAAATGCACACTCACCCACTCTGCCCCACTCCCAGTGGGATAAGAGAGAGAATAGGAAGAGCAAAAGCAAGAAAACGTGTGGGTTGAGATAAATACAGTTTAGTATGTGAAGGAAAGAGGGAGAAAAAACAAGTGAAGCAAAGGAAATCGTTCACCACCTCCCACAGACAGACCAATGCCCAGCCAGGCTCTGAACAGCCACCTTGGAAGCCAAAAAACCCACCCTTTTCTTCCTCCACCCGTTTTTATTGCTGAGCATGATGACATATGGCATAGAGTACCCAGTGTTCAGCTGTGTCCCCTCCCAACTTCTTGCCCACCTCAGCCTGTTTTGCTGGGAGGGGGACAGAGGAGGAAAAAGAGAAGTCCTTGAGGCTGTACAAACACTCTTCAGTAGTAACCAAAACATGAGTGTGTTATCAACACTGTTTAAGTGACAAATCCATACCACACCATAGGGGCTGCTGTGAAGAAAGTTAACTCCATTCCAGCCAGGCTCAGTACATCTGTATTTATAAATCCTGTTCAGATTCCCACAGGGAATCCTTATGGAAAGGGTTCTTCATCTCGCAGCATACACAAACCCTAGATGTTACCTAATGATTGATTAATTAATTAATTAGCATTTTCTCTCTCTGCTACCATTTGGTCTGCTAAGGGAGCAGTAATTTAGTAACTACACTGAAAGTTCAAACAGTATAATTGCCATCAAGTGAAAGAGAAGCTCTCTGGAGAATGGTTATCATTCTGCCCAGAAAAAAATTAAGAAAAGCAAGAAAAATTCTTATCCTGCTGGACTGAAAAATTAACCTGTTGGTGAGATGGGAGTGCTTTTGTGGAGTTTGCAGTGATTACACAGCCTGTCAAACAGCAGTGGATATTTTGTTCAGCAGAATCAGTACTCTACAAGATTTGAAAGTCTTTCAAAAAGTCGTGTGGGTGTATGAAAAGTGAAGTAACAAGAATTGTCATTAAAGGAGAAATGAGCTAAAATGAGTCTGAGGAGGAATTTTATTTTTGAATGCTCAGAAGAAAAATCCCGTGATACTCAGTAGTTGGAGAACAGCACAAATGCTTGGAAGAGAGAAAGCAAGCACAAATTCTCTATAATAATAAATGGACATTTAAAACACAAAGGGAGATACCGTTATTTACACACCAAGATTTTACTTAGCTTGTGTTTTACTTAGCTTGTGTTTTGTTTATTGCTTGTTTCTCAGTGGTGGTGAATTTGTTCAATGGAAGAGCTTTTTTCCCAGAAATTCAGTTAAAAGCAGGAGTTTAAAAAAATATTGCAGAAAGTTTACTATGATTTAATAGACAGGCATACAAAGTAAGTATGAAGTTACACAAAATAATGATGCAAATAGGGATCAGTTCAGGGATGCTAGCTGGGTGATATGCAGTGCAGTAAATCTGATTGTAATGAAGTTAAAGGCAGATGTGCAAATGAAATGGTTTAGTAAGACAGCCCAGAAAGAAATTACTTAAGATCACAATAGATGATTTCAAAAAAAGCAATTCTTTTTGCTCTTATTAAAATATCTGAGCCCAAAGTTGGGTATTCATTGATATTTTAATTTGTTTAGTTTCTTAATATACTGCAAGTAATTTGTTTCAGTCATACATTTACTCCAGACTGATTTCAAAATCATTAGATTTTGGTAGTGGAATGGTTCATGTCTCATTTCTTTTATTCTGTGTAGTCATCTATCTGTGGTAGTTGTGTCCATTTATATACTTTCAGCACATTGACTTAAGAATTCTAACACGTTAGTATTCCAGAAAATATGGTAGCTGTTGGGACTTCTGGCAAACTATATGCAGAAGGAATTTTACAAATTATTGTGGAAGTCACAATATTATTTTTACTGTCATTCTGCATCCTTGCTCAGTTTTCTGCCTAGTTTAGTATTTTTTTTAAATTCATATTAATTTGTTAGGATTAGTCTAATCAGAACATAAGTATGCTTGTCCGTTAGATCATTAAGTACTCCTGAGTTGGACTATTATGAACAAAGCAGAAACCGGTCAGTTAAACTGAAATCTATAAAGAGAAATAAAGCAATTATACACACCTATGACCCAAAAAAGAAATCTGTGCTCTGGGAAAGATGATGATGCAGTTTTACACAACAGGAATGTGCCTTTGAAAGAAAATCATGTGTATTGCTGAGGAAGAATTAGAAAATGGTTTGGATCAGAAGGGAAATTTAAGGATCGTTTAATCCAACCCCCCTGCCATGGGCAGGGACAACTTGCAGTAGACCAGGTTGTTCAAAGCCTTGTCCAGCCTGACCTTGAATACTTCCAAGTGTTAGGAGTTAGTCGTAACAGGGGTAGGGGTCATATACTTAAGAACTGAAAACATTGCTGCATCTATTACATCCAGACATCTGATAAAAAGCCACATGGTGTAAGCAGCTGCATGAGAAACTAAAAAGGCATGAGGTTTGGGGTAGATTGTGATAGCTTGCTACTCTGAGAAGTCATTTTGAGTAATGGAGCAATCATTGCCTTTTGTTCATAGAATGAGCAGCTTTATTCAAAAATACAGTTACTGATCTTAAATACCCTTTTTTTTTTTTTTTTTTTTGTGGTCCAACTTGTGTGGCACACAGGTTTGGGTCAGTTGCTTCTCACTCAGCTTGCTAATGGATGTTAATGGTGCTGTGGATGCTGTCATCTTGTATTGGTATCATAAGGCCTCAATAAGGCATGGAAAACTGAAAGGAAATCATGGAAAACACTGAACAGCATCAGTGAGAAAAATCCTAGGAACTTTTTAGGCCCTGCACTTTTTCTGTAAACAGTTAGAGAAGGGTCTTCTAACTCATTTCTGGGTGTTGGATGTGCTGATCTGTCTGGCTCAACCGTGCTGCACATGCAGCTCCTGGGCACAGCCTGAGATGTGTATGAGTCAAAGATGCGGTGTAGAGCAGGCACTGCAGCACGCAGGCTCTCTTGTCTCTGGTGAAGCTGAGAAGGAGGAAGCTGAAGGCCCACCTTGCACAGCAGCACGCAGTACATTGGCTGTGGCTCAGCCATGCTTTTTGAGAAGGCAGAGTGCATTGCACGTCACACAGCTTGCTCTGGCAAATGGGGAGCAAGCAGTAGAAGGCAGCAGTTTTGGCTGGCCGGATAATATATGCTGTTCTTGGCTTTCTCTAAGGCAAGTCTTGCTTAGGTCAGGAGGCCAGGTTTAAGTGTTTCAAGGGCTGGATCCAGCCCCCAAGCTACTCAGCCCACACTGCTTTAAACT
Organism: Falco rusticolus; assembly: GCF_015220075.1. Classification (NCBI taxonomy): domain Eukaryota; kingdom Metazoa; phylum Chordata; class Aves; order Falconiformes; family Falconidae; genus Falco; species Falco rusticolus. Next base: position 56,694,715 of record NC_051187.1, read on the forward strand.
GCTTTCTCTTTCAGCATTTCATGGCAGAACATGTGCAGCAACCCCCCCCCTTGCTTTCCACCTGCCCAGCTTTAAAACTAGGTTAGGTTCCCAAGTGTTTTTTGTCTTTGCTTATAACATTGTATTGAATGTTTCACTGTGCTCATGCTTTAGAGAAATCTGTGTTTTCTCATCTGTTTTTTTTTTGCAAGCATGAGTTATCAAGCAAGGTAATAGGGTAGTAAAGTGCTTAACATTAATAAAGCTAATGAACAGCAATGTTGGATCTGTCCTCATGCATGCAATCAATTTTATGAAGCTGGCTTCTTCAGTCATTTCTCCAGGTGCTCATACAAGGCCCTAGGAAAAATGAGTAATAAATACTTAAACACTTCCAATACTTTGATGAATATTTTACATTGTAGAATATGTGAATATTAGTAACATTAATGCAGACTTGAGAGTTAGAAAAATTTTTATAACCAGAATGGCTTGTCACTAGGCTGTAGCTCAGGGGTGTGGGTGGAACTGAATGAAGGAAAGTGTTTGCCAAATTGTTTGCTAGCTTTTCATGAAGTACTGAGGGTGCAAATGGCAGATATTTCCTGGACCATATCTAGTTTTCGCCTTTGCATTCTGGAAAGCTGGGGCAGGCCCAGTGGCAAAGGGTATAGCACAGGGTAGACCATGGCAAGGGTCAGACAAAAGGAGCAATAACTGTCAAGATGGATGCCAAATGGCAGTACATTTGAGGTCCCTTCTACTTTGGTTGCTGCATCTAGAGTCTAAGCAGACAGTGCTGGCAGGTCTGAGGAGTGGTCTGAGCAGATCACCTGGGGCTGGAAAAAAAGTCCATCCACTGTGTTTCCATCCAGTTTCTCTGAAAGCAAGAACAAATACTTTAGAAAGCAAGTCTTTATGCCTGTGACAGGGAAATGGAGGAAACATCCAGCTAAGGAAAACACTTTCTTCTCTCTTGAGGTTCTGAGATAATTTACCCTATTTCTATACCATTTTCACCTGTGTTTAAGTTCACTCCCAGTGAAAAGATGCTATAGCTGTGGTTGTGGTCTGTTAAGCAATGCAAACCTCTGTAATCCCTGCCTGGTGAGATCTGTATCCACATCAGTCAGAAATGCACTGAAGCCCTTTGGTTGATAAAGCCTGCAGAGCACAGGAGAGGACTCCATCCCCTGAGAGGCACCAGCACCCTGCTTGGGCTACAGGACAGATCTCTTGGTTTAGCCAGCACAGTTCACCTCCCATGGAAAGAAACAGTCTGCCAAACATGTCCCTGGGTATCTAGTAACAGAAGAAAGCAGTGTTTTATTGTTGCTACTGCTTTCTGGGAGCAGATGGCATAGTGTAGGCCAGAAGGACAGCCCCTTCTTTTGGGAAAGGCTCTCTCCTCTCATCTCCCAACATCAGTTCTTACTGGAAGTTAAGGTTGTCTTCATGGGCACCAAAGTGGAAATGCTTGTCCGTCAGAAACTACCCTAAAGGACCGCATAAAGTTAGTGTTAAAATTGTGTTTCTCGTAGGACTTAAGAGAGTTGGAATCTAGTCCTGCTTTTGCAGAATTTAAGTCCTTTCTAAATAAAATGTGGATGTGTCACCCACCCAAAACCAGCTAACATTAAAATGCAGACAATGATGGCTGTGCAGAATTCACTTGGAAGCAGTGTAGGGGTAGGAAATATATCATGTTGATGCTTTAATGCTGGGTAAGGAAGAGAGCTGAGTTTCCAAATGAGCATGTTAGGGTCAAAGCCAACAAATAATTCAGTAATGAAACATGAACTAATAGAATCATTTGAGGAAATATTTTCTGCTCCCGAGATCAGAAATGCCAACATAGGGCATAGAATGTGAAGTGTGGTGGTGTTTTGAATGATACTTAATCTGTTTCTACATCTATACAGCATACGTGAAAGTGGATTTTGTGGGAAGACCAGATGAGTGTTTTCTATGAGGTTTGGTTTTTTGTTTTGTTTTGTTTTTTTTTTAATAGAGGCAAATCTCATTTTCAGTTCTACAGTTTGTGAAGAGATCAATAAGTTTTCTATTACGTCAGGAAGTCACATGGAAAAGTCCATGAAATTACTGAAAATTTATGTCACTTAAAAAAAACAAACAAACAAACAACAGGTTCATAGTTTTCTTTTTAAATTATCTGGAAGAGACTTTCCACTTTGCAGTAGAGAAGATGTAGAAACAGGGGTGGGGTGGGGATGGTTGTTTGGGTTTTTTTTAACAAGTTGACCTTTTTTAGAAGAATCCAGCATACTTCTTCAGAAAGAAGCCAGCATATCTTCTTTTGATATCCATACCATTGCTTTGAATTGAATAGATGAAAACCCATCCTTCTCTATTGGAGTAGAGAACTACTTATGATATTAGGGCTTGTTGATCTCAAATTGAGGCTTAGGTTGCTTGTGCTTTCTCCCTTTCCTAGAATCTTAAATGCTGATCCGTAGTGATTTGTATTGCTGTCTGCCAACTGGGAAGGCAGAAGTTTCTTTACAGTTTCATTTGGAGGGGATTTTTAGCCAAAGGAAGAGAAAAAGTAGGCCCGTGCTCAAAAAACTTAGGCAATTGTATAAAAATTCAAAAGATACAGAAGTTAAGATAAGGATACAGTTCTTTTATGTGACCAAACTTGGAATTAATTCATATAAGAGATAGCTGATGGAATAATTTACATGTTTTATATGAAAGAGCATAGCTTGTTCAGGAAACACAGTCAAGGGTAAACAGGAAAAAGTGCAGTGTTTGTGTAACAGCAATGTGTGGGCTTGTTCTGAGACCCAGATCACCAACACCTGCCTGGAAAGCAGTACGGCAGGAGACATTATCCAGCAAGTTTTTAAGTGCATTGGTAAGGTTTTGATGTTTAAGGTGAAGGAGGTAGCTAGAGGACTCTTTCCTTTGTAAACAAAGAAGAGAAAGTCATTGGGTGTCCAGAGAGAGTAATGTTGGCAAGAGGAATCTAAGATACGTTATTGTATACAATACGTATACAATACAGTGTTTCTGTAATGAGAACGAGAATAACAACATAATAGTGGTAGATTTCAAAAAAGCATTTCTAATTGCGAACTTACCTCACTGAGGAGAAAAGAATGGAAGTACAGTAAGTAAGAGAACAACCCCAACAGGAGAATGAAGTCCTTAGGAAGTAGAAACTGTAGCAGGTTACTAGGATTCCCAGTAGTGTAGCACAGGCACTTAAGGACTTTATGAGAAAGACCAAGGCACACAATGAAATGCAGCTAACAAGAGTAATCAGAAGTAATAAGAAATGTTTTATAAGGCTAGTTTTCAGCAATTCATTGTCAGAATGGAAGGGCTTATTGATTAGAGTCATCCTCGTTCCAGTGCTATTCAATACCCTGTTAGCAATTTAGATAATAGATTTTTCAGTATTCCTTCCAGCTCTACAATCCAGTGTGGTGATTTATGGGTGGGCATACTCTTACCCAGTTACATGAAGTTTTGAGATGTTCGTAGTTCTCATCTACTTCCAGGTTTTCAAAACTGTTGGCTTTACTTTTAAGAAAGGACTGTATGCAGTATTGAGGCCTGCACTGAAGAGAAAAAAAGAGAGAAAAACCACTGAAAATATAAGTGCAAATGAGTCCATGTCTACTTGGTTTTCTTTTATAATAGTATTTAGAGAAAATGGTGATAGTTTCTTTAGGATGCACTGACCCCAAAGACACAGGCATCCATGTACCTGCATAGTTGCTATCAGATAATTTTAAAAGCACCACTGTACTTGCATCTGAGCTATCCATGCCCTCACAGCCTTTCTAGCAAGTCCATATAGATGGTGATAGCCTTGACCAGCACGTGGCAACTTGTTTCTCAGAGACCCAGGAAAATCAGGGCTCCGGATCAGCAGAGGGAGAGGGCAGCTGTGGAGTCTTTCAGACTGGTGCACCTCAAGGAAGCCACACAATGGAAACTGTTTCACTCCTGGTGTTTGACACAGGTTCAACTCCAGGTGACTGGCAATGTCATCTTGTTGCTTAATAGTCAGAAGAAGATGCCCCAAGCTGCACTTGGAGGACAGCCATACCGAGGTGGTCCTCTGATCTGAAATGCTGAGCTACAGAGTAGCAGGACACACCTGAATGAGCAATGCTCCTCTTGGCAGAGTTGCAGACTTTGAATGTTGGGAGTGGAATAAGAAGGACTGTTGTGGTGACGTGTTACAAACAAATCAAGCAGCCAGATCTGTCTCAGCTCTGGAAGAACAAGCCTTAGTGTGACTGGATAATATTTTTGAGATATCTGACAGCAAGGCTGAAATGCTATCCAGCAGGCAGCTGGAAATGTCCTAGAGTCCAGAAGAAGATCAGATAGTCTTTGTCTTAAAAATTGAAGGCAGCACCTTCAGTTTAATCTAGTGTTTGAAGTCTTGCTTCTCTCAGAAAAAGGCTTAATGAAGAAAACCGGTAGGCAGATGGACTGACTGAGGTGTGAAAGTTGAATTAGAAATAAAGATTAGAATTAAAATTTAGATGTGGCCTGTGGCAATCCTATAAATTATGGGCTTTGCAAGACTGGCTGCAGGGAGCTGCCTTTTTTGTGCTCTCCTGCTTGAGATACTGCCTACAAGGAAGATAATTTGTACTGAAAAGGAGGAGAGGATCACCTAGCTCAGGCAGTAATGCACTGACTTTCAGGAAAGAAAATCTTGTCTCGAGGAAGGAAAACATGGTGTTTTTCACGCATCTTTTACACAGGATGCAAAAACATCATTTCATCCTGAAGAAGAAGATATGTGGAGAGAATGCAGCAAAGTATATCCTGGTAGGCCTGGCAGAGTCTGACTGACTTGTAGAGAAGAAAATTGTCTGCAGTTCCGGTGTTTAATGAAAAGATTCACTGCAGAGCCCCACAGAATACACATTTCATTTAGCGCTGTAAGTGGTTCTGCAGTAATGTGCCTTGTCCAGATTTAAGGGGTTTGCCAAGGTGGCATTTGAGCTCTCAGGTGCAGCAACACTGAATGCCAGACAGCACAGAGCTGTGACTTGAGAATACAAAGTCTACAAGAAATGAGAGAATAATGAACAGAAGGGATGACAGATTTGTCAAGACAGAGACACAAAACTGTTGAGTCCATGTCAGCATTTTAATGGTGTGCTTGATATTTAAGCCTAAACAAGCAACTCTTTGTTAGTCCATACAACAACTTAAATATTCTAGTGCACTTCTATGAGCTACCCTGCATCACGTCAGGGAACTAACTTCCATGGGCTAATAATTATTTTTTAATTCAGCTGTAACTAAAAAGAATGTCTTGTCAGAAGGATCCATAAGAATTTTACAAGCAATGGTGAGGATTTTCTCTAGCAGTTTTCCTAGTTGCTGCAATGCCGAAAAACTGAGGATGTAGGAGAAAGCATGAATTCCCAAATTACAACTTAAGAAATACCAGTACAGTAAGAGGAAATAGAGATGTGAGTCTGAACGTATACTCACGAGTGATGTAGTTATTCAGTGTAAAAGAGATGGACAGATAGATCGATAGGTAGGTAGATAGATATACACACAGTTGCCTTCCAACTTATTAAGGGCCGATTTTCTGGAAGAAAAGGACAACTGATAAGGAGACAATTGGAAAAAGCAATGGAATCAAGCACATACGAATCACATGAATTAATGAATTATTACCCTAAGCATTGTCCCGTGCCCAATTTTAAGCATGAAGATCTGATTTTGAAGCTGTTCAGCAATGTACTGTAAGGAGTTCTGTGTTACTTCTTTTCTAGGAATATAAGGTATGGATATATTTTTCTATATATCCACTTATATCTTATACATAAAGGCTAATGTGGGCTGTGATTGATGTATTTACCTGTGAACTACTGTTTATAAGTGAAGGTGCTTCTCACTCTTGCCATAACTTGATACAATGTCACTGTTGGGTTAGATTCCTCTGAATTCTTTCATGTTTCACTCCTCTCTATACACAATGGTGTGGGCCCTTGCCAGGGGGAGGATTCCCTCGCAGTACATATTCACTGGAGAGAAATATTTTTGAGGGGTAAGAAATCCTTTGCATAAGAAGGAAGAAATCTTTAGAAAACATGTCTTAAAAAGGATAGCTTTTCAGAAAAGCGTTGCAAAAAATGCTGACAAGATGGTTATAATAATTTTGCTAATGGCATTCTTGAGTAAATAACTGAGGTAAATCAATTCAGGCTTTGTATAAGAGGGACAGTTCTGAAGCTATTAAAAAACTTGGCCTTTTTGAAAGACAGTTAAAATACATAACTGAAAGAAAATGTAAGTTTTGATGTTGAGAGGTGGCATTTGGTCTTAGGACGTGAAACATCATCAGCCTCTCAGAGGACTTTCAATTCATTCCAGCATTCCTGTGGCATCTTGAGTTAAGGAAATTTTATTGCTAACTAGAAAGCTAGAGTTTCAGACCTTCAGAGCCCTTTTCAGCAGTCTGTTGTGAGCGGCTCTGTGCTGACAGCAACAACTTTTTAATACCTTTTTTTGTAATACCTGTTTCCCATAAAGCTAGTTCTTCCTGTGGAAGGTGACTTGACATCAATAAGAAATCCAAGTGTAAATCAAAGAACCTAAAAGTAATAGGCATTCATTCAGGACATCATGGCAAGGTTTCCAAGCCGAGCCATAGGATTATTGTGATTTAGCTATGTTGCTTTGCATTCTTAAATAAGGACACTCTCCACTGCCTTTGGAGGTGCTGCACCATTTTCAGCTGCATGATGTCTTTATGCCCAGTATCAGAGGAGGCTTTTATCAATAATTTGTGCATTATACAGAATCTTTTTCTAGTGCAAACATATTTAGTTAAAGTCTGTTTCCATCTTTTCAGTTTTTTCTGTGTTTCCCAGGTCCAGGAGACTTTTAGGAAATGTCGTCAGCGGCTAAACTTCTGAACTGCATCCTGAATTCCCTAAGATACAGCATTATCAGTGGAGCCACTGTAAGCTAGCAGGGCAGGAAGGCTGACCTTCAATATTCTGACACACTGAGGTTTCAAAGATGTATATTAATCATATCTATTCTGTTGTTTTCCTGCAAGTCACCAGGTTTCCATCAGCTGAGAAATATCTATGCCAAAGAAGAAAATCAGAAAGTGCCATTTGTTTCCTTGACTTGCCCTTTTTACCTCATTCTATGAACTATATATCCGTGTGTACTTCATGTTTGCAAAGATAAAAGAATTTCATGGTACTCAACTGTAATAGCAGAAGAACTTAATAGATCTAGAGCTCTGCTTGTTTGATTTCTTCTGCACACATCCTCTGTTCACAGGAGAAATGCAGAACTTATCAGAAGACCTTTTTTTTTGCCTCAACTATGCAATTACATTTAGCACATGCAGGCCTAAATCTTCTGAAAATAAATATTCTGGAAAGCTCTGACTTCAGGGCTTTGAAGAGGTATCATATTTCTGTGAAGTGTAGAGGAACAAGGCAAACGATGGGGAAGTTCAGGCAAAACAGAGTTCTGTTTGTGTGCACTGATTTGCACATTATATGGTGTAGAAGACCGAGATTAATACTTCGTTGTTGGAGGCAGGTATAGCCTTGTGGAGATCCAGGCATATTCTTAAAACAGCGCTAAAGTGGGCCAGGGAGGCACCTGATGCACAGACTGATGGCTGCACTGTCTTAAGGCTGGTATTCATGAGATGACTGTGTACAAGAGCAGCAGGGAAGAAGGCATTCTCAGTTCCCCAGAAAAAAACACCATTTCTCCAAACTTTTTCCCCTTTCACACAGTGAAAACTCTGTCCCTGAGGCAGTGGCTGTGGATGCCAGGAGACAGCAGGATATTAGGAACAAACTTCTTGAGAGTCTTGGACAAGCTCTTGGAAAGCAGTTTCTGTTCATCAGTTTCTTCTCTTGACTTCACTGTCTGTATTGACAGTGAATGAATGAATTGACAGTGAATGAATCTGCTTGTAATTCATCTTGCACTCTGGATCATGTGTGGACCATGCTGTTTCTCTGCCTGCTTTGGGGTTGGTGTATTCAAAACTCCAGAGTTAACGTTTTGTGATTTAAAATTCCTGAATAATTATTGAGGGCTCCATTGTGTATTACACTTACATGGGAATCAAGGTCCTGCTGGACTCCTTGGGGGGGAAAAAAAGGGCACCTTTTGAAATTCCAGTTGTTTCTGAAAATCAGCAATTAACAAGTGTGTTGTATATTTTAAGACAACAGAACTGTGTGTAGTTATGTTACAGGTTTGCTCTTAGTGGCTATGGGTGAGCAGAAGTTTGTACTTCTTCTGTGTGAAGAAATACATTGATAACGTTTTCGAGAACTGTTGTTCTGACCTCCTGAGGTTAATTTTGAATAGTGCTGTGTGAACATAACAGCTTTCTAGAGGAACAAAACCCAACACTTTGCCACATTTGGGCACTGAGGTAGAACTGTCAGCATGCTTTGCAGTCCCGTTTCTGTCTGTTTCATGCACGTGCGGCTTTTGGTACTAACCACTAGGCTATGGGAATGTAATGGGCTCTCCACAGATTTCTTGGATGCTGTGCACCCTTGAGCTATTCAGTAATGTCCTATAGACTTCCTGGTTTACTGGTCTTTGTCACTACCTATGAGTGCTTCACTGCTGGGAGCAGAGCTGGGGACTGTCTGGACAGCCCAGCACAGTGCTAAGGAAAGACCAATTAGCCTCAGTCCTTGCTGTGCAAATTTGTATATCACTTCATGGCAGAACCTTATGTCCTTTATATGTGCCCAGATATATGCATTCCTTTTGCCTATAGTACTTATGCCACTACATAGTTGCAAATGCATGATATTTCTGTCTCCACTTCTCCCTTAGTAGAATGCTGAATATTATATTGATAGCAGAATGTGAAGGTAGGAGATGATATCACCAAAACAACTGTTCTCCTTTATTTTTCTTTCAAGATTAACACAGCAGATAACTTCACCAATTGCAAGAAGGAAGCAGAAGAAGATGACACTTACATGCTTATGTTAGCCTCAGAAACCCAACGAGCTGTGAGTAAGTGATGTTGTTAGACAGCTTTATCAGTAACAGAGCATGCGCTGTATTGAGTGGGATTATGGACAAACAGAGGGGGCAAATTATTTTAATACTTTCGGTTTCCACATGTTACTGCAACTTCCAGGGAGGGCAGATATCCTAGGAAAAGGGGGAAGGCAGGTGAGGGACGCAGTCATGGTAACAGTCACCACCCAGTAAAACAGACCTCACTGCAACCACCCCTCCTGGTAAATTCTGGAAATCTGTGATCTCTGCTCTGAATCTATAAAACAGATAAATTCTCCAAGTTTTCAGAGAACAGCCTTCATATAAGGGGAGACTCTGCCTACAGCGGCAGCCAAGTCCTGAAGACACAGATAGTAGACATTTTGCAGCTTGATGTTCATACATCTAAGCATGTCTTGTTGACAATCTGTGTGACCATGCACATTCCCCTTGAAAAGTGCAAACAAAATTTCTGGTTTGCATTTACTGGTGGTGTGTATTTTGCATATGTTTTGCAGTATCATGGATCAATAAAGCTAAACTTTATCCTATTTGTATCTTACCTGTTTGTTGACAATTCTGTTTTCTCAACTGTCTCATATTCTGTATGAAAAGGATATTTCTTATTTGCTAAATTTAATCTGGTTGCTTTAGCACATCTGGGTAGATGATAGACACTGTGAGAATGAGAGCTAGAAACCTGGTTAGCCCCGATCACATTTTCGCTGTTTCTGTCATGCTGTACATGGGAACACGTCAGGATGGGCACATGGAAGAAGAACACGGACTTGTGGACTGGAACAGCTGGCCATGTTTGCCAGCTAAATGCCCTAACCTGCCATTTGAATCAGTGGTGAAAGCAAGGCGCCACCAAAGGGTAACTCAGAGTAGAAACCTAATTCAAGGGGTTTATGTTACCTGCTATGCATTGACTGTGAGTCTGCTGATGGACTTGGATAGTTTACTCTGTTATGTTACTGAGGCTGACTACCCAAATCTCGATGCTGTACATACTGACTAAAATGTGCGCTTTCACATCCCTCCACTATATTCTTGTTCTGCAGTCTGCAGGCCACTGAAGACAAAAGGGTTCCATTTCCACAAGCATACAGCCGTGTCTCCCAGGGACAACATTTCTGGGTTGGTTTTTTTTTCATTTTAAAAAGATTCAAATAAGCACCCAAAACCCATTGTACGAAAACAAGTTACACAGCTGCCTGAGCTACAGCTTTATTTTACTAAGTGTTGCTCTGTGCTGCACTGAAAGTCAAGTAATACAAGTCATGGAGGCAAGGTAATTGTGTGTGATTTCATTCTGACAGCAGCTCTAGAAAAGTTTAGCATTGCATGCACAAGGATGGTATCAGAGTAGCAAGATACAATAAAAACTTCCACTGTTGATTTGGTAAATATTTAAAGAGCTATTCACTGACAGTATGTATTTGACAGCTCTCCTACTGTATCAGTTCATAAAAGTTTTATTAAGCCATTGTGTTGCTTCTGTGGGAATCCTTTAAACAGGAAATGTTTCCAGGTGGCAAATTTTAAATGAAATAAAATGCATTCTTTAGCATTAAAAGCCACGCAGAACCCAGGAGATCAATGTGGACTTGGATCAAGGTGCCAACAAGAAGCTGAGATGGATGAGGGAAAGAAAGATGATGTAGAAGACAGCAGAAAGGAGACAGAACATGAAGATCAAGAAGAGGAAGATTCATACAGCTTTCACAACAGTCCTGACAATTTGTATGCCAGCATACCTGATGACCTCAAAGAGAACAGAAGAGGCTGTTTTTCCTGTAAGGGGCCACCCCCTCCTCCCCCTCAAAATCTACCTGGCATCCTAAGACAGGACGATCTGCACAATTTAGCACAAGGTATGATCTTGGGAGGAAAATAACCCCAGGTACAAACATGTGCAAGTGTAGACTAGGTGCTGCTGTAGAGATTATGTTTGATTACTTCTTCTAGCAGTGGTAGCTGGGCAGTATGGTCCTAAATTTGCAAAGCAAGCATGTGCACATGAACTTTGCCACATCAAGATCTTCATGACCAGGTATGTCAGCTTATACTGTGATATGGACTGCTGGGTTCAGGTTTCAGGTTTTTGCCATACTGCACATCTCAGAGAGCTGCCAAATAATACATGATGCATTGGATTTACAAGAGAGGCTTGAAACAAAGATTGAGCTTGTATTTTTGTCAAGTTAACTCAAGCATTTACCCTTTAAAAATATTAAATATTATCTTGATTTAATACAGCTTGGAATTTCATAGGTAGAATTAATAGAAAGTGACTGTATGGAGAGATTCACCATGTTAAAAGTATTAAACACATTTGATTTAATACAGCTTGGAATTTCATAGGTGGAATTAATAGAAAAGGACTGTGCAGAGAGAGGTAACATAGTATTTTATAGTATTTTAATACATTTTAGCCTATGTTATGGTTAGAAATAAGAGGCTATATTGTGTTGCAGAATGAAAAGTGAGAGAGAAAATGTGACCTGTAATAAAATGCTTTGCCCTTTTTTTTTCTTTCCTTTTTGTTTAAAGTGCTTCTGCCCCAGAGTAAAAACCTCTTAGTATTGTAGTTTGATTCAAGTGATGAAAAGCCCAAAATACTATTTGTATCTGTTTCAGAAAGGATGATTATAATTTTTTCTTATTGAGAAAAGTATGCAAAAGAATTTGAGCTTAAATACCAGACTTAAATAGTCACATAGGGTGAAAAAACCCAGCTTATTTGTCACGGACACTACTGATAAGCGTGCACACAAATTGCTTCTCAGTTTCTCCACTGCTTGTTACAGTTAACTCTGTTTTTAAATGTGGCATAACCTATTAAAGTCGTAAATTACATCACCAAGCACTTTGAAGTTTACATAAGTAGATCAAAATAGCTTTCTAGCCTTATAGCCTGCTATAGGTAGGGTTTTGTCCTGTTTTCTGCTGTGAAAGAAAAAGCTGGTGTATGCAGGAAGTCTAGGTGGATTCTAAGAGAAAGAGGGGCAGAATAAAAGTAATGTTAAAGGTGCAGTTTACTTCCCACAAAATACTCAACTGCAGCTATGTGTGCATAAATGAGGAGTCAGGTTTGGCATACAGGATTTGTTACTGTGGGTTTGATATAAATGCCTGTCTTGGTCACATTACTACTTGATGGTATAGCCACATGAGAGCTACTCCCTCTCTGCCAAACACCGGCTGTCTGTATGTGGGTACCAGCAGAGAAAGTTTCTCAGCTACGTTGTGTCCTGTGCTGAATCCTGTGCTGGTGAGGAAGAGTTTGTCTAAAAGCACTTCTGTGTGAATAGTTCATTTAAAACACGCTGTGAATTTTCCTGAGAGTTAGCCTCAGTTTCGTCATTGGGGAGTGGGGTGGGGGCTATCAGAATTCCTCTAAATGAGGATGGTGCTTGCTTTCAAAGAGGAGCTCTTAGGAGTCATTGCGACGTATTTTTAGTCAGCCACAGTTTTAGGTGTTGCTGTGGAATACGTAAAAGGCAAGTCTCCTCTTCGTGAAATCTGTTTTGGCAGCGGCATTAGAGTGCCCCCAGTGGGAGTTGAAAGGAAGAATACCCGACAGAGAAAGAAACAGAACTTTTATGGCAACGTGGAAACAAAATATTTTTCATATTTAATATGACAGGTGTATCAATCCCACTTGTTGTTTTAAAGCATTTTTGCATCTCAGCCAGAATATCTGTTGACAGTACATATTAATAATACATCCCATTTATACATGACACATCCCATTTATAAATGTATCTCACTTACAAAGATTGTTTAGCTCCCCTGAACCCATAAACAGATAAAACAGTTCTTTAAATAGCGGCCAAAGGATTGAAAACACCAGTAGTGACCACAGCCTAGTTTAGCAGATACACATTTACAGGCAGTAGATCACAACATGAGGAAAACGTAACTCAGTACAAGAATTTTCAGGCAGGTCTACTGTTTTTGTATGAAAGACGGGTAATCAGCACAAGGAAGTTACAGACATTTACAGGAACACCAACCTCAGTAACAGCTTCTAAATCTTACCATTTGTGGTGGTTTTAAAGACAAATTAAAACAAATCCAGGTACTGGGAAACTCTTTGATTCCTTTTAATGCTGTAAAATGTAAAATCTAAAGGAAAGCAACTTCCAAGTAGTTGTACTATGAAATACATGAAATATAGGTAGTATAGAGAGTCAGGGAAGTTACTGGGGGAGTTAGATAGTCTTAGCATAGATTATAAGGGGTCATAAATTTCATTTACACTGTAAGGGGCTTTTAAAGTTTTTTTTCACCTTGTCCTGCAGTACATCTTTGTAAAGCCCTCAAAACAAGTTGGGATATCAAAGATATAGGAAAGACAAAATCCAACATCTTCTAAAATAAGTTTCAATTCTTAAGTCATTGTTGCAACAGCTATCAAATTGTGTGACTTTCCAAAATGCCACAGGAACCACTTACGTGGCTTCACCATTAAAGAATATGTTTGCATGACTCTTGCAGGAGCAACAGGGGCACTCGGTATTTCTTTTAAATAAGCCCATTTATTTTGTGGCTAATAGCCAAGCATCTGCTTTTGATAATCCAATGTGAAATCATGAGGAGGCCCTGAAGTTGGAATTAGTCCTTTGGGGCATCCTCTCTTCTGACTTAGATGATCAGAAGCCTCTGAAAATCAGAGTGCTTTAGCTGAGAAGTGAAATGAGGTCTCTGAGATACTTTAGGAAACTATAAAGCTTTAAGTCCTAATCTCTTTTCTTTACCCTATGTATGGAACACAATTCCTTGCTTTTTCAGAGAGGAATTTTGTGGAGGACAGAAGTGAAAGAGAATGTGGTGGTGGATTCATAACGGCACGCTACAGAGAAGACCAAGATACATGCGAGAGAGATGGCGAGGAGGAAGACCCGTACACTTTGGTGAAACTGGATGAATCTCTGTATGATTTCGTACTGGCTGAAGAGGAGGAGGAGAAAAGGAAAGAACGCAGGTCATTTATCATGAACAGGCCACCAGCCCCTGCCCCTCGTCCCATGTGTTCACTAGTCAGGGATGAGAACACTCCCTATATAGTACAAGGTTAGTGCTGCTGCTTTGTAAATATTTGCTGGTAGAATACAGATGTGTCTATTCTATTTGATGAATAGTAATTTTAAAAGGCTAAGATCCTGTTCAGTTACTTTCAAACCAAGATATCGGTTGATTCAGTCAACCTATTCTCACCTTTCAAATGAGCTGAGAACATCTCTAACTAATGTTAATTTTCAATTTGCATCTCAGATAGCATCACTTTTTTGCTTTAATTTTACAAAAATTGTGATGGAAAATTTAAGAATCGCTGGGCTAGCTATGAGTGTGTCTGTTCTTAATGGTGAGATACAGAATGTGCTATTTGAATAGCCTATCAGTTCCTATCAGTTTGTCAAAACTTTTTTGCTTAACTCTGAGAAAGATTGTAGTAGGTTTTTTGGGGGGATTTTTTTTTCCCCTGATGAGAGCGGTAGGGAGAAATGGGAGTGTGAGAGCTCTTCTTTCACATATCCTTTCTGCAATGTATGGCTAGAAATGGCCACCTGAGGAAGGATTGTGTCCTTTTACCATTTCTGTGAAAATGGGGGGACCTTTTTGAGCTTATTCATGGAGAGGTAAAGCTGAAAGAGATTTTTTTATCATGTGGTCCAGTTCAGACTCAAGCCAAATTTCAAAATAACAAAAGTAATTTCTGTGAACCTACTGCAGAGATCTCTGTGTAAGCCCCCAAATCCATACTGCCTGCATTTCCAGCCTCTTCTACAAAAACCTGCCATGTAATAAGAATATGCATAAGAATAAATGGTAGAAAACCAGGCTGAGAAAGGACACCAGTAGATTGCTTACTCCATCCAGCACATGCTCTGCACTAAAAGAGGATTAATATTACCCAAATCATTCTGCCAAACACAGAGGAGCACCTCCTTTTCTATGCCTATTTCAGTCAGTGATTTATTTTATTCTTCTAGCTAGCTCTCTGCCTCCAGGCTGTATAACTCCAGGTGAGGGCCAGAATGTGTAGGCTAATGCATTCATCATTCAGTTGCTCTTTCTTCAGTAGGTTCAGGAGGTATAAGGATAAATCGTAACAGTAGTTAAAGTGTAATCCAAGAATGGATGTATACAGGGGGCCTGTTAGAACTACAAAAGTCCTGGAATGGTCGCTTTTACTAAGATTGCTAGAGCAGCGTCTCATATCTTCCTCCTCCATAATAATAGACAGGCCAGTGACTTGAAAACCCTTACTGTGAAGATAAATTATTTGGGAGATTGCTTTTACTGTCTTTTATTGCACTAGAGTGTTTCTGCTTTGTCTACCCTAACTGTTCACTAAAGAAGAGACTATAGAGGAACTGCTCTGATGGGACCATAGTTCTTTTACGCCAGATATATATATAGATAGATACATATACACACACCCCCAAGGTTTTTAGCTTTGCTTTTATAAGCAGGTAGTGGTAGACAAATTAGTTTCCTGTTGTTCTGTGAAATCAGCCTCTGGGTCAAGTTCATTTACTTACACCATACATGAGAAAAGTGGAAGTACTTCAAGAAAGCTTCAGTTGGCGCCTCAGACTTCTGTTTTGCCTGGCCATCCTACTGGTTCCAGATCTGGAGTTTCTCAGTCTCCTGTTTTGTGCACTATCTCTCACTGAGAGAGATAGTGAAATGTTAGACAGAAGTGATACATCTTCAGCTGAAAGATTTTTCTTGCGGCTTGGGTTGCCAATTTTTCTCCTCCTCCGCAGTGGTTTAAAAAACTCTGTCCAGTCCAGCAGTATCCCAGTTTCCAATTTATTATATTAAAACTGCTTATAATCAGAAAAAAAGATTATTTCACTGTAAGAACCAGAAAATTTCACTCCAGTCCATCATTAAAATCTGCATGTGTTTTCATCCATTGCTTTATAAAAGAATCGAATCACTGTAGAATAAAATTACTCTGGCTAGTGCATATACAAATTTTTCATCTCTCAAATTAATGATAGTTTCAGGTTTTGTTATCATACATTATGTTAAAAAGAGCATTGCAGAAGTTGCAAAGCCAAATAAACAAAAAGTTAGAATTGAGGTAATTTTGCTGTCTTACTTCTTTCTCCATGCCACAAACATTACAATTCTTAAATGTGTATATACATGTATCCACGTAAGTCCTTAAGTATACAGCCACATGCTGCTATTTATCACAGATACTTTGTTTCATCTGTTGTTTAAAGTGGGTGAGCATAAGATGCAAAATTCTTCATTTTTTTTTCATTCCTATTTTTGTTTAAAATAAAATTCGTGCCTGCCCTAGGTCCCAGTGTGTTGTTTCAGGCCCTCCTGTGATAAACCCTTGGATTTTTCTGGATTGATTTTTTGGATCTCCGGTATGAAGTAACTAAGATGCAATTCCTAAGACTAACAGTATTGGATAAGGTTGTACCTATTGAAAGCAGAGATTCCATTGATTTCATGGCCACTACGAGTGCTCCAAACTTCAAAGTAAATCATGAGTGTGTCTAGTCAGCACCCTCATGTCCTGGATTCACCAGCCTGATTGCTGACTGAAATGACTCATCTGGGGTTATGCTGGGGCTGTATTGGAGAGAGAAGCCCTGTTCTGCAGAGCAGCTTTTAGTTACTTAACAGAGGCATCCTTCCCTCCTCTTTGTTCTCCTTCCATTCAGTAAATACCTTTTAACTTTTAAAACAAATTAAATATTCCTGTAAGAAGCAGGTTGTCTTCACTGCACAGTTCTGGTTGATCTTCAGAACTGTTCGCTTCTGGTGTCGAGTAAGGTGCAGGTCCTATGGGAAAAATGGGTTTAGAGAATGGAGCAGGATGCACAGAGGAGGGCTGTGTTAAGGCTACACAGTCACCCACGACTGATCCCCATGTACTTGGGGAGTTCATGGAAAGAACAAGTTTCATGCCCCAAGGATCACAGGGGCTGTTGTGATAGCACCGTGCAGAGATGCAAGAAGAGAATTTTTCTTGCCCTTTATGCACCCACAGAGATGATGGGCTTATTTATTGGCAAAAAAAAGCATAAGCATTGCATAGCAGAAATGGCTTTTGCTTTTTGGCTTGCACGCTTGGTGCCTCCTTTTTAATTTGTTTTTTGAATCCATCAGGACAAAATTAAGTGGCTGAATTCGCACGAGGGTTTTCACCACACACTGAAGTCCATGAAGTTACAAAAGAGTATCTTCTCCTTTAAGTGAAAGTGGTGGGGTTTCCATGAGAACAGCATAAAAGAATGTGAGCAAATAGCCCTCTTCCTAATGAGTAGCTTTCAAATAGATGGAAGCTCAAGTATATACTAGGCAGAAAGCCTGCTCCCTGTAGGCTTACCCACTTGGTGCTCTGCAGAATAAGATAGCAGAACTGTTGATCTATAGAAAACAAACGTGGAACTTTACAAGTTCGTTTTTTCGAGTCTCTTTCAGAGCAGGATCTGCACTTTAAAACCTAGTCAGTAGGCACTCATGATGCAAGCTGTCATAACTGAACTACCACAATATATGGTTTGACCAGCTGACCTGAATTTGCGACGAATTCTGGGAAACATGAGTGAGTTGAAATATATAAAACAGGAACGTTCTAATTGCTTTTACTCTGTTTCATTTATTCTATTTTCAAATTTTAATGAACATGCAAACTACTGTATTGAACACTGCTAAACGTACTGCATCTTTAACAAACAGAGAGCACATTCAGACCACTGCAAGAATTCTGCCTTCTGTGTGAAAGGCTCATCAACCAATGGAGCTGCAAATTGGTGCCATATAGCTTGTTGTCCAGATTGTGTGACTCTTAGCGTGCTCCCTTTCCATTCCTCAAGTGCTTAGTATTCCTTTTTAGGTTATTTCAGTGTTTTCTCAATCATGTGCTGCCAAAACAACTGTTAAATAAATGTATGAAGGTGTTGCACTTTCAGTTTACAGTGCAGTTTTAATTTTCCCTGTTGAGACCAGATTTGATTGAGCTGGAAACCAAAGTCCCTGGTGGATCTTAGGACAGGTGGATGAGTTTCTATAATGCCTCCCTCCCATTCCTGACCTCCCAGGACTACCTCAGGGCTTAAGGATTACGTTACTGTCCTGGTTTGATCATTTACCTCTTTATCAGGGACCACCAGTATGAGAGAGGCTCTCTGCAGCAAGGACACCTGTCCTACCTACAACAGCTTAAATGAAATTTCATATGCACTATTTCTTTGCAAGCCTCTCACAAATCCCTGAAGGAATGCGTTTCCCTTCTGTGCACTGGAAATGTTTTACTATTTAAAGATAGCTGTCTGGGGGACTTCACACTAGGGTTAAAAGTTAGAAGTGGAAAAATATGTTTCCCAGGTACTATCCCACAAGAAAATAGCTTTCTCATTGCTCCTCAGAATCAGAAGATATGCAGAAGTAGCAGCAGCCAGTGAATATTTGTAGGTAGGCAGAATATCTCATATACAGAATAGACAACATAAATGAATTGAAAAAACAAAACCCAGAACAGATCTGTTAGTGTCTTGGAAACTTACCAGGCTGCTTACTGGGAACCGTAGTGATTGCATCTTGAGTTAGTAATTCTTATTATGCACGTTGTTTAACTGCTGTAAAGCAGGGGTTTCCAAAGTGTAGTCTCATGCAAAGTGCAAAACATTTATGTCCCACAGAGGGATTTTTTAGTACTTTCCTACAGTGAGTATAAAGTACTGCAGTGCAGATGAATTTCATTATGTATCCCCAAGTTAAGGGTGTTTTTCCATGAATAAAATACTAGGAACCACTGCTCAGCTGTCTTAGAGCACTTAAACTGTTTTTACAGACCTGGCTGGGAAGTGGTAAACCAGCGTCATCCACTGTGTTCATTCCATCAGATTTTTTGCTATCTTGACTTCGGTGGATTGAAACATGTACTGAATAAGGGGCACAGAGAGAAGATATTTGTCTTGGCTGAAAAGCAAACTGTTCTAAATAGCATATTTCTGGTAAATACAGAGTCTTCCCCTTTTTTCCTTTTCTCTACAGAAGAAACAGGACTGCAGAAGTATATTCGGGTTTTACAGGCTGGGGCAAATATTCTTGAGTATATCGCTCGAGTCCTTCCAACTTCTATGATCCACTAAGTTAAATTTCTGATAAGAGCAACAGTGGGGAAGTTCTCTGCATTGTGTGTGGCACAGCAAGCATTGACACCGCCTTCTGAATGGCTTCTTAAACTAACCACCAGTACCTATTCTTCTCCCTCAGTTTTTACCCCTCCCATAAGAAGGGTTCTGGTATTACTTTTATTATCTTGCCTCAGTGTAGGGGAGTTGTCTCTGTGTAGTCTCTTGAGGTCCCTCCCTGACCAAGGTTGCTGGAGTTGTAACAGATCAGAGCTCATATTTGACAGACTGAGAATCTCACTGCAAATTGGGAGGAGAATTGCTGGTGAGCATAAGTTTATTTTTGGACTAATGTTTTCACATTGTCATTACACTGGTTTTAAAGTCATTTTCCTTTTGGTCTGAGAAAATGGGGTTTGTCAATCTCAACTGACTAATTATGTGGCTGTGGAAGGCAGAGGCTGACAACAGCCTGTGTAAGTTGTGACCGGTGGGCGTGATGCTGTGGTTCAAAAACTCGGGCGGGATGCATTGGGCCACTGCAAATAACGGAGCAGCATGGCAGTTTGGTGTTACCACAAGTGCATTTGACATCATCTAGTTTTTATTCTGCTGAAACAACTGTTGCGGGTTCTCGTAAGTGTCTTGAGTGTCAGACAGCACATCTAGAACAGATCAGAACTTACGTACCGGTTTAGATGTGGTCACTGCTTTTCTGACACCAGTGCAGTTAAAAACTGGCCAGTCATTTTCCCCTTGCCTCGTACCAGTGTAAGTGCATTCAGACACCTGTGCTACCGTGACAGGACAGCTTCTGGGACTTCAGCCTTTGTCACCTTGCACAGCGTAACACAGCCCAGCCATCCCTTCTCCCCAGTGCTTTGACCTAACGAGACCAGAGTCACGAGGCATGCTGATACACTTTTGTTCTGTGCTCAGCTGTCTCAGAAAAATAAAGAAGTCCATACTGTTTACAGTATCCCGTTTCCATGGTTGAGTTCATGTTAAGAATCACTAGACTTTTTTGGTTTAATTTTAAGTATGTGAACTAGTTTGCTTAAATTTTAGGGGCAGTCCTTTATCATCTCTCAGAAAATGTTGGTTAGCATTGCATTGGTAACATCTGCCTAGTCCTCATGCTGAGTGATGGTCAGCGTGTCGGCAAACAACACAAGACAAAAGGGAAATGAGATCTAAAATAATGGGGAAAAAAATGAACGAACATCTGCAGAGTTCTCATCTCCAGAATAATATGTGTATTATATTCCTTCCTTTGTATTCTCTGTGTATTTATCATCCCTTGCTGTGCTACATCTAATTTACAATCTAAATCAATGTGCACACAGTTTAAGTGTTAAAATGTTTAAATAACGGGGAAAATAGAGTGGGCAAAGATAGGAGTCTCTCCCTGCAACATATCCCAAGTAGCAATTCACCCCTCCTTCTGCATTCTTCTATTAATCATGAGTTAATTGTGTAACAATTCTAAAAAGAATGAAGCAAAAAACCTACTAAGAAGGAAGAAGCTTACAAACTCACTGTAATTTGCAACTGAGCTGAGATGTGTTAATAAGTGCAACCCTAGTGTATTAATTAATTTGCATTATCACTTAACCTTGTGTTCCTATAAAGATTTTGTTCCCCTGGATTTTCATTTTGAATGTTTCCTAAATTAAACAGTCATGGCGATAGTAATTTTGTTTGGAACATCAGCTCAATGAAGCTGATGGGTAAATGCATCTTGAATTGCCCCAAGCAAACTGAATTCAAATTAGTGATATTTATTGATTGGGGGGTTTTCCACTGTGTCTTTTCTCTTTTGCGTTTGTTCTGCTGGAAAAGTTGAGTAAGTAGGTAGGTATTAGGTACAATTAGCTCACATTCTCTTCCAGAGGATAAGTTCTTTGGTCTGGTTTTATTTTAATTGCTAGTGAATAGTGGCAAACTGTTGTTGATTTTTAGAGGTGACGCTGCTAATACAACAAATCAGGCAACATTGCTCGTAGTTTAGATGGGTGAAGTAAAATGTAGACTAGAAACCATATCTTGGTTGATCATTGCCTCTTACCTGATATGAGTTGTCCTCTCCTATATTGTAACTGTTTCCGCATTTCAATTGCCTATGTTTCTAATTATCTCACTTCTTACTGGCGTAACACTAAGCAATTTTTGAAATGTCATAGCGCATCTATGATTCCTTACCATTACAGCTTTGTGTTAGAACCTCAATTAATTTTGAAAATCAAATTCCTGTTCTTTTTGTCAACCTGCCTTTACTGTAAAAAATTTCATTCTCTCTTTCTAGACGCTTTATACTCATCACAGTTTCTTGCACAGTGTGTGACTAAAATGCTCTTCTTGGTACAAAACTATACACATGAGACTTAGATTTAAAATGTTTCTAGCCCTTCTGTTTGTGGTGATAACCATGACAATATTAACCCTGTTTCAAGCCTCATAACGTTATTTATCTGCATGTGCAGACAGCCTGAAACAACATCTGTAGCTATTCTGATTGAGATAAAAAAGGCAACTTAGAGTTCCTTGGATCCCACTCACTTTCCATGCCTTCTCTTAAGGATTTTCCCAGAGTTCTACATATTTGCTACAAAATTTGTGTTTTGTCACACTTTTAAAATGTTGTTTTCTGGTTTGATGTCCTATTAGAAAATATTGCAGTAGTGTCTTACTCTCAGAGTTTCCTTTACTGGAGAAATACAGAGGTCACATTACATTCCTTAAAAGTGATCTTATACCTAAGACATAAAAATTTATTTAGGGCATGCAAAGGACTTCATCTGTGTCCTGTAGCAACTGAAGAGAGGAGAGGAGAGGAAATAAAATGGAATTACTTATTAGTTCTCTCAGCCTCCTTTAATTCTGAGAAACTGAGAGGAGATACATTGTAGACAAAAATTATATAGCATGTATTGGGTTGGGACATTTAATCTGTAGATTTTGACCTACAAGCATCTATGGGTATTTTAGCCAGTCACAATGTGATTAAAAATTCAAAAGGACTTGCCTTCTAATTATGCAGATATTACTGGAGGGCACACATAAAGCAAAAAAGTGTAGTAGAAGTACTGCAACTTTTAAATCAGATTATCTATGGCAGAGAGGCTCTGAAAAAAAAATAATTTTTTTATTTCTTCCTCAGCTGAAGGTCTGTGGCATTCTGACACTTAAAAAACCTGCTATTAATTGCTATTGGTTTACTGAAGGACTATTAACTTTATCTTCCATAAGAAATAAGGGAGCGTATCCCTGTGCAAGATTAACTGTTTCTTTAATTCCACTACGGTATTCAAGCAGTTTGTAAGTAATTAGAATGTGGGAATTAAAGGGTAAATTGCTAGAGACTTCCCTAAACCTGTGGCAGTCGTGCAGTGGTGTATGCATATGTCTTTCCAGGCATTCCAGAAACAGAAATTTGTTTTCATTGACCTCACCCACTGAGGTCTTGCTGAATACTGAGTACTTGCTGCCAACTAAAATCATTTCCGCAAGATGCGGCATGTAAAGTGGTTTTGACAATTTTACGTTGAACTGTAAGAGTAATTCCATTTCTGATTACGCCAACATTGCAAAACTCAGCAGAAATTTCAAAGCACATCAATTAAAGTGCTTTCCAATCAGGGACATTGTTGAGTATATCCCTTCTCCTCCTCACGCAGTAAAATTAGAGCTGCCTGCATTACTTCTGTGTTCTGGTTTACTTTAATTTCTTCTTTAAAAAGAGAATACTATTTCAAGTATAGAAGGAAACACTGCAACCATATTTAGCAGGATTCTTCGAGAATTACAGAGAAAAGTTATTACAAAAGTTAAACTTTAACGGTGTTAGGCTGGAGCTAGGGACATAACATCCACAGACTCTGCTGCCTGTATAGTTCTTCTAGTCTCTCCATTTAGCCTGAGAACATTTTTAAGGAACATCAAGTCCCCAGCTGTTTTCATTCATCATCACCTTCCATACAAGCCTACTCAGGAGTTAGCTGGAGACTTATTCTGCAGTGTAGAAAATACACCCTCAGGAATCGCTCCTTCCTCACCTCTGCATGTAGCACGCACAGAGTTTAGATCTCACAGCAGACTTTAGCATCCATTTTACAAGTTCCCCTGAGAGAAGTGGATACATCATACAAGGCAGGCTGAGCAGGCCAAGGTCCACTCAGTTTCCCAGGTCAGCAGGAGCAAGAAGCCAGGACTCTGGGTACCCTGCGGAGCGTGTCTGCTCTGCCACTTGAGCAGAGCTCCGTTGTTCTGGGCCTTGGCCCCTGCGCGAGTCTTTGCTCCATTGAACTGGCACCCTTGCTGCATTGCAGTGATGTCAGGAAGATTACTTAGTGGAAGGAATTATTCTAGTTATCAGGTTTTTTAGCTAAAAACAGAACTGAGACTTCAGAGGGAAAGCCTATATGGCAGTAGCTAAGTCGGAAGCCAAGCAGTTCCCACCTTCTGGGTTTTACATACGCTGCCAGCAAAAGTTTGACTGCAGCTTTTCAGGGCATGCCCAGGCTGGCTGTACTCCAGCCACCTCACAGGAATGGAGATGATGGGCTATGCTAGTGGAACAAGTGATCATGCTTTGCTGTTCCTGGTGCTTAAATAGACAAAAATGTACGCAAACTCTTTCTTAAGTAGTGTCATCATTCTCACCAAGTACTATTGTTTTTTCTGCCTTAGCTTTCCCCATAAAAGAAGAAACAGGCTACAGTGTCTGCACCATGTGAAGAAAACTCCAAAATCTAGCTGTTTTTTCGAAACAAGTACTCCATTAATGTGATAAGTCTGGTTTATTTTCTTCAAAGCTTCTTGTCATGGTATCTGTAATATCAGTAATTCTGCCATTCTGTGCAGCAGAACAGTTTTTCAAGTAATTAACATTAGACTGACAAGTGGGTTGAGAAGTACTTCTAGGCTAGAACAAGAAATTTATTCCAGCCTGCTTTCTGAGCCTACTTCCTTCATTCAGGAAGTGTGATGTTCTTTATTACAATTTTTCACCAACTTCCTTTTATTATTAATTTTGTTGTAGTGTTCCAGCAAAAGGCCACCCGAGTGCCCGGTGACAACAACAGGACATACTGCAGGAAGCCCGGTAAGGAATTTAATTTAGCTCTTTATCTGCTTTGATGCTTTTCAGTAGAACTAGTAAGAGATTTGCTGTGACTTGATTGTGACTGATTTAGTATCTATTTTCCCACATACCATTTATATCCTTAATGGTATTGCAGCATTAAGAGATCAGATTAAGGAAAGAAAAATAAAAGTTAGTCTTGTGGAAAAGATTTGTAGAGTCAGGTTACTTTATGCTCTGCTCTTTCCATTCTCCATTGTGATTAAGACCAAGAAAAGGAAGGGCAGGAGGGCTCAGCTGTGCACTAATTCCAGCCATGGAAAGGCAGCAGCATGGGGAGCAACTTGCTTACCCCAAGATCCATGTAAAAATGAATTTCTTGTGACAGTTCAGTTGTTACTTGAGTTGTAGCACATCCAAATGTTGCTACCATAAATTCCATTAATGGTACTCTAAAATAATTGACAATGTTACGTACGAAATGAACGAACACTGAGTGAAGATTTTTTCCTCCTTCTTTTAACAAGCAGCAGGTCAGGACAGCATATAAGCATCTGTTGCTGCAGCAGGGAACTGCAGTCTCCAGTGCAACTGGTAATATTTCTTATGAATGCTAAACCACTTAGGAAAAGATTACAGGACCTTCTAGCTCTTACTATGTTAGAATATTGGTAGCATACCTCTTGTAACCAACCTAGTGGCCTTTTGTGATGGAGCAACTACATCAGTGAACAAGAGAATAGCTACCAGTATTGTCTACCTGGACTTCTGTAAGGCCTTTGACATGGTCCCCCACAACATAGAATCATAGAATCACAGAATTGTTTAGGTTGGAAAAGACCCTCAAGATCATGAAGTCCAGCCATTAACCTAGCACAGCCTAGTCCACCACTAAACCACATCCCTAAGTGCCACATCTATGCATTTTTTAAATAACTCCAGGGATGGTGACTCAACCACTTCCCTGGGCAGCCTGTTCCAATGCTTGACCACCCTTTCAGTTAAAGAATTTTTTAACATCCAGTCTAAACCTCCCCTGGCACAACTTGAGGCCATTTCCACCTTGCTACAACCTCCTTTCAAGTAGTTGTACAGAGCAGGAAGGTCCCCCTGAGCCTCCTTTTCTCCAGGCTAAACCACCCCAGTTCCCTCAGCTGCTCCTCGTAAGACTTGTGCTCCAGACCCTTCCCCAGCTCCGTTGCCCTTCTCTGGACACGCTGCAGCACCTCAGTGTCCCTCTTGCAGTGAGGGGCCCAAAACTGAACACGGGATTCAAGATGCAGCCTCACCAGTGCCGAGTGTAGAGGGACAATCACTTCCCAAGTCCTGCTGGCCATGGCCACAGTATCTCAGACACAAGCCAGGATGCTATTGGACACCTTGGCCACCTGGGCACACTGCTGGCTCATGTTCAGCCTACCAGTCCCCCCAGCTCCTTCTCGGCTGGGCAGCTTTCCAGCCACCCTTCCCCAAGCCTGTAGCGTTGTGTGGGGTGGTTGTGACCCAGGTGCGGGACCTGGCACTTCTCCTTGTGGAGCCTCATACAATTGGCCTCGGCCCGTCAATCCAACCTGTCCAGATTGCTCTGATCCTGTCCTCAAGCAGATTAACACTCCTGCCCTGCAACTTGGTGTCATCTGCAAACTTACTGAGGGTGCATTCAATCTCCTTATCCATACCTCTCTCTAAATTGGAGAGATATTGATTTGATGAATGGACTGTTCAATGGATGAGGAATTGGTTGGGTGGTTGCATCCAGAGAGTAGTGGTCAGTGGCTCAATGTCCAGATGGAGATCGGTGACAAGTGGTGTCTCTCAGGGGTCCATACTGGGACCAGTATATCATCATCAATGACACAGTGGGATTGAGTGCATCCTCAGCAAGTTTGCAGACAACCCCAAGCTGAGTGGTGTGGTTGACATGCCTGAGGGACGGGATACCATCCAGAGGGATGTGGACAAGCTCAGGAAGTGGGCCCATGTGAACCTCATGAGGTTCAACAAGGCCAAGTGCAAGATCCTGCACCTGGGTCAGGGCAACCCCTGGTATCAATACAGGCTGGGGGATGAAGGGATTGAGAGCAGCCCTGTGGAGAAGGACTGGTGAGGGTACTGATGGTTGAAAAGCTGGACAGGAACCAGCAGTGTTCGCCTGCAGCCCAGAAAGCCAACCGTATCCTAGGCTGCGTCAAAAGAAGCATGGCCAGCAGGTTGAGAGAGGTGATTCTGCCCCTCTGCTCTGGTGAGACCCCACCTGTAGTGCTGTGTCCAGCTCTGGGGCCCCCAACAGAACAAGGACATGGACCTGTTGGAGCAGGTCCAGAGGAGGGACAGAGAAATGGTCAGAGGGCTGGAGCACCTCTCTATGAAGACAGGCTGAGAGAATCAGGGTTGTTCAGCCTGCAGAAGAGAAGGCTCCAAGGGAGACCTTATTACAGCCTATGAGAAAGATGGGGACAAACATTTAGTAGGGCCTGTTGCAATAGGACAAGGAGTAATGGCTTTAAACTGAAATAAGGTAGATTTGGACTAGATATAAGGAAGAAATGTTTTACAATGAGGGTGCTGAAACACTGGAACTGGTTGCCCAGAGAGGTTGTAGATGCCCCATCCCTGGAAACATTCACAGTTAAGTTGGACAGGGCTCTAAGCAACCTGATCTAGTTGAAGATGTTCCTGCTTACTGCAGGGGCTTGAACTAGATGACCTTTAAAGGTCCCTTCCAACCCAAACCATTCTGTGATAAAACAGAGTTTTTATGGGTCTGAGAAATACACACATGCATACCTGTTTTGCTGATATGAAAAATGCAGTTTTATCTAAACTAGTCTGATTTCCAATTAATTCTCTCAGGTGGAAGCATTAGGGTCAGTACACCATCAAAACAGAAACAGTTCGCCGAGATTCATGCCTAGCATGTGCTCGTATGATCAAAAGGAAGGAACGGGAGAAGCCACAGCAGCTCCTTATTAGTTTCCTTAGTGTATTTCCCTTTGCACAGTCCTTCCTCACTTAAAATGAAGATATTGGTGCACAACACAGAAAAACGGAGCTAAATCATACCGACAGTTTCAACTTTTCCCCTGGCTGCATTCCCTGTGCAGTGCAACAGGTGCTTTATGGCACCTTTGCAAGAGCCTTATAGAGGGCAGGGAGAGCCCTGCTTCACGGTGGCTCATGCGTTCTGGATCGGCCATTTCAGTATCAGTATCCTGGCGATATGTGGTGCTACACCTCCTTGGGCCAAGCTGTGACTGATCACACACGTCTCCTTGTCGTTTCCCTTCAGCTGGGCACCTGTATCATAACCTCGAGGAGGGACTGGGTTGTAGTCCTAGTGGTTTTCTTGTCACTGCAATGTATTTAATAATTTGGGGTAGGGAAATCAAGTGAAATTTCAATATGCTTTCTGACCAGATTTCAGGCCCAGCTTTTGAGAAATGTGTGAAGTTGGAGAAGGAAGGGGAAAAAAAGGCACTGTGGATATTATTTGTCTTAACATAGCAACAATTTCCTTTAAAAAGTCAGTAACAGCTTTAGCGGTAGAAGGAGTACTGACTGACACTAATGGAGAACCCGTGGATCAGGACAATAGTAATGAATGAAAAGTCTAAGATGCTACTCTGCTGCCAAAGAGTAATGGTAAAACCCTCACTGATTTGTTAAATTTCTCTCATTGAAATAAACAAACAAACCAAAAACCCAGTAAAAAAACTACAGAAAGAGGAAAAGGGAGGGAGGGAGCCACCCTGAAGACTGTGTTTTTATTGATGTCCAATTATAAAATCACTGCTTACATGCCTTTGTCGAAAAAAGTGTTTTCGTCATAAAGCAAAACAAATGAAATGGGTTAATAATATTTTCTCTTTATCTTTCTACATTTTGTACCAGCACACAGAGGCCACACTGACACAGTAATTGATAGCACTGTGAAACACAACATCCCTGCTGAACAGGAAGAACTCATCCACTTGCAGGAACAGGTGAAAAAGGGGGCAATTTCTGTGGATGAAGCGCTCGACAGATTTAAACAGTGGCAGAATGAAAAGCAGATACTACAGTCTACTCAACAGGTATGAGTCTGAAATTTATGTTTCTTGACAGGAATCTTGATCAGAAGTTCCAAAAACAAACGCTTGTATTTTGGCTCCTAGATATGAGGGCAAAAATAAGAGTCATGATTTATATACCCATCAGCTCCCAAGGAACTTGCTGTGTATGGTTCTGAATCTTCTAGATACCCATTTCCATGGTGGTTTGATTTACTTGAGAGGTTTTCTGAATTTATTTCGCCTAACTTCAGGTGCTGTTGCATTTGGTTAAAATCATGAGTTAATACGTTGCTCTTCTAAGCTTTCTGTTTTGAACTGCTATGTGACGCTTGGGTCTATGCATCTTTTATGAAACCACAAAACTTTCTGTAGCTGAACAAACCAAATGCACTATTGAACAGTGTCAGCTACCAGAAACATAACTATATCAAGCATACATTGTTAATATATATTGACTTGCACCAGGCTTGATGCCTCTCTGGAAGTGTTGAATCTACTTAGTGAAATTCACAATTGTTAGCTGTGCTCTTCAGCTCCTTTATATTCAGCGTGTGGAGTAAAGTGAGGTGCATAAACCCAGGATTTACAAAAGCCTACGCACTGAGTCACTGAAAGAACTCCATCAAAGCTACAGCCTAAGGAGTAAGGCACGGTGAGGAGGTTTGTTAATTACTTCTAAGAAGACAGCTGGAGGAAGAGGTTATGCCCTCATTTTATATGAGGTTGTGCATTAACAAAAATATTTTCTTTGCATTTGGTAGAAAGAGGAAGAACCAAAGCTAGTCTGCTACTCTAGCCATGTGGAGTGGGAGAGCTCTCAGGTGCTGTCAACAAGGAGAGATTAAATGCTCTCTGTGTTTGCATTTAATGAAGAAATAGTGTGAGCTTTGTCGTCACAGTGCAACATGTCACAGCACAAGCGCAAGGCTTAGAACAGTTTAGGAGCCCAGTTCCCAGGCTGGGCACCAGCAGCACAGCACCAGCTGTTGGAAAACCGTGTGAGTGTGGTGGGCGTCCCCTTCCAAGTCTGCCTGTGGCCAGACAGGCTGGTGGAAGCTGCTGGTATTGCTCTGTCAGGCAAGGAGGAAGCTGATACAACTTAGTGCCGCTACCTTTGCATAGATTAGGGAAGTCTTTTTTTTTCTTGGTCAACTAGAAGATGCCTGTATTTCAAGGAGGATTTACTTGGCCTGTTTTCACTGCAGGGAAAAAGCTGCTTTCTAGGGGTGGTTTATACCCTGCACTGCGTGTGTGATTGCTCTTTGGGTTTGTACCATAGAAAAGTCTTTCACTATTACCCCAATGTGAGCAGATGAATTTACTTCATGCTGTCACTGCAGTTGTCTGGTCTTCACTGGGATTTCTGAGAAAAATTGCTTGTCCAAAGAAAAAAAATAAACCTCCAAGCTTCTTTAATCTAATGCCAGAATCTGTGTAACTTTCTGGTAGGAAAAAACTCCACAAGAGTTTTTAGGTATAAATGCTAAAATTAGTATTTACTTATAGCACATCATAGACATTTTTCATTCTTTCAACATTATTTTCCTGGAGAGGGAAGCTTGATCTTCAGAGTGCTAAAGAATCCAACTTTTTGTAGTTATTCGCTATTCCTACAGTAAATTTCCGTTACTGATTTCTGGTGCTGGTTTTACGCTTGTTTTTTACTAAAGGAAAAAGCATATCACCTTAGAGACCCCACTATTGGAAACAGACTAGAAAAGGAAAATCTGAATGGTAAAGTTGCACTTTCTCTGCCTTTCACTGAAGCCTGGAACTGTAAGCATACTGCAAAGGTCTGATCCAAAGCATAAGCAGACTTTTGGATCAGGCATTGAATTTATAATGAGCATTTTCCGTATCTGACCACATTCCAGTTATCTTAGTGTAATCAGTCTTCAGCAGGGTCAAGATTTCATCTCAATGATGAGCTCACTGAGAGTTAATGGGGCAGAAAGTTTACCAAGTCTTCGTGGCTCAGCTTTTCTGCAGCCCATTTCCTACTGCTTCATCACAGTTAGCGTAGGTGATTCCTTTAGAACAATATACTTGATGACTTCAGTATTTTATTTGTAAATCAGCTATCAATTTGCACTGGCAAATTCTTGATGAACTTTCCACTGTCACAGCAGTTTAGTATTGTGAGTCATTAATAAAAGCTGTACTTCTGGTCATCTGAGATGCTTTTTCCCTTTGTGATTGAATGTCATCTGCAGCAGCAGCACCTGCATTTCCTGCAAACGATCTCTTGTTGTTATGAAAAGATTGCTTTAGATGCTGTTGAGTTTAGGCCTGTGATTTCTGTAAACTTCTAGTACATACACATTCTTGGAAGGGGAATAGTTTCTTTTTCACGTTGGACTTAGTACCATTTGTGTATTGCTATTTAAAATTATCGCCTAAATGTGTAATTTCTGTACTGCAAGAGAGAAACATAATCCACAGTACTGCTTTCATTATTCTGTTAGACAGTGTTATATTTATGTGGATCTCCAAGATACTGCAATTTAGGGAAATTCTTGCTGGCCCTAGCAGAGTTGCAGTAGAAACTTTATACTTCTATATATATACTATATACTATATATTTCAGCTTTAATATCTTCAACATTTGGTAAGGATGCAGCATCCTGAGCATGTGACAGTCCATAAGCCTTCACAAGGTGCTTGGCACCTGGGGGCCTGGGATCACTGCATTTGTTCCTGCAGTCTTTTCTATGGGCAAGGCAAAGCTCAGGATGACATGAGAGTGATTCTTGGAAAGTATTTGTCTGTAGGGTTTTCTTCTAAGGCCACATCAGTCCTGTCTCTGACTGCTCTCTCCAGAGTTTGGTTATTGAATAATACCAGCAGAAATGTAGTATCAACACCAGAATTTTAAATTTTGGAAATTATCCAGTAAGTCGGATAACAGTCACTGTGTTCCCTTCTGATCCCAACCTTTCTTCCCTCTGTTACACTATCTTGTATCCTTGCGATCCATATAAATCAGCAGCTTCACTCTGCAGAAATACAATGGGAAGAATCATTATGGAGACCCCTGTCTTGTCCAACGGTGCACTTTATTATCAAAGCTTTAATTTCTTGAAAATAAGAACTTCTGAAATATGGAACTCCCTCTACAGCTGGGAGCATATTGGTGGCAGGAGTAAAGAAGAATCTCAGGAGACCAATACCTAAGCTCAGGCGTAAATAAATTGCCTGGAACAAAAATGATAATCACATTCTTTTCTCTTTCATAGTTCCTAAGGAAAGCAGGCCAGGGAGCATTTGTTTTCGAGACCCTTTATTCCAGATGCCATTTAATAAAGCAGTATGCATGAATGTTAGCAGGTCTCAGATTTGTTTAATGAATTCCAGTTCTTACATGCCTATACAGACTCTCAATCTGCACCTCCCTCTTCAGACTCCATGTTTGAAATCAAGATTCAGACAGCCTTTTTCATAGATGGGTTTTGAAGTAGTGATTGAGGATTCAATCATGTCAGAAGCCTTTTAGAAAAGGAATTTGATTTTATTTTAATGAGAAAAGAAAAGAACTCCTATAAATTGGTATGGAACATAATTGTTAGTTTCTTGATAAGTTTGATCTTGCTTCCACTGTAATGAAAGTTATTAACGAGAGTGGCACTCAGTTCAGTCTTCCATTAAAACATCTGATGCTATCTCAAAATTCGTGTCTCATTTTGCAACAGTTTAATATCAGACTGAGTAACACCCCTCAAAAAAATTAACTGCAAAGAAAAAGTTCCGTCACTCTTAGAATGAAATATCTACAAAAACCTATTTATTTTTTCTTAAAATAAGGACTAAGCTTGTAGAATGTTCACTTGCAGAAAGTACAGGCACAATGATGTATCTCATTACTATATAATATACATAAGGCCTTGCCCATAGACATTGATAATATCTTTTCCAAGAAAGGAAGCAAGACATAGCCAACAGAACAACAACGAATAAAAAATACCTTTAATAAAATTTAATGGAAATACGTAAGTGATTTGGGGACAAAAGCTCCATTTTGAAATCTGAGTGGCACAGACATTTTAAGGTATTTTAAGATTTTCCTTGGCATTTTTCCTGACACCACCGAAGTACTGAACTAGAAGTAGTCTACTGCCTATGGGAAGCTTCATTTATAAGCGAGGCTCATACACTGTCCGGAAAGGCACCTTGCCAACCGTGAAATACTAGAGCAGGAGACAAGGAAGAATGGAAAGAACAACAGGATTGAAACAGTTGAACTGAGGAGGTATGTCTTGGCATTTGAAAGCCTCAGCCATAGGTCTCCTCTGGGCGACATTTCCAAATCAGGACAGCCAGAATTTGCCCCCAGTGAGGCAGATGTGTGCTGCTCTCCCAGGAAGATGCTGTGCTGTCACGCTAAGGTGGATGCGTGCTGCTGCTGTGACATCCCACAAGACATGAG
Organism: Falco rusticolus; assembly: GCF_015220075.1. Classification (NCBI taxonomy): domain Eukaryota; kingdom Metazoa; phylum Chordata; class Aves; order Falconiformes; family Falconidae; genus Falco; species Falco rusticolus. Next base: position 56,727,394 of record NC_051187.1, read on the forward strand.
CACCCAAATAGTTAGAGCTCAGCTGACTCTGTGGTAACTGATTCCTTACCTTACGCTTAAGGTTATGGGCAATGCTTAAGAGTCTTGGGTTTGTGCGTGTCCACTAACAGAATGAATGGCAGCAGCTTAGACAACATGTATGTGAGGATGGCTAGACAAGTTTCCTTTACAGTCTTAAAAGACAATGCAGCTTTCACATGCGTTCCATGTCCATACTTTTTAGCACAGGATTTTATTTTAAAAAAAAAAAAACCAAACCAACAACTATCTGCGCCTTTGGACATTTGAATTACCTATGTGAATATCATTTAGCTGTTTCTGAAAATGAGATTTCAAAATCTGCCTTCTATTGCAATTAACATTATGGCACCTTATGTGCCACATCCCACAGATTTAGTCATCCAGCATCTAAAACTAAGTGCAAGATTGCAGAAACTACGTAAGGTGGCTTGAATTGCTTGTAGTTAGTTATCCCCTCATAGCCAATCTGTAGAGCCTTGAACTTTGTCTTTAGGGATACAGCCAGTATAGCGTAAGAGTCCTCCTCAGAACCAGGAATGGCTGACACTGTTCTCCACTTCTAGCGTAGCAGCAAGAGCTGAGCAGTAGGCGCACTGCCAGGTAACAAGCAAGATAAAGGCCACAGAAGACCAACTGTGATTCAGATGGACTTCAGAAGACCAGTACTGCATTAAGCAAATGTGAAGCTTGACTTTTTTAAAATTATAGTAGTAGTAGTATTTCAGTGCCAGCAACTTAACGTAATAGTTTAAAATTAATATAGATCTTAGGAAACATGTAAGATTCTTAGTATTGCTCTGGTGACAAATATACCTGTGGGGCAAATGAGCAATTCGGTCTTTGCATCTGTTCCCGTCTTGGGATCCTTGGCAAGACTGGCAAGGTAGGTGGCCTGCTGTGGAAAGGTCAAAAGTTTTTTCCACAGGGAACTCAACTGAAAGCATTTATTTCTTAGCTGTTAAAATCAGTAGGTACTTACACTGGAAGTGGCCTTCATATCCCAGAAGGACAATTTTACTGTCTGTTGCTACAGGCTGCTCAATACTGACATACTGACCCGCTCCTGTACGGCACTGTAAACAGCCAGGCCATCCACTGCAGTAGAGGCATCCTCCACAGAATTTCTTCTTCCAGATTTGTAGATGCCTGTGAAAATAAAGCAGCTCTGGCTTAATTAAGTTTGCTCAACCATCTGCCAAAGACCAAATCTCTTCCTCAGCTTCATCCAGAAAACCACTCAGAAGAGCTCTATGCACCTTTCACAAACTGGCAGGTTATTGATTACGTTTGCTATCCTAAAGGTCTGGCTTCATTCCTCAACCCTCATCAGCACTTTGTTTTTAGTCCAGGCTGCTAACAGATTGCTTATTCATCAGTTGATGCCACTCCAGCTTGCAGTTAGTGTCTAAGTAGAGTTCCCTTAAAACTAAAACAGCAGCACTTAATTTTGAGCACATTAACCAATTTCCATCATCTCTGATAGGTTGATAGGAAGAAGAACAAAGACACTAATTTTGACATTTGGATCGATGGGAACTCAAGACTTCTTTACTCAACCCAGTTAGCAAAGTTGAAATAACTCAGGATCCTGAAGCATATACAAGCTTTTGTATGTGTGGGGAGTGAGGAAGTCACAGAAGATTTATCTTCTTCATGACTTCAACGGTATGCATTTCAGTCAGGGCCTCTAGTCTGGAAAATACTTGTTGGTAGTTTACAATAGTGTCCATTAGACTTGTGAAGCTGCACCTTTAGCCTGGCTTATTTCCAGTTTCTTAAGTATTCTGTAGCTTCACATGATGCTTAAATTTAAAATCAAGAAAATAACAAAAAGCTAGGTTCCTGCCCATTCGTCACCAAATCAGGTCTTCATGAGGCAAGCTCACAGTCAGACTCTTGACTGAGGAGTTCACCAAAACAACTGAATATCCATGTACCCTCCGCCTCTCCTAATTGCCACCAGTAAAGATGGCTGTTAGAAATAAGATTTGTACAAAATGCACCTCATGTCATTCTCCTACACAACACCTGCCTGTTTTTGTGGATGTCTCTTGCTCCCCTGCTCCCAGGGACACATGTTATATTCACATTTGAAGTAAAACAAGTAAGAAGTGACTCATCCTAGGTATGTGTTTTGAGAATTAATCAACTTTGAAAGACATTCCGCACTGGCCTAATTTATCATTGATATACATGACTATTTATTAATTGCATCTATTTCTTTTTAGTCTCCAACTAGGAGCCCAACAGAAGGGGAACAGATGCCTAATTAACACAGGTAAGAGCAAGTATATGAACACAGGCACAGAGACATTATTTGTCATGGAAAACACTTGTGGAAGTACCTTCCATCAGAGTGCATTTGTGTAACAATAGAATGGAAGTGCATCTCAGAAATCTGATTTCACATCAGTCCGATTCTCGAAGTCATTCTGGCTTATACTGGAACTTGGTTTTTATCAGGTGTCAACCTATTCTTGTTACTGCAGGGCAGATTTGCAAGCAGCGAGACACTTGCCTGACTTGTCGATGCAGTTGACGAGAGTTCCCGTTAGTTATTGCAATTCATTGAGCTTATGCACCTAGAGGCTGTATTCCTCCATACTGATCACACATGCAGTATCAAATGTACCGAACATCAAAATCAGGTTGAAAGGCACAGATACAAGCATGTGTCCAGAAATACTGATTAACCAAGAGACCAATGGTCACTTAAGTGCTCAAAAGCCAACAGGTGATGGTATTGTCTCGACAAACAGCAGAATTTTCTGATGCTTGTGTTAGTGACTGTGAGTTTCTTGGCTTTGGGCATCTAATGAGTTCTTTAATAGTTGGGGGGGGGGGGGGTAATTAGTTTTTGGTACCTGTGTGCTTACATGTAATCTCATAGCAGTTTTAGAACTGTATGTCTACCTTTCAATGAGGCCTGATCATTAGACTTGCTGCTAGGAGGGTAAAGTAAATAAATTGGGTTTACAGCATTCATTGAGTTTTTTGGGGGGTTGGTGGTTGCTTTCTATGGTTTGTGTTTTGGTTTTTTTAATCAGTTCAGTTTTCAACACCTGTGCTGAGAAAAAAACTTACCAGGAACTGAACTTAGATCACCTCATGAATTAGCTTGCCTTCATTTTAAGGATAGGGTACACTGAAAAAATGATCTGGAAAATTTCTCATTTTGCTAAATGAATTATGCTGAAAATGAAGGAGTCATGCAACCCTTTTTATGCATGGAAGGATGACAGCTATTAAAATTTTAAGGATAAGGACAAGGATGTCTGCATTCTGGTCATGTATGTGCAAATCTTTTCCTTGAGATCTTTAACAAATTTCCAATCCCTTGGTTTTCTTAGGCACTGAATTTCTTCAGTTTGTTGATCTCTGCAAGAACAGTCTGTGCTGAACAGCTCCAAAAGTCCAAGTTAGATTTTCTTCTTCAGTTTTCATTCCTTCAGATGAGTTTAGGACCTGAAAATTTCAAAATTAAAATTTACCATTTTAGATATGAGTAGCATTTTTAATTTTGCATTATTAGAGTTATAAAAGGGATTAAGTAATATTTGTTCACAGTAACAGAATGATGCAGTTTATTCCTGAAGACAAAGGTAATTTTATTTAAAGGCTTTGTTAGCTAAGTTACTTTGATTCAATTTGTGTCTCCAGCTTTTCCAAGTGGCGGAATGACATTTTAGACTGTTGCAGCATTATTTTTGAGGCACTGAAAACAGATAATATTCAGTGAGGTCTTTTCTGCCACCCTTCTCCCATGTAAAGGAAAGAGCAGTAGCTGCTTGTGAGAACTGTGTTTCCACATCTCATTTCTGGACCCAGCTGCCCTCCTGCTCACTGGAGTTCAGTGCCCACACCATAAAACAATAGGTACCTTCCCTGCTGCTGCTCAGCCTCTAACTCACTTGTTCAGGCCCCCCTCCTCCAAAGTTCTCATAAGAACCTAAAATTAGTCTTACGGTGTGACCTGAAAATGAAAAATTACCACTCCTTGTTCAATAGGCAGCTCCACTCCTACATGGGCTTTCCTAAAAGAGCTGTTTCCTTGAGTAGAGCTGAAGTCACCTACACTAAATGGGTAAAAAAGCTTTGAATGTTAAAAGCTCTGAAGCTGAAGAAAACTATTATGAAAAACTTGGTAACAGCAGAGGTGCTTACAAATTGCAGATTGCTGAAGTGAGATGAATCATTCAAGGTGGGGAATTACCCCTGGGATCAGAATAGGTGATCTGTCACTTTTAGAAAATTGTTACATGGGAGAGAGAAGGTGAATTAGACGTGGGAGATCATGCAAAATAGAATTTATCCAGAACAGAACATTCAATCAGTTCTGTTTGTGAATTATCCGCACCAAATGCCAAGGTTCTCCTCTTCTGCAAAGTATGGCCTCACCATAGCTTTCTTGCTCTTCTGTCTTCAGATTGGTTCAGAGGCCTTACAATACCATAACACTGAACGTACTAGTCTTCGAAAAGCAAAGAATTTATGTAGAGGCACATGTGCCACAGCTGTAAAGCAGCAGAACAGTCCTGTCAAGATTAAAAAAACTTGGTGGTTTGGAGGTTGAGGTTTTTTCCACTCTCTCTTTTCCATCACTTGCAAGGAGATCGTATTAACAGAAAAATAACAGTTGGAAAGGGAATGTTCGTTCACCCACATGCGCTGGAAAACATGTATTTAAGGCAAAATTCTAAATCATGAGAAAGTAACTGAATGTCTTTTTTTTAATTAAAAGACTTCAGTATTCTAAACGTGATGAAATATGTTCAGTGATGTACACAACAATACTGTGCATACCACATAGGAGGATGGGACCTTTCTTGATTTAAAAAAAAAAAAAAATGTGTGCCTGAAGACAGACCACTGTTTGGTTTTTTTAATGACCAATTGCAGGGAGATTTTTCAGTGGTTAATTATTACAAAAACCCTGCAGATAAAACGTTCAAAAACTGCAATTCTATTGCTAATACTCTGACTCTCCAAATGATTGAGCCTCCAACTCCAAGGCGAAGTTCTTAGTTATGTTGCTCATGCCCACCCACAGATCATCACACTTCCCTTACGTAAGGGGGGAGAAGAATAACAGAGTTGAGATCCAGCTGGTGGACCTGAAGGAGGAGGCTGTGGCTTTGATTCTTTCGTACTTGTTTCAATAAATACAGTGTTCGATCTTATTCTAAACAAACATGACCAGTCTTACTGAATAATGGGCATTTTCATTATTTCTTACAGTGGTTCTTCAGCCGTCTGTGCATCGTTTCCTCTGCTTGGCATCCAACGCGTCTCCAGGCTGCGCCCTGACAGCCTGAGGCTCCATCCAGCGCATGCTGCTGTGGCGCGGCTGCGTGCGATCATCGCTGCACTTCAGCATCTTGGAATCTCACCTGGGCCAACTCTGGACGGAATCCAGTATCACTAAAGCAAATTAATAAGACTTCTGGTAAAGTCAGCACTGAATTTCAGATTTTTTTCTTTGTCTTGTTTTTTTCCCCAAGATGACAGCTGAGGTTTTATATAAAGATATATTGCATGTTTTGGTTCATCATTTTTAAACTCATTTCAATTTTTCCATAATGCTTGATAGTTGTTTAGTAGTAGATTTTATGCACAAAAGAGGAAGATCGTGACAAGTTATGAAGATTATGAAGTTATAATACACAAAATTTAGGTTTTACTTTTTAAGACATTTTTCTATAAACTTTGTATATACATTTGTCTTTCCTAGGAATAGTAGTTGTACTCCATCACTAGTTGAAATAATTGTACTCAAAGTTAATTTCTGAAGTCAAACTATGTGTACTAATTATCTACTAATGCATTAAAGTGATTACGAGAATTGGGTTTACAAGGAAATTGTTTTGTCTAGTAAGTCGCCTAAGGTAAGTGATATCCAGACCAAACTGAAAGAATCTCTACTGCGTTCACACAGCAAAACTAAAGTAGTGGATATGGTTAATGGGTATAATGGTCTCCATTCCCACAGCTATATGCTCCAAAATTTAAGTGAGCATGTGACAGTAACAGGAGTATGCAAGAAAACTTGCCCTAATTCATGCACAAAAAAAAGACCTCTGTGTCACCTGCTGGGGGTATAAGAGGAGTTTTTAACTTTCAGGTAAGTAAGAGCTTAAATTGACTTTCCTCACCCTCGTTATTTTAGCTTTGCACGAGCCTTCTTAAAAAGCAGGTAAATATGCTGTTGGCCAAAACTGCCTTCACATAGATCTTAATCTTTACTAAACTCTTAGTTGTGCATTATTCTCAGACATCTTTATGAACCTGAATTATTCGTAGCAAGCGTTCCCTCAAATTCTCAGTGTTGAATTTCTGCTTTGCATGTACTAAGAGATGCTTGCACTTAAACTTCAGTTAGGAAAAACTGAAAACTACTTACAATCAGAAACAAATACAAATAAACGTGGCTCCTTAACACATGTTAATGTGACACCCAAATCTGGAAGAGGGGAGTGGATTTCTGTTCAGACTTAAGAGTCTTGAAGGTGTCGTGGCTTAACCCCAGCCAGCAATTAAGTACCACGCAGCCATTTGCTCACTCCCATATCCCTGACCCAGCAGGATGGGGAGGAGAACCAGGAAAAAGGTAAAACTCATGGGCTGAGATAATAATAATTCAGCTTAATAGTTGAATTAAAATAAAATATTATAAAAATAACAATTGTAATTAAAAGAGAGAGAGGAAAGAGGAATGAAATCCAGAAGGAAAAAAACCCAAGCAATGCACAATACTTGTCATTTTGACAAAAAATGTGAGCTTACTACCTGCTGACCGATGCCCAGCCAGTCCCTGAGCAGTGATGGGCAGACCTTGGCCAACTCCCCCCAGTTTATATACTCAGAGTGACGTCATAGGGTATGGAATGTGGAAAACCCTTTGACTGGTTCAGGTCAGCTGTCCTGGCTGTGTCCCCTCCCATTTTCTTGTGCCTTTCCAGCCTTCTTGCTTGAGAAACCAAAAAGTCCTTGACTTGGTTGTTGCTAAGTAATGCTTATACTAAAAACATCAGTATGTTATCAACATTATTCTCACATCAAATCCAAAACACAGCATTGTACCAGCTACTGAAAAGAAAATTAACGCTATCCCAGCTGAAACCAGGGCAAAGGGTCATATTATTTTTTCAATTTCAACAAATTACTGTGCCAAGAACTGTTACAAATAGAAATAAGCCAAAAAGACAGTGTTGGGATTTTAAAATAATGACAGAATCTTGCAAGTTTAAATTCCACATATAGCTTTAGGCTAATTACATTTCTATTTTCAACGGGTCAATTAAACATTTTCAGGAAATGATCTGTTCTCTGGGGAAAACCCCCATTTCTTCTAGAAACACTCCCACAAATAGCACAGATTTGTTGCTGTAAAGTCCTAAGTATCAGTGACTGCTGTATTAGCATGGTAACATAGCTTTGGATTCCATACAAAGGCTTGTCCTGAGCTAGTTGAACCACAGCAAAAGCTTTGAAATGTATATTTGTTCCCCAGATCTGGAAATAGTCAGTGTCTATGAACTGAGGGACATGAGACTTTCAGGCTCTATAGGAGAGGAGCTGTGATGTTTTAAAACTTACCTGACCACGTGGAAATGGAGTAGGGAGAATTACTTGGAAATCTAAATGTGTATAAGCTGTTATTTTCCCTTAAGAGGTTCGGCTTGCTTCCCCCAAAAATAACATTTATATTCCTATAAACCCAGCTAGTCAATGTATCCCCTGGCAAGCTTTCCTGAGGAGCCCACATAAACTGAAAAGAGAATACAAATCATTAAAAGCTTCTTCATGTCAGTACCTGGTGGCTTTTCTGCAGTTTTTTTTGCTTTTTTCTGTAGCAAAAGAGATGAAGGGACCTTTCTTGGGGGTGGTCAGTCCTCACAGACCTCTGGGCAGGATCCAGGTGCTCTCCATGCTGCCACGGGACAGGCAGTGGCCCAGCAGCTCTGTTGTCCCAGTGAGAGGCACCTGGGAAACACAGCGAGTTGAGGTCAAGGTAAGAAACTTAACAAAACAGGAAATGTACAAAAATAAAGCACAGAAAGTTGCATCAAGAACAGCTATGGGTTTCCTAGGGAAGAGTGTAACAATATAGCAACAGTGCCAAACAGACAAACTAGAAGCCATGCTCCGTCTATGTATGTACACGTATTTGCATCTATAATGCATTCTATGATACTCCACAACTTGCAGCCCAGGGTAATTTAGGATTACCCATAACAAAGCAACTCTTCTTCTCTGCTTGTGCTAGTTCAGCCAAGCACGGCTCCAAGCATACCAAGTACAGTAGCGCCAGTGTTAGACATTTCAGCAGCGTCCAGGCATAGCACCAGTCCACCGGGGAATACAACCAGGGAATTCCCATTGGCTAAAAATTGAAGCACAGAAGAAACTGTTGCCTTGTTACAGGATAACAACAGCAAGCAGGATTTAAGAATTTTAAAGGCTAAATTCAAGCCCCAGCAACGTTAGTGAGATGTAAAAGGCAAAAAGCTTCAGTAATCCTTGGACAGGAAGGGCAAGAGGGCAGGCAGAGGCACCTCACGTTTTTCATCAGTGAGGCAGTTAGTAGGGAGTTTTCATGAGCAAGCTTTAGCGACTGAAGACACAAATTTCAGGCTAGCCCTCCCAGCCAACACATTCTCTTTTTTTTTTTCCTTTTTAAATCTCCCCATAATTTTCTAAGGCTGTGTCATTCTTTCAGGCAGTAAGTGCACCTAGTGTTTGACAGACACAATGTCTCACTGTTGCACAACAGAAGTATAATAACAGTAAATATTTAAACTCACTAAACCTGTCACTGAAACAACTTTAATCTTGATCTGTGAGGTACAAAAATCTATAGTATTTTAAGTTCCTGTACCTGGACAGCTACTTTTGCCACTGTCACAGAAGTACAACTATTCTACAGAGCGCAGAGCAGTCTAAAAAGGATGTAAAAAAAAAAAAAAAAAAAAAAATCAATGGGGAAAACACAGTGTCACTTCAATGAAGAAATACTTTTGCTACGTTACAGATTTGCTTGCTTTTATTACTCTGATCTTCAGCTGAGGGTAGATTTGACACAAATAGTTATCTCCTCTGACTCCTGGTATTTTAATGTAGAACACCAAAAAAATAACCCACCCCACCAAAACCCTTTCAGTTTCTTTTATGTCCTATATCTCAGATAATTGTTGTTGGGGTACAAAATCTTTCTGACAAATTGCATGTAATCCACGACAATGTAATTTCTATGATATGAAATTCCACAGCAGCTAAGAAACAAGTTGAGAACAGGGCTTTTGTTCATGTTTTTTTGTTTACACACACAGAATTATCCACCCACCCACCCACGCTCTGAGGCAGACAGCCAAGGGATGGATGCTTTTTTTTTTCCCCCTCCTCCAAAGGGAATTTCTAAATCTCAGTATAGTTAATTATGTGCAAGCTACACGTAAAATCATTATACTTCTACAAAAAAATAGAAGCTTCTGTCCCCACCCCTTGGATGTTCGGTATTCACACTGTTTTCTGCTGCAGGATTTCCCCAAGGTGTGCCACTAAACTTCAGACATGTTTATAAGCAGACATTCTGACACAAAGGAAGTCCTGAAGTTTTGCTAACCAAATGTGTGTTACTAACGGGAAATGTCAGCAAGTGTCTGTGTAGCAGTGCATGATTAAGTAAATCACAAGAGCCTGAAAGCCTACCTGACGCAAGACCCCTGTTGTAGGAGCTCTAAAATATTATCTTCATTGTAAGCTAGGAGATTCACTAATTGACTGATCAGCAAAGTAACACCACTCTTACCCTTCCAGCTGCCAGTGTGTATTCTATTAAACCTCAACCGAGAAGACGTTCAAAAATATTTTAAACACGGTGACACCTAAGAGAAAGAAGACAATACAAAGAGATTCACAGTGACTGTAGTTATCAGCAAGTCAGAACTCATGTCAGGACCCTTAAGACAGCCTGGCTGATGTGCCAGGAGGAGCCTCACTACAGGAGAGGTTTCACTGGGTCATCAGTGCTCAAAGACTGTCCACTTTTTGCTCAGGTGACTCACTGTTCAGATGTAGCCTTGCTGGATGTTCACCCTATGAAAAAATACTTGTAGCGTTTCAGAAACAGTGCAATATATACGAGAATGAGAATAAACCTAAAGTCCTGCCTTCATTTTATTAAAAAAGCTATAATCCTTGCAGGAACCTAAGAGATACTGAAGATACATTTCAGTCTTGGTAGGAAACCCCTACTGTAATAAGAGCCGGAGCAAAATGACAAGAGTTGTCCTGACACTCCTCATGGGGGTGTTAATAATGAAGGGAAGGCAAGAGCATGTAGGCTGATGGCTCATCTCCTTCGTTTGCTGTAACCAACATTTGTCCTGACAAATCAGCGTTACTGAAGTGTATCATTCCAAAACCAGGCCCCAAGACAAGCCATCAACAAGCGAGGAGGAGGGACATACTCAGTCTCATCCCACTCTAGACACGCTGGGCCACAGTAACTGAACTGAAGAACTGTATCCAGAGAGTGGAGAAGAGTCTAACGGAGACAGAAAATGGTCCCAGGGAAGGGACAGTCAGCTTATGCCAGACTCCCAGTACAAGAAATCAGAAGACCTACACCAACATCATTGCTAGCTCTCAACAGTTATTCCAAAAGCTTGGATGAGCTGCCTCTTGCCAAAAAAAAAGTACCCAGGTCTCAGCTCACTTCTGCAAAGACCCTGTACGTGCAGACAGCACGGGTTCAACATAGATGAAGAATCCATTTTTTGGATTGTCTAACATGGATGCTCCCTGGTTCATACAGTACACAGTGCAGAGTTCAAAAGTAAAAAAACACGTATTAGCTGCAATTATTTGCAGATGCAAGGGACTAAAATACTTCTCGCATGGGATATCTAAGCCCCATTAGTTATCTAAAAAAATAAAACCACGTGTGAAAAACTTGTACCAGCAGTAGTTTACTGTTGCCATATGCAAGAGAATGCAGGTAGCCTAGTGGAGAAAAAAAAAAAAAAAAGGAAAAAAAGAAAAAAAACCCACAAAAATGTGCAAAAAGCAGTATTTTTAATTGGCCAGTATTCATCAATCATAATGCTAAGATGACTCATGAACCTGTGGTTTCACTCCTGGCAGAAGACAGGCCAGAACATTTCACCCAGAGGTGCTAACCTATGCAGCTTGGCTGGGTTACAGCAGCTCTTCAGAAAGTAACCCTGGATCCAGCGCGTTTCAAGGCAAGACACAGGTGGAACAACTATCTGAAGACTTTTTCCTACCAGAGCTTTGTCTTATTCAGCCCCCTTCTCTGACTCTTCTAATACCATGCTCTGCTAGATTAAGTGCTGTTACTGGAAATCTTTTCACACAAAGATATTTCTAGATAAAGAAAAAAAACCACCTTTGGAAACATCTTTTCCCTTCTTAAACTGAGATTGCAAAGCAGACTTGATAAGCTTTCTTTAGTATTTGAGGTTACAACACACAGTTCTACCTGCAAGGCATGGGCTTGCACACATCATTGCTGCTTACTCACACTACCGGAAAAACCACGTGCCTCACTCTGGAGATGAGGACCCACATACATAAATATACGGGGCGGCACTCCACAGCTGAGCTTTCTGTCATACTCAGAAGACGAGAACTGGGAACTGTAAGGTAGCAGCAAGTAACCAAACAAACAGCATTAGTGCACGTAAGTAACTGCACCTCTCTCAGATTATCACGTTGGTAGGCTTTTATACACTTTTTCACCCAAATGTGGTGGCTGTTCAGCTCCAATCCTAGACACCCAAGGAACACAGGCACCCAAATGAGTTTGGGAAATGCCACTACTGGAGGTGAATACCTGGAAGTTTAGGGTACAGCATGCAGTATTTTTGCATCAAAATCCATTTACACACACAGTGATGCTTCAGGACATCTTTCATATTCCCCTATGCCACAGAACTGTTGTGAATAAAATTGCAATATAGATGGCAGGGCACTCAAGCCTGATTGGAGAAAAAAAAAAAAAAAAGGAAAAAAAGAGCCATGTAAGTACCAGTGGTTACGCCACAAATGTAAGCTGCAGCTTAGCCTAACAATTCCCTGCCAGCTGCTAACCATGGAAGCAAACACCAGCAGCTGCCTAGCTGCCAAACAGCACCCACATGGGCTATCGTTGTCCCAAGTCATAGTTTTAGCCTCACGGCGCACAATGGCAGCATGGAGAGACACATAGTGCTCTGGTGAGGGAGATGGAGAATGGGAAAGGATTAGGCAAGAAATAAATTGCACCATTAGTGCAAGAGGGAAGCCTTCATTTAAGTATGTCCTCAAAAACTCCATCACAGCCAACAGAGCTAACAACTTACATTAGTCTTCTATTTTAGGGTGGATTCAGTCAATCTATAAGCACAGGACGTAATAAGTTCCTGATGCTGTCTCTACTGATCAATTAAATCCCTTTAGAGCCAAGCAAGCTTCTTCATTAATATCAACACCATTAAAAACAAACCTTTTCCAGCCCTAACAAACTAGAAACATTTGCAGTGATGTTAATACACAGATAGCACACAGGTATTACAGGGAAATCCACTAACTGCAGTGCATAATTTCTCCTACACAACTTCCACAGCCCTCCTCTTCCATAGTTTAAATATCAGTTAATGTATCAGGCCCAACAGTGGTGTGAGTGCTTTAGCAAGCACGATGGACCAACAAGTGATGAGAGCAAAACAGGTGAGCAACTTCTGCCCCAGCTCTACAGAGAATCCTTCTCTCCTTGATCCACCTAATGAGTTTTAAGTTGCCTTTACACCATACCCGACTCACCGTGGTTTATGAAGAGCAGACTAAATATCACGCTAACATAATCCATCTCCTGCAGGAAAAATGACTGTAGTATTTTTATTTCTCAGAATTAGACATCTGGAGTTACAGCAGAATGAAGGGAAGAGGCAGCAACATTCCTCTGGTCTGATAATTTCATTGCCATTTAGGCATTGTGACATCATATTTTCTCTTGCCCACCTAAAACAGAAGTTTACAAGATGTAAACATGTTGTAAAAGGGGTCTCAGAGGGAAAATACATTGTAAAACTTAACAGGCAAGATTATTTCTTTTCTGGATAATTTCATGCTTTCTTTTAGTATTTCCTGCTAAGTGAGCTTGAACACTGAATTTGATTGCCATCACGCAGTATGCATTACCTCAATTTTTATGGGTTTTTTTTGTTTTGCAGAAGTGTCATTAACAACTTAAGGTATTCAGTTTCTGACTGTTGATCTGAATACAGCTATTTCTTTTGCCAATTTTACACACTAGATGTCAGATTTGTGTCTAATCATATGCCTTGCAAACACGTAAGATAAACAAAACTGCACACTGGAGGCATTTCAGAGTAAAAACACATACTGTTTGCAAAACGAAGCTGAGATCAGGATTCCAGCAAAACAAGCTCTTTAGAGCATGGGTCAGCTTCCCAAAATAGTCTTAGAGAAAGCTACGCTGCTGCTCCTGCCATCCGTACCTCACCAAGCATCAGCTATTTTGAAACAGGACAGCAGGTGTGGTACTATGTTATAAAACAAGGTAAGTAAATAATACTGTGGATGCAAAGCAGGCTCCCTTCCTCCTCCCAAATGAGACAAGATGGCTTAACCCCAGCATGGGAGTTGGTGTTTAAACATCCCTTGTGCTGGGATATTCCCTCCAAGTCTTCCCTTTCCAACTCGTCCAGAGCAGTGACTGAGCTGTCATTAGTCCCCACTTAGGACCAGGGTTAACTGGATGAAGACTGAAATATACTGACAAATTTCTGATGTTTAAAGGGCAAGAAAAGCATAGCTTCCTATTTTCAGTAAAGAACAGAGGTGAGATTTGATGGTTCCAAATGTCATGACCACAACCACAATACCATCGGTCAGTTATACAGACCGGATGGTCATTATCACCCCAAAATTCTTAATTTCACAGCGACTGCTCTCTAATTCACCTTTGAATGAAAGATGTCTGACTTGTATCAAATAATCCAGATGGATAGTCAAGACCGTAAAGTTTGTAATTTAAAGTGTTTAATGTACTACTAAAGAAAAAGCAGGAGATTTGACCACAAAGTCTGACCAGATTTTGTATGGTTATAGCAAGCTCCACTTCTCCAAAGTAATTTAAGGAGCCCCCTTATCTTTCAGCAAAATATTGGAATAAAATGTGATGGTGTTCCTGATGAGGCCCATGAATTGAATTAATTACATGTGTAAGAATGCATGCATATTCTGTGGCACCAACAACAGGGTGAAAAGAAACTGCTTGCCATTGGGAGGAGGAGGCTATTTTAGTTCACAGGTTAACAACTCTAAGGTTACAAAGCAAACCACAATCAAGAGTACAAGACACTTTTTTTTTTACAGGCACTTGACAGAAAGTATTTGAGATACTGTACCATTTCCCACAGAATACCAAATTAACATAAGAAATCAAGGCTAATGAGATTAGATGGGACTAGAGCAAGTCACACACTACAGGAAAGCATGCAAGTCCCCTAGCTCAAAGGAAGCCAGACAATAATGTTTGTTCCTCTCCTGTTCTACCTTGTTCAAAGGCTTACTGCAGCTGTATGAACAGCTCAGCTTGGTGCCCCCTCCTCCCTCGATTCCCTCCCACCTTAGCATGGTACATGACTTGAGGAAGAAAAGCTGGTATCTCACCCACATACTTCTTACCCTCTTCTGCTTGGTTGCCTACCCAGGCAGCCATAAAGGACATGCTTTTCGCCATGGCACACCAGCTAACCCTTACGCAGCAACACAGAGACTGAGTTATTTTGTATTCTCCCTTAAATTTCTGCAGGCCAGCTACAGGCAAACCACGCCATAGCCCAGACAGAAACCAGCTCCGTGGTGAGAAACATTGTTCTTCCACCCCCACCCCCCACCCCGCCCCCCCTGAACAGGTCACAGTTACCATCTAATTGAACAAACTAATGAAACATCCGCATATCTGTTCTGCTTCACTGACCTAATCTGTCTGCTAAACACTTTGGGGGTTAGGATATCAGAAAATCTCACAGTCAGTTGCTTGCTCAGTCTCACAGAGCCAAGCTCTCCTTATCTAGCAGCTTTCCATGAGCATTAAGTTAAGCAAGATTCCCTACACTCACCACAGGAGCTGCAGCTTACTTATTCAGGAAATCATGCTGTAAGAACACTGGCATCCAGGGCATTTTCCCTCTTCCTAAAGAGAGCATAGAAACAAAAATATGCCCAAAACAAAACCACATTGAATTCAAACAGCTGGGGGAGTAAAGACCCCTTCACCCTTTTCTCACTTGTATACATCATTGTAAAAAATGTATTAAAGTGGTGGGTGAGCCAATTTCAATCCTTCTCTTTCCACCCACATCTTTTGTTGCGTTTACCTCTGTTCAATCATTCATTCATGCTCGCTCAGCCACTCGCCCACATATATTCCTTGCTGACAGCCCAGCTGCACATATGCATTCAGAATTACAGTAACAGCTTTTGTGATTCTGGTATTGACAGAATAAGAGAAACAGCGTGGAGGGATAGCTCTGAAAGGCTGTACAAGATGGACCGTCACAGGTTTACATCACACACACGCGCGCACACACTCGCGCGCACACACACATGTATATGTAATGTGCCAGTGTTCCAGCTAACTGATACAAAGCCACTAAAACAGCCCCCAGGGGCTATTTGCAAGAGCAAGTAGTTGCTAGTTTTAGATCTGGAGCCAGCATCAGTAACCACCAAACATGGAAAGTGGGGTTTCCAAAGAAGCTGAAGGCAGGTGAAATTAGATAGCTTGAAGAGCTCAGCCTTAACAGCCATGGAAAAGGCAGCTCCCCATTACAGCCTCTGGGTTGCAGGTACCCCGTCTCACTCAGCAAACCCATTGTACGGGAACACCAGGACAAACCACGCCACCCTTTCCAGAGGCAAAGGCAGCTGCCAGGCCCTGTGTGCTCAGCTGCAGGTGCCCGTGGCCTCACTAGCATTGCACGCAGCAGGAGCCTTCCACTGCCCAGCCCGGAGACCCACACTGAACAGCTCGCTCTTCCTAGGGCGGGCGCGTGCTGACAGTGCCTCCATCCCAGCTCAGGGATTTTGGTATTCAACAGGCCGGCGACAGCCCAAATGCACGAGCAAGGACAGGCAAAAGGGACAATTCATCTCTTTTCCTTTTGAGTGCATTTTCTCTGCCATAGCCCCAATCCCCCCACATGGGTGAAAAGGACCCCTGACCCGTGTGACAGACTACACCTGGCTAAGCTTTTGCTTGCCACTGTCTCCTCAGGCAAGAGAGCTGACACCTTCTGCCCTGGAATCAGACAGAGATGACAGCTAACCACGGCCTCTTGTGCCACGTGTTATCCAGCCCTTCTCTTGTCCAGAAGAGGTGTTATCCACCTCTTACCCTGCTCAGGAAGAAAAACCCTGTCTTATCTGAGAGAGGCCTGGGCCCAGGCATTCCACTTCACATCGTAATAAAGGATCATTACTGAAGAAATTCAGTGCAACAAAATTTTAGGAGGCAAAGCAATCATCTTCTATAGACACCGTAAGAACTATGACACCTGGACACGTCTGGGCCCGCTCTTTTTTTTCCTTATGTTTTTCTAGCAGCCTTTTTTCCTCTTTCCTTGGGGTTCAAGGCAAGCTTCAAGACTGTACAGTTCTGTTTCACACAGCAAAGAATCCAGCCTGACCCAGCAGTGAGCTACACAAACAGCCCTGACAGCAGTATTTCAAGTTCTCAGAAACCCTCTTCATGAACTTGGGCATTACCAGCACGACATGATATATGCAATAGCAAAGGGAAGACATAATGGTGCACCGTGGAGCATAATAGCAGGAATAGCATAATTCCCTTACTTTATCTTCATTATTTGACAGTTCACCAGCTCTCCAAGATGAAACTCACAATCTCTCATCAGCTGATGTGCTCAGCTGATTGCAGTGACACAGACTACAGTAAATTCTCCCGCAACCAGACTGTTACGACCCCCACTGCTGCTACAGATTGAAACTGCCATTTTAAATTATTCGGGTTTTTTTAGTAGATATGGGTTTCTTATGAATCATTGTGTCTCAGTGTAGCAGAGGGGCTGGATTACAACGCAGCTAGATAACCAGCAGTGAACATAAAAGACTGTATAGCAACATGATATGCAAAGCATAGAAAAATAATGATCAAGCAAAGGCTTTCAACCCTGAATGCATGAAACCAAGCTTCTAAATTATACAGACCATTAAATAAGTATGCCAATGTCAAACGTGGTGACTACCTGCTAGGACTATATTGCAATATTTACTCTCGTTTATAACGAAATGAGGAGGAAGGAGAAGGATGCTCTTGCTATTAAAGCACCACCTGAGACTTGGGCAGCAGGGCACATTATCCTAGCACAGCAGCTTTTGCACGTAGCTTAATTCTGTGTTGTGGCTGTAAGCTGTCGACTGGATTTTTCCAGGGGGGCTGCAGTCAGTGTGGCTGCCACCACCCTGCCACAGGTGCATGCATATAACACCCTTGAAAATGTTGTCCCTGTGATTAGTGCTCTCACAGGGGATGAGAAGATTAAGCTCGGGGATTCATCCCAAATCTAAGCAATGCACTTGGAGCCCAAAGGCCACGGCTGTCCTATAACTTGAGTGCTTTGGCCACACAGCAGCACTTCAGGCCCACTCTAAGGCGTCGAACTCTGCGTATTATGTAGGAAGGACAAAATACCTATTTGTAAGGAATTAGAGATGCAACACCTACAAGTTCAGTGCTGAGAAGCCAACTATCATAGGTCCTATGATCGTTTAGAAATCCAGCCTTCTCAGGACTTCTTCAGCAATTAGCAGTTTTCACCTAACTTTTTAAAAGCATAAAGCTGCTAAAATAGAAAGCATGTACTTGCAAGGTTAAGACTTAAGAGCATTACAGCATATGCCAGATATCTTGCCCAGGGCAGAGAATACCAGAGAGCTTGAGGTAAGGGGGTTAAAAGCTCCCTTTTTAGCTATTCTGCATTAAATTGTTTGGTTATTGCTGAAATGTGTGTCACTTTTTCAGCTCCACAGCTGGCCGCATTGCAAAGATGGGTGAGTTCATGTTATCATAACCAAAGCAAGACTCCCGGAGTCAAACTTTTCACTGTGAAAGTCATCTAGCAAATATAAGGTATTTCTTAGTAGCAGCAGGCAAAGTAAATAAGAGGAGAGTACTCTTTGGATGCTTTAAGATATTTAAATAAATGAGGCTTAAAAGCCATTTATTTTGAAACCACTGTTGCCAATGATTAACATCTTCTAACAACTCAGCCTTGTGTTAATCTCTTTAGGCAGACAAAGAAACATTACATTAACCTAGACTGTTTGTTCATATTTTTTAACTGAAATCTCAAAAGATACTCTGGGATGCAGCAGTCTCTAGAGATCCAATGGAAATGGAAATTTTATTATTTTTTTCAGATATCCACATCCTAAGGAAAGCAGGCTTCAAATTAGTACCTTGCATTAGATGAAACGGCTTCTCATTGTGCTCACTGCAAAATCTGAATTAACAGAGAAACAGGAGTAGCTGTGCTAGCAAATTATTTTAGAATAAATCATATTGTCAGAGACACTCTTTGCTTTCTCTCTTCAACATTCACACAACTGCACTGAAGTAACACTGGCAGAGGCTTGCCTCAACAGAGCGGACTATGCTGAAGACCATTTATTTTAGTGATTGTATCAGGAGAATTCAGACATATGCAAGATTCAGGCAGGGATAGGGGTGCGGGTGGGGTGGTGTATGGTGTTTAAATCAATAATATAATGGATAATGCAAGAAGTCCTCCCAGTCTGTAAACTAAAAAAATTACTTTGATTATGAAGACATGGAGAAGACTCAACTCAGCAGATATAACTGCACTTGTCAGTCCCAACACTTGATGTGAAAGCATAATTTATGATTAACATTTTAGCCAACCCATTCTTTGTTAGTCTTAGTATTCATCCAGATAATATATATCTGCTCAACGTTAGTCTTAGTATTCATCCAGATAATATATATCTGCTCAACATTCTTTTTTAATTTTGGCAAATTGGTTTTGATCAATAGCATTCTTGCTAATAGCCAACTTCCTAACTGGCACCACAGCATAACTTCAGCTTCTTGTCAGATTTGTATTGGGGTGGAAAGCTCCTTCAGTTACATCTCTTTTCCAAAGTGCTTGCAATGCTTGCCTAGCATGCCAAATACACAGACTCCCCTCCTTGTCCCATCTGCAGATCAGTGTGGCTAACACCCACACACATTATACGTATCATTTCATATACATTACACATGAGTAGAGCCAATTAGACTACGTGAGGCAGCCTAGGAGTACTGATTCCAGAGCCCCAACCAGCTTGCAAAACTTCTGACCAGCACTGGGGTGTAATGTGTTGATAAATCAAGTCTCTCAGTAAGCCTAGAAGAAAGATCCTGACAAGCTTCAGGACTGAAGTCACTAGGTAACAAGATGGCAGGTTGGGTTCATGTTCTGAAATCAGGCATATTTTTTTATCCAGCTTGAATAAACCACACATTCTCCAGAAGCTTGGATGAGTAACTTAGAAATCACTTTGAGTCATTCAATGAGAGATTCTGCTGAATCTGCAATTGTTGCTAAAGCATCAACAAAAATCTTTCACTGAAGAAAGAAAACAATGGAGGATAAAGCTGAAAACACATTACTATTTATACAAAAGTCAGTTGTTTCCTCTTTGGATAACATGCTTTAAGCCACCTCCACACACCCAGTCTTCAAAATTGTTGTTCTTTTCCATGTCTTTCATATGCAAATGATTTGCACTATGGGAAATTGCTGGGAAGGGCTTGCTACTCTAAAGATCAGAAATTCAAATAAGAAAGGATAACACCTGAATACGTGTAAAGATACAGAAAGAATGAACTTGACATGTCTATTAACTGTACCTTCAAAATACAAAAGAGTGAACCCAAAAGGCAATTTTAATGGAAATACATATAGATTAGTTGCTGTAAGCATTGCTAAAAATATAGTTGATGCCAGGAATTCACAAATTCAAAAGAATATTTGACATAGGTAATAAGATTTACACATACATAAAACATACCTCAGGACATACCTCAGCCACTCAATTTGGGGGAAAAATAACCTATAATGGATGTTTTAGACCTATTTGCATCACAATTCTTATGTTCCTGCCTATTCTTTAGAGCAACTATGAGATTAGCTTATGGTTATCATCCCAACACCCTGCTAACAGTAAAAAAAAAAGCCACTTATTCACAGAGACTGCTGCACTCTGCTCTCATTTTATTCTGGAACCAGACATATACAAGAAAATAATTAAATGTAAGGAAATCCAAATCTTGTTTAAATTCTACCACAGGATTAATTATGATGTGCAAAATATTTCAGCCTGATTTCTTAAAGATAAGGGAAATGGCATTTTTAGATTAAAGTAAATCTAAAAAAAACCCAAAACAACACAAACAGAGAGAGAAAGAACACTACAAGCCCTGGTAACATGCAAGCATTCAGATGCTCTTTCCAAATCCATTGGAAGCTAAGAAGTAACACATGGCTTTGTTACCAGGTGTCAGTGCTGGGAGGCACATTTTGAAAACAGCAGGAATTTAAGAACTTCCCCTGCCCCTGCTGAACTTGCAAGAGAAAACAAGCACTGTGGCGCACTGAACCACAAAGGGCTCCAGAACGCCCACCTCTGCACTTTGGAAATAACACATTGGCTACTAAACCTCTCAACAATAATTAAAGCAATTTATAGGAAGGCAATGAAAAGGCTTAGCAGAACAGTAAATGCAGATCCCATTCAGAGAAAATGCAGATTTGCAAGGCTGTTTGCACATTACACTGGATGCTTCACTGGCCACAGGATTCCTATATTGGAATTTCTTTGCCATCTAATCTTCTGGGTTATGCCCCAGAAGCAAACAGATTGATAATTAATTTGTTTCACTGGAATAATTTAAGAGTTACATTGAGTACCTGTTAAAGAAGACCAAGTGCAAGGTCTTGCACCTGAGCCACGGCAACCCCCAGTACCGACCCAGACTGGGCAGAGAATGGACTGGGAGCAGCTCTGAAGAGAAGAACTTTGGGGCACCGGTGGACAAGAGCTCAACATGGCCTGACAATGCGCACCTGCAGCCCAGAAAGCCAACTGCATCCAGGGCTGCATCAAAAGAAGCGTGGCCAGCATGTCAGAGGAGGTGTTTCTGCCCCTCTGCTCTGCTCTCGCAAGGCCCCACCTGGCAGACTGCCTTCAGCTCTGGGGCTCCCAACATAAGGAGGGCATGGAGCTGCTGGAGTGGGTCCAGAGGAGGGCCACAGAGATGAGAGAGCTGGAGCACCTCTCCTGTGAAGACAGGTTGAGAGAGTTGGGGTTGTTCAGCCTGGAGAAGAGAAGGCTCTGGGGGGACCTTATTGCAGCCTGCCAGAACCTAACTGGAAGAAACTCCTTACTGTGAGGGTGGTGAGACACTAGAACAGGTTGCCCAGAGAATTTGTGGATGCCCCATCCCTGGCCGTGTTCAGGGCCAGGCTGGATGGGGTTTTGAGCAACCTGGTCTAGTGGAAGGTGTCCCTGCCCATGGCAGGGGCTTGGGACTACGTGATCTCCAAGGGTCTCTCCCAACCCCAACCATTCTATGAATCTATGAAATATTTAGGCTTCTCTGTCTTCTGAATTGACTTCAGGCATTTGTTAAGTGATGCACTCCCGCTCATCCTTCTCTACCAGTTCTCCAGTACTACGTGACCTCAGGAAGCTGTAGTCATGCCACATCTCCCTCAGAGTTACGCATGTTTGGGAAAGGAATATTTACTGTGAGTAAAATGTAATTGTCATTGACACATGCTCTATTTGCTTTGACATGCTTCATCTAGATCCCTCTCACTCCACTAAAACAAAAGGAAACACTGTATTGTTTTCACTTCAAGAATGGAAGACAGCTCCAAATACCTGCTCTTTGTGACAGAACTGTCATTTTCTTCCCTTTTAACTGCTATTAGATTTTTATTAAGGTTTTGGGCATTTAATGGTCATGGTTGAATATGTATACACATGCACAGGAAGCTGGCTGATCTAAATAATCCATTATACATAGGACAGCCACCAGATTGGTGTAATTTATTGTAGTAGGGAGGCATTGAAGAAAATCACTGTTTTATTCTACGTCCCCAAATCATGCCTGCTATGCCAAGAGGCCAACAAAATCCTCAATAGGACGTTAGGACATACAGAATCTAGTTTGTGTACAAAAAATGCTACAGTACTTGTGTAAACGTGCTTTCAGTAAAAGCTGGCATAATTCATGCTCAATTTAGGATCCTCTGACAAAAGGGGTTTTCTAATTATGCAATATACATATAAAAGTGCAGTTCCATTCATATAATTCTTATCATATTAAAATATTTAACTAGCCCATCCCCAAATTTTTCTTTTTGTTCCTCCCATCAAGCTTTTGCAACTAGATTAGTCCTAGAATATCTGCAATCTCTGCTTTTTCATTAACCCTAATGTAACATTTATTAATTGCATATATATGACAACAAAATATTAGTCCCAGAATACACACTGCAAGCATGTTTTCCTTATAAAATGGTCTGTCGAGCACTGGCTAGTACATAGACTAAAGCGTCTAACTGGAGCCTTAACACCAATTCTCCCCATCTTACACTCTGGATATTCATTCGTAGTTGTGCAGTCTGGCATCAAAATATTGCTGTTTTTCTTTAATTTTACTGTTGTATATGAACAGTGAGGCAGTGGTTGGTTGGTCCTTTTTTTCCAATGAAGATGGCAAATCGGGGGAATTTACCTAATTTCGGTGCCAATTACAGATTACAGCATAGGGACAAAGTTTGTAAGGAAATGGTCCTACAACATTTGACTCTGATAACATGAAAACTCAGAAGAGCTTCAAGGACTACCAGGAGGTATTTTACATTAACTAGAGCCTGCTTGTTGGAAATGCAACTCCCAGCAGGTGACTGCTGTGCTTCTCCTAAGCAGACTGACGATTCCGAACTGCTGCTTAAATCGGTGAGGAATCAGGTCCCGCTGCATGCAGAAAGACTGCACTATCCTTTTCCTGTTTTTTTCTATTCCCCCTTCCCAGCCCTCCTCTCCAATACTGAAATACTGAAACCACTTTTTCCCTGTTCACTCACCTTCACAATTCTAAATGTGGTGCATTTTTGTATGCATACTTTTCAAACCTTTTGGTGAAGAGGCAGGGGGGAACACCCCACTATTTAACACTACTAGAGTGAAAGCCTATTTGGAGAGGAGCCATCCACTCATAAAGCACATGCAGATTCCGTTACTCTACCTCAGGGCTGCTTTGGAAATAGGATATAACTAGTTTTACGGATTTCACTGAAAGCAGTTATGCTGCTGCTGTCATAAGTTATTACCTACAGAGAACAGTGATTTAACTTACCCTGAGAAGAGGAAATAATGTGATAGGATGGAATATAGGAAATATTTACTATAATTCAGAGCCACTTGAAAATGAGGAAAAAAATTAAGTTTGGTTATACACATCATACTGGTGGTACAGGGGGTTGGTTGATTCATTGGCATTGGTATTCCTGTCCTTCCTAGCCCCTGCAGCCCTTCTTTAGGTGAAAAAGATATTTTTTCTTTACTTTCTCTTCCCTCCTTCTCCTCCCGTGCTCCAAAAGTCAGCTAGGTGAATTGCCTTTTCTAGTCAAGAGATTTCATTTCCAAAGATTATGGAAAGACAGTTATGCCAGTCACAAGAAAAGCTACAGTCTGTATTTTACAAACAGCTCGGATGTGTTTCTAAAGGAAGACTGTACCTGCTACAGATTTCCATAAGCCGTCTTATGCCTGCATTCATTCCATAGATTTGATAAAAAGTGTATTTTTCAGCATGTTCCACCGTGCAAATCACTGAACAAACTTTTCCCAAGATATCCTACATTACTCCAAGGAGACAAAAGTCAGATCTGGAGCTTCTCTTTAAAAAAGGAAATATGCAAAAAAGGCAAAGCCAGCACTGCTGCAATTGTCCAGACTTCAAGTTTATCTTTTCAGTTCAAAAACCATTCTGCTACTTATCTGTACTAACTGTGTTAGTAGAAGACTGCGGTTTTTCTGGAATAACCTGCCAAAGAGACAGATTTCTTTTCAAACCTCCTTTGGAGGTTGCTTTCTGACCTCAGCAAGTCACTAAAGTCTCAGCTTCATTCTGTACGTGACGTAAGTATTTGAAACAAAAAGTCATTTATACTGCAGAAGTGTTGCTACTGTGATCAGACTTCACAGAGTTGTGCTTTCAGACGATGATTGTCCGGTGCCTAAAGCAGTTTACAAGGGAGGAAGGAAGTCCTACCTCTGTGTTCACATAAGCTACCTTCAGAAAAAAAGGTGAGCAACATAAGACCAAGAACACAGCATTTATTTACATAACATACACAATAATAAAAATGCAGGCTATTCCTGCAAATGTAGATGCAAGCTCTCACAATACGTTCTGTATTTCATTCGTTAGAGACTTACATCCATTTTCAATACATAACTTTGCAACTAGTTGTCTTACTGTCTTTCACAATAATTTTTTTTCCTCACAGTAAGAAATAAGATCACAGCAGGCTTAAAATCAAGCACACCTAATGCCCCATTAGGAGAAACATCAAACTCTCCACCCTGGAAGCAGAACTGATAACAAATTTTATTCAATATAAAAATCCCTGTCTGGAAAAACAGGAAAATGCCTGTATTGTATGAATATGCCTCACTTGTTTTAGATTACAGCATACAGCCCAGAGTGCAAGTCATCTCTCCTTTAGTTTCACAGCCCTTCAGCCAAAGCCATGGTACTTGCTGTGTGCCAGCCCTTACCCAGCAGTAACTGAGGAACAAGTGATCTTTCATTTGCCAAGCAGTAAAACCCACACAGAATAATTACCAAGCAACAGCCAACATGCTGTAAATCTAAAGTTGCTGCACAGCCATCCCCTCAAGAGGCAGGAGGTTTGCTGGCTGTGTTTCAGAGATCTGGAGGAGGCCACATCACGGTACAAGCACAGGTCTCAAAGAATAGACCTTCTCCCTGCTTGCTAGCATCATCCCTGGGTGAAAGGCAAGTTGGAATGAACGGTCTTAAATTGTATTCTCCCAGGCATCTAAGAACAATGTTGAGTTCCTGAGCAAACAAATTTCCCCTTCTTCCCTTACGGTTTTCCAAGCCTGTATGCACTAGTGATAACAGAAGGCCCTGAGAAAGGGTAGAAAAGGGCTGGGAGAAATAACAGTAGGCATACTGGGAAAGGGATGCCACAAGAAAAGGCAGTTGCCAGACAAGTCCTCTTTCCCAGGATCTTCACTTCCATGTGAGTTCATTGCACTATGATCACTGAAAACAGAACTGTCCCCCTAGGCTGCAGACCAGGATTCCGTTATCCACACAGCCCTGCTCAAAGATAAAGGCATCCAACTCCAGTAAGATTATAAAGGAATACACCTTATTGCACAATGGACTGTAAGGAACAGGAGCCACAGCATTTGGTATCCTTTCAAAAGGTATGGTCATATGGTAGAAGACACCACTTTCAGAAACTGTCTAAACTCGTGGATCAAGAATGATGGCCCAAATACTGTGAGAAAATAGCTGATTCCCCAACAGCATGCACCTGGGATACATTCAGCAGGTTTGCTCATTGCTGTCCACATCTGTCCCAGGAAAAAGTATGGGCCTTTCTGGGGTGACACGCATCCCAGCCACCCTCACACAGCCGAGTATGGGATGCACCAAGTTACAAATGGCTTTTAACAAGGACTTCCCTGAAGACAGCCTCCATGTCAAACTTTCTTGCCAAAAAAGGTGTTATACTTGATAAATGATTATGTTCAGAACACTTAGAAATTGGAGAGGTGTATTTCACGTGCTTCATAGCCATGATTTAAAGTGATCCTCATTATCACAGGGTCTGTGTCATGCCAGGCAGGTGGCTACTGAATCTATTGCCATCATAGTCAAAAGGTCTAAGTATCTCTGATACAAACCACACACAGGCCACAGCTGCCACAAAAAGCCAGGTTAGTTTGTTCAACTGAATGTTGTTGCCTTTTGTAAAGCTATAAAGGATGGAAAACTATTGCCTGCCAGAAGTCTCCCATCACCACTTCCACAACCTGCTTTGTCTGCACAAAAGAACGTCTCTGTCTCAATAGCTGTAAATTAAGTAAAACCATAACTAATATTATACTAAAGTCTTCAACAACTTCACTATATTTTTACAGGGAATGGCTTCACTTTGTTGTTTAAAAATTACCTGTGACTGAAAATGCCACCATTTCCAGAGAAATTATTAGTTTTCAGAGACAAATTAACCTTTAGTCTAATGCAACTGAATCCACTGACACTGCTCTTGGTGAATCAAATTATTCCAAAAATTCCTGTCTGTAACAAGCACTAACTAATGCCCCGTGACTACAAAACACAAGCTAACTTGTGGCAGATGTCACTTTCAGATTTATTCTAATTGAGTCCAACTCAGACTAGAAAATCCACATCAACGCACAGCACGTACAAGCTGAGAGTGCTGGTATGCTCGCCCCGTTCTACGTTTTTAGCTTGGTATAACACACATGCCTACATACATGAGCACACATCTACTCTGGAGTTTTTATCCATTAAAATGGTAAAGGGGATTACTCCTTGCACTTATTACTTGATTGGCCACACTTCTATAAGCATAGGAAAAAAAGTTTTAAAAATGCTCAGCTTTAAGTAAAATTAATCAAAATGGTTTGGGGTTTTTTAACCAGGGTATACAACTTTGTGCAGTTAGTATTGCTCCCATATTTCTTTTAGAGTAATAAATTGCAATGTTCTTTCCCTGCCTTTGCAATCCAGTTTCTTATTTTATCTCTTGATTTTTATTCTCTCCCACGTGCTCCTCCCTTAATTACAACTTCAGACATTAGAGAAAAAAATTGTCACAATGAATCAGATGGTTAGTCCATGAGGTGCGATATGCTATTTAATACTGATGTCAGACTGGCAGATCACTTGGAAACAACACTGCGTTGCAAGTCAGCTGAAGAGAAATTCACCTAAGCTTTCTGAACAGTCAGTTCCTTTAGCTGACTCCATAGCGGATTAAACTGATGTAAACCAAGGAAAGACAAAGAGACTGCCGGCAACAGTTGCCACACACAGGTTTCAAACAGATAGCATTTTCTCTGGTGGCAGCACAAGACGCCTGCAGAAAAGGCACATCAACTGGGTCTGCAGAACATGTTTATACATAAGTCAACTCTCCACCCAGGCATACCAACTTTCTACCCCTATAGGATTCTATTCTGTATGCTCAGTGAAAAAAAAAAAAAAACAAAACCAACCAAACAAACAGAAAAATACGTTAGGTTTATGCATTTGTCCTAGCAGAAAACGTTAATCCCTTGAGAATCATATTTGCACTGTCATTTCAACTATCTGCTTCTCAAGCAACAGATTCTCCTAACATTTCCAGGTGGTGAGAAGGTAAGCAACAGAGTTAAGTTAACCTAAAGGCCAGCAAGGTCCACCTGAAGTCACAGGTTGTGTTTAATCTCAGGCTGAAAAGTTTTCCCAATTTAAAGTTTATAAGTTTTGAGCCTTTCAGTAACTCTGGCCAGAAACTTCAGTTTAAAACTATTTCTGTGTTATCCAGTGTCAATTAGCTTCCCCAACAGAATCACACAGCTTGGGTTTTAATTTCAGATTGGTCCAAGATGTATTTCATGAAGGAGTAAGTGTAAGGGCAGTGTAGAACTAGAGCCTGTATAATCGGCTCTGCAGTGACTCTCCCTTTGGTTTACGTGCAGTCAGAAACCAGGCAATCCATGTGTTTTTTGAAAGGTAAATGCACATGTGAGAAACCTGAAGCAATTAACACACAAGAGAACAAAGACATGGATAGGAATTTCTACAGAGATGCAGTTAAGACAAATGTTGAGTCTTAAGAGTTCATGATTCAGCAACCTTTTCTAAATATCCTGTTGTATATTCAGTGTAATCTCTCAAAGAAGGTCTGAGATAAACTAGGCTTCAGTGCAAGTGCAGCAGCAGGGCATGCACCTGCAATCAGTAAGACTCATCCACTTATGTCCACAAGACCAAAATGAATTTTGACTAAGACTTCTTGTTTATCATATAGATACATACTGTTTACTTAGAAGTCTATCCTCTCCTTCCTGCCTAGACAGGTACTGAGCAGTTGCTGCACTCCTTTAATACAGCTGGAATAGCTGAACCATCAACCAGAAGGTAATGCTGCACATACTGTTTTGTTAGGTATTTTATGATAGATTATACTCATTAAACCTGTGATTACTGTTTGCATTTATTGTGTTCCAAGGATGGATTACAAAACAATTACCAGTCGTACAGGCCTGCTAGAAGGCTTAATTGCAGATTTGCTGTATCTGCACCACAAACTAAAAAGCAGAAAGTTACATTCTTTAGGCAAAATTAAATTTGCCCAGACATACATACCGAGGGTTTTTTTCTAGTTGTTGGATTTCACCACACTTTATTATAGAGTCCTGATACATAAAAGGCCCTATTTCTATACATAATGCTTCAGAGATTAGAAAAAAAGAAAGAAATGCAGCTACACAAAAGCTTGAAATTATTTGTAGAAGTAATAGTCATTGGTAGTGGTACCTCTGCATATCTGAGCTGTCTTTTTTTACTTACTGGTAGACTTGAGATCGAAGTCCATCCACATGTTTCTGCTAAGTTTTCTAAGGGTTGCACTTAATTATTTGGCTACATGGTAGTCCAATTAAACAAAGAAGTAAAAATGCCTGTTATATGAAAAATGTACAGATCATGGCAGGGTAGAGTTTAAAGAAATGGATGAGACCAAATACATTGTAATAAAATATATAAATAAATAAATAAATCTTTTCTCCAGTAGCTAACAATGTGTCTTTTACGTGTCAGTAAGATTTAGGCATTGTCAGTTTTCATCCTTCTGAAGGTTGCTGCTATTTATTCAGCACTTCAAAGGGATTTGGCTTCATTTCAGCCTCAGACTGTGATCTCCTCTCATAACTGGAAAAAAACTGCTTCAGATTTGCAAGAGATTTCAAGCTTTTTCTCACTAGCATAGAGATCTTTCTGAAAAAACTATGTTGTATGAAAAGTATGGAAATGACCAAGCTGGACAGACCTGTATGACTCATTTGAAGGGAGCTCTTCAGCAAAGCCCTCGTAACAACGTCATTTCTCCTGTACCAACCAATCCAGCTCCAGAGCCATGCTCCATGGGAACGACACTGAGTCATTTGTAGTGAATACACATGAGCAATACCGACACCAATTCTTCACAACAAACTGCGTACGAAGTAGATATGTGCCAGAAAGGAATCCTGATAGTCTGGTATTGTATACACACATCATAAGAGCAAGCAGCATATGCAGCAAGGTCATGGGGAATTAGGCTCGCAAGCTGTATTGGGCGGAGGCCATACTGCAACACAGTCGTAACTGACGCTCTCAGGGGAAACTAGCCTACACCTCGCCCCATTTGCAAGAACTTACAGTTTAGTTTGATAATACAGCTTGAATAATCAAGTGCTTGCGTGAGTAGGAAATGTACATACACCTATGAGTGCTGAGTGCAATCTAGCACTATAAATTATAAATAAATTTTATATCCAAACAGGGCACAGATGTCATGATTGATTTTGCAGGGGACTTAAAAGGTATCAGGTTCCTTTATAAGCCTGAGATGACCATAGCAACGTGGATTTTTACCCTAAAATTTCCTCGGAATTTTTCCACCAGGTCAAGCACAGTTTGCTTATTTCGGTGTCTCAAAGATCTGCCCTGCACTGTAGGCTAACTTTTTCCTGTTTAAGAAAGCAGCTGGCCAGTAGAGATTGGTTTGCTACCTCAGAATTTAAAGCCAAATGTGTAATTATACAAGCTATAAATAAGCGGATTTTGTGCAGCAAGAACCTCATTACAGCAGTGTAGCTATGTTGAGCCAGGAAGCGATGTGATTAACAACTGATAAGTATCTGACAACTCAATAACTTGGCTTTGCCTTATAATAATGTACATCACCTTCTAAGTTTTGTCGTTAGTGTCTATCTGTTGTTAATTGTCTCACAACAGAGGGGAAAATTGTTTCCAAACATGAGGAACAGCCAATATGTATGCACCAAACATATGCAGTCTAACAAATAAAAAACTGTATTACCTGACATATCTAGCCACTGTTTTAATTGCTGGCAAATTCCCTACTCAAAATTCTGTAAGGTGGTGCAAATTATGACAATAAAACCATTTCCAGTTATTTCCAAAGGGTATTTTTCAACAGGGCATTAACAGGAACTCATCAGACATGTGAAGATAATGAACGTCCGTTTCTGTATGTGATTTCCTTTTGAAGGGAGGGAGACAGTCACAATAGAAGGAATCTGCCAAGGGAAGAATGAAAGCGGCCTTTATGTTACAGCCCCACAGACAGCAGTCCAGCAAGAGGGACAAAGATCACTGGTCTAACCCCACAAAATCCCTCAGCCTCCGTTTATGAAACACACACTTATGAATAACAATTGAGGTGATGCAGCTGAGAGGGAGGTGTTACTCTTCTCCAATACAGGCAGTATTTATAGGAGGGACACTGCACAAAACCTCAGAGCAGCTTTGAGACCTAGAAGGATTTAAGTGAGGAGCTCTCTCCCCTTAGTCCATATATTAGGCACAGTTGCACAATCAGTGTTACTCTTCTTAAAATATCCCATATGCAAATCCAAAATGAGCAGATATTACAGACATGAACCATGTATTTCCGTGGCAATTCTTCCATGAAATCATCAGCCGGGTTGTCAGCAGCACTAAAGCCAATGAAAACACTACAGAAATTACAAAAGAAGGAGGTGATTTGTAACACAGGCAAGCATTATTCTTTGTCAGTAAGAAAGAAGAGAAAATTGAAAAGAAAAAGGAGTTCAAGGCCAGGAAACTAATTTCTCCAGCTGCTATACCAGCCAGCAAGATCAGAAAGGCTTCAACCGCAGTTGGTAATAGCTCTTTTCCTCTTGACACTCTTTGGAAACCACAACTAAATGGCCAACTGTGGGAGGAAAAAAAGTACTCTATATTGTACTTTATTTCCTATATTATTGAGCTAAAGAGTGTCTCATGAGCAAGGATTTTTTATCTTAATAGAATCAGTCCAAGTTTATAAAGAGAATACTGAGAGTTATATTTCCTAGTTTGTCATCTAAGCAAAATCTGTTTCCTTTCTTTCCTTCTTGTTACTGGGTTAAAGAGAACACTAACACAGAACCTGTCTTTCCAAAACACACCTTGATTTTTGAGAAGAATGTGTGGATGATCCTATCCAGGAAGGGTTTGGGGAAAGACACCTTGAATAGAAGAAATCCCTAAGATTCTCCAGTAGTTTCTTTCAATTAAGCTTAAGTCTCGGGCCTCTGTAGATTCCATTTTTTGATTGTCCATACCACAAACAAGAACTTCAAGAGCTTCAGCTGGCACCAAGAAGTAACAGCACATGGTACTGTTGCCTGACACAAATATTCCCATGGTGGATGGAGGTTTTTTATCTTAATTTCAAGCAAAAAGTACGTAATTAGATTTTAGGAATAAACAGGGCAAGTATAGCACTGTTGAGTTCACCAAAACTTCTTTGCACCAACATGGAAATCAAACAGTTCCCACAAAGTGAACAAACAAATAAATAGTAAAGAATACACTGATTTAATTTGCCGAAAGCGCAAGTGACATCAGCAGCTCTAGAATACCAGAATCTAGTCACAGTACATACGTTTTCCATGAGAGATTGTCCATTCCAATTTTTTCTGCTCTCAGAACAGTTGCACCCAGTTGCTAAGGCAAGACAGGAAGAGCTGTCATTTCCTACCCAGAAAACCGCCTAAGCAACCAACAGCAAACCAGCAGTCAAATCTTTCTCTGCTTTAAGCCTCCAGTGTCTGCCAGACTCCAAACTGTTTCTCCAACATGCTGTCTCTAAAATGACTTGCTACAAACTTTAAGCAAGTTTGAGCTCTCAGCTGGGAGTGCTGTTGTCTAATGTTGTCTGCTTTATTTCAGTCCAGGCTGCCTTTTCAGGTCCTTCAACACAAATATCCCAGTGCACAGATCTTTACAGGGACCTGAGCTTTCTGGTTTATTCCACAGCTTAAATGTCATGTTCACACCTTCCTCCCCTATCCACTGCTGTGTGACTCAGCAATCATTTCCCCCACACCTGCATTTCCTCTAGCATTTAGTATCTTGGCTCAGTACTCAGAAGCTGCTCTGACCTGCAGCCCACACATGCAGGTTCTGTTGCCAAGGGCCTGGTTAGCCCTGTTATCCCAGTCTGCAGACATGAAGACTGGACCTCCAACTTTTTTTTTACTAGAAAGGGCACAACCAAGGTCTGGTCTACTCTATGAACAGAAGGTATTCAAGAAAGCCAACAAAAATTGCCACGGAAGACAGACCATATATATTCTTACAAGTTGTACAGGAATTGTATTAATTCCAGCCTTCAACTTAGGTCTGCAGATTTGTGATGAAAGGAAATTTTTAACTTGACTAGATTCAGCTATGAAATATATGGCCTTGCTAAAAATGAACATTAGCTCATTTACCCTGACCATGATATGGACCAAATCATCAATCTGGACATGGATCTAGATAGACTGGACAACCTTCCAGTACTGCAAAGCCAACTGGACTTTGCATTTGTCTATTCATGTTAAGAGAGTCGCTATGTTCTTTTTATCTTTTTTGAAAGAATCAAGAGCTTAAAAATTCAGCATAAACTAAGCATTTTACTTACATGACTAGACAGTTGCCGCCTTGTCATCTTGGATCTTGGTTTGAAACTAGAAGAGAGATTTCTAGTTAGTCTGCCAGACAAATTAATGTTAATAGCAGCAGCCAGCCATGCTAAATCCTTCTCCTGTGGGAAGACCCAGGATTTAGCTGGGACTGCTCACTACAGTAGCAAACACTGGGTTCCGACTTGCAGAATTGTACCACATCTGTGAAGAGGAATTTCCTGTCTGGGGTAGCTAGGGAAAGCCATAAGAACCTGGATGTACAAGTTTCAACTGACAGGTTTTGATACTCACTAGTAGAAATACAGAAGGGCAGCAGTATGATAGTACGCAGTACCCGTTATAGGAACTTCTTCTCATACTACCACCCACACACTTCTCCCTGGTGGCTTCTAGCACAATGTTTTGCCATTCCCAAGTCTACTCACAAAGTGCTCAATAATTTTTTAAATCCTGAGAAACTTCCCCTGAAACTTGCCTGCCAAGAAGTAATACAGAAGCAAAGCAGTGTTTTGCCTCCAAGGTTTGAAACACTTTTTTTTTAATTTATATATGTTTTGAAGAACAGAGAGCAAATAGCTCTGTTGTCACTATATGAGTCACAAATTGCCTCCCCAGGCACAGACCTCAGTGATGTCAGGCCTGGGGTCAAAAGTGGATCTAAAGCAAGTTGACACTGATGTGCTTTTATTTCTGTGGTAATAACAGAGTGGCAATTTGACATCATCCAAGATGGCTATCCATTTACAAAGTGTTTTACAAGCATTAACAGCTTGCAATTAGCAATGCTTTAAACTGATAGACAAGATGGACCATTATTGCCATTTCGGGGAGGCAGCATAAATGAAGGAAGAAGGTAGACTTAAGTGATCTACACAAAATCACAGCTGCAGCTAAACTCAGACCCAACTTGCAAGCTTCATGTTGCCTTTGTCTGAAAGTCAGCAAATATGCAAGTGGGATCACATGCCATCACACATTCAGCAGTGAGATATGGGGAGTAGCATAGCCAAGTTCTTGTGAACTCATACCCCATTTAAATAGATACTGGCTGCACTGCTACATTAATACAGTCAGCCTTGTTACAGACACGCTGTTGCAGACCCAGGGAATTTGGGCATCTCTGTACCATGTTCCTCACGCTTCCATTCAGGAATTACTACAAGCCAAGCTGAATGTTTCTTTACCTGCAGCATCAGCAAGTCACATCGTCTTACTCCTCCTTGATGTCTTGTTTTCCAGAGAAGAAAACAGAAAGCTTTTGAAACTGTTAAATTTAAATTTTAGATATTATTTTCTGCATAGCAGTCACCATAACGTGTAAATATTTATGAATTTTGTTAATACCACTCCTGTCAAGTGGGAAATTTTCAGCTTACAGATCAGAAGCGCAAGCAAAGAGCTCTCAAAGGTCCTTGCTTCTCCATCTTAAACACAGTATCTTCCTTACTATTCATTCTCTTCGTTAATTAGTTTTCAGTTATTTGATGCTCCCCTTCACCCAACAGTGAGCAAAGAGGAAGTGATAAAAGTTCTTTCCTAAACCTCTCTCTCCAAGAGGGTATGTTCACATCCACTAAAATTAAGCAAATACACTCATATTAAAAGAGACCAAACTACTGGCAGGCACCCTTGAATGCCCACAGACTCCAGTGGCTTCATTCCTCATAGAAAACACTCAGCATCTAAAAGTCATCACCTAGCAATTACAGCAGGAATATAACAAAATAATAGTAAGAACATCATCCCCAACAGCCTGGGTACCTAACAGGACAGAACCATTTAAAAGAGAAAGAACATCATCTTCACAAAACTTTGTATGTTCAGATGAATGCAACCAAAAGAACTCATTAACAGTTCTCAAAAATCACATTTCACACACATTAACAAGTAAGTCCCAACAGCAAAACAAAGTTAGGAAATTATAAGCTATAAACAAATTGCTTTTAATTAGCCCAGGCAGAGCAGCACATCAACCCCACTATTTCACTTACCCCATTCCTGTGACAGCTCAAGCGACAAGCACAATGTGTTACACGAACACAGTCCGTGTTCTGCTGGGCAGCTCTCTCTGGCACTCTGCACAGCATAGCAAGCAGGGCAACAGACTTGGATTCAAGTACCCAACATCATCTTGCATTGAGCTGTAGATCGATACACAGCTAAACATGTGCATCTGAACATATACAAGTGACCTGCAGCTACTTCCCCTGCCATCGTTTTTACAATGCCCACAAAACTATACACCACAGCAATTATGTAACTTCCAGCTCTTTTTGCAGTGATTCAGACCAATGTTCTATAAAGGCTTCTTTATAGGATTTCCCTTAGAAATCTGTGTTGCAGCTACCACTACAGTGCACTTGGTCCTGGAGAAATCTGCCACTGCAGTTCCTTTGCTTCATGCTTCCCTTGGGTTTTCCACACACTGGGTTGTAGCACAGCTCTCTGGCTAGCATCCTCAGCACTTCTCGAAAAAAACAGCTGCAGCACACCAAAGCAGGTTCAGAAAAGCAGAAAACCACAATGCAGCTCCATGCCACCCACAGTAGTAGAGGCTCCTCAGCTGCCCTAGCTCACCCTTCCCAGCAACACCACCACTCTTACCACCTCCTCCTCAGCTCAAATCTACACCTAAGTCCCAAGAAGTTCAAGCTTCTCTCCAAGGTTTCCTAGCACAATCCAGGCTCTAGTCACTCCCTTTTCAAAGCCAGGCATTTTGTTTCCTCAAAAGCCTTTATGTAGTGAAGTCTCTCTTTGGCTCATGTTTAAACTTAGCAGGATGAGTGGCAATAAGATACCAGTAAGGCCCAGAAGGAACCCTCTGTCCTGTTACAAACATCCTTAAGACTGCTTTTTTAATCCATTTATGGTGCATCTTCATCAGTTTTATATATTCAAAATTTTTAAAGCAGGCTGTTTCCTGGCCCTGCAAAAGCTTCACTCAGTCTTGTTAGCCACCTGAACCTAACCGAGAGAAGTTGTGAAGTTCATTATTACAGCTAATGGCTTCATGCACGCTGCCTGGGCTGGGGCACTGCCTCAGCATGTGCTTGCCGTTCACACCAAGGGAAGCCTCTTTTGTCAATGCATTGTTCACATCTGCAACACATACTACAGCATATATAAATAGATATATTTAATTACCTCATCTCACTGATGTATTCCAACATGGTACGTCTCTCATGTGCCTCTGCCCATATCTTTCCCACGCTGTAGGGTATCCTTTATGCTACTTTCTTTCAGATCTTTATAGCACATGCTCCAAATCCATGCAAGGTTACAAGAAATCAGAGGGTAGGCATGACAAACTATAGTCACCCATCTATTCTATTTGTCCTTTTCCAATCTAGATAAAACATCAGCAGTTTTCCTGTTTTTCTTCTTCCACGACATCATCCATCCCCCACATTACCAGACCTTGCTTTCTCAGTATACCTGCCCCAAAATCCTCCAGCTGACTCTTTCTTAAGAAGTCCTGCCTCGCTCACCAGCAACACTGCCAGCCCCAAGCCTTTGCTTCTCTTCATTATTTAGTTTCTCACCAGTTCCACCCTCTGGTACCTTCCATTTTTCACTAAAGAGTGCAACTCCTCCTTAACTCTCCCTACAACAGAAACAGCAGGTGCTGTGCCATTCTGTTTCCATACCAACATTTCACCTTCTTCCTATTCTTGTACCCACTGCTCAGGACTTCACCTTTCAGACTCTGGCTTCAGCCTGTTATTGCCAGGTGCTACATTAGGACTCCTGCTTATGCAGGGATCAGTGAGACTTCAGGTGATTAGCTGAGCAGACCTCTCTCTCCTTTGCCCTTAGTGAATAGCAAACAGTGGCCAGAGGAGCTGGTGCCTTCCATATGCTCCCATCCTTGGCTGAGTTTCTTCAGGAAATTGATTGTTGTTATTTAAAGTATTAAACTACGATATTTCTTAGCCTCAAAAAGGAAGTCACTGTTCACCATGCAAGGGGAAAACTCTATTTGAATTATCTTTCACTTCACAAGCCACAAATCACAATGTGTCCATAACATTAATTACAGCATTTAGTGCAAAAATAAATTTATGTAAATAAAAGTAATTATAATAATTATTGCTACTGTGGTGCAATTATACTACCAACTGCCCTCTCAAATTATGATTGCCCTGACTTGCATTTCTAGTATCAGCTATGTCTTTATATACTTCCCCCCCGCCCAACTCAGAGGGAAAAAGAACAAGAAAGCTCCTCCCTCACACACCTTCATCACCTACCAGCATTCTAACCAAACTATCCTGTTCTGACCTACTAAACAGATTTACTAATCTTGTCAGGTTTAGCTGCTGTTCAGGAGGCAAACAGAGTGGATACAGCTGGGGGACAGGCAGTATCTGTGGCTCATGGAGTGCCCTCTGTTATGTAGTAAAAAGGACTAAATTTCCCACCAATACAAGTATTTTCAAGTTTCTCATAAACTGCAAACTGGGATCCAGTTTCACTTTGAAGACACAAAATGATAATGTTACTGAAACAGAGCACGTTCCCTGAACCCTCCAGGCTGGGAAGTCTGCAGGTACTTCACACCCACACAGGACAAGTAATTTCTAGTCAAATGTGGTTTACAGCTCCAATTGTCTCTATAGCTCCATAGCTATGTTGGTACCTATGTTTGTGTCTAAATCACAAGGCAAATATGCTCTGGAGAGTAAACCACAGTCCCAGGTACGCCACTTGCCTAAAGCGAACAGCTACACATCTACCCTTCCTGGCAAGCCACTTTCCTTCCAGTGGAAATTAGAGTGGACACAGAAGGTAAGAGTGTGGAGGAAGAATGTTACTTACTGGGTCTCATCTTAATCTGGTGTCAAGATGTATCCGGACTCTCATCCAGTTATCAGCTAAGAAGTATTCTTAAATTGCACTGGTGAGATCTGCCTTATAAATCGACACTCTCTGTTGTGTTTTACTCTGTAACTTTCTCCTCAGCATGGCTAAATAGACTAGGAAATACGACTTCAGCTAAGGTCAGGCTGCAACCCAGTAAGTGATTAAAAGGTCTTCAAGAATTGACTTCTAAGGTGTTGTAGAGAGTATATTGAACCAGTATTGCATTACGGTGCTGGAAATACCAAAGACGATCACTTTTCAGGTAAGGTGCAAAATGCAGGTTCTGCTTGCTGTGATCATTGTTAGCCTTTCAAATTTTGGAGCTTTACTCTCAGTGAACAAGCAAATGCCATTCTTTTTCACTGTTTTGAAGAGCTGTTTCTTACTATCTTGTAGCTGCATTCTACACATTCTACTCTGAAAAGAAGAAAAAAAATGATGAGTATGTTAAACTGAACTAGAGTGAGGATGTTGGTGTATAGGCAGCTTTTATGCCAAATCTGTTAGAATGCAGTTATCACAGAACA
Source organism: Falco rusticolus (assembly GCF_015220075.1). NCBI lineage: Eukaryota > Metazoa > Chordata > Aves > Falconiformes > Falconidae > Falco > Falco rusticolus. Next base: position 56,765,694 of record NC_051187.1, read on the forward strand.
AGTTCGTAGTGCAGTAACCTCCAACACCATATATACATTAAAGACAGAAAATCCCGTGCCTGATACTTACTATGCAAATATATAATACTATCACTTCATGGAGATACATTATCACTGTCACAAAGAGATACTGTCATTTCATGACACAAGGGTTGATGCCTTACCAATATGGCTGTCCTTTTTCCTGCATGCACTATTTATGAACACGTACTGCTCTGTTTATCTGAGCTAGTATAGATCTCTTTCAAGACAACCCATCATTGTGCAGCACATGCCCATTTAACATCAAGAAAGAAGTTACAGAGTGCAAACCCAACAGGACCACATTGGTTTCTACGTTCACAAAACAATCTTGGCAGAAGACATCTTCAAAGACATACATTTTTCAAGTATGAAATATGGTGAGTATGGTCACATTTAGAAATCAGCTCTATGCCTCTTGCACACCCAAAGCTCTCCCTGAAGTATATAAGAAATTTTTTACTTCAGCAAACAAGCCACCCTTTATTGTTATCAATGACAGTCATCCACTTGAGCTGCTAAGTGATTTTTCATTATGGTAAGACAAGCAACCATGGATTTAGCTATCATTAGAAGAGCAATAAAAATGCAAAAAAGGGAAAAGTAATTTTTATGGACTGATTTTTTTAAAAACAAAAAGGGTCAGGGAACATAACATACCTCATCTAATTACTTAACAATTCAGAAGAAGCTGTAGCTTTGATTTCACTAATACACAAACGAGGTGAAAAAATACAAAATCTCTAATGAATGGAGGACAATTTCTCTGTTGCTACAGAGAACCATGCTCTTTAATACAAGATCATTAATCACGACATAGTAATTTTTTTGCACTTGGGTCTGCTGTTTGTAAAAGGAAATTTCAAACAAATCACACCATAACTTAGTTCTAATGAACACTTACCTATTGCAAATTACTACCAACATTTTTAGAACTAGAAGGGGATCTGTATGATCTTACTAATAGCTTATTAAAATGGTCAAGAGCTTCCTGTAGACGGTAAGAAGTACATAGAAAATTAGAAAGGAAGAGAGACACTAAAAGTTCTGTGATAAACTTTACAAGACATCAATTAATTTCAGTATATGAAAACCTAAGAAATTATTTCAAAATCTTAGCATCAGACACAAGTTTGACTCTCTTAAAAATAAAAGAAACATTCTAAAAAAGTTTTGATTACAATTAAGTCAGCTTAGTGCAAGTCATTGCAAGGACAAAAAATATACAAATCTGTACCATAGCAATAATTATTTTGTCTTACAGGAACAACTTGGGAATTACTTACCTTTCTCTAGACAATACATTGTTTTTGTATATACTGTGACACAAAAACTCCATTACCTTTCACCCATGAATTGGAAAAGTGGATTCTAGTGTAGTTTCTGTATCCTTTAGGCCAGTGACATCCAAGCCACTTGGCATTCTCTTTACTAACTAAATATACTTGACTTATATAATCTCATTTCATGTGTCCTCTGATTAGATTGGTTTTCTCACTCTTTAGCAGTAGGGGAATGACACTGTGCATGTTTTCTTCTCAAGAACCAGCCTAACCAGAGATGACTACTGCTGCTGCCTTTCCAACTGACTAAGGCAAATTGGATATAAATTTTCTTCTTGTCTTTGATTGTCCATACCATTACTGTTCTACATAAAATGTCTAGTATAACTACTAAATGCTTTTGTTGAACAGGATTACTAGTTATTATTATTTTCTTTTTAATAACTCAGGCATTGCCAAGACCAACTCCATAAAACACCATGTAGCTAATTTCAGCAGCTTCATAGGTCCAATTATATTTTCTTAGCAAACAAAATCATGATGGGCTACTCCTCAGCACTTGCTAAGATAATTTAGAATGGGATATATGTAGCTGCTGTCAAGAGATGTTGGCTGTGAATGATGAAGTCAAGCCATAATAAAACAGAGATAGCAGAAGTGAACAGATTTTGGAGTTTGAGAAGCAGGATGTTTTTGATCTCAGGCAAGAGCCATTCAATGTTGTATCTTGCCATCTATGCAAGGTCTGGATTTTATTGCCAGAGAATAGCATCTTTTTATTTATTAAACTAAACCACATTTATGCATGTTACTCCCAGTGTCATTAACAACAACTGTACATACACAAAAGCTACAGAAAGCAGTGGACAGATTGTAACCAATATTTTTTAAAAGAGCAAAATAAAAACATTAAGGAGAGCTTCTGATGATATTAGTATTTGGGATGTCAAGAATCTTCTCAAATGGTTTAAAGGATAGCTAACAAATATAGACAGAAGACTCTCATTCTACTCTGTTTCTTGCCTTCTATTTCATGTTTTTGACTGACTTTCCTTATCTGTAAGCTCTGCTATTTACACAGAACCCCTTCTATGGGACAATTTGGGATCTAGATCTGAAATGAGTACACGAGAACTAAACAGTTTAATCTGAAGTCAACACAATAACTTAATATGCATTGGAGTTTGTTGTGAGAATCACAATAAGAATATTTTATATTCAAAACTCATAGAAGAATCCAAATAAGCACAGGAACAAGGGTAGCACATCATAGCGAGGGTAGGTGGGTTTTTCAACATTAAGTAAAAATAATGACTTTTTTTCCAGTAACAAAAGCTAAGATTGCAAGTTAAAAGACAAAGCAAGATAGCTAGTAATCAGTAGGAAATTAACAACTATCCATGGAGGTAGTCACAATAAGGAAAAACAGTACTGGACTGGAATTAAACAGGGTGAAATAACTGAAAAGCTTTGCTCATCTGTTTAGGACTTTCAGATACAATAGCCTTGTTCGTAGTGCAGAGAAACAAAATAAGAATTAAAAGTTCAGAGAAAATGTTTTCCAAATTCTTCAGTCTGGAATTTGGTCTAAAGAAGCAGTTCTCCAAGAGTTTTACTAAGCAGCTTTGGTAAGAAAACAAGCATTTTTCTAATGAACCAATTCTACTTCATATTCTTTCCTTGCACATGTCCTGTGTAAAGAATTACTTCTTGGAGCACTTTGATCAGCGCAGTGCTCCTGATGCATTTTTAGGCATATTCTCTTTATTTTCTTGTACAGAACAGAGACATCCCCCAAAAAAACCCTCCCAAAACATGATGATCCACCAGTTTCCTTAATTTCTAGAGGAAAGTGAAAGACCAGGTGGAATATTAAGCACCATTGAGCCCACTATGACACTATTACAGATGCTATTACTCACCTCCATCAATGATTCTCCCAAAGTCTTTTGACATACAAACAAAAACTGTAAATGACACAGTCACAAGATAGAACAGCTTTTTGAGTGTGGTACAAACATCCAGGTCCCTCTTTGAATACTGTAGTTGCTGCTTTTTTATGTAGCCTTCTATCTTGGAAAAATGTAACAATCCTTACTTGAAGCTGTTTATTCTTAGAGTCAGGAACTGTTATCTCTCTAAAGGAAATCAAATCTGGGTCCTGTGAATCCTTCATAGTGCTTTCACCCAGAGCAGCAGTTCATAGCTACATCATGGAGAATTATATTAAATCCTAAATTTACATGCTATTTGTAAATTCAGACTGCACCTTCCCTGCAGTTCGCTTCCTATGCCATTCAATATCTCCTGTTTTTACCCCAAACCTTAAATGCTGTAGCACGTAACTTTAAAATGGAAAATGAAGTAGAAATTGTGGAGGGTTTTTAAAATTAGAATTAAGCATGATGATCATAATAGGGACTACAAAACATGTAAATGCATTATCTTCTTCAAAAGTATTGTAACAAGTTAAAAAAAAAAAAAAAGAACAAACAACAATACATCAGGTACAAAAGAAAGTTAGTAAGGATTAAGCCCTAAAAATACAATATCACCTTATCTTTCACAGGTGCAATGTATCTACTACTAGCAGACATATAGCCTTCTGTCTAGTTTTCACTTTAGCAACCTTTGTCAGCTTGTCACACCTGTACATTTTGGATTGAATTGCAAGATAGGGAGAGGAGTTTCTTCTCAGATCTTAAGAGAGAAATCTTGTGCATCAAATATTTTAAGAGCTGGTAAGGCACTTACAGTATTCCTGGAAACTTGGGGATATTATAGTAAATCAAAAGTCAAGAGCTACAATATGCATTTGGTGTATATGCATACGTAAAATCGTTTGCTGGCACCTACCAATCTACACAGAGTAACTGCCTGCAGCGGGATAATCCAAGTTAGTGCCCTTATCCACATGTATTTCTGAAATAAAACATACATTTCTAAAGACAATTTTTCTCTATCTACTTTTTCTTTAGTCAAACTTCCATTGAGGAATTCTGACCGATTTTGATCCTGTTGGAAATGGTCTCACAGCATTGTGCTTTCTTGGACTTATCACACAGGCTGGAAGCTCAAACATCTGAAGCTGTTGCAACATACGCAAGGTATCAACTACAGCTACTAGCTCCCATAACTGTAGAGAGGAGAGTGGGACTGTCTCTTGTTATATGTTCTTGTTCTTACAATCAGATTTCTACCCAAGCAGTTTTTACTTATCTCAAACAGTTTGTGGGATTATATTTTTTTAAGTTTCAAGGGATCTGAAAGATTTATTGAATTCTACTGCTTAGCATTATTGCCTAGAGTTAAAGGAAACATGTTAAATCCATGTTCTAAATTGACATGTTCAGAGAATTTAAAACTTGGTTCAGCACTGTTTGCCTCCGTAAATGGCTTCATTAGAATTGCATGAAGTAGACCGTTACTAAAATTGACTTCTCCCCAGATCTTAGTTGCTTTCAAATTTACACAGATGAGATGCTACAGTACAAGACAAAACATGCAAATATGTATATCTATTCACTTATGCACACCAAAACCCAGTTGTTTCTTTAAAAATTACAGATTGCAATATAGAAATTGGTATACACAATTGATTTTCTGTGTATCAAATCTGAGATATTTCCACTGTTATCGTTAGCATAATAATGTAATTTATGCATATTCAGTGATCTTTAAACTATGTTGATCAGGTTTTGTAGCTCTTTTAACTAAGGCAATGCTAAGCTTCAGGCAGGCTGCAAAACTTGATGAAGCATCACAGCTTCAACATATAGAAGACCACAATAAGTTCCAGACTGCTGTTAGAGTGGTGCTGGTATTTAATTTAGCTGGTTATAGTTGAGACCAAATTTTTAGTTTGATGCTTTAAATCCTTATTCAGTAAAGAACCCATTCAAACATCAAAAGCAATAACCCTAAACTTTAAGTATCTATTTAATTAATTGCCCATTTAATTTTTCCTGAAATCATAGACAGTAATTATGTATTGTACTTTTGACAGGTTTCCCCCACAGACCGTGTCACTTTTTTGCATATCCCTTCTTCAAGGGATCAGAAGAAAGGTTTATCCTTTGTCCATGTTCTTGCTTTTTCTATGCTTCCGACTCCAGAATCAATTGTTCTTCCTCCTTTAGTGTCTTTTATAGGTGTGGGGGTTTTGTGGCGGTGGTTTTTTTCCCCCAACTCTAGTGAAATTTACTGAAGTGTGTCTTGGGTCATGAACTACATCATCAAAAAAAGAGGAAACTTTAGGACAGCGATCCATTTATGACAGTATACTATCTACGATAGTATTGCATTACAGGGTAACCTCCTAAGTGTATGTTAGAGAACATCTAACATGAGATGTCAGATAATTTGCCCTAAGGAAGTAACAAATAAAAAAGGGTGTAAAAGCCCCCTGAAATTACATTATACACAGAATTTTCACCACTGTTAAAAAGAAAGCTGAAGTGATGACAGAATATAGGATGAACAGTATTACAGACAACATTAACATGAAAAATACGAAAATCTTTCTCTCAACTAATTTCCAAACTTTCAGGGAGTAACTTAATTGCAGTCTTATTTGTCACAAAACAAGAATTTTTTGAGTGTCTGCTTATGCTTCTTCCTCCCTGGACATATCAGCAAAATCTAGGAAATCATTAGCGGTCCTAGAATTGGAATAGATTTATTGTATATGTACTGGACAAACATAATAGCAGAGATTATACAGACAAACCAGTTCATACAGAAATCAAAAAGCTTTCTTACCTACTAAATACTCCACTAGCAGAAAAGGCAATTTGGTTTGTGACTAAAGCCCTGAAAATCAGACTTTGTTCACCCCTAGTCTGCTCTGTGATGTCCAAGTAGGTTATTTCAACGAGTTGTTTGTCTCAGTTTTTCCTCCTTAAGGGAGGTAACAAAAATCAAGCCTCCCTTGCAAATGTTTGGATTTAAAGATGAAAAGTACCATGCAGGCATCTTATAATAATCTGATGAACTAACAATGGTAAAATGATTTTTAAAAGTTAATCAACATTTATAGTTACTATAATACAGTCTTGTCATATACAAGAGTAGCATTTACAAACAGCTTATATCCAAGGAAACAACAAAAGAAAGAATTAAAGGGAAGAACAGGGAGTGGGTGGACTCTTCTTCACAGAAACTTAGAAGGCATAAAGTGACTAATAAATGTTTTTTCCATAAAGCAAATATCATAGACTACTATAATTACATCCTAACTTTTATGACATATTTTAAAATAAGTATCACACACAACTCCTGTGCAGTTTGCCTTAAAGTTTTTAATCAACCAGACACCTAGTTATTTTTTCTAATGTAATTACAGATGAGACTTAAATAAAGTATTAAAATAAATCCCTTACCTGATAGAAAACATATTTTAATAATGAATTAAAAATAAAAGACTTGTCCCTTCCAACTGCCAGGAAATACGTCAAGAAACACTACCATCTTTGAACTTGTAAAACTTGCCTAAAAATAAGTGGAAAAAAATTAACTTACAGGAGAATAACAACACTTCCTTCAAAGTTTAGTGGTGACTGAAATGGAATTTTTTTTTTATTAATTTCCTTGCACACATCTTACAAGACCAGAGTAGCTGAATTGTTTATTTCAGAAGAACTCATACATATAAGCATGATTTTAGAAAGTTCACATGCAACAGATTGTGGTAAGAGTTCATGTATTTCAGTATCACTTAATTTTACCCAACTGCACACAAGGAAATTATTCAAATTACAAAAAAGCTTACTGGAATGCTGATTTTAGCAAGTTTTTTCTAAATTCCATTTTGCTAAACTGACAAAAAAACTTTAAAAATTCTAAACCAAAATACTGATTTTTAAAGGTATATTTGTGGAACTTAAATGTAAAACATTATTCTTTTCATAAAATACAAAATGCTTGAACATGTTTAAAATACTCAATGTTTCTGAAATATTATGGAGTTGATAAATTGTCATAAATTTAACACAGGATCCCTCTAATTAAAAAAAGTGGTTCTCAACATAAATCAACAATTCCCTAGTGCACTTAGAAAAGATCAAAAGCAGTAACTGGTATCTTTCCTTCCAGTGTTAATTAGTTATTAAAAATCTTAGCTTCATTAGTACCTACTCTGAAATAGTTTGATTTTTTTTTTTTTTTTGGGGGGGGGGGGGAAGGGAAAAGGATGTTATACAAACAAATCCTACAAAAAGAAAGTCATGAAAACTAACTTGTTTTGAAACTTTTTGCCTTTATCACAGTAAAAAAAGGATATGAGACTCCATTATTTTCTTTTAAATGAGCATCTTCCTTGAAAGACCTCAGCTTTCATTTGGTCCTGAGTTGCATGTAGTTGTACGTACTGCATAATTCTACTGGCCAAGTAATATCCTTTCTCTATGTCAGTTCAGATATGTCTGATACTTGTAAGTAGAAATTAAAAAATCAGAATCAGTTCTTTGGCATAGTACAGAAGTTGACAGCTCCTACTATTTGGATTGACTGCAAGTTCTAAAGAATTTCCTGTAATTGGAGCAAGGGGGACAGGATGGGACTTCATTTCAAAACCAAGTAGATTAAATGAATGTTCCTTTATGGATTTCAAGTGTCTTCCATTTGTAATTTACTTGATGCCTTCAATACCAATTCCATTTTCACAGCTGAATATTTCCTGCATACAAGGTAATCATCAGTATAGCCGTAAACCCTGTTAGTAAACCAGCATTCTGAATAAGGAAGAATGTGAGATCCATCTTTCTTCCTGTCACTTTCTCTCGCAGCATATCATTCATCTCTGGGAACTGAAAAAAGGGATATTTTTAGGTAAATATTGCCATCTTGTGGTAGTATGCATAACTCGAGGCATTAAGAAAATTATATTGCTACTTCGGACTGAGTATTACAACTAACAAAGGGTGAAGGCAGTCACAGGAATAAGTCATCCTAATTACTCTGAAAAACCACTTCACTGAGGATGGTAACATGAAATGGTGTTTTGTTCTGCTCTACTGTGATTTCACTTGGTTTTCTCTCACGCAAACTTCCTTTTTTTGATTCCAGCAGTCTCCTAGGGTCCAACTATATCTAGGAGCAATTGCCATTGCTACATATTGTGTTTCTTCCTTCACTAGTATAAACAAAGGGAAGTGGAAGATTAGGATTCTTCTGCTTTATCTATAAGCAAATAAAGTGAAGCTGAAAATAGAGACAACTCATCAGAAATAAGAAACCTGTTACAAATAGAAGGTCTGGTGGGCTGATGAGGTAGTGGTAAAGCAAGAAAGAAAGAAGAATGTTGTGAAACACAGCATTGCATTAGATTGCAGTGAAGGGATTCCTCATTACATAACATACATCTTAATGGCTACATAACATCTATGGATAACTGATCTGCTCTTAACTGCCACAACAAAGATAACTTTGAGAGCCAATGGAGGTGATGGCAGATGAGCACTAGTGATAAAGTCCCCTGTATGGGGTGATTCAGGGTATGTTTGCTGCAGATAAAGTCAACCGCAGTGGATTTTGACAAATGTGCTCAAATAAGCTTTAAACTCTTCTCCTGTTGTGCTGAGAGTAGTATACCCAAAATGCAATGAAAACTGTGTATTTCAGTGTTAGTTTAGAAACCTTCAGGCTGGGTGACTCAGAAGCTGTATCTATCTTTGATCTGATAAGGCAAAAACACCCACTGAAGGTAATGTAACTCTTGAAGAACAGACTAAGGTTAGTGGGAACTGGCCAAACTTCCCAGAAATCATTCCAGAGCTCTGTAATCCTCTTGCATAAGAGGCAAAGACAACAAACCAGATCAGCTTCATGCCATACAGCAAGGCTCATTTGTGCACGCGCATCACTGTACACATTGTCACATGCCCGCAGCCTCACCACAGAGTGATCTTACTGGTAGAGGTTGGACTATGCCAATACTGAAGGAAAAAAGCACAGCAAAAAGGAAAGAAGGAAGGAATGACATTCTATTTAATCCTACCTGCTTCTGGACAAGCAAACCAGAAGTGTGTGAAAATCGTAACAGAAAGCAGAAAGCCAGATCTCTGTACAGAGCACTTGAATACCCTATTTCAGACTTTTCAGGGGGAAGAAAAATTCAGATAGGTAATTGATACAATCCAGAAACCTATAAAAAGAGAGACTGGGATTGGGGGGCGGGGGCAGAGGGGGAAATACAGAGAGAGGAACAGAGAGAACAGAACAACAGATACAAAGAAAAGAATGTTACCTACTTTGATGGATTCAATAACAAATTTAATTTGAGCTACTCTAAATTTATGTCACGAGTTTTACACGTCATAGTTCAGTACAGTAATATTCATTATATAAGTGAAACTAAATGAAAAGCATTAGCAATTAAGGTACTGCAAACTTGCAAAATAAACTATTTCTATTATTCATTTAACATCAACATTATTACTTACTAAATATAATATTATTACCTAAGCTGTAATAGTATTTAATGAAATAGTCACTATAACTACATAACATTTCTTAAATGCATATAGAACTAAACTGGGGTCTCAAATCTTTTCAAATTCAGGCCTCAGTCTTCCAGTTCTACACTCAAATGGATTCTCATGTGGTAGGCATAAACACCTTTGCAGATAAATCTGTTCTCACAACACTGAATTAAACATAGTAAAACTCAAAATTATTAAAGGATCTTTCTTAAGATAAAGCATCATCATAAGAGTAAATTATGGAATATTGTTGACTGCCTGTGAATCCAGATTTTATTTCCCAGCATCTAAATCTGATCTGGATCTTAGCACAATTTCTTTGCTTATAACTTCTAGCACGCTTAAAAAAATAAATGATAGACAAACCGTTTTGAATAGAGTTCAGCAAATGTTTTAGTCTGAACCAAGAAAATGGGGCTAGCACTGTTTAATTTAAACATAGAATAGAATTCAAGTCAGATTTTTCATCTAATCACTGTAGTTACACACCTTTCATTCAACTCAAAACTAAATGTTTCCTTTTGTTGACTTTTTTTTTTGCTTTTCTTTCAAAATATGGTTTAAATAGAAAAATGAACCTTTTTAAAATAAGGTGAAAATACTCTGCCACTTTAAGATGCTGAAACAAAGTATTTAAAAACTTCTTAATCTTTGATGAAACTAACTCAAATTCAAAAAAAGCTTGTCTCTCTCTAAAACTCCTTTTAAGCAATGATCTGATCAGCTCTATTTATGAGCTTTCATGTTTCATAAATAAGCATAACCATTTGTGGACCTCCATTAGAGGTATAATTGATGATTTAACATAAGTAGATGACACTAGCATGAGGAAGACAAAATACAAAATTCTACTGGAAAGACTTAGTGCAGTCTTTTTTTTCTTGCAGAAGAATAAATCACTGAATATTAAATTCTATCTCACCATATCTGCCAGAGAGATGTACAGGAACATTCCACCAGCTACAGCAAAGATGATGTTAGGAGCAAAGTTGTTGCCTACTAAGATACCAAAAGCCATTCCAATGTAACAGGAACATGCAGACAGAAAGTTGAAAAACAGGGCCTGCCGAGCACTCATTCCTGCGTTAAGCAAGATGACAAAATCCCCTAAAACAAAAGAAAAAAAAGAAAACCATCTTCAGAAAATGATATTGTGATTATTTTCTGTTTTCAAAGGAAGTCTGAAGAAAAGACATGATTCGTATACAGATTATAACCCCTTGCTGTTTTTTTCCATTCAATTAAACAATGGGATTTCCCTTCAATACTAAGGTAACTGACGTACTCTAAAGCAAGCAGATGATGCACAACTGAGCTAAGAGCACAAGAACTTAGAACTACCTATAATGATTAAAAAAAAAAAAAAAGATAATATAACAGTGTATACAGCATATATAAACAAGGCAGTTAATATCTCTCTAATATACATTCCCAACTTCCACCCACCTGCACTTGGGAACTTCCTGTGCTAGATGTGTATTTTGGTGCTTGGGAAGTTTTTTATGAGTACTTTTTCCATTCATTTGTCTAAACTTTCTTTAAATCTGTGCCAACTTTTGACCAGCACAACCTCCAACAACAGTGATTCCCACAGTATAGAACGTGTTGAATGAAGTCCCTTACCCAGTTCATGAGGAAACTCTTCGCACAAGATGGCTATGGAGGTACTAAGCCCTTGAAACAGAGACAAAGTGAAAGAAGCACCAATAGCCAAACCATCTATGAAATTATGTACAGCATCACTCAGTGTTACCATCCAAGCAATGGTCCCAATCTTTGACAGTGGACGCCCCTTAAGACACCTGCATAAGCTGCCTTCAGTGGCTTCTGCCTGGAAAAAAAAATCCACAATAAAGCAATTACATAAAACACTGAATAAAGAAGCCAACGAATCACCTTTCTGTCTTTAAACGAATGCCAATTATCAAACAAAGCACACTACTGTCTGTGGACACCAAAATGCTTGGTCCAAGAAGAGGCATATGTAGCAGAAGCAATTGTTTCCTATTTCAAAATGTTAACACACAAGGTCCAATCACCCTTCTGACTACAAAGCTTTACCTGAATGCCCTTCAGCTGAGACAGAAAGCAGTTCAGGCCATAGTGGTCTGAATGTCTCTCTGGAGTTTCTGTCAGATTAAGAGAGTGCCAAGGCTCCTCACAGCCTCTTCAGCCATCTCCATTAAGCACACACAGACAGAAGGATCTGATCACAGTGACTGACAGCATCTGTATTTCCTACCTAAAACACATGCAGACCAGTTACATACTGCCAGTACATCACGCTCTCAGAGACACACTTAGATGCCACAGTAGCAGCAAGGTACATGTGAATAGACACACAGCCAGATACTCCATAAACTTTATTTCTAGTTGTGGGCAGTGACAGTCAAGTCCAGCTATTCAAAGTAGCTTCTACAATGTTCACGTTTAATAAAAACACTAGTGGGTAATTTTGACTGTGTGAGTCAAAGGCTCAGAGCATGAAAACAGGCTAATAGAAAATAGCAATGCACATACACATCAAGGATCTCCATGCCTTCTAGAAGTAGAAGTGATCTATACATGTGGTGCCATGAAATAATGAAAAACTTGAAGCAGATAAAGTAATTTACATTTTCACTAGGAACACAAACTAACTTCCCCTAAAAAAATTCCTGATGATCCTTTCTGATAATTTCTGTACACGCATATACTGCAGTTATATAATACTTGCAAGCTTTATAGTATTTCCCCCCTAAAAAAAAAAAAAAAAAAGGATTTGCATGTAAGGCATTAACTAGTGCTTACTTACTGGAATACATAAGCAGTAATACATACATCTGTGTGCCCATAGACGTATTTATACACCTCTTCTTCTCTTGTAGAAGAAGGGTTTAGAGAAACATGTCTTCCTCCTTATGAAAAGGTCACAGATTATTCTAAGATATTTGACGTGGTAATGCCATATCAAATGCAAACACTACCAGGCAACTGTATTTTGAACTTCCTGGAAATATAATGGTTAATAAATTCTTACAAAATCTTTAATGCCAGAGCAGTAAGGTCTGTCTCATTATTTGCTCACCAGACTCTTATCTGACATACCACTTACTGACTACTTGTATGAAGGAGTTATCTTGGGACAGGACAGGATAAAAGTTCAGGTCAGCGATTTCTGAGTCAGATGCCTGTTGCACTACTTCAAACTTGTAGCTAATAAAGCCTTGATTGAGTAGTGCCACAATTGCCATAAAGCATACTTATGCCTCCTATTCAGTGCATAGGAAGTCCTGAAATAGTATTTGTGCAACTGTACTTAAAAATTGTTTCAGTCATCAGGGAAACTCCCACATAGGTTTTAGACTTGTACTATACGCTTACCTTCAGTTTTGGAGGGTTCCCTCTCAATATTTCATCTAACACACAATCAATGCCAATCATATTTTTGGGATGATTAATTTCTACCTCTACTAATTCTACCTGAAATAGGATCACTTATGAATAATAAACCTCTCTTAATCCACAAAGGCAAATTCAAAATCACTTTAAGAAAGAAATATTACAAAGCCAGCTACATAAAAATACATATATTAGGTAACTGGAAGTAAATAGAAACATGAGTATGAGAAAATCCAAACAAATTAGCAAAGCTCTTCCACCTATTCATCTAGCTCCCTGAGCTGAAGTTCTGTTTCCCCATGTTTTTTTCTGTTCCCTGGTGGCCATGTTCCAAGCTGCCTAAGAACTGATGGAGGCATTGTTTTGTCGATCATCCTGATTTCTGCCAAAAACACATCTTCTTTCTGGGGCACGTTTCTAGCTTCACTGAGGAAAGGGAGTTTGAGGAAATGCACAGAATTTCATTTTGAGTAATTCATTCATTTTTCTACTAAAAAGGTACATTGTTCTTTTGGAAACCACACACAAACGCAAAAATCCCAACAACAGCAGCAAATATTTTCTGATAAAGCAACAATAATAATCTCAGGGGAATGTATTTTGACAAGGTATATTAGCAACTTTATCACACATGATAAAGAAAAGTAGTGGTGGTTTTTGTTCTGTAAAAACTTTCTACTACCAAAAATTCTCACATCAAATGCCAAGCCCCTCCATAAATTAAATGGGTTTATGAAAAGAGTTTATTAGGATGAAAATTCCTAAAAGATAATGAAAACAGTGAGCAAATAATACAAGTGTGCAAAAACGTCACTTATATACATACTTGTCTATGTTTGTTCCCATTAAAGCACATTTGGTTTTATGTGGGAACCATGTGTGTGCCTACAGTTTTCTAAGGGCTGTAGGGGCATAAATGGCTTAGCCGCAGAACTTAAGTGAAGGACCCATTTTCTGGTACCAGTTGCACTGCTGAGAACTCCAATGACAGTCCAAAGCACTGCATATACATAAAAAAAAACCATAAAAATCTGATCTGAAGAGTTTTTTTGTTGAAATAAATAATTTACAAATATATGTGCTGAACTTTCTATGTGTGTATGAAGAAAATGAATATTGAGTAAGAAGATGATATTAAGAATTACCTGCCAAACTTATCAAGAATGGAACTGATTCTGGAAATGTGCTGAGGTTTAGGCTGTTTTATCTGTGTTTGGTTGTATTTTAAGTAATTGCAATTAATTTAGGAGAATATTGATTTACTTCTAAAAAAATCACTTTCTTGATCCAACCTTTCAAAATGCAGAAATAACTGTAGTTTAAAATCCAGGAATCAGTCTGAGAGGGTCTGTAATATATATAGCTATCTGCCATTTACCATGTTGCTTTGAAGTATCATAATTCTTGCCTGTAATCTATTTCAGATAATGTCTTGACTTCTGTAAATTATGTAAAGTACAATGACATTGCTTGTCTGAGTTTATATGCTGAACTTTATACTAGATTGTGTGCCTGATAGAAGTAGGTTAACAACTAATGCATATTCTTAATGTTTAAGATAAGGCAGGCTACTGTCAAATTTACCCTACAAATACATAGGATTCCAAAGCAAAAACATGTCTGCCTCTGCTAGACTGTTCTGACTTCGAGATGGTAGTTCAGCAGATGTCACAGAAAAGATGCCAGCTAAGGAGCTCTGTAATACCCAGCTGGACTATCAGGTCTGACTTTTATTAGTTATTAGTACAGTTCTGTATTATTTGTACCTCTGCAGTTTATGGTAAACCAAAGACATCCTTGGTATTTTTGCTCTTCTGAACACCATTTTTTCTTTAAAAGTAATGGCCACTCTTTGGTTCCCAAATTTAAGAAATTATACACAGACTCACTTATTTTATCCTACTGTGTCTCACCAGATTACTAGTTATTTTTAATGCATCTGACTCCTACAGACATGAACCAGACATGTCATTTTGTATCCTCTGGAAGTGCCCACAGGACCAAGAAAGAATCCTGACACTGCCTCCAGGGCATAAATAAAGGCCACTGTAAACTTTTGTTATACAGCTCTAACGTTGTGCACCCGAGGATAAAGGCATTTCAGCAATTTGTCTCTTGTAGAGGAATTATAGAGGACTGTATGAAAAGTTTATTTGTAAAAAGGTTGTGATGAATGGTAAAAACGTAAGGTATGAGAGAGAGAATGCGAGCCCTGGATGAGGAGAGACTAGGAGAAGGCAGTAGAGGGACTGGCATAAAGACTATCTTGGTATGAGATGATAAAAGACCTTGTTGCAGCTTGATAGTTTTGAGAGTGCTGCGACAGTTTCTGAAACAACTTTTGGTCAAAGTTACTGTTCTAAAGCCATATAATTTTAATGCATAGTAGATACAAATTTTGGGTAAGCACAAAAGTTTTCCAAGGCTGCAATTACTGCTGCAAGTGAAATCCAAAAGTATGTGACTAATTAAACATTTAGATTTACTTTGGCAGTCAGTGTGTTCTGGTATTAAAAAAACGAATATGGCCAAATCCCCATGGCTGAAAACAGCTACCTCACTTTGGCACAACTGGACTTCAAACTCCCTCCTTAAAGCCTACGTGATGATATCTGGCTACGCTGTTTGCCCTCTCTTAACTTTCAGATTACAATGACACATCAGAATTCTATTAGTTAAGTGTTGGCTTATGCCAAATTGTTCCTTCATAAATACCAAACGCCTGTAAAGTTGAACCCATAGCTACCCCTCGTGGTACTACCCCAGCTGCCCCAAAACCCCTCAGCCACATTGGCCCCTCCCTGCCTGCTAATGACCCTGAAAGGCTACCCAGCCAGCCCCTTTGAACCTGCCTGCTGGAGAAAAAGAGTAATGATGGGGTTTTGTCTGCTACCTCCAATATCAGCAGCAGACTATCTGCCACTGAGATTTCCTTGCAGCCGGCCTTGGCTCCAGAGTTAATTTTACCTGGTTACTTTCCGGAGGTTTTAATACAATATATTCTTTTCCTGGATTTGGAGAAATGGAGAGCAAGAAAGAATGGAAAGCATGAATTTTCGTAAGAACAGTAAGTAGAGAACAACTTCTGTGAAATTTTAAGTTCTTGAAGTTAAGATTGCATGTAAGAGGAGATGTATGAGCATTCCTCAAAGGATCTTGGGGTGACCTACAATACTTCATGATCACAAGCACTGCATCTAAACTAATTGCTGGAAATAAACGCTATACAGTTACAATTTATTGTTATAATATATGGTATGATTTTGTTATGTTTACATTATATGCAAGCAGATGGCTAGCCAAAATGTAATAATGGAATAGGTCCAGATAAAACTTCTGATAAAAAGGGCAGAAAAACACCACCCATACTGAGATGACTGTCTCCGCAGAGAATGGAGGGTTCTTTGATTTGTTTTATAAATCTCAAAATACAGTTTAAATATACTAATTTCTTCTTGTTGTCCAAGCATTTTTAAACATTAAGCATGTTTCTCCTAGATTGTAAAATGCCCAGTATCCACCACACTTCATGACATTTCTACAGTAAGGACAAGTACAATTTTGGTATTTAAACTGTGTGCATCGAATGTCTTGTGAGTCTGCAGGGTCAATACTGTACTTTCAGATTCTCTCCCAGCTGCTAGGGCCTGCCTCTGGCTTCCTTTTCTGTTCCTCATTGCTCCACACAAACAACTTACTGGCTAAAGAACACGGGTGGTAAACCAGAAATCTCTACTATGAAAAAATCTGCCTTAGCCACCAGAGAATTGTTTCTATGTCTTATTTTTTTTTAAATAAGGGGCAGTACTGCCTCTCCCTGTACAGGGAAAAAGAGTAAAGCAGCACACCACTTTCTCCTCCTGCTTCCATTTTCTTCTTAGACAGAAGAAAGTCATATTTGTAGTATGAAAACAAACACAGAGAAATATAGAGAACAAATCTGAAAGAGAATCACACTTAAACCAGGAGGAATGTCTTCTGTTTCAACATACTACCTCCATAATTCCCACAGTATCCAAATACACTGGTCTAGCTCAAGCAGAGCTTACAATATATTGCATGAAAATTACTATACCAGTTTACTTAATTAATCATTGATTCAGAGGAATCAGGTTCTCACACAGCTTTACATAGTCAGAAACACGATACAGAACATGGAACACTACAACATACTATCACTCTTCAAGCAAATCAGTAACAACAGCAAAATCAAAATTAACTGAATTATCTGATTAAATATATAAATGTCTGTCCTACCCACCCCAATACTGAGCTCGATTAGTTCTTTTTGTTGGCCACAAATCGAATGCATCATTCAAATTTTATAAACTTGCCCCAAAACCCTTCATTTTTTTCATAGGTCTCAAACAAGTTATAAGTTTACAAAAACTTGACAAATGTAACAAAAATTAGTATCTAACTCTCCTCTCAGATATGCTCATATATTTGGCAGGGATAAAATAAATACACACAATTTTCATACCTGTGCTGAGACCACACTGATGCTGTCAAAACCAAGATTTCCATTGCTCTCTATGATGGCAGAATTTGCGTAACACGTCCCCCCATTGCTGGATGACAGTGGTTTGGGTGGGTTAGGCTTATCCTGAGGATAATTCTGTTCTCCATTTTCAGAGTCGTTATGGCCAGTCTAGGTGACAAATGAATAAGTAGGTAGCTAATTAAAACAACAGCAAAATAACAAACATAAGAAAATAGAGACCAAAAAAGAAAGGGTGGGGGCATCACATTCATAGAATCATTTAGGTTGGAAAAGACCTTTGAGATCATCAAGTCCAACCATCTACCCAGGACTGCCAAGTTCACCACTAAACCATTTCCCTAAGCACCACATCTACATGTTGTTTAAACACTTCCAGGGACGGTGATTCTACCAATTCCCTGGGCAGCCTGTTCCAACACTTGACCACCCAAAGAAATTTTTCATAACATCCAATCTAAACCTCCCCTGGCACAACTTGAGGCATTTCCTCTTGTCCTATTGCTTGCTACCTGGGAGAAGAGACTGACACACACCTCGCTACAACCTCCTTTCAGGTAGTTGTACAGAGTGGGAAGGTCTCCCCTGAGCCTCCTTTTCTCCAGGCTAAACCACCCCAGTTCCCTCAGCTGCTCCTCGTAAGACCTGTACTCCAGACCCTTCACCAGCTGCATCGCCCTTCTCTGGGCACACTCCAGCACCTCAGTGTCCCTCTTGCAGTGAGCGGCCCAAAACTGAACACGGGATTCAAGGTGCAGCCTCACCAGTGCTGAGTACAGGGGGACATTCACTTCCCAAGTCCTGCTGGCCACAGTATCTCAGATACAAGCCAGGATGCTATTGGCCTTCTTGGCCACCTGGGCACACTGCTGGCTCATGTTCAGCCAGCTGTTGACCAGCACCTCCAGGCAGCTTTTCAGCCACTCTTCCCCAAGCCTCCCCGTTCCATGGGGCTGTTGTGAGCCAAGTGCAGGACCCAGAACTTTCTCATCGAACCTCATACAATTGGCTTCGGCCCATCAATCCAGCCTGTCCAGATCCCTCTGCAGAGCCTTCCTACCCTCAAGCAGATTAGCGCTCCTGCCCAATTCGGTGTTGTCTGCAAACTACTGAGGGCACACTCAATCCCCCCATCCAGATCAATAAAGATACTAAACAGGACTGGCCACAGTACTGAGCCCTGGAAAACACCACTTGTGACCAGCTGCCAAATCGATGTAACTCTATTCACTACCACTCTTTGGGCTCCTATTCACACAGCTCATATCCATGCTGCCTTGCTTTCAACACCATCAGTAAACATTCATATGTTTAAATGAACTCCACATGTATCTAAGTTCCTAACTTACCTCTTACTTTTAGTTAATCGGAATATATGTGGGGATTTATCATTTTTATACCTTTATACAGAACCTCCCAAGCAGAACGTCTGACCATAAGTGATCAACATTTGCTAAATATTCATGACTGCTTGTCAAATACAACTTATAAGCCTTTGTCAACTGCTCCCAAACACAAAGGGCAACACTTTTTTATATATTTTTTTTCTGGTGCAGTTAGTACAAACGAGGGAACAGGAACAGTTGATCTTCATAACCTTCAATATCAGCAACAGTTTGAATGGGGGGACCATAAGTGAGGTAAGAATGGGAAGGCAGGACAGTTTTCTTCACAAAATGTGAGAAGAGAGGACCAAAAATTTTGGGACGCCCTTCTCTCAGACAAATTCAGCCTCACTCCTGTGAGCACACAGAAGCCAAATACACTGACATATGGGTAGAAAGCAAAGCCCTGTGCAGTAGGGATAACTGCAGTGTCACTAAGGCAGTGTACTCTGTGTACCAGAGCATGGGGAACCAGCTAAGTTACTGAAGGTGAGATTCAGGCACTGTCAGCACAGTTATACTTTATAGATAACTAAGAAGGTATATAGAATCAGAGAATCATTTAGGTTGGAAAAGACCTTTGAGATCATGAAGTCCAACCATTAACCAAGGACTGCCAAGTCCATCACTAAACAATGTCCCTAAGTACTGCATCTACATGTTTTTTAAACATCTCCAGGGATGGTGATTCCACCACCTCCCTAGGCAGCCTGTTCCAGTGCTTTAATATGTCACATCGATTTCTCCTTCCCAAAGGGGAGCTCCAGGGGCAGACTCAATTCTCTCCAGCTCTTACATATTTCCACTTTTTTCTGAAGCATTTAGCTAGCACGGCAACAATTTGGCCGTTGAGAGCAACTATAGTATACTCCAGTGGCAGCAGACCACACACATCTGGATTCTATTCCCAGCTCTGCTTTTAACTCCCTTAAAAAAGTGAGATTGCTTCCACTATCCATATGGATTTTAAACAGATATATAAGAACACGCAGTAAGGCTGAATTCCTCAGATAAAATGGAAAAAAGCCACATTTTATTAACTTACCAACTCACTCATAAAATATAACAGGTACTTTAAGGCAAGGTTCATTCAGTTAGTGATATGTTTCATTACCTGGTTATAGATCTTCAATATCACTTTAAGAATCCTTTCCACAAAGAAGAGAATATAGAATCCACCAAACACAGCAACTGCTTTCTCAACATAGTTGTCTACTTTAGGGTCAAACCCAAATGCCTAACAGTGAAGAAAAAAGCAATGCAAATTAGTCTGCAATCTTAGCACATTTCCAGAACAACAATCAAATACAACCCCACACACAGATACTCTAATATACATACTTACCTGTCTACCAACCATGAGTTTTCATGAAGTTGAAATTATGAAATACCTGATCTTTTTATTTTTTTTAACTTGGGATTAAACGTTAACAGTGTTTTAATTTAGTAGAACTTTATATGCGGAATATGTAGTAGTAAAGTACAAGACAAGGAGGGTCTAACCTGTAGGCCATTAATGGTAACTAGAATTTTGTTCAATACATTTCTCTTTCTGTCTAGAGGCAGAATAGCCTTTGGTCCTTCCCATGGCACTACAAGACAATATCCCGATGGCTCTGCTATAGAGATAGTAGCTAATGATGCTGAAGCCCACCCACAACTCTTTGCAGATTGCAGCCCACACATAGAACCCACTGAAGCATGCTTCTAAAATTAATACACTTTAGAAACGAGTATGCAAACCAAATAATGATTGCCTTTGCTTACCTCTGGAATGAGCTGGAAAACTGCATTAGAAAAAAGAGTGCCAATGGCCAAACCCACAAAGTAGGTTAAAACCTTGGGAAAATATGACTTCTTTAAGAGGGGAGTTAAAACCAATCCCAGAAGTGATGCCAAGTTAATGATAGTCACAGCCAGGAACCCAAATCCCCAAACTGTGGATAAACAAGCAGAAATACAAAATATTTTAGTATAACACCCACTTCAGGCTGTTTGTGATTTTTCTACTATGGAATTGGGAAAGAGAGTGGTTCCCCTTGTTGAAATTACACTTCACAAAAATAAAAATCTTAACATGCATAGATACTTAAGATGCATACTTGCAGAAAGGAAATATCTGGAAACATTGCCTGGGACTACCATATTAAAAATGGAAACTGTGATAGTGTAATATCTGGGATAGCCTATCTGCTTCTAGTATAAATCAGGACTCTCTACAGTCAGTGAAGAGTAAAAATTAAAGCTGAAGCCAACAGTCAAAGTAGCTATAGCACAGACATAAGACAAAACTTACTAGTACCATGGTTAGATCCAATTATCATTTACTCCTAAGGAACTCCAACACAGAAAGTCTACTGTCTTAGCTGTACTAGATCCAAAAATACTTTCTGATGAAGGATAACTCCTTCAAATCATCCTGAGATGGTAACTTTCTGTTCTTAACAATCCTCCTCCTCCTCTAATTCAAAGTAGCTGGCTGGAAATGCTGCTCATCACTGCTTCTTAAACAGGTGAGGTAGCAGACAGCTGATAGTAGAGACAATTATAATACAGAAATTAAAGCATATAAAAAAAGAGGTCCTAGGTTCAAGAAGATGGACATGTGGTTTAGGTATACAATAGGGAAAACCTTTCCTAAGAAGTGGCAAAGGCACCAGGGTTCACCAATTTAGTTTCCTTCATCATAAGCATAGTCTCAGATTTTCAGAGTTCAGACACCAGGACTTGTACAAAGCCATACCATAATTATTCTGGAGTCTGAATTACAGGTTCGGGGGGGGTGGGGGGGGGGGTGGAGAGCAGAGCCAGGTGGTTGCTGTTGCTGTTCACATGTATCACAAAGTTGTGTCTCTGTGCATGACTACCGTTTTTCCCAATGATATCTCAAGCCCCTGTGAGTACAGAGAAAAAAGCTTTAAAAGTTGCACTGACTAGTCTACAACACTGCCTCAAGTGATGCCACCAAACCACCAAGTTATCCACATAGACAGTGGGTTTGTCTAAATAACAATCAAAGACAACACAATGTTGTTGATTATACCAACAACAGATTGGTATAATCCAGGAAGTTACATCATTATATGCTTTACAATACATATGCAGAGAAGTTACCATAAATTCCTTTCTGCATAGCAGAAACTAACAGATCAGATTATGATCTACAGCCTAACTTTCTTGCAACACAACCAGCAAACACACTAAGCCAGATTCCTCACCTGCAACTAGGATGGCTCTGCCTTGTTTGCACAGTGTCACAATTTTTATATGTAATTAATTTTATATTATGTCAAAACCAGAAGGCATTAGAAACATTTAAAGCATTTGCAGAAAGTAAATCAATGTCAATTAGGGCACTCATTTGTCATTTGGAGGGGGGAACACAAAACTAGATATGGGTAGATTCACTAAGCTACACAGAAGATTAATTTCCATTAATATATGACATTTCAGTTTGTAAATATGTTTTTGAAATCAAATCTATAATAAACAAATGGGCTTCCAATGCCATCGTGAGTCACAAACCATCGTTTACAGTTTGGGATTACTACAGAAGCACAAGTCTCTCAGTTCGAGTATACAGAAAGCTCCTACACAA
Organism: Falco rusticolus; assembly: GCF_015220075.1. Classification (NCBI taxonomy): domain Eukaryota; kingdom Metazoa; phylum Chordata; class Aves; order Falconiformes; family Falconidae; genus Falco; species Falco rusticolus. The sequence goes on from NC_051187.1 coordinate 56,788,343, forward strand.
TCCTGTGCAAATGTGCATAATGTGTATTTTAAACTGAGTTAACAAAATAAACCCCCCATTTATCAGATATGAAGCATCTAGTGTACTTGCCCAACTTCACCTAACACAGGAAATTAGAACAAGTTTCAAAAATTACAATAAAAAAAGCTAGTACTAATTACTTTTTACAACACAAGACAAAGAGGATAAACCTACAAATTATGTGTGTAGGTTAGTGGATGACAAAAATGATAGAAGAATGGAGCTTAAAACCAAGCACAGAAAAACATGTTCTTGCTGAATTGTGAGAGAAGTTCTCCCAATACCATATGCTTCACTAACAAATGGTCTAACTTTCATGCTGGTACTCGTTGTTCAGAACAGCAAAACATACCGGGACACTCAACCTGAAGTACGTGTTACAAATAATACAACCATTTTGTATGCTTAAAGCAACGGGAGATGTCTCATAACACACTAAATGACCTGGACTCACAAGTAGGGAAATATTCTGAACCACTGGAAAAGCCTTTCTTCTTCCTGATTTACCAGAGATTAGAGGTACCAGAAGATAGATGTGGTTTTACTTTTAAAATTCCGTCCTAGATCTGGATGGGTCAAAGAACTTGGGATTTTACATATTGATATTTTGTTTCTGATTTACTCACCCAAATTGGGAGAAAAAGTAAGAATTAAATTAAGCAATCAAATAATCTCAGACAATTCATGAATGCATTAAGTATTATCCATCCTAGGCATTCCACAGATCCTACAATGAGCCTCAGTAATATGGAGACTAGTTTAAGCTAATTAAATTTTTAAAGATATTCAATAAATCTAAGATCTTTTTTATGCATTCTCCAGGAAGGTGCTCCTGGGTCTTCTGGCAAGCTTTTCTTTGAGTTCAGGAAGACCTGAAGTGTAATTGGAAAGGAAAAAAAAAATATTACCCCATAATTACACAATTACAGGAACGGGTACTTCAAGAAAAATACCACAAATGGGAGGAGGGGGTAAGTGATAAAATTCCAAGGCAACCAATGTTGCCAAATTTCCTGCATTATGGATTGTATTTCACAATATCACCTATGCAATCCTGTCTTAAAATCAGTTTTATTTACTAGGACTCTATCCACACCAAGCTTTCCATGAGTCCATGCTGGCTAGTAAGCCGGCTAGTCTGACTTTACGTATCAGAGCAGAACAGTCTGCTTAGGACACACACTCTCTTCCCCTGAGAATGGTGGCATGGTCAGCTTTTGCCAACTACCATTATTCCTTCTGTCTCTAGAACTCTAGCCCCAACAAAGAGACAGTCAAGACACCCAAAGCCACAAGAAACAAAAAACAAAAAATGGCAGGAGTGCAAGTAATATATCCTCCTTAAGAACACCACTGCTCATCACTGTTCCTTGTAAGAAGTAGGGACAATTGCTCTGGACCTTCCTGAGGCAGGCTCAGGCTCTTCCTTAGTTGTGTCCTGGGATGAAGAGGAAATAAGGGTACGAATACCTCTCTAAAGAAGCCAAGCAAACAGCACAAAACCTGTTTACCTTGGACAGAAGGAATGCCGCTGGGCATTTCCAGCTGTTTCATGCAGCTCTATACACCTCCCTATTATCTTTCAGAGAAGCAAGAAAAGGAACAACATGAGCAGGCCACTAAGGTCAGCTAGGTTAGGTATGAAGTTATACAAATCACAAGGAAAAAAACATGCTACATGCTGCCTGTTAACTTCTACTGTGCTTCAGCAGCACTTTTTTTTTTATTGCAAGTAGCTGTCCTGTAAAGTTTATTGTACTAATTTGTTCTGTATGTCTTGTCCATTTGTATTTTGGAAGACAGAATATTGTTAAGCATGTGGGAGTCCCTGGGCAGAAAACTCAGATAAGCACAGCTGGAATACATGCATAGAGGATTTTGCTTCATGGGTAGTAATTGAAATCAGCTGGTCTCAATGCTGCCACAATACAGATTCATTTTGTAACGGGCTGGAGGTATGCATAAATCAACACCTGCATTTGGCACTGGGCCTTACTGTGAATCTCCCTTCAAAATCGATACCAATGTGTCACAGCCTCACATACTTGTGGGTTTAAAACACCCTAACCATGGGTCTTGCAGATTTCTTGTGCTACAGCCAAGGGAGGGGCAGGGAGAAGGCTGCCTTGCTTATCTGGCTACTGGACATTGTTTCTGAGCTGGCAGGATAAAAGAAAAACAAGAGGGATGGTCTAAAACAGCTTAGGAAGTTAACTATAGGTCAAGCTTTCCATGTACAACCTACTTAAACTGCCCCACAACAAAACAAAACAAAAAAATAAAAATAAAAAAAAAAAAGAGAGAGAAATCCTACTCTCCAGTGCACGTATTATGGACTTCTTGACAATATGTGCCTTTCTGTGGTATAAGCCATCTAGAATAACCATGGTAAACTGATGCCATGGTTTCAGTGATTAATCAAATATAATTCTGATTATTCACTGACACAGCTATTTTTTAGGAATGATCTATAATTCTTTATAAATACCAACCAACACTTCTATTAATCAGAATGTTATTAATACTAGAATTTCAAAATTTATGAAAAATATTGCTCTATCTCTGCTCATAAATACTGCCATTAGGCACCTGCTTATTGAGCATCCTAACTTTTAACTTTAATTCAGCTGGTTCCCTTGGAACAATAAATTTATTTGGAATACTGAGTCAAAAAAATAGGCTACTACCTATTTAATCTTTATCAGCGCAACAAGCAACTTCATTAACCAGCTGAATCTTCCCTGTCCCACATTTTTTACTGCACTGTATAGTTCTGTGCATAATAAATACAGAAATAGGGAGAAAAACAGGAGGAAGGAAGATTAAGGCTACTCAGCCAAGTGATGGTATTACACGTGGAGGGCGCAGCACATAAAGGTGACATGAAAGCAGGAGTTGGAGTTTGGAAAGAATATGAGTAGTTTTCTTCAGTAAAACAGTCACTGGCTCCCCTAATGTCATGACTCCCACCTGCAAATAATTCCACTCAAATGCAGTCCCCCTAGTAACTTTACCTTGAGTTGCCTTGATACATGCACATCCCACTAACCCTGATTTGCCACTGCAAATCATGGGCACAAATTTCCTTTCTCTACGCCCATCTTTTCTCCTACTGACCAGCTATTAGCAAGAGTCTTTACGCTTCAAGGCACAAATCATTATCCAAATAAAACAGGTCAGAAAGTTTCTTCCTTTAATGGGCCGGTTATTCCATAACTAGCTACTTGGTTCTTTCATCTTTCTCTAAAACATTTTTAATAATCACTGTCAAGAGATAGGATATTTATTTAGCTAGTCCACTGAGCTGAAACTGCATTTCAATTTTATGTTCCCACTTTACAACTATATCCTCCTAAAAAAGATGTTCCTGTTGTGTATAGAAAAATGCTTACTACTCACCTAAGAAAATTCCACTGCAGTCACAGTATTAATGCAATAAATATTAACTAACCTTGTAAAGAACGTGGTTTAGATGTATCCACGAAGTCTTCCTGATGATCACACGGGTGAAAAATTAGCTGTTGCAAAACAGCAGGACATACTGTAGAGAAGCTTGAATTTGACACGTGGCTGTTGTTCGGTATTCCATGCAAAGAAAAAATTTCCTCACTAGTCAAACACTGGAACAAAAAGGGATTCTGTCAACTTAATACTTCAAATCAAAAAATAAGTCATGCACTGAGAAATCCAAGAATTACAACATGAAAATACTGTAATGCATTTTCAAGGAAGTGTACGCAGTGTTTGTAAGATTGCTTAATGTGAGGCAGAAGTGATCGAAGTATTTTAAGTAAGAAATCACTAATAAATGTAACATGATCTCAAAAGACCTTTTCAAACCTTATTTCCTATGAACCAGGACAGTTAAACCTTACAATATATTTGGAAAAATAGCTTCAAAGTAATTAAAATCTCATGTAATTACCAAATAATTAAGTTTACGAGCAGACTAGATACAGTTAAAATCTCAGTGAGAGTATGGCAGAAAGTGATTGGTTACTCAGTGACCACTTGTTTAAGTGACCACTTTACTTTACAACAATGCTTCTCACCTATCTCCCCAGATTAGCTGTTTAAAAATGATCTAAATGTTAGCAGCACTCAACATTTTAGATTAATTTTATAGCAATCATTGTTAACAGCAAACGTTGTTTTGCAGAACCATTCTGTAACCCAATGAAATAAACTCTTACTTGGGATCTTCACTTGTCCTCAGGACGTAACAGTATCTAATGGATCAAGGATAAACGTACTTAGTGCTAAACCAGGCCAAAGGCAGGGCCAGTTGCTCTGTTTGTTATTTTCAACCACAAAGATAAAAGGCAAACACCATGAAAAATCTTAAAATATACATTACAGAAAAATTGGTTATCTTTACATGAAAATGTTATATACTACTCTTCCACCTTTTCATTTATTCACATTCAGTATTTCCTACAATGATCAATAAGGAGTGTTCTTTTTTGAGTTTAATAAAAAGCAATTTGGTTTATTGCTGTACAAAACACATGTACCAAGGTCGAGTTTGAAGACAAAAAAAAAAAAAAAAAAAAAAAAAAAAAAAAAAGTCAAACGTTTTCCTTTTATATAAAACATCAAGTTAGAGCATACTTGTCCCTGTAGCAAATCTCAGTTTGGTTGCAAAAGTAGAGCACTGGAAGTCTTAGCAAATTTAAAACGAACGTTCACTCACTGCTCTTTTCAGTTTTGCTAGCCTTCAGATTCCACAGCACTTCTCCAATAATTCAAGATTATTATTGATAAAGTAAATTCCTTCTAGATATAAGCCAAAGCAAGTAATTTACTTCAGAAGAGCTGCTTCTGTTTGTATTTTTCTAATACTGTCCAAAAGGTGAAAGGCATGCACACATCATTTGAATGTGTCTATTTCTGATTTAGCTTGGAGGAAGAGAAGATGCAGGCCAATTCAAGTCACTTCAGCTAAATTACATCCAGGATGGTTCTGTCCTTCCTCTTTAACGATGCAGTCCAACAGAGCACTCAAGTACATGCTTGAACTTAAACATAAGTATAAACTGTGTTAAGGCCATGAGACCTTTAAGACTCAAATGTGTACGAGCAATGTGCATATACTTTCATCTTACAATGTCAATGCTCATGTCGAAGTATCACATATAAAATAAATATAGCTTGATAAAAGAAAATGTATTTTTGTTTTAAAGCATGTTGCTCCATTTAATCTCAGTGGAAGTAGTGCACAGAGAAATCATCACTGAAGATAGAGTCTAAACAGCCCAACACATAAACTCTGGAGCTTTCTATACTGGTTACATGCCTAATCATTCTACTGGTAACTCTGCATTATGAAATAATGCAAAATACATGGCTAATATGTCCAGCATGAAACAAAGAGAGGATAGCTGTGGTCTACAGGAACAGTTCCTATATAGTGCTTCTTGTACTACTTGCTTATAGAGCCATTTCTGGAAGTCTACAGTGAAAAGCCCTTACAAAAAAAAAAAAAAAAAAAAAAAAGCGCCAGTAGGAGCCATGTTCTCAGTAGAAAAACAGATTATGGAGAGAAAATAAATCAGAGACAGCACGAATTAGTAAACGTTGAGACTTGTAATTTCAGCTACATACAAACAAGTGAGAAATACCATCAGACAAGAGTTCTTTTATGTGAAGAAGAGAAACAGCATTTTATTTAATTACTATTATTATTTTGATCAGGGACAAACCCAGAGGATAATGATTCCTATAAATGATTCATTGTTTTAAGTCACCTCATACTCTCAGTAAACTCCTACATACATCCAAGAGCTAAAAAGCAAGCTTGCATGAGTTCATTGGCACAATTAAAGGATTAATTAAGAGATTCAATCTATTAGAAGCCTTGGATTGGAGCAACTCATGTTTGCACACTGCAAAACTCTGCATTATCTTTGGAAGATAAATATGTTAAGACAGCCACACTGCTGTAAAAACGTAAGCTATTTATTTTGCAAGACTGACAGACCATCTCAGCAAAAAGGAAATTTAGCCTCATGGAACAGGGGACTGAGAATGATGTCCTTGCTCACCAACTATATTGTCACGATTGTCCCGTGCTGTTCAGTAAGCCTTGTCATAGTGATTAGGTGAGGGGACTGCTTGTAACATGACTGTCACCCAGTGTTTAATATACAACTGCAAAAAAAGATAGGACTGATCATGTCCCTGAATTGTTAAAAAATCATTTTAAAAAATGGTTTTATCAAAATTGTGGAGGACTTAAATCATGAGAATTTACACAACTACAAAGTAATCAGACTTAAAAAAAAAATTTAAACCATCAACTCTGTTATTTAAAGAGATGTTTACTTTTCCACTGGTAAGGCTCTCCCCAAAATGATTGACTAATACAAGATTTAATTTTTTTTAAGATGGTAAGTGAAGTGATGCCCAACTATCTAGAACCTCTTTATGCCAGTATCTTTATAAATGAAAAGCAGATGCCAACTCACCACATCCTTTGGAGGAAAGGATGTCACAATTCCTCAGACAGAAATAATGCAGAAAAGACCTCTAACTGGAAAATTAACAAAAAATGCTAGAGTGCCAACCATTTCATAAGTGTTTCAGTCCCTTTTCTGATCTTCTGCCATGTTCTTATCTCTGTTCCACCTTTGTTTTATCTGTAGCACTCAACATGCAAAGTACTAAGACACCGAACAGCAACCTGGATGGCAGTTTCTCAATGTTGCCAGATTACATACTGCCTAGCCCACACCAGGCTGAGCCGTGGGTCACACAGTACCCACAGCAAAGACAGAATGCAGTGAATACCTATCTGACCAGTTTGGGTTTGTTGGTTGTTATTTTTTCTTTTACTTAGCCTGAGTCTGGATAAGGCAAAAAAGGGACATATGACTATGCCTTCCACAACTTACCTGTAACAATTTAAAGAATCTAATGCTGATGTGGTGACACCTTTTTGTCACTTTGCACAGGTAAAAACTGGATGCTAGGAGACAGGAGACAACCATGCCTTCAATAGGCAGCACTCCATGAGAAAAAGTCAAACCAGATGAAGCCGCTTGAATGCACTTGTGTGCTTGAGGGATTACACACGCACCCCAATGTGTTCAAGGCAGCTGAAAACTGTCCATGAATGCTAAAATTTGCTGAAGATATTGTAGAAATAAAACACTTAGAGGGTACAACAACTAAGGCTATTTGTCTTCTCACTGGCCAGACAATATCAGATCATGGTGTTGGATCAAGACCATAAGCCACACACTGTCCGACTATTCCCGCTTCTTTGAGAAAGCACAAGTTGTTAACTACCGAAATACTACCAGAAAAAGAAAAGAAAAGCAGTTACTAGCCTGGTACTAGTTTACCTGAAACACTTAAGTTATTGGTTTTGACTCATCTTGAGGTGAAAATTAATTATATCTGATCATTAATATTAATAAAGATTTTAATTTCATTTTGTCCAAAAGTTTTGTTCAAAAATTAAAAAGACACAGTATTCGGGCAGCATAACATCTAGACTGGCATAAATACAGATTTAGAAAAGTCAAAGAAGGAAACTGGAGCATGATTTTAACACCTACTGATTATGTCAAAGCACAATATAAAGATGACGTTAACAAGCTTTCTTTCTAATGCCCATTTTCCTTCCAGGTATTTTTTTACAAAAACTTTTGAGCATGTCATATAGTCCTTCAGCACACATGTGTTTGGCTATCATACTACAATGAATCCAACAACAGCAGACCAAGCATAGTTTCATGTTTTTACATCTTGCTAATAATGTAAAATACAGAGTGAGTAAACATGCCATCATCTATTATACTGAAATTGCTAATTTTTCTCCTAATAGTAGCACTAAAATATGTTGGAATTCCACAGTAAAATGTGAAAAAAAAGCAGTGACCAGTATTTGAGTTTGCTTGGTTACCCTGATTTCTCTGACAGGAAGTCTTAGCTTATAAGGTGATACGGAAAAATTGAAGAGCCAAGAAAATATAAACATAGAATAAAGAGAATTACAGAAGTGCATGATGAAAGCAAAAAAAGAGCATAAGGAATTTGAGACAGTTCAATCAAAAATTCCAAAACAGTACCCAAAAAATTTTACTTTTTTGTCTTTCACAGGAAAAAAATTAGCATCTTCATAGACATCATAGGACATAAGTCACCATAAATGCCTACATGAGTATACGTTCAAACACCATCATCAATAAATCAAATATTTTTTTCTTCTCCATTATCTTTTCAAGTCAACCTGGTATCAAAAGAAAATAGAAATCAAGCATCCATCTTCTGGCTTACATATTCAGACACTTTCAATCTTTGAGCAAATGGATCAGGTTCTGGTAGATCTTCTCTTGTGAGATTAACAGGCTTACCAAAACTGTTATGAATGAAACATTAAAACTAAACACTAATACTGGGATAAAACTAAGAGACTGTTCCTTCCTGCCAGTTTTTGAAGTGCTATATCACCTGTCCCTTACAGATCAGCTCTCCACTAAAAATTACTTCAGGCTTGGATGAGCGACTCTGATAGAGCAGAGGCCTGTTATCTAGATTGGAAGAAAGGCCTGGGAATCATCCCACTAGCTCTGGGCACTGAAGTTAAGAACTGAAAGTCTAAGATAACCTTGGTTCCTCCTACAGGCAGATATTTATGCAGCCTGAATGGATTCAGCCTACTTGAGAAAGCCCTGACTCACTCTCCAGAGTTATTTACTTTCCTCTGTAGCAAAGCAGTAGAGCTTACACCTCTGATGCCTTCCAACACACTGTTAGATTCAGCCGCTCCATGTCTTCTGTCATAACCAGTAGGTACTCTAAATTATTAACTTGTAAGCACAAAGAGTCACAGTGTTTGAAAATGATCACACGGAATGTACTTGGTATGAGTATGCATTTGCAGGTACCACCTGCCTGAAATCACTGATAAACCAAACATCTATGAGGGATCAAAAGCCAGGAGGTAAAATGCACTTGCTTAAATGGTACTAGCTCATGGAGCAGCTGTAAGGCCAATTTTAAGACAGAACACAAGTAACTCAGCAAAAAAATATACACATTTCAGTATGGTATCCTAGATACTATTCAAAATAGATGCAACTAGAACAGGCCTGTAAAAAAACTTCAGTTAAACTTCAAATGACTTATGAGGCACATGCATCTACAGTAATAAGAAAAAGCATTACTACTTTTTTTCTTCTGTAGCCTGTGCCAAAGCCTGTGTACGAGGGCTACGTGCTTTTGCAGAGAGAAAACCTGAAGGACTAAAGAATCTACTAATTTCTGTGCCTTTTTAAAGAAAGCACCTTTTCATAGCCATATTCAACACTGCAAACTTGTATTTAGCATGTGTAGTTGGGAGTATTTATGTTTTTAATACACTGTGTTGGAACAGTGTTCCATTTGTGAGATTTGGGAACAGCTACTCTGGCATATATTGCCATGCGTATACAGAATACTACATTGATTTCAGTGGCATGAACTCCCAATTAAACCTCTCACAAGAGTAAAGACATCAGAATTGCACTCCATCTAAAACAACGGGAGTTTTTCCAAGGTTTGCCTCCTTCACAGAGCAAGCAAGAGAGCTACTACTCCAAATGTAAAAAAAAATTCTCAAGGTCCCAAAAGCCATGCCTCCCCCATTTCTTAGGGAGTGGAACCAAACCAGAGCGAACAGTCAGCCCTGCTTTCCTTTCATTTTCATGACTAACTTCGTGTCCCTGATTCCTAAGCATAAGGAAGCCTCAAACAGCCTTATGATTCCCCTTCAAGGAGACAAACTAAGTCTACGACACTACAGAGACATGAAATTAAATAGACTTTTAAAGTAGCAATGAGGTCCATGTTTTGTATGGAGACACTAAACCAAGTAAAATATTTTCATGAAAAGTAAAATTCCAATTTTATTTAGTCAGTAAATTAAACATCACTTTGAAGAGTGTTTAGTTGATTGATGGGTGTACACTTTGCAACTTAGTAAGCTGCAAATTGACTAAGTAAGTAAATTTGGTACTATATATAGGGCTACAGCTTGATATATCCTTACTACATAAAGAGGACTCTGGAAACTCAGATGAAACTTTCTGAAAAAGTTTCTTTATACAAGTAGACTGCCCATAATCAAGTTTATGCTATCGCATGACAACTGCATTTTAACAAGTCCTGAAGATTTGTTTATACAACTCTCAGAGGGAAACACTAACTGATTCTCATACATTTCTTGCTGTTGCCCAGATGTTATTTACCCAGGAAAACTGCCAGTTTAAGAGCTGAGCAAGGAAGAGGTAGAGCTAACCCCACGGGCAGCCCCACATCACGGCAGGCAGCAGCTCACTGATGGGTGGCAGTTTCTCCCCTGCCGCTCTCCTGGTGGACCGGCACCTCCGCTCGAAACCCGGCCCCAGCGCCGCAGGAGCCCTTTGCTCCCTCCCCGCTTCAACGTGAGGAAACACGACGACATCTAAGAAACCGGGCAGCTGCCCACCCAGCTCGGCACCCTCGTTCCTGGACGTGCGCCTCCAGCCCAGCCCTCACCGCCGGCGCGGAACGGCAGCAGCAGCACCCGGACACACCCTGCTCCCGCCGCCACCGCGGTACCTGGTTGTGGTGCAGGTGGGCCAGCGGCAGCACCGCACCCAGGGCCGGCGCGGCGCCCAGCTGGTGCAGCAGCGCCGAGAGCTGCCCGGCCGACAGGCTGTGGTTGGCCCCGAAGACGCGCAGCACATCGTCGGCGAAGGTCGCCGTGACCGGGGCGCTCCGCGCCGCCGCCGCGCCTGGGAGCATCTCCAGCCCCGCGGGACGCGAGTGTCGCTGAGCACGCTGCACGGCGCGGCCCCTCCGTACTGCCACCGCCTCTGCGGGGCGGGAGGAGCGGCGCCCGCCGCCTCGGCCCCTCCCCGGGGGGCGTAGTGGGGCGACGGGGCGGGCGGGCAGCAGCGCGGCCGTGCCCCCGCGGTTCCGGACGGGGCGGGCGCCGCTCCCCGGCGGCCGCGCCCCCGCCCCCGAGCGAACCCCGCCAGGGGGCCGTCCCGCTTCTGGGTCCCCGCCGCGGTGGCGGGCCGCTCACCGAGCGTCAGCCTCGTCGCGCCGGCCCGAGGCTGAGGGCAGCCGCAGAACCTGCCGGTAACCCGGTGTCACCATGGAGGGGTGGCACGGGGCTGCCCGGAGGTGGCCGCACGCGCGGGCAGAAGGGGAGACGGCAAAACGCCCGGCTGCCGCCAGCCCCGGCCCGGGCACCAGGGGTCACGGCCCGTCAGCCACAGGCACGGAGGCACGCAGCCTGATCCCGGGGGTACACCCGGCTGAGCTCAGCCTGGCCGCCGCCCCCCGCCTGACCCCGCAGGCAGCCCCCGCGCCCACCTGCCGTGACCCACGGAACGCCCGGTGGGGCAGCTGAGGCCAAGGTCCAGGCACAGGCCCAGGCCCGGCGCGCAGGCAGGCACGGCCTCGCCGTACACATCTCGCCGACAGTATCTCCACAGCCGAGGCGCCTGGACCTTGGAATGAGCCGTTCGGCTGGCAGCCAGTTGGGCAACTCGCTTCTGCCGGGCCCCCTCCCTTCCTCCCACAGGCGAGACATGGATTCGTGTCGGGTCTACCTTTTAAGGAAAGTATAATGCACAAAAATAAGTATGCCATTTCACGCATGCTTCTTAACAAGAAAATTGTGACTGAGCCCCCAGAATATACCAGTGACATCACTTAAGCGGTTTAGGTGGAAACACCCATACTTCAGGACAGCAGCCTGGTATTAGCAACTCCAGCTCAGGAGAGTTTTGTACTATTAACAAGTTATTCTGTAACTGCCTGTTACAAAACTTCTTACATGTCCCTGTAGTGGCAGAAACAGCATATTTTGAAAGTGGTATGTTTTTTTTAACAAGACTCTTACTTAGACCTCTGTGGAACTGTGCTGAATTACATGAACTGAGACACTCGCCCCAGTTGCAAATTTTCTGAAACCGAGTTTGTACTCTGTATGCCAAGCAGTCTGGGTCACAGCACCATGAAGGAGGCATGATTAAAGATACTTCACAAGAAGCAAAACTCATTTGGATAAATTCTTCATTAACAACTTCCATACCACAACGCACAAAGCATCTAGCAGAAAAAAAAAATGCCAACAGCAAACTCCACTACCGGGGGTGGGTGGGCGTGGAATCTAGAGAGCACTACAGTCATATAATTCTACTACTGGAAAATTTGTTACTCTTTCTGAATTAGAGCCTGAATAACTAATATACTTTCCTGCTTCCTCATACTTTGTTGGTGGCAGCTAAAAAAGCCTGGCACAATTTAGCTGCAAGTTGTTCCAAATGACAGTCACCATCTGCACTGGGTTATACCAACAGCTGGTGGTTGAAAGACCTCCACCCCACTACCTCTCCGTTTACATGTGCATTTGCAGTTTCTTCCAGAGAAATCACACAAGATTTCCTTTGCGCTAAGGGAATTGCCAACTTTGGTCCTTTAGGTAGCAACTCTGTCAGTAGCAGAGCTGATAACCTCCTATACTTCTTCTTCAGCGGCTCTAAACATAGGTCTGGTACAGTTGATTATGGAAGCACTCTGAATTTTAAAAAAGTCTGTATTTGAAAAAGTGCCTTACCACCAGTAGATAACTGGAAAACAATGGCAAACTGATTAAAATATGTAAATCAAAACAATTGCTGGTTGCATTAAAAAAATTGTCACTGCTCTGTTCTGCAGGGCCAAAGGGTTAAATCTCAAAATGGTTATTTTAAGACTTCCTTGTTATCAGTAATAGAAACATAAAGGAGATTTAATTAGTGTAGTTAAACTCATATTTGCATTAGTTCTTAGGCCCATATTTGCTTAATGCTGAAGAGTTCAAGGAATTCCTGGTTTATTCTATTAAGAATTATTCTCTGTTGCCATTCCTCTGTGAAAACCCTGCTCCATTTCTGAGAGACAGCAATTTTTTCCCTCAAGGAGTGATGCATTCATACACTCTAGTTGTTTGTGTAGGGTCTGTACATCACAAGAACAAATCAAAAGTCTGATCTTTGTTCATGTCAAGTCTGATAAAGCTTAGCCAAATACTAACAGAGCAAATTCTCTTTTTCAACTGAAAGAACAATCTGTTTGTACACTGTAAACTAGTATTTCCCAACAGTACTTCACCGGTCCTAATTCACTATTGTCTGTTTCCTGCTTTCTTACACCTGTGTGATGTTACCGTCACGTTTAAACCATCGCAAGGTGCCAGCACACCAGATGGTGACTGGCAGTGGGCAAGACACAATCAGATTCTCCAATCTTCTAAAGGGCCAAATCCTCTCTGAAGTGGGTTCTCAGGAAATTCAGTGAAGCTGTAGCTAATTACATCAAAGCTAGCGTGATTTGTAATTGTATGTGTTATTTACTTACCTCACAGTCAGAAATCTCTCTGTTATTGTCATTCAACCCAACTGAAATAAATGTATTTGAAAATAGCAATCATATTATATTCTGTCATTTGGCAGGTAAAATAGACACCCATCCATTGTATTAAATTTGTACCCTTTTCTCTCAACGTAGTTGGATTAACTATTTAATGGGATTAAAAAAACTAACTGTAACTAAAAAACCCTTGAATTAAATAACATATTAGCAATGGATATTTCTAGGGGAAGTATCTAGGTAGATATGTAAAAACACTGGACTGAAGCCTTTTTCAAGTGTTTTCCCCAAGTAATTCTTCTGCATGCGGTTAAGTGTTCTAAGCAGTTCTGCACTGTTCATTTTTAACTTGGTCAGCAGACCAAACACTCACAGCCACTATATTTTAGCTTCCAGAGCCTCACAGTCAAATAAATTACAGCTTAATAGCACGCTAAGATAGATACTCAAGTTTCAATATTGCCAGCTCAGGAATCTTGCAGTTCTCAATTCTGCTCTTGCTAATACTAAAAAGAGTTAATGAATTAGAGCTCTAGGAACATAGTCAAAGGATATTGTGAAGATTCAAAAAAACAGAAGCCAAATAAAAAACATACTGTTTGGCTTAAAGTCTTAAAATAAAAAAGTCTGAAACTTACCAACCTGCAAATCTTGGCTCATTTTTGAAAGCTTGGGTTCACAGAGTGGCACTAGAAATATATCCTTATATATCATAGCAGCAATGTTTCTGAAATTACAGAATTAAAAGGAATCCTTCCTTTAAGGCACATGGGCCAACATACCTTGTGCTGGTACAGTAAAACATTCAAAGGGAAAAGTTTGACTCTGTAATTTTAATAGTTTAATAGTGAATTACAAGTGCTAGGGGCATGATACAGACCTCAAAGTAGAAGAGGTATAATGCATTGCTATGGGAAATCAATCCTAACTTGCTTCTTTTCTGAGGCTGCACATATTGTAACATTTGTGTATTGGGTTACTATACTGAGAAGCTTGGCTCCTGCAAAAGTTAAATTATGCAATAGATTTCATCCAGCAAAGAGGGTACTCATTCTACAACCCTTGCTAGCCAGTTCTCAGCTCTATCCCGTGAACCTGTAAATACCCTGTTTCTGATAAGAAATGTGATCCATTTGCTCCTTGGACTAGATATTAAGTAAGTATCTTTAAAAAAAAAAGTCTATCATAAAATAATCAGATTAAAGGTCTTCACTGCTTACATTTTCAATAGTAATATATAGAGATATGTAAGCCTCTTCAACCACAACAAGAATGGGAGTTGCCCTTAATGGACACATGCAGAGGAAATTATCTTCAGTCCCTACCTGTTCATTAGAAACTAAGCTTAAAGAATTCCACTTACACTTCTGAATACTACATTTCCCCATTGTTAACATAGGGTCGATATTATTTCGATCATATTTCTACTGTCAAGCTTAAAGTTGTATTGAATCTGAAGTTTTGGCCTAGAGCCATCTCTAATTTTCCATTCGTAACAGGCTTCTAACTTTAATAATCCAGTAGCTGTTGGGCTACAGCTTCAGATGCTATGCACTGAGACAGGCCTGGAGAGCTAAGCCAGCTGTAGCAGCTGTGAGTCATGAATGATTCAAGTCCCAAGAAAGGTGCACAGAGATATAGTAAGTAATAAACTTTCTTTAAAAGAGCGCCGTATTCACTATGAAGATCAATACTGGTCACATTGCTTGCATTGCTCAAATAACCTTTACCAGAAGAGTCGATTTTCTGGAAAAAAATACAGACTGTTTTGCAATTTTGAAAAAAATTACTTTTTTTAATAAAGGAAAAAGACACTACACATTCTTAACCATTAAACTTCATTTTGTAAGAAAATGGAAGTACAGAAGTTTGGAGCTCTTTTTCAAGGTAGCCTTATTTTGAACTGTAGTATTATAAAAAAGAATTTTTGCATGTACAAATTCAAAGTGAAACATTTCAGCTATTCTCCCCAGGTCTTGCAAACACACTTTGAAATTTAAATTTCCTATCGCTCTAAAACTAGATGAAAACCAACCTTAAAGTCTCAAAACCATTGATGAAACAATCTGTGTTTTGTAGGAACATGCCTAGTAGTGACCTCTTACCTGGTGATGACCTTTAAATCCACCAGAGGATCCCAGGGGACAGTGAGTACATGACTGAAAGCTACAAACTCAGATTATATTGACATATCTGCACTCAATTGTATGTATCTAAAGAACAAGGGTTACCACAGAATAAAGGAGAAGCAGTCATATGTCAATATGTATGATTAGATAAGCAGAGTAGTGTCAGCAGGATGCCTGAGACACAATATGCTGGCGTTGTATTTTACAAACTGGATTCTGCAGGGATCAAGATGAACCCTGTGGAGACAGCAATGCTAAACCAGCTGCAGGAGTCATTTAGTTTTTTTCCTCATAATCCAGTAAGGTGAAAAAGTAAGTAGAGTTTCTGGGGAGGGACCAGAACAGCCTTACCAGCTACCCATTACAGGACTTGGGGGGGGGGGGGGGGGGGTGGAATTGTTCTGGACACTTTTCTAGATCAGTGGCCTTCAATACATCTGTCCCTCCTTTTGTTCTTGGAATACAGCTGCTAAACATGCTTGAATAAGCAAATTCTTTCTGAAACCATGAAAACTCAGCTCTGAGTTGCAATTATGTCAGTATGCTTAGCACATCTCCAAATAGGTGCTATACAGGTCCCTGGGACTGCCAAACGTGCACTGAACCCAGCTTAATTTTTTCACAACTACGGATATGAGAGGGGAGGAACAGGTGCTATAAGTAGAGATATCCTTCAGAGGAAAACCACAATTGCAGCTAACACTTTCCTAGTTTGGGATGCACTGGGTTTTCATACAGAATCGGACCTTTCAGTCACTTCTCTTCCACACACTTACTTAGCACTGGTATTTTAAAAGTTCCGATTACCAGACAGTAGTCCAAGCCTGCATGAATTCTTAAGTACTGTTGCCATGCCACACTTAAGTTAAGGATATACTTAAAACTGTGGTGCAGTATCTATTAAACAATAGCCCCCCAATGATAAAGTTTTAAAATTTGAGACATGGCACTCAGACAAATATTAGTTCAGTCATTTGGGGGATGTTACTTGAACACAGAAAGCAGCTCACTTTCAACTTCATCCTGAGTGTATTTTTGCATCTAACTGCAGGAATCTGCAAGTAACAGTGTTAACATGATTTCAAAGATCTTTTGTATCATTCTATTGCAAGACCACAGCCCTATCACAATGGAGCATCGAAGCTGCACGGGATTCATGACAGCTTTTAAACTCTTTGTGCTTTCATGAACTTGTTACAAATATTTGTAGCCCAGATTAATAGTCAAACTCTGCCTGCCACAAAAACAGGTTTTGTTTTGTTGAAAAGTATTAGAAAGTAGGATTTCTAAAACTCTAGCAATTCATAATTATGCTGTAGAATATAGCCACAGGATGCCTTTGAGGCTAGATAGGAACTAAACACGATTGAAACAGGGCTGAATATTCATACTGATAATGAAAGCATTCAGGTACATTAGACAGGACTTTATAAAATGAAAGATAAAACGGTATGAACCCTTACCTATAGGTATAACAGTTAGGTATGAAGTTGCTTACAGACAACCTTACCAAGTCTGTATTTTATACACACCAAGGTGAAGCTTCTAATACCATACACAGAAGCAGCACACTAGATCAACTAAAGGTAGTTCCTTTTTCATCTTGAGGTTATTCACAACTGAAGCATTACATGTCTGCATTATTATGGACTTAGTTCACACAACAGTGGAATCCATTCCCATGCTTATTTCACAAAATATGACTGCATAAACCCAAACAAGAGAGGTGTTTAGAATATTCTACCACTAAATAATTTATAGGAAAATCTTTAACATATGCACCCAGAGGTACGGGGACACCCACAGGCTATGCACAGCACCTGAAACCTAGCATTTGAAGCATCTAGTAAAGAAAAAATAAAAGATTCTATTCAGTATTATTGTAAATAGATTTTGCCATTTTTTAAAAAGTTGTCTTAGGAATCTGAAAGCTATTAGTAACTTTACATACTTCAAGTATTTCTAGAATGCTTGTCCCTTAAAGGAAAACATACAGAATTCAGTCAGAGAGCTTTTAGTTTTTTTTATTATATACATTTTCATAAAGGGCATGGAGACATCTGACTTCTGGGATTTCATTGATCTGATGCTTGTGTGCTAGAAATCAGTGGAGTGGAATAAGCCCTGCCATAGGGTAATGCTGGCACTAGATCTTCCTTCAGCAAGTACAGCAGAAGCACCGAACAAATACCCGTTTCAGTTACATGTGTAAATCAATAAATAGATTCAACTTGCATAACAGCGTGTTCTAGAGCTCACTAGAATTTATGGGAAAAAGTATCCCTCTGTGAGGGCTCCTCACGTGCAGAAGGAAACAATAGTTCTAGTACCAAGTAGCTGTTTATCAGTGCTCATTCACTGGTTTCTCCTTTCTCCCCAACAAATTTTCTAGTTAAGCAGAATATTTCATCATCCACCCTTCCCACAGTGCCCTGTTTTCCAAGATATGTCACTGTGTTGAGCAAAGTACCAGAAAATATAAAAAAATTCATATATTCCCTTGGCATTCTCCCTTAACACTAGAGGGAAGTTGTGCATATGTACAGTGGCATTTCAGTATTATTTGACTAACTTGCCTGCAGCCTTTGGCAGTATGAAGTATAAGTTTGAACCTTCTCTCGCTGGTACTCAAAGTGTCAGAATGTTAATGGAACAGTTATTTCTGACAAGCAATTGATCTAGATGGTGGTGGTGATTTTCAAATTTGCATGCTTACTGTTTATGTAAGAATTTGTAATG
The DNA here is from genome assembly GCF_015220075.1 of Falco rusticolus. Classification (NCBI taxonomy): domain Eukaryota; kingdom Metazoa; phylum Chordata; class Aves; order Falconiformes; family Falconidae; genus Falco; species Falco rusticolus. The sequence continues at coordinate 56,806,624 of NC_051187.1, forward strand.
CCATCTGTTACTTCCTCATGGCACACCTGTTTTAAATGTTTTATTTAATGTTAAAGTTACATGTCACAGCATGTATGAGTGTGTTTGGGTTTCTTTTTGGCAGGGAGGAGTTGAGAAAAAACATTTGTAAGTGACAGCAGATTCTTTAAATATTTAATTATTTTTGCTTTACAGCCCTGTACTCTCAACTCAGGCCTATCACCATTAAAACCTAGTTTACTGAAGCAGGAGTACTGCCAGCTCTGGTGTCTAGTCCTTATACACAACGTGTATAGAAACCAAGCCAAGCTGAAGTCACAAATGTATCAAAGCATTGATTTTAAAGGAGTTATGAGTTTACAGAACCAGAAAGATTCCATTACTTAAAAAAAATACTTAAAAAAATGTTTTGGAAGCTGTATGTTAACTTATCATCAGGTCAGCATACTAAAAAACCTCCGCAGCACCATTGCCTTTGTTTACCACAACTCAAACATGGAAGTGACTCAAACCTTAAAAATAAAAAAAGGGAAAAAAGCTCCAAACAAACAAAAACCACCACAACCTTCCAAAGTATATTTACTATCAGTTGGGGAATAGAAAGTGTTAAAATGGCTAAAGGATAACACAGAACAAACATCTGGCAAAAGTTTGATCTGAACAAGTTACATACAGATTAAAAAAGTTAGATTTGCAACTGCAGGTCACATGGAAAAAAAAAAATCACAAAAGAAATCAGAGAAGTAGTTCAATACCATTAACTGAAAGAAGCTGGCTGCAGAAGTGTTCAATAATTCTACAGCTCAATTCACACATTGGTTTCTTATCATCCTAACCCTAAACTGCTGTAGAAGATTTATAGTCAATTAACACTTTTAAAGGTCTTTCAAGACTAAATACATTATGTTAAGTTTTTTTGAGTCAAGTTATGCTCTTCTGGTATAAAACAGAGTAGAATCTCTATGGCAAAGCAGAACAAAGGACAAAATACAATCACAATTTGTAAGTCAAAAATTCAGGGAGTCCCATAGTCTCTATTTGCTTGGCCTACAAAGGTGTCCTCTCAAGCAAGCCCAGCCAAGAGAAAAGAAAGTTCAGGTCAGCTTGTTCCCCATTTGTGTGAGCTTATGAGGCAAATGTGCAGACACAATTTTCCCAAGTTCTGGGCTGCAGAAGCACACCATAAATTGCTACAGATGTGGAAACGTCCTCTCTATATCTAACTGTATAGCTATCAAAGTATATCAACATGAACAGATTATAAAATTATTCAAAAATAATTCTTATTTTTAGCACACAAACATAGGAAGAACCGAAAAACTTTGTGAGCAAATGCTAATAACTGTAAGGGCACCAATTTAAAAAAAAAAAAAAAAAAAAATGGCCTTAAGCAACTGCCCTAGAAATAGTTCATTTTGGGGGTGGGTATAGACCACCACACGATGGAAGAGCACAGCACAACCAGTTAGAAAGCTTCAGAAGTAAACAACTATCAGTCTACTGCTCAACATAATTGTTGAGATCCCTAACCTAGTTGCTGGTGGTTAATTATGATCTTTTCAGGAAAAAAGGCTCACTACCTAATTCCTGTAAGTAAACACAGTTTCAGTCCTCACTAAAGGGCAACCAAAGCAATAGTTCAATAGCAATAGGCACCTCAAGCGCAACCTTCATCCGAGATCTCAAGAACACTGAATTTAACAAGCTCATCTTCCCAAAACCTGCGGGTGAAGGAAATACGACATGACTTTTTACAGATCAGGAAATCTACAAATAGTGAAGTTCAATGATTTGAATGCAAACAAGTGAATGGAATCCACTTTGCTAACTCCTACTGCACATCAGCCAGTGCTGCTGCAACAGCAGGCCTTCTATAACACTATTCAACAGGGGCAAGGCTGTGTATAGGATTAATTCCCTAAACAAGAGAAGCAGAAGGGGTAAGCTCAAAATTTGAGAGGCATGTTAAGCACTTCACCAATACTTTTTTTGTTGTTTTGTTTGGTTGGTTTTTTAATAAATTCACCCTGGACACAGAGAACTCTGTTATTTAAGGAGATGCTGTCATTTTGTTGCTTGAGTGCAGGAAGCAAGTTAACCATTAGTTTCACAATAATGATGTGGGAGAATCACTAGTATCTCCTATTTCCTAGCAACCACATTACCTACTGTGGTAAGAGATGACCCTCCCTAATGGTTCCAAACTTTTAGCTGATCCCTTTTGTAGGGAGACAAAGGCTACACCTGTGAGATCAATGACAGGCAATGGATTTCAAGTGTGGCAAAGCTGCCACATCACTGAAATATCTGTCATCAGGTCAAGTGGCAATTGCCAAGAGGCCAGCTGAGTTTTCTTCCACAGACCAGCTAAAGCAGAGCATTAAAACATGATTATGGATTCAACAGCACAGAGGAATAATAAGGAAAGGATTTGGAAACCCTAACTATTTGGGGGCAGGAAGGGGATGTTGAATCTGTAGCTACATTGCCAGAGGAATCCAAAATTAAACAGTGGGTCTCAAAATGTAGTCCTGCATTTTAATTTTTCATGCTTTTGTCATTTCCAACATACTTATTGCAGTAAGAAACAATGATACCAAAGTCCTGACTTAACCACTCAGAGGTGTTGAGAAATCTAAAGGAATCTTCACACAGAGAAGCAACATTAGAAGCTGTCAGAAGCATTTTAAGATAGCAAAACCAGCCAACTACTCCTGCAGTGCCCATTACAGATATCACCTCAGGGCTAGTAAGCTCAGCACTATGTCCTGCTACCTTATTGTGCTCAGATTTATAGAGAACATTATTAGGAACAGATTCATTCCTTTGTATTGGTATGTATATCTTCTAGTACTTTCATGTTTAAAATTTTTAGAGAATTGGAACAGTAGTGCTAAAATATCCCATACTACACAATTAAAGATCCCAACAACACACAGAAAGTTTTGCATTGTAAAATTACAAATTTCTGTGACATTTTAGGAATTTCCAAGGCCTAAATCCTTAAAGTGCCATGTACATCACACATGCTTCACTCTTATAGAGTATTTTGTTGGTATTTTAGCATCTTAGGTTTTTTTCTCTAAAAAGAGATGTTATAAACTTCTTGTTGTGATGAAAAATAATGCTTGAATTATAGCTCAGTTACTAAACTACAACAAAAATTCAAAATGGGTTTTACTTATACCTATCTAGGTGATTGAAAGTAACACAAATAAAATTCAGATAGTTTAGTGATTGGAGTATACATACCTTTGTTTTACAGAGAAGAGAGTCTGTCACAGTGTCAGCTCATACATATTGTGACTATGTAAACACTTGCATCTCATACTTCATCTCCTCAGACATGCTATTTTCCTTACTGTTTATATAGCAAACCTTCCCTTCTCTGTCCTTCACTTGACTTGGTAGTAGTAACAAGCGAGTATTTCAAATTCAACAAAACCTCCTTGTTCTGAGAGTACAAGGGGTGGAGGAAGACACAGCTAGAGTAATAGGTTGTTCTTAGTGCCCTACACCACCCCCTTTGACAAAGCCAAGGACAGGATACTAAAGAGGCATTCAAGGGCAGCAATTCCTGGTCATTCCTATTTCAGCTCCTTCTCCACACTTTGTTACGGAGTTTCTAATGAGTAGACTGAAAGTTGAAAGTTATTTTTTAAAAAATACAAATAATGAAATAAGATAAACTTCTCTGAGACATTCTGATGACTATTACAACTACAGGAAAGAGGTGTTAGCCTCACGATAGAAAAATGCAATGACTAACAGCTGCCCTAATACTACCCACATACGGTGGTGGCTTTAATATTGCCAGGCAAAGGTTGTACATATACACAACTTCCATTTTGGTCTTTTTAATGAAGCAATAGGATTAGACTCCTTGATTATAAAATATTTGGCAAGGATATGGTCCTCATACACAAATTGGAAGCAGATAGGGGTTGATCATAATGCTAAATTGAAAAAGGAGAAAATCTTCATCTCCTGCTACAAGATTCAAGGAATATATAACTTCATATTACCTGTGAAGCTATTCCCATATTTCAGTATGTGAAAACAACTGTCAACACTCAAGGAAAATTGTGTTAAACAACCGAAACACTTCCAAATGATTTATCAAAAAAAAAAAAAAACACCACTTCCATCAAAGAGCTACATGAACACTTATTCATCTTAGCTCTTCAAATTGAGCAATTGCTCTGGGTTTTAAAGCCGTTTCATATTCTGCAATTGGAAAACTTCAGATTTCACTTTATTTTAATTTATTATCACTAATTACTACTGTGTTTACCACTGAACAGACTCAGGCTTTGCCTCAAGTAAAACCAAAGAAACTCCTCACATCTTAAGAAGAACCAGGATTTTGTATCTTATCAGGGATGGAACACTTCCTCTCTGTCCTCTCTTAAATTTGCAAGGAGAAATAAAATTCTTTAGGTAACAAAGCTGCGGTAGCATAAAGCCTAAATCAGTTTAATCATTCTAACACATGCACAGAGAGAGCAGATAGGCATGAATACAGACTAAAGAGCAGTCATAGATGACTGTTAGAAGACAAAGGAATGGAAAGCCAGGGATGTAAATCAACAAAAGATCTGATGAGCAAGTGTGCTGCTGAGCAGGGAACTGGAATCATCCTGAGAAAGTCAATGTGATGTTACTTTAAATAGTGTTCTCTCTTGCTCCCTAGCAAGTTGTACAAAATCAAACACATTTCATGCAGTAACGGCTTATGACTATATTGCATTTTTATTTTAATCTATACAACACTTACATGCTTTTTCAGGGCATTACCTTTCAGTCCTGTTAGAGCAAAACTACATTATCAGGGAATACATGGCACTGCTCCTGCCAAGAGGAAGGTTCACAGCCATCCTCTTGGCCTGCCCCCACCCTTAAATCCCAGCAACCTGCTGATCAACAGCAAGGGTTATGCCCATGCAGTTGTTCTGCTCTGACAGGTGCTGGCATTTGGCAGCATTCCCAGCAAGCAGACAGTTGCAGAGATATGAAGACTTAGCTGCAAGTCAGAAAAAAGCTCATGGAAAGATCCAAAGGATGCAAAGGTGTTAAACCTCTTCTGTCCTCAAGCAGCCAAATGCTGCTCTGAACTATGCTGGCTGCCAGCAATTGCAGGGAAGATTTTTTTACAGATGCTAGAACAAGACAAAAATCCTTTGAAATTAAGCGGAGCCAAATATTTATCAGAAAACCTAGGGGATGCCCCTTAGCTCTTCATCATCTTCCAGCTCATGACACACTAAACTATTTGACCTGCCCAAATCATGCCATCTGGATTACTTGCAGCTCCAGATCTGGCTTGAAGCAACACACCTACAGTCTTCACTCTAAATGAAGTCTAGCCTCTCCACCCTCCAACAGAAGACACGTGCCTTCCACTTTCTTCTGGCATTGCAAGGGCTGTTTTGATTCCATTGTTTAACAACTGTGATTACACAGTTTAGGGCTATACCAGCAGGTGGGATTCCCTTAAACCTGCTAGCAACGCTAAAGACAATCCACTTGCAACACTGAGCTTTCTTTTGATTTATCATGCTTAAATGCTAAGAATTCCATGTGTAAGCAGCACACAAAGCAGAAGGTTGAGTTATTTCTCCCTCCTCACACATTTCCAGAACATCAACACAAGAGCAGTCCTGAAACACTGAGTCTGAGCTAAACTTAAGCACGAAAGTTATCAATTTAAATTTCTTTGTACCTCAGCTTACTAAGATAATGTTCTTAATTACACATAGGTAGTGATGCTTAAAGCATGGTTACCATACTCAGGGAGAGAGGCCATAAGAAGTTACTTCATAGTCTTCTCAGCCAGCTTTATCTGCTTTAGTGCATCATCTTCCCCTGGACTGATGCTGTTGTCCTGTAAGTGGGTTCATTACCTGTTGCGTAGTTGCCAATTCACACACACTGAGTTGAAGTATTCCTTATTTCTTTATTCTAATTGTGCAAAGTAGGGAGCTAGGTGGTAACCCACAAATGCCTAGCTCTGACTGTCAAAACCTTACACTGTCTATACAGTTTAGTATACAAAGACATCGGCCTTCATTAGTTACAAACTACCTGACTCCTTCATTACTTAGTACTCAGTTTCCTATTTGTCAAATAATTCTTTCACTTCTCATGTTAATTATTCTGCATGCTCAGTCTCAACTTCTTTTGGGTCTGGGGGATTTCTCGAGTTGGTGTTCAATGAGTCAGCAGTCACGATCTCCCCCTGCCAGAATTATCTTTCCTTTAGTTTTTGCTGAGCTCATTCCTCATGGTGGACTTCCAGTCAGCTCATCTGTCTTGCGGTGGTGATTCCTTTTGAAGTTGTTCTTCTGGACAAAGGATTCATCAATGCTTAACAAAGAGCTTTGCAGGATATAAATTTTCAAATATACAAAATCACTTATATCTTGAATTAACTATTAACAGCTACTTTGTTTCGGTTGTTCTAAAGTCAAATTTCTAACAATACATTTGATTTTCTCAATCATTCCCTTAATCATTTGATGTCATCTCCCCCTTTGAGGCTAGAGATTTGTCCTAATCACAAACCTCATAAGCCTCACTATTCCTTTTAGCTATCATTGCATGAATCCCTACAGCTGATTGTACAATTATTCTCTCAACAACCTAAAGCAATATAGATTATAACAATAAAAATTACTATTATAATTGTAGTCTGAAGTACCGTTTGCCTACAAATCTACATCCCAGTAAGGGAGAATTCAAAAGTATGTAACACCGTTTAGCCAATTCTCCCCCAGCAAACTTCTAAGATCTCTACTAGATTTCACCACTCATTTTATTTCTTCAATTTGATTTCTAAGTCTTCCATGACATTAGGGATGTGTAACACCTAGTCAATCTGTAAAAACTTAAGACACTCTCTGAACTATTTCTGTTGTAAAATGGAGTCCATTATCTGCAGAAATTCCTTCTGGTATGCCAGACCTATGCAATTTTGCATATTGCCTCTATCCTGTCAGCACCCAGCTTCTTCTGCTCTCATAATCTCAAAGCCCATATAGTGGACTTCCTTCTTTCCAATCCGGCCCTTTTTTTCTTGAGACTATATCCTGCTAGGCCCAAGAAACTGCGTAAACTAACAATTGCCTCTAAACGTTCTTCCTGAGTATCTGACCCAATCAGTATGTCATCTACATATCATAACACTGAAATGGTTTCATACTCATGCAGCCATTGTTCCAATTCTTTTGCCAGAATATTACCAAATATTGTGGGGCGGTTCTTGAATCCTGGGAAAGGACAGTCCAACACAGTTGCATCTTTTGTCCTGTGGTCAGATTCTCCCATTCAAAAGCGAAGATAAGTGGATTGTATTTGTCCACTGGTATATTAAAAGAGGCTTCTTTCAGATCCAATACTATGAAATACACATTAGTCTCTGGTATTGAGGCGAGGAGAGTATAGGGATTTAGGATTACCAGGTGGACATCAATTGTCAGAGTACTGACTTCTCTTAGATCTTACACCAACCTGCATTTCAAGGATTTAGGTTTTTTTACTAGGACAAATGGAATATTAAATTCTGACTGACACTCTTGTCCAAGTTAAAAAAAAAAAGAGTCTATTAATGGTTCCAATCCTTGTCAGGCCTCTAACTTTATAGGATCTTGGGGTTTTTTTACTGGTTGGACTCCCGGTTTCAGTTCAGTTTTTACCAGATCCACATTTTTTGCTTGTCCTGGAATTTCGAATGCACAAACTAGCAATATAATTGCATCCAAAACTTGGTAGAAATCTCCTCTTCCATAAGTTTTTATTCATCAAGTAGGCATATTTGGGCCTTCCATGCATTTTCTGGACAAATATGCAACTGGACAAAGTCCTCAGAAAAGGTTAATTATGCATTTAATTTACAAAGCAGATCTTGTCCAATGTAAGGGACATTCTGGTATATAGAGAAATCTGTGCATTAATTTCACAATCAATAATTCCATTGGTTGTCAAAACAGCCTGTGGATCTCCCTCCTTGTTGCACCAACAACATTTACTTTGGTTTCACTTAAAGGTCCCTTGCAACTACTTACTACAGAATAAGCAGCCCCAGTGTCTATCAAGAAATCTATTGTTCCATTACCCAGCTTAATTGGAACCAGAGAATCAGCTGGGGAAACAGTGATAGATGCTTCCAGTCTCCTTCAATCTAGACCAATTTCCATTTGTAACTCCTATGGCTCCTTCTGACTCCCTTGCTTGCAATTAGTGGATGTGTCCTTCTTCCAATGCCCTTCCTGCCTGCAATAGCACATTGGTCAGCTTGGAGGGGTAATCCTCTTAATCCTCCCTGCCCTTGGACACTTACTCCTTTTCTTCATCCATGTCTATTAGCTAAAGCAGCTACAATGAGATGTGAAATTTGGTTTGACTCTTTTTCCTCGGCTTCATCTCTGTTATTATACACCTTGTAGACAACATACATTAGCTGTGAAATATCATTCCGTCTGCCCCTTCTACCTTTTGAAGTTTTTTTTTCCAATGTCTGGTGCAGATCATCCAATGAAAAGCATATTGAATAGCATCCTGTTTCCTTCACTTTCAGGGTCCAACTTATGAACTGCTTCATACAATCTCTAATAGAAGATCGAAGGAGATTCTTTCTCTCCTTGGTCTTACCTCATATAATTTTGCAAGGTTCTTAGGTTCTTTATTCCATTCTGAATTCCATACAAAATTAACCTTTGATACATTTTCAACCAATCTAATCCCATGGTCCTATTCGGGTCCCACTTCAGATCCTCTCTGGGGAGAAACTCATCAGGATTCAGGGTTCCTGTAATTTTTGAATCCAGACCATCAATTTTTCTAGTTACCTTCTTGGGCTTTTTCCAAAACTGTACTCCTTTCTTCATGGGTGAATAAATATCATACGAGAGCTTGAACATCTTCCTAATTAGGACTGTGTGTTAATATCACCGTTTTAATCATGCTATACATTCCATCAGGATTACCATGGTATGATCTTGTTTCATGTATTTCTTGTTTCCCGTTTAACAAGTCTGAGTGGGCAAATGGAACAGGTATGTACACTACCCTCTCCTTCAGACCCTACTGCCAGTCTCAAAGGTGCTTGCAGTATCAGCTTTTCTTTTCCTCTAGTCCTGCTTGAAACCAGGATCAGCTGTCATCCTACCTCAAGTTACAATTTGTCTGTTTAGGCAGATTTTTGCCATAGAAAATGGGCATTGTAGAGAAGCAGCTCACTGTTGTCAAGAAAAAGCACTGTATGCTCCATAGATTGGAGCCACAGTAGATTTGCAGCTACTTGAAAATTCTAGGAAGATTAATCCAAGTAGAAAAGATTTTTGTCCTTCTAACCAAGACATATAGATCAACATGGATACTTTTTGTCCAAAACTGTACATGTACTTTGCACAAATGTAAAAACTACACAAGGTTTAGGAGAGTATAAACACAGGACTTGTTGACTCAGACAACTTCATCCTTCATATAGTATTCTTATTTTACTGCATATAGGACAGAACTGTAAAAAGAATAAGGGTAAACAGAAACAGATTAGTAGGATTTGTTATATTTGTCCTTGGCTACGCAAAGTAAAGTTGCAACTTAAAACAACCATGTAGGCCTCTTATTAATGGAGATAATATTTGATGCACCTTCAAGTCAGAGTTTGTCAAACACTAATGGACTCATTCATAAAATTTAAAATTTCTTATGGAAGTAAATGAAGACAGTGTGTCATTACAGTGAAAAGATAAAGTACATCCTGACAAAGCTGTTGTGTTTTGTTTTTTTTACTGTAGACACCAAATGCTAGTTCATTTATTTTTTTTTTAAAACACTAAAAGAAGTTATTCAACACCTGCTGGGCAAAGAGCTAATATCTCTCATTTACATAGGGGTTAGACATGGCAGTTTCTAATCCACAGAAAGCTATTCTTAAAGAGTAACCATGCTGTAAAGTTAGATCAGGATCTGAAAGCCTCCAAATATGAGCAGAGCACTCTATTTTTTTGTGTAGTCTATAGGGCTCATTTGAAGAGGTTAATACCAACCCAGACTCCAAAAGTATACGTACAGCACACAACTAGCTACTCACACTAGTCTGTTAGTGAGAAAATCTGTACGTCTAAAACCCCTTGGGGAGGGGCAGGTAGGGTAGACAAGGCCTTTGCATCACCATTTTATCCCTGTACTAGACACGGTTAAGAATGCACATGAGCACTAGGATTAGAGGCATAGAAGCAACTACATTTGCAAAGGAACTGAAGACCTAATGAAAGAATTCAGCTATGAACCACAATCTTAGTTTCTGCCACACCAACAATGTGCCTTTCAGTCACTTACTGGGAACACCCAGTACATCAGCCTTTCACCAAGTACTTATTAAAGAGCCATTAATTACCATGAATCCAAGTGCTAGAGTATTTCAGTTCCCTCTGCTCTGATAGAAGTGTTGCTGTTCTTGATAAACCAGAACTGTAGCTAATCCTCTGGCTTTACGCCCAACTGTATGTTTGTTTTTAGTGATACAATCTGACTGTGCTGGATGTTTTATAAGAAACATGCTGTTAAAAGGACAGTTTGAAACTCTGTGATTTGTTTGGACAACTGAAAACTTGGCTGTCCCTGTTGTGGCCTTCTCTGCACAAACACAGCAACTCTGAGGAAGAAGAAAATATTTCAACACCACAAAGCAGGCATTTCAGTTTTGTTGTGAAGACTTACTTGAGAAATTAGGCAGTGTGCTGTTTCCTCTGGTCCAGTTTCCCAGCCCCCTTTTCTTCAGCTCACCTCCTTTCCCTTTCTGACCCTTCTTCCACATACTTTGCCAACCCAAACAGGGCTTCTACTTCACACCATCACCACCTCCTCTCTTCTGCTGCTGTTTCAGTCCTCCAGCTCCAACTGCGGGCAGTGAGACCAAACTGACAAGCCAAGCTAACTTGGTCTATAACTTCTCAGGTGTCCTTAAACTATACTCCTAGTGCCAGAAGCTGGTAAAGGTATGCCAGGACTTGTGCACATGGGCTCCAAGACATGACTGCCTCACCTGTGACGTGATTAACTCTCAATCATGGGAAGACATTTTACAGCTTGCATAAACATAAAAATCTTTCAGACACATCTTATGGTTGCCCAAGTTTAGAAAGCATTCCTCCCAGGTTAGGGTAAATGAAGCTGACATCTTGCTTCTGCACTTTCAAGCAGAGATACCTACTGTGGTATACAGCTTTGCTAGCTTAAGTAAGAATTCAACAGTTCATACTTATGCTCTTATCAGCCATTCTGTCACTACAACTGCACTCAAACTAAACCTTGGTGAAAGTTCAGCTTCAGAGTGGTACCATTCTGAGGTGGTAGTGCTTTCTTTATTTTTTATCAAAGTGATGATGATAATGCTGGATTTACATGTTATATACAGTGTGTATATATATATATATATATATCAGTCTCCAGGAAATAGTACTTATATTGTTGGCAAAGCAGGCAACTAACTACAGAACACATGGAAAAGTAGGCAGCAGGGACCAAATGAACAAGGTGGGTGTCAGATCTATCTTCTCTACGTTGACAACAAGAAACAGAAAACCATACGCTCCATACCTCAGCAGTCTTGCTACACTGAAGGGGTCAGGCTGTGCTCCTGATTTTATACCCCAGGATCACAATGGACTTGTCTGCAAACACAATAGAACCTTATTGTTTCCCCTCTTCACTATATAGATACTGCAAACAATATTGCCCTTAACTACAGAATGGCTGCTTAAAAACAAAAACGATCAGATCAACTGCTAAAGACTTAAGGGGAGAGACAAAATGAATCAGTTCATTTGCGCAGTCAACAGAACAGCTGCAATTACTGGCAAGGGGCTTTCAAAACAATTTCAGTGCTTTACTTAACAGCCTCAATTACCAGACGGCTCAGAGACCTGGCTTCTCTTTATTACCTAATTCCCCAAGTTCAAGGACTGAGCTTCTTTAAATCATCCTGCTAAGGCCACTGCCCTAGATTTAGAATACCAGATTCCGATTTCTGATTTACCTCTAGCCCTGCTGTAAATGACAAAACAGCTTTCCAGTTTTATATTGCCTTTACCCTGGGGAAGGCAAGAGATGCATGTACTTAAACCTAGAAAGCAACATCACTGAAGCAGCAGCAGAAGGGAAAGGTCTTGACCTGTTTCTCTCTTGTTCTGCTATGACAAACACTCTCCCTCAAGCCTTTCACTTCTTCACATTTCAGACACATCTAACCTGATCTAGTTGTGGAAATGAACAGAAAATTCAGTGAGACATTCAGCTGGCTCCTCTGGCAGCTTGAGTATGAACAGCATAGTCTTTCCTCAAGGAAATGGACTAATCCTTTGTATGTCCCCAGGTGGGAAATGCGGTCAAATAGTAATCAGATAGGGAAGTTCAGATTGAGAATCTGTAAGTATTTAGAGTTTGTTGACTGACATACAAACATAAAAAATGTTTTTAGGACACAACCTTCAAGAACAGTGAACCCTTGCAACCCAATCAAATGGCAGAAACAAGAACACACAAAGTCATGGGGAAAGATTCTGTTACTATATCATACTATTTTTTACCTAGACATATATTTGAATGGCCAGTGTCTCTTCATTCCTTTTTTCTTCCTGAACACCCCAAAAGGTACAACTAGCACTAATTCATGCTTGCTTGTGAAACCAATGATTTGCCAAGGAAGATGTCAGAAAAGCAGCTTCCTCCACTAGAACCCTTCAACCTTTGTTCAAATATGAATCTGTTCAATGATTGAAGGAGATGCCTTGTCCAATAGTGGCCTTCAAAGGGATATATAATCAAAGGTTCTCCGACATGTGAACTAGGGAGACACTTCTTGGCAAGAAAACGTCTCTGTTGTTACCGAGTTGTGCGACTACCTTGATTACCTTGAACTTAAAATAAAGATCGTAAGCAGACGCACAACATAAGTAATAAAAAAATGCAATCAGGTAATTTATGAGATTATAGTGAAATGACAAGCACATCAAAATAACAAAACATGCATTTTGTAAGAACCACTGAAAACTGGACTGTAAGAGCTTTGCTTGCGTCTGTTACTAAGAGCAAACTTCTGTTTAGCAATTTCTGAAGTTTCATTGATGTTTACAAACAGAAATTGGAGTAAATCCGAGTTGATACAATATACTTCAACAACAACTTTACTATCAGCAATGCTATTTCTGTTATCGCTTATTCATCACACCTTTTTTACCCCTCTGGGAATTCTTGCAAGAATTCCAAGACAAAACATCTCTTCGCCTTTTTTTTTTTTTTTTTTTTTTTTTTTTTTAAATGGCCAGTGTTACTTTCTGCTTCTCAGGAAACACAATATAATTGAATTTAACCAACCATGGATATTTAATTTCTTCTTTCTGTAAATGAAATAGTTCAGTCTCTGTCACAAGATCATTTTCAGTAAACTATTACATCTAAAAGTATGGAAGGTTTTCACTTCAGCTAAGCCAGCCTCCATGTTAGCAAATTTTAAAAATTCTTCAAGCTTCCTATCTTTATAAACCAATTAAGCAGAGAGATCTGCAGAACACACACGCCATCCAGGTACCTATTTTAGTTCTTTAATTCAGTCATGTTACAAAACAAAAAGCAAAACACCCAACCTTTGATAGTCATTACTACAGTTCAGAATTTGTTTGAGATTCTTGAATAGATGCTGCAGAGAAAGTATTATTGAAGTAACTAAGTCATGCTGAAAATTTAGTATCAAAAGTGTTAACTGTCCTTAAAATTAGATCTAATGTTTTAAAAACAATGTTAAAGATTAATGTTTTAATTTTGGTAATATGATGTGTTCTGAGGTGTGTTAGGTGTTAAACAGATCACTCAAAAGCATGCTTATCACTACCTTATGTCAACCCTATTCTTCAGGGGACCTAGCATATCCTCAAGTGCCACCACCGAGTTGGGGATCTTAGCAAACTTTAGGAGAAAGAAACTTCCAGAAAACTTTCCTTACTTCCAGAAGTAAGGAAAATACTTAGAAGATGGGAAATTCTTTAGCTAATTATCCTTTCTGCTGAAAGAGCTCTTAGGTTATCTTTGTTTCACCACTGCTTGACTGACTTGAAGTGCTTTACTTTCCTACATGTCATAGCATGCATCACATTTTTTTCCTTTTACCAAGTATAAGAAATTAAATAATTCCAAAAGGTACCATGCAACTGCAAAGGATGGTACAAATATAGCACACACACTTTAGAATGGCCAACGGTGCTTGCTTTTTCTAATCAGCTTTCCACATGCAATAACCAACGCAGTTATTAATACACATCTTGCAGTGCTGTATGTGGGCAAACAATTATATAACACATTGGCACAAATAATTTGCAGCATGTGATACGGTACTTCAACATGTATAATGCTCAGGAAATATTTTTGGTAGAGCTAGAAGGAGGAATAAACAGTAACTGTTGCCTTTTCTAGCTGGCCTCTGCTGGCACCACCTCTGACTTCCTTTGACAGTTGCCAGAGACTCTAACCATCTTCAAGCTCTCTATGGAAGCCTACAGCTTTATTACTTTGTCATCAATTTTTGTTCAAACCAGGGTTCACTTACAGTGCTGGAATGGTAGTTTTACACCAGGAATCCTTCCAACACAAGCAGCAGTAACAGTTCCTCTACATTAGTCCTAGAAGTTAGAGCTGCTAAAGAGCTGGGCAATCATCCTTGGCCAAGAATTTGCTAAGCATGGGAGATGTCCCACAGAGTAACTAGACTTGCATTAAAACAATAGCGTACATTTCCCTGCCACAAACTTCCTACAAAACTTTCAAGTTAGCATGGAAGAAGTTTACTAAAATAATTAGGTTAGCTAAAGATAGCAAGGTAATGTTTCTTATGGTTCTGTTGCTCTTAACTGTGGAAAAAATCCAACACGTTATATGTTAAACATAGGTCTGGCTGCACCAGGCTTGAAATGCAGAATAATCAGTCTCACTGCAATGACATTAAATATACAGTATATAATCAAGATAGGGAGCACTAACCAGCATGTGGCTGCATCACAACAGTTCAGCTAGTCACTTCACCCTAAAAATGCCCAGTTTTCGACATCACTAATGATACATTTTCTGGTTTTTACTTTGTGACTGGATTTGTCAGAAAGTTTCTGTACCAGACTGTCCTCTAATATATAAACCCCTGACTGGGATCCCATTGCATTAGAAGCTATAAAGAGCAAGGCCAGTTCCTACCCCCAAAATCACATTTGAGTCATAGCTGGTAGATGCACTTGCAATACAAAATGGGACAAACACACAGAAACCCACTAACATCAGCACATGCTTGCCTAAGTCATCCCATACAGTCTCCAGATTCTGGCCTTTTCAGTGTTTAGAATGAACAGCAGCAGTTGTGAGCAGGCACAGAAGGCTCTGACCGATGTGAAGGCATGATGAGATAACTGCAGCAGTACCCTTCCCCAGCTCTTTATCTTGCCCCAAAACAGCCTACCGTTATGCAGAGTGTTAAGCTGCAAACAAGTAGCAACATGAGTTCCTGCAGTTTACAGACAGCCTGAGAAAGTAAGTCAGCACCAGTTTTGGTTTACTTTATTTGCCTCAGACTAACTTCTGACACATCCAGTATCAGTCTACAATACCACAGGGATTCTTACAATAAGTCTTTTTTGTATGTCAAAGACACAATCCTAAGAAATGCAAGCACTTGCAGCCATTCAATTAGGATACATTCGTATTACCCAAATTCAGAGAGAACCCCTACTCCCAAGCATTGTGCTAACAGTCTTGGTAAGAGATAACACTAGCAACAGCTTAGTACCGCTACTTCTTCACTTTCTAGTATTCAGCTTGGAATTGTAACATTACTGAAGTGTTTTCAGGTAACATGTACTCCTGTGAAAACTTGCAGACAGTGAGTGAATGCCTCAAGTGTCTGGCTTTATCTCATGTATTTCATTTGCTGGGTAGGGATATAAGTTGATGTCCTGGTCTGATTTGGCATATGTTTGATGACTTTTATTTATTTATTTATTTTTAAAAACACCCTCCCCAGATGGAAAGACTTAGTTTGCCTGTCACATGTTTTCTGAACATACAAGAAAACTTCTCAGAAAGAAAAACCTGTGGACTACCATGAGACTCCTAAATGAAAGGAAGGTCCCTGCTGGAAGACCCCTATATCCAGTAAAATTGGGTCCAACATTTCTGGAGTTTTTTAAAATGTACAAAACTCCTGCTCTATCAAACTTATCGTAATCACATTCTGCCATTTTCCTCCCAAAACTGAACATCAGGAAAATCCAGGACCCCCCCCCCTCAATGTAAGCCTGCAGCCCTGCACCAGTTTAGTGATCTAGCCATGTTTTGCATGAATTCATCAAGGATCATGTATTAGCCCAGCTGTCAGTACAAAACTTTGCCTTAGGAATAAGACTCTTGACCACTTCCCCAGCTGATCTAAGTCCATGTGACTAATCATTGTGAAGCTATAACAAGTTACACTGCTGTAGAATAAATTTAGTTTCTGAAGCACACCTAAAGAAGGGAAGCGCCCCATTCCTTCTGCCCTAAGTATCTCACCCCGACTGAAGGAATCAAATGGAATCGTTTTTATTATGAAGATCTGGGGAGGGGATTAATACTTCTGTTCTGCAAAAGGTTACTAACCTGTGACCTATTACAATACATTAAAATTGGACACAACGGAGTCTGAGCATGAGATGTTTGCTGTGTCAGTAACAAGAAAGCTGTGGTAGGGGCCATTTCCAGGTGTTTTATAGTACTACCTGAAGCACATACCCCTTCATTCCTTCTTAAGGGGTTCAGAGGAAGAGCAGCACACTGTGTTCCCAAGGAACAGCTCCAACAGACCAGGTTCAGAACCCAGCTTAGCAAAGCTCACCATGCACTGGTTCTCATTCACAGGTTTACAGCAAGGCTGAGTTCTGAATCCAAAGAAAAATAGCCTGTTAATTTTCTTAATTTGCTTTCAATAGCCTTTAGAGAAACCAGCTAAGATCACAGTGCCATTGAGATGACCGGTATATACTGGATGCTTGTCCCTTTAAACCATGTAATCTGCATAAACAGTGGAATGACTCAGTGGTTTCTACTCAGTTGCTTCAAAACTGGAAGGCTCAGAGCGTGCTTTTTTCTTACACATCTGAGGAAAAATAACCTCCATGAGCTGGTATAGTAGGCTGCTACTGCCTAATGCATGCTAATTGGTGGTCATTGAATAAAGGTTCCATTTCCAGCTGAGTCTCTGCAGCTTTTGTCTTTAAAAACAGTACACTTCCTGGAGACAATCGAAGAAACCAGTTGCTACAGAGTAACGACATGAGAGGCCAGATGAAGATACCTCTTATGATTAATTTCTCCAATGAGATTTTAAAAAAATATCATACTTAAAAATTGTAATTTTAACTCTGGTTAAACTGTGGCTTGGTTACCTAATTACCAAAAGCAAATGCTGAAGAATGCTATGGCTCATGTAAGGAATTTTACATGAAATTAATCACGCATTTCCCTGAGTGCTCAGTTGATGCTTACTGAAATATTTGAAAAGTTTCAGAAACTGTGTGAAGTCATGTACTTGTCTTTTCTCACCATCTAATTAAGTAGATATTATATTTGAAAAATTTGCTAACATTTTGGTTATTTTTTCCCTAGTTTTGTTTTCTCTTCCTGGACACCACGTTTGAATGCTGACCTTTTTTTCCTTTAGTGCATCTTTCTGTTATCACACAAAGGATAGACAGAGCATGCCTTAAATTCACAAATGCGTCTCATATGAGATCAGAATTCAACCAATATAACAAATGCGTTCTGTAGTTTGCATCCATTTACAGTGTAAGCCTAATGAAAAATATAAAAAAATGCAGGGATATTAAAGGTCTGACTATTTGACTCTCCTGGAATGTTAAAGTTTGAGTTCATTAAAATGTATTTTATTTGTCAATTTTGGCAAGAACTACTGCCACTGAAAGGACACCCTAATGATCTCAAGAGGAATGTAAGCAATGCCACATTGTCAGACACAGATCTGTGATGCAGGTTCTGTGAGACTGCTACAGGAACGAATCACACTCTCTGCCTTGCCACCGATCTCAGCAACTTTCCATCGCTGAAAATACCACTAAAGATAAGCAGTGTAAGAATGGACATTTTTCCAAAAAAATTATATTTAACTGAGATTTAAACTTTCTGCAGGACCTACTCTCTTCAACTTTTCACTCAGCAAAAAAATACAGTGTTACAAATAAGGGTAAGAGATAGAGACATGAGAAAACTTAGAGACACTTAAGAGACCATCAAAAGCAGGTTACAGGTTTGTAACAGGAATCGCTCGCTTTCTGGGAAAAGCATGTCAGTCTAGTTTCCCCTCCACTCCTTGTCAGTGAAATAAATATGTTTCAGACACAAAACAGAAAGGTCTTAACTCTCTCCTGTGGCTGGGTGTGGTCATTATCACTACTCCTACAGATTTCTGTGAATTATCTTATTGTCCATTGAGACTAGGATACTACTGGTCTTTCCACATACTGCTGAAAAACAGTCCTTAATGAAGGGCTAACACAAGCAAAAGAGGCAGAACTGCAGCATGGGAGAGAAATATCATCCTTATTTCAGATTAAATAATTGGACATGAACAGATTAAGGGACAAATCTGCAGTGAAATTCAGTTGTCTAATACTCATTAAACTCTTAACAGGAGCTGTATCTAAGCCCTTTTATCTGCCTTGGCCTGTATTCTCCAGGTAACACAGACTATCGCAACATTAGGAGCTGAACCCATGCTATCCAAAACCTTCTGCAGCACATTAACCACACAGAATCATCCTTGTCTTTGCATACATAACCTCAACAATTATTTCATTGCCATAAAGGGTGAACATAGGATATGGGTTGAATCCATTCCTGAAGAACCCCAAATTCCCAACTAATATTGCATTTTCTAAGTGTATAACTTCCTATCAAATCCAGAGCCATAAGACGCTTCAGTGCCGTAGATGCCTTACCTATCAATGCCAGAATTGCTCATGGCTTGAATTTCTTCCACTCACAGTCAGTCAAACCTGCAGCATATGTTCCTAGATGACAGCAACAGCAGATGCTGCCAAGAGAGTGTACACATTGTCCCGTTGGCTTACCTTGGATTTCCAATTTGTATCCTCTGGTTATGTGCAAGGCCTTCATTTTGCAAAGAACACAGGTATACAAGTAATTGTTGTCCAAATGCAGTGACAAATTCAAGCCTACATGAATAATTAGGACCATGTGTGTTAGATTTATTACTATTTTTAAGTCACTGAAAAGAAGCCTATAGTCTGACAATAAACTTTTAAAACAGCTGAATTAGAGCTCCTATAATTAACAGAAAACTAGCTCACACTTTCTATGTATCATCATGAAGTAGTTAAACATTACTGTAGCCTAAAGCCTGGAAAAAAACAAATCAGGCTGTTAAATATATGCTTAATAAAAAGTCTGCAAAAAGTTAAGTTTGGTGTCAGATTACCAACGAAACATAGGTCCAAGTACCTGTGTCACTTCCAGAACAGAACGATAAACACCACTGCTGAACACATCTTCACCACATTGGTTGGTTAAAGAGGAAGGTGAGGGGGAAAATAGATCATGCAGTGAGTAGATTTTTGTATCTTCTTCTCTGTAATGGTTAGTGACAGTTTCCCAAAAGACATGCTATTTCCTGACTACCTGAGATTAAATCCTTTGCAAACTAGCTGACATCCACTGGAAAAGAAAGTGATAGAGGGAGAAGAAAAAAACCCTGTTCTTTCCTGGCAGCAACGAGGCACTTGACAAAGAATACAGCTTTAAATTCCCACTCTGCAAGTTTTATTTGCATGATCTATTAGGACTCTACTTCTGGTTCATCTCTTGCTTCCCCAGTGTCAGGAGCACCAGAGACAGCTACTGCCCTTTGCAAGCATTTTGGAACCCTCCCACTTCTTGGGACATACCTCACCTCTGCTCAGCTGGTGCAACAGCATTCATCACTGTGGTATCAGCAGGAGCTCACTCCTCTTTACATCTGGTGTCTGTTAAAGTGGTTCACTGCATAATGTGGGGAAAAGAAAGTGAGGTTATTTTAGGGTGTCAATCAATTAGCATTTGCAAGAAAAAACAGCTATCACATAATGAAGGCTAGGCAAATAGGACATGATTAACACATTCTTCAGAAAAGCATCTCAAGATCCTTAGGTGAATCCTAAATGTACTTGAAATCATTTACATTATATTGTAGTGTTCTCTGAGTGGACATTTAAGACCCAGTTATTACTACGTTGGTGTTTTGTTCGTTGGGTTTTTTTTGGAAGCTGGCATTTTTTCAACAGGACTGTAGGTGGCAGTAGCTCTACAGTTATTTATTTTTCCTGGTTCCCTCTTGCAAACACTTGGCTGTTAAAGAAAACAATAATAATAATAAAAAAAAAAAAAAAAAAGGACAGAAAATAATCTTTGGTCCTTTCTTGTGAAATAGGTGGTGGGAGGACAGTCAGAATCAAGAGAAAAAGACGTGTTCCCCTTCTGGTTGTCAAAATTCTAAAATGCAAAATGTTCTCATTTCCAAATTTTTCCCCCTCTCTCCTCCCCAGAAATTAGATCAGGTTCTGGGTCTAAGAGAGTAGAGTTAATTCTTTTCATGTCATGTTAGAGGGAAGGAAGGGAAATGTGTTATAATATCTTCAGAACATAATTTGTGGTTGGATTTTCAATAGTTACATAGGCCTATTTTGATGTCTAAAGGCAATACTGTACAGGTTTCCTTTAAAATGATATCATTCTACTTTGTTGGTTTTTTTTTAATACCGGACAAGTGGCAAGAGCCAAAATAGGCATTTTAAATTTTGTGGGTTTAAGTTACTTTTTTAGTTTTATGGGCTGTGATTCCATATTCAGGGTGAAGACAGTGAGAAACCCTGATGAGCGTATGTACTGGTATGTACTGGTGAGGACACTAGAAACAGCAGGGTTGATTCTCTGCCAAATTGCCCAAGTTTAGCCTGGTTGCCCCAGGGTTGGATCTAGTAAGACCAAACTAAACTGAAATCCTCTCTAAGTTACTTAATGAGTTTAATACAGTTAAGGTGCAATTTTTGCACATGTAGCTATATAAAGAACATTATGGTTACAATATCAGAGACTCAGCCACAAGAATGTCAGCATTCAGGTAAGCTGTATATTCTTATTTCATATACCAACACCTGTACCTTTTCCAAATACACCTCCATCTACATGATACCATATTTTAGTCATCCCCCTCCAAGTCACTGTTCACCAAACGAGCAGTGATACCTTGTTCTATTTTCCTTGCTCTACAAGCATTCCTGTACCTTGTTCAGTGAAACCTATTAGAATTTGGTGAGGTAGTGCTAATTTGCCCATTCATCCTCCTTTATGTTATTCATCCCTATGATAAATAAATAAATAAATAAACCTCACCAAATAACTTTATTGGATACAACCTCACAATCACCTTTTGAGTTGGTCCTCCCCTGCCAAACAGAGGATGATGTCAAAACACAGCAAGGTTGAAAGTTGCAGCCTAGCTAGATGTAGATCTAACACTACAGCAGCAATCACTTCTCTCCCTCCCACACATACATGCTATACTCTTTACTAAATATTTGATGTTGCTTTTTAAGTATCAGTTAGGCTTAGTATCAGCATCTTTTATAAAGACATCATTGGTTCCAACTCTGAACAGAATAAATCAATCTCGAGAGCAGCGTTTTGGGGACTGTTTTGCAGTTAAAACTAGTTTTATATTAAAACACAAATAAAACAGCAGTTGCCAATGCTGGACACTTGTATTTGTACCAGCAAAAGTGAAATGGTTTACATCGAATTGTAACAACCCCACTGCTACATTCAGCACTGACGCTAACTCTCATACCTGTAAACAAAACTGCAGCATATGTAGCAAAGAAAGGAATCTCTGATTCTCTTTACCCTTAGCATAAAGTTTATCTGTATGGGTTCTTGACTACTATATGAGCTATATAATTATTTATACAATTAACATAACTGGTGGATTGCAGACCTCAAACTTATTGCATTTCATGTTCTGTAAGTAGCAACTAATGCTATGGAGTAATTTTAGGTCTCTTAACAGTATTATGTTCATTCGATAATAAACATCTATTTCAGATCAATCAAAAGCAGTGAACTTACTTCAAAAAGCTAAAAGAGGAACAACTCTGTGGCCTTTATCTTCTTAAAATGAGAGTTTAGGAGTCTCTCCGGTAAGCTTATGAAAGAAACACAATGGTAAAACTCTGGCTACAGCCTACTTTGTGGATGGTGGATCACATCCTATAGTGTCTTGACACCATAGCAAATGAAAGATCAAAATCTGTTAGCTTCTGGCATGTTGGTTTCTGTAGCAAGGAAGACTTTGGGCAGATCCTCAGTTGAAGCAACTGGAGGACCGGGATCCTTAGGCATGGTGTGGCACACACTTGCTATAACCTTTCACATTTTTATGTGGACACTTCCCAAAAACTTCAAACTTTCCTTCTGATGTCATTTTCTCTGCTGTATATTGAAGCTAGCTCAGCAAATCTGATTGGCGCTGCATGTAGTATTAAGCAAATTTCAGAAAATTATGCATGGAGGTTCTGCTTTCTGTTTTTCTACATCACAGCCTGAATTTGATTGCAGAACATCCCTGTGTCACTGTTACCTGTTTTACTGCAAGAGTCAGTTCCTCTCTAGCATTTCTTCAAAAGTCTGTCCATACAGCTGGCAACAAGACCCCCTGCCACTGCACCCTACAAACAACTCATAATACAGTGTTTTTCAGACTCTTTAAGTCAGTTATCTGTTTGCCCTGACAAGCAAACTATCATATCAGTCTGCATCACATTGCTCCTGCTATCACCAAATATTCCATAGACTTATTGCTCTACCAGTTTTCTGGGCTGAGGCTTTTCCTGGACACAAGCTTGCTGTGCTTACTGTCAGTTCTTCACTTGTGGAGAATCCTGTCAAGACATGGCCTAAAAACATCAACAGGATACAGATGACATCTTCTAAGTCAGGCTCACAATTTAACATTCTCCCCACAGAGCCTAGCCCTAAGTCCCTCAGGAGCTTAAATACATTCCTTCCCACACAAATCACAAAGTACATGAGCTCTTCAGAAACGGAAAAGCTTTGCAAAAGATTTCTTAGCACACCACCCTTTTTCTCTGAAAAAAAGGCATTTACAGCTCTTGAGGAAAAAAGGAAAAAGAAAAAAAAAAAAAGAGCACAGCCCCTAAAAACAAGCACCTTTGCTCAGACTCACCCTGTCATTACGTGTCTCAGATTCCATATTTAATGAGAAGAACCAGAGTATTTTCTCTTATTACTGTCTTCCTGATAAAGCATACATTGTAGAAGCAAAAAAGCCCTGAATTTTCAACTCCTGTTAGGGCTCTTCAGGGTCTCTGTCATATGACTGAAGTAGCCTCCTATCAGATCATGAGAACTTTATCAGATGACTTGAGCACCAATATGCCTTTACTGGTATCCCCAAGCATACTGTTTCTTCTTTCTGGTGATCTATTTAATGTTGACAAAAGTGTTATTTTAAGACTAATTTCCTTAGCTCTATGACCTTCTGTTTGTAATACAATTTTTTGGCATTTAGTTCCGCTGTGGAAAACTTCCACACAGTGGCAGAGTACAGTACCCAGTTGTCAGTGTGGGTTAGTGTTTAACACAATGGATTAGATAGAAATCCACTGGGGCTTTTTTTGTTTGTTCTGTGGGAAGTTTGCATCCTTTCTTATGCGGCCAAGACAGACACTGATAAATACTGACTCCATTTACTCAGAATTTCTTCTATATTTTTTTCCTCTGGTCTTTGTTAAACAAGTTTAGATTGATGTAGGAAGTCTGACAAGCTGCTTAAGTTTTTTTAGAACTATTTCAGCAAGTCTGGAGATTCCAGAGCTGCTGTTCACAGCTCAGAGGTACTCGCCTAACAAATGCCTGACGTGAATATTACCAAATCTGGAGATTTTGGAGATTGTTCAAATTGTCAAATGTCTTTTAAGCTAGATGTTAAAAACAGAATACGTCTGTTTCTTCTATGGATTTCAGGGCAGGACTAAGTTTTAGACTGTCTCCATTAACTAGATGTGACTGTTCTGTATAGACCACCCATATTTTATTTACATTGTGTCTGTTCTTTAACGCATCTTTCAAGTGTTTCCATGCAAGCCAAAGTGGAAAATATTTAGAACTCACAATCAATGGGAGCTTTCCATTCTAGAAATGGCCATTGAATTTGGCAAAGTATTCTGTCAATTACACATTTTCTAAATAGGGTCTAGCTCAGACCCTTATAGTAGTCTTGGCACAGAAGCACATGCAGGAGTTAAAAGGAGTCAGAACTGATTTTTTGAATTTTTTTTCAAGATGATATGGCTTTGATATATGCATGGAAAGAGGCAGTTTGCATAGCTATTAAGAGATCTTAATAACAAACACAATAAATCTCAATAGCTGTTTTTTCTGTTAAGGGTAAGGTGACGAAACAGAAACACTTGTGGTTGGTTTTGGCCCCCGGGGTAAAGAACTGTAACAGGTTTGGGCATGCACTGCATGTGATCAGGCTTCTCTACTGAAATCTCTGACCTGCTCTGTTAAAGACATGAATCACAGTCTGAGAAACACTGCTAGAATCCTCAGAAAATCATGAGGCTCCTGACAGTTTGAGATGACAGCGTTCTTATTTTCAGTGCTACCTGATTATTTCATAACTTTACAGTATTTTATGGCAAGTAAGGAGTCATGCATATACTTCACACTGCAGGGAGAGACCATCAAGGACTTCAGAAATATTTTTCTTTTTAAAAGGGTGAGGATGAGGAGAATTCTTCCATTTCAGTAACATCAAAGACTTAATAAATGCCTGAGATTCAATGGTGCTTGACATTTTCAGGTCTTATTGGATGAAAATTACTGGGGATTAACTTTTTATGTAAGTCATCATGATAAAAAGCATCTCAGTAGTCCAGTTTTCAGGTTCACCTTCCTGCTCTGCATTTCTGTTTCAACTTGTGCTATTCATAAACAGAGAATCTTCTAAAGAAGGAATCACTTGCTCCATTTTTAGGGAGCCAGTATTTCTCAGCTAGAGACGCTGCTTATGT
Source organism: Falco rusticolus (assembly GCF_015220075.1). NCBI lineage: Eukaryota > Metazoa > Chordata > Aves > Falconiformes > Falconidae > Falco > Falco rusticolus. The sequence continues at coordinate 56,831,784 of NC_051187.1, forward strand.
GACTTTGTCACATAAAGTATTGATAAAGAGGGGAAGACAAGTCATACATTGATTAAATCTGGGCCTGTCTCTTCCAGTTTCAAGTTTATTTAAGCCTCTTTCAAGGTTTTAAAGCCACTCTTCTAAAAGGCACAGCTTAGTGAAACTATTGGCAGTTCAGGAGACTGACTTGTGGTAGCTATCCAGTTTTAATACCCCACACCACAGGCATTTCATGCAACCAGAAAAATCACTACTGCATGTCAGTGGAGGACCAAAATAGGAGTAAGTGTTTTGCTATCTAATTCAGCAAAAACAGGATTTGGAGATTTGTTTGCTTGACATGCTGTTCATTTGTTTGCAAAGTGGAAAATAATTTAAGGGTTACATGCAATACTAAATAAGAATTTGTCACTGGCTATTACCTTTGTTTTAGCTCTTCCTACTCCTTCTCCAGTCTTTAACATAAATAGCCAGAGTTTCTTTTCTCAGAGGTTACACTGGAAGTTCAGATAGAGAACCCAGATTCTGAGACTTTTGCTCTAACCACAAGCTTGTCTTTATATTATAAATGAGGCTGATCGTATTATAGCACTAAAAATCTATTGATGAGAACTTCTTAAAGAATATTCTTTTCATTTTATAACTTTAGCAAAATTTCTTTGCTTTGTATGAAAGTTGTTGCTCCAGTGCATCTGTATCAAGCAGAGTTGTTAGGATGGTGCTGCTCTAGAGAAGAGCCGCATGTTAAAAGAGACTGCTTTTCATGAAGTCTCTGTTAATTTCCTGGTAAAAACTGTGAGGATTATAACAAACCTGGAAGAGACAGGTTTATATCCTTAATCCTGATCAAATAAACTATAATGTTTCCTCTTCTGTGCCAGAGTTCCCATATGATGCTAGTCACATCATTTAAACCAAACTTTTCACATATAGTCAGTGTTTCTCATTTTCTGGATAGTTGACTAGGACACTTAAGTACAATTGCAGAAGTACTAAAAAATACGTCTGCAGCTGAGGTCAACAGGGGAAAATGTTTTACAATAGCAAGTACTATACCAGTGTGTCCAACTTTTCTAGTCAGGCAGGTCCTGTAGTATTGTACAATGACAGATGAGTTTCTTCTAATGGCACAACCACCTCCTCCAAGTATTCTCGTGCGATGAAGTAAGATGCAGTGGGCTCCACAGCTGTACGAACTGTCCAAACATGGCGCACACAGATTGTAAGTGATAATGTGGGCATATTCATTTGTCTAGTGAGAACTGTGAGGAAAATGAGATTCTCAGTGTTTCAGATTCATCCTAACACACTCATATTTTCAATCTTCATTTCTTTGGGCTTTTGTTCTGTGTCTTTAGAATAAGAATAGCATTTTTGTCACAAGAACGTAATTCTAACATGCCTAGACCACTGTCAGAACTCCAGCAGACTCAGCTGGACTTACCCAGCAGCATTCATGAAGTCGCCACGACACCCACCTTACCTTCTTGCAGACCAATATACAGCTTGCAAAGCTAAGTCTTGCTTCAAGAAAATACTTGAATGGTTTTGCAGATGCTGCCCAGCCTTACTATTTACAGTCAGATGAGCCCACTGTCAGAACGCTTTCCAAGTCTGTGGAGAAGGCAGGGATCCTCCCTCAGCCGCCAGCCCTACACCCAGGTAGGTCAACAAGAGTTTGCTGTTGATCTGAATACAAGCAGCACTGAGTTCTCACTATGCTATCTAAGGGAGTGTCTTTGGGTGCAGCCAACTGTTGGCAGCACAATGCTTAAAGCTGGGAAGAACTGTTGTAAATACACCCAAGGGCTTAAACAGTAGTCTCATATTCTTATTTGGACGTCTAGGTAAACAGAAACAATTGAAGACTTTGCAATTCCATTTCCCTATCCTCAGGTGAGAAAAGTCACATGCACCTTCAAGTCAGGTCTCAGCTGCGCAGAGACCCTGAGTCTGTACAAGTACGCGTACCTAATGTGCTACAGCACAGTATGGGGATCCTTAGCCTTGAAAGCAAGGCGGGCCATGTAAGCATGACAGCATCCAAGAGAATGTGCTTCAGAACAGGAACAGAATTGCATGGTCATACCAGTTCTGGCTTTGGTGCTGGATATTAATTTATAGCTTAAAAGCCTCTGCACCGTGATCTTACACAGGGTAGAGAAATAATAAAAGACTGTTCCATTATCACCCAGGCTTCGGCTTCTAATCAGTAAATCAAGAGGGGAACTGAGAAAGAAACTAGAATAAGGAGAACACTCTGCTTCCTCCTCTACTATCACTCATTGCTTTTCTTGCGTAGAGTAGAAAACAGACTGAGGTCCCTCTCTTTTCCTGAAACCCTGCTCTGTCACAAGGTTGTTTTTTTTCTCATTACGGCATACTCTCTTGCTTTTCATCAGCCTGTTGCATCTTATCACAATCTTGGTTACCACCTATACTGTTTCTGATGTTGCAGCTTTAAGTACAGAATACGTTGGGAAGAAAAGTTTCTAGCTCTCACAGCTCTGGAGCAAAACTTGAGAACACTAAATTCTATGAAACCAAATCTGTAAGACTACTTGCCTTTCATAGTGCCCTCCAAATATTCTTTTATAATCTTGTATTTTTAGAAGGCTTGGTCCATTACACTAGTAATTTCCTTAGCTTACCACTCACTGTTGTTAACCCCCCATCATTAAAAAATGATAAATAAAGTCCCCTAAACCCACAGGATTTGCCTAAAGAGGCAAATGTCCATCCATTTAAAAAGATACTTTTAGAACGTTGAGACTTTGGGGGTTGTTTAAACCTAAGTTTTAAGTTTTCATCAAGACTTGAGAGAAAACTAGCCACATATCCAGAGATTCTGGGACTAGAATTTTAAGAAGAATATGACAAATTGTGGTAAAGGCTTAAAATTTGCAACAGAAACAGCTCCAAACATCAGAATCTACTTCTACCAACAGCTGACCAGAAGACAAACAAATCACTGCATGAGTTCAAACAGCAATGAGAGTGCCACTTTATGCTTTCATAATCTGTTTTCCATTATATATTTAAATGTTGAAAGTCCCGTGGCAGAGGAAATCTCTTCCATATATATGGTACAGTGCTTAGCTGTCTCAAACTTCTTTTCTCTACTGGGGCCTTAAAGAGTTTGTACAGCATAAAATAGCAGTAATATAAAAATCAAGTTAGCTAAGTTTTGCTTTCTCAACAGTCTTAACATTGGTCCTATTCAGTATACCTAACACAAAATGACCTCATAAATTGAACTGAGCATATATTTAACTAAAGTGACTATTAACAAAACAAAGTGACAATGACAACAAGAATGAAACAGCTGTTCTTGTTTGCATTAGCTAACTGGGTGAAATATTGCTGAAGCTCTAAAGCAGTCATGTTATGGGAAGAACTTATGTTTCTTGGGAAAACAATTGGGTCCCTGAACTGGGTTCTGATGGGTGTAATCAGATAAAAATTAGAAGTATATATCGTTCATATATGACCATAGTGCACTACTAGTCATAACACAGGGAAGGTAGGTGGGAAGAAAAGGGAGTGAATCCAGTGGACCGGTAAGAGCCTGCTGTCACTGAATTCAAACAGCAAAACCCCGTCCCTCTGCTTTCAGTGGCTGGTGAAGGTGTTGGGTATCTGAGCTACAGAAGAGTGAATGACTCACAATTGGTACTAGGTCCAGATTCTGAGGAACTAACTGGTAGATTATTAGAATTATTACCTGGAAGCGCAACTCTTTAACTGTGACTGCTTGCTGCAGCAATTTGTTTTTAGCTCTAAGGTACACGTCTTCACATTATTGCAGTGCTACATACCACTAATGGTCCTACAGCTTCTATAAACAACCATTTACATTCTGAGAACACATGTACATACTGTACACTATTACACAGGTAAGTAGGACAAGCCTAGGCACCGCTTTTGGAGCGGTCTGTCTTTTGCATGAAGCAGCTTCAAGGCCCAGGTGAGCTACTTAGCTAACAACAACTCACTGTGCTCCGGATAGCCCTCCATTGAGAGCAGCTACCTTGCAGCAAGTTCACACAGAATATATAAACCACCATTTCCAGTGTAACTGAGAGGTTTGCTGTGAAACACTCCTTGCTATCTGCCAGTGTAAAAGAAAGGAAGAAGGCCTGGCATTACACAGCCAAACTGAGGGAAGGCTAGGCTAACCATTCCAAAAATGATATGCATACAATTGCCTTCTCTGCTTGGTTCACTCCATGTGTTCATGCGATACCCTATACTGCATCACAGCTATAAGAGTAAATGTTGAGCAGTCATACATAAAAACAAAGCAGACTGTGTCAGAGCTGAAGTTGTTAATGTAACACCTAACGTGAGTGTTTATGCGTAGATTTTCTAAATGAATTGGCACAGTTACTTTGGGGAAGAAGAGATAAAAGTAGACTTATAACTGTATCTATCAGCTATTAATGCAAGAGAACTATAGGAGTCTGGAGGAGAAAATACAGAAAAGGCAGTCTGATGAACTCCCATCCATTCAGATCTTCACCCCACCCAGAGCACAGAACCAAGCTAACCTGTTATTTACCTCTATCTGTATCTCATGCACAAAAGTCAGCTATTACACAGACATACATGGTTCACTCACTTCTATTCAAATTGTTCAGATTAGTGCTTATCCTCAGTAATACCCTATTTGAGGTTTCGTGATAACTTGTTTACTTCTAGCTCTCTCCAAAGGTTCCCCTTTCTCTATTAATTATACGCATCAGCCTCATGGATCTCTTATTTAAGACTGCTAAATCTACTTCCCCACACCCCAACAGCTATTCACTACTGAAATCTTCTCCTGCTTCAGCTCCAGCACTTTTCCCCAGTCCACTAGAAATTTAATCTTTTAGCATAGTTACAGGTCTGAACCACTTTGGGGGTAACATCAGATTCCGTACCTGATTTGCAGTTCTGTAGGAAGCAAGTGAAAGGTACATTTGGGATGTCACCTGTGTGACTACAGGAGAGACCACACATGAATTTTGCAGGGTGTTGTTGTGTCCATCTAAGTGCTGATTAAGTACATGATGAATTGAGGCCAAGTCACCATCCACCAGAAAATGGCAAAGATGACAGACAGAAAGTACATCTTATGGATGCTGCAATGTGGGAATTCAGCAGCGCTGTTGAATTCTAGACCCTGCTCTAGCTGCAGTTCAAACTGGTTGGCTTTGCACACATACTTTGGCTATTTAGAGTTTTTTATATGGTTTCTATTCTCTACTTCATTAGATTTTGCTATATATTCTGTCTCCAAATGATGTCACTGTCTTAAAAATATGATTTTTTTTAAAGCATATTGTCTTCTTATGTCCCTGGTGATTCAAGTTACAGGAGATAATAGCAATACCAACAGCAAACATCAGCTAAGCATTGATAAACTCTGTAAGGATTGCAGTGTAAGACAATTGCTGGCTACTATCCAAGGCAAATCATTTTTTAAGTTAGAACTTCTGGATGATAAAGAAATAACGGATTAACCAGCAAGAGATTTGGATAGTATGACCTAGCATACCAATGAAGGCAGGCAGCTGAAAACTTTAAAAGGAAGTATCTCTCAGTAGCTATTTTCGACTTTTCCTCATCTTTTCCTGTTTTAGTATCAAAGTTACTACGTCAAAGGGAATGAAAAGATCCTGTTCTGATTCCACTAAATAACTCAGAAACAGGGAAAAAAATAAAAGTAGGAAACTTCAATGATGATGTTTTTCCAATTTAAGCATACCAAATAAAGGTAAAAGTGATTATTTTAAAAATCTCTGCTAGTCATTACACGTTCATCTTTTTGTCAGACATCCCTAAAGAAATAAAGCTTAATTCTCAGAAATAACACTTCATTCCTGAGGAGAAACAGTATTAGTTACACAATTAAGAAGCACTAAAACCACAGATTTCTGACCTTAGAAAGGAACCTGTACTCCCAGAGCAAACCTAGCAGAGAACATACACAGCTCCTGTATCACATATTACATATCAGGAAACATACATGTATACAACCTTACCAAGGTGAAACAGCCTGGATAAGCATACAACTAGAAAGTCTTACCTCCAATACACCCCAGCAGCTCCCAGAGACTGTAACACATCAAGTAACATTTCACAATGTCTCAGCTCAACAACATAAAACATTTGCTCCTTTGGGTTCAGCTTTGATCACCTGCTCTTCATTTGTGAGCTGATACTGTTGAGGTACTGAAGTATCTTTCTTTATGGTACTAGTGCAAACCTGTGTTATCCAGGAGAGAAGCACCACTTTATCACTGCAAACCACTCACACCTGAGTCTGTATTATCTGCACCATTTCCCTAGTGGTTGGAAACAGGATTAGAGAAATAATTGTTCATTTGGCTTTTCAGGTGAAAAACCTGTGCTTTAAAGTAGTTAATTTATCTAGAGTGTCCTATGAAGATAATTTTAGCAAACTGTGGGCTTACAGCCTGGCACTATTGTAGGCTTCAGTAGAAGTAAGATTTCTGTTATGGTGTTAAGGTCTAAGAACAACGAATTTAAGCTCTGAAAGTAATTGAGAAGAGGATTTTCTTTTAAAACCGAAATACTTGCAGAAGCTGATTAGGATTTCACAGGGAAAGCTAAGCCTGGGTACTTGGTAGTGCATCCTTTTAAAATAAGTCTATCAAGTAAGTCTCCTTAAGTTCTGGAACTTTTCCACCTTGTCCGATTTCCTGGTACTTGTTCATACAGGTTTTGCCCTGCGAGTATGCCTTTGACTAGCTGTGACATGGCACCTTTCCTTTTAAATGTATCTACTTTGAAACCTCTTGTATTTTCAATCCATCCATACTTCCTTCTTAAAAGGCTTTAGGGTCTGATTCTCTTCTCACTTACTCTGCTTACTTCGGTGCACTTGTTTCTGCAGAGAGGATTCATATTGTATCTTGAGTGTCTAGAAGGTACCCACATTTAATAAGGAACAATGTGGTTTACTGAAATGCTGAGTCATTCTGAATTCCCAGTTTGGACTGGGAATAGAACAGGGGAATGCGTTTTTAGAATGGCATCACAGAGCATGAGTGGCAATCCCAAAAAAAGCAAATGACTGTCTCTTCATACATTATGTATGTGTAACCTGTATGAGATACTGATTCTTTTATCAAGAGACAGAGAAAATACTGTGCATTTCCAAGCTCTTTAGCAGTCTCAGCACAAAAGGAGTACATCTCTGTTCCAACCTAGAGATGGGGCACAAAGCATACCATCTGCCTCTACACCCTTTCCAGGAATGAAATCAGCAACCATCTAAGAGACTAGAAGTGTTCAGCAGCACAGTCTATCTCTATGGCATGACTGGACTACCTATAAAGTATTAAACATAAACCTGTAATAGTTCTCTGGCAAAAAATATCTTTCTTCTTGTTCCAGTCAACAGGTGGCTTATGACTTGACCCTATTTCTTTTTAATCCTTTTTTGCTCGATTACAGTTCCTTGCTTCAGCACAAGAAGCAACATATAATTTCATTTATTAGGGCTTTTTAAAATCCTTTTTATAGATTACTTTCCTTAGTCTCATTCAAGTCTGAGTTAAATGACTATTGAAGTTCCACCTCATGTGGCCTTAGCATAACAGAATCCCCCACAGGCGATTTCAGGTGTGCTGCTTTCTGGGCTAACACACATCAGGTGAGCCATGCTGGCTGCTGATTTGGGTTGCTCTTCAACCTTAGCAAACCAGACATTTAAGACTCAGCATAAAGATGTTTGAACTTTAATGTTTCACATAGTATTTTTTCTGATTAAACATGGCACTAGCTGATTTTCTTGAGCCTTGATCAGATGTTTCTGGGGAACTTGGTTACTCTACTACAAACTTGGATTTCAGTATTAAGACAACCAGCATATTATTGATAGTTGGCATTGCTTAACAGAAGTTAACCAACCTTGAGTTTGCTCTGCCAGAAGCTGTATCAATCCACAGAGAAAGGGTGCTGTGTAGCCTGTACACTCTGCTCAGTGCTGTTTTCAGGCATCAGGTGGTAGCCAATCAGCAAGCCCCCTTTTATGAAATGCCCACGAAAGCCAGCCGATGGCCAGGCACTAGGTGAGTTTAAATTCACTCTATGCATAGTCTTTCTTCCTTCAGAACTTCGTTAACTAACACGAAGATGTCAGCGGCCACCAGATCGGGCCTGACTCCACAGAAGCGTTGAGAATGTCACTGCAGGCCAAGCAACACGGGCAACGACACAGTAATTCTTGTGGTGGTGATAACACCCCTGGGATGAAAAGGCTCATTTATTGACATGGCTTCCTCCAGGCTGGAGGGCCAGTCCCGGGGCGAGGGATTTCGTCGCCAGCGGGTGGGGGTGACAGGCGCTTCCCTGGCTCCGCGCCGCCCCGCTCGATGCGCGGGCTTCTCCTCAGCCCTGAGGCGGCGGACGGCGCCCAGGGCCCCCGCCAAGGCCGCCCGGCGCTGCTGGAGCCGTACGGGCGCCCCCCAGCGGCTGCGCCTGCCCAGCGCCCGCCGGCTCCCTCTCTGCCCCCCAACGGCTGCCCGCTCCCGCCCCGCCCCTCCAGCGCGGCCGTTTGCGCTGTCGGAGCGTCAGCGGGAATTTCCAGCCAGGAAGTGCGGCGAGCCGGGGGGCAGGCGGCCGCGGGGGCGGAGGCTACGCAGGCGGCGGCCGCGCAAGCCGGTGCCGCTCGGCTGCCCTCGCCAGCGGGCCCGGGGCGGGCGGGAGGGAGGGGGGAAAGTCCGCGCGGAGCCAGGGCGCGGGCGGCGCCGGCGTCGTCACGCCGGGTACATGGCGCGGCGCTGAGGGACGCGCGGCCGGGACCCGCCAGCGGCAGACGTCGGCGACGGCGACGAGGAGGAGGCGCCGCCAGCCCTGCCCCGGGTGAGCCCCAGGCGGCCCCTGACCCGCCGCCCGCTGCCTTCTTTCTCCCCCGCCCTTACCTCGGCGCCCGTTCGCCGCCGGCTCCGCTTCCTCCGTCGCGCACCGCCGCTGCCCGGCGCGGGGCGAAGCCGGGGCGGGAGCGGGCAGCCTCGGGCTGGGCTGGGCGGGAGGGAAGCGCTGCGGGGAGCGTGGCGGCGCCCCGCCGACGGGGGGGTGCTGCCGACGGGAAGCGTGTCCCCCCGTGCGTAGCGCCGGGCAGCCGCTCGCCTGCGGCCTCGGCCTGGGCGCGGACCTCCCGCTGAAGCCGGGGCGGCTGCGGCGAGCGAGAGGGGAAGGGCGGGCGGCCGGCCGGCGGCGGCCGGTGCCGTGAGGCGGCATTCGGGGCCTGCGGAGCCGGGGGCCGTGTCCCGGCGAGGCGCACACCGCCTTTCTCCCGGTGCGCGGCTGACGGAAGGGGCGGCCGCCCCCCGCTTTCCTCTCCGTTGCGGCTCTGAGAAGGTGCCCGGTTAGTGCGCGGGCCCTCACGCCTCTTCTGCGGCTTGTGTTCCTGTGAGCACGCAGGGGGCTTTTCCGCTGGTGGGTTAGACGCGGTTTTCCTCGCTGGGAAGGGGTGTCAGCGAGGGACTGTCAAGTAACGCGAACACGTTTGAACCCCCCGGTTCTGCTGACCGTGTAGCGGCTGTCTGTCGGCAAAGGAGGTGCCGCTTTTTTATGCCGGTGGTGCCGGAGGTGAGGGGCGCGGAGCCTGAGGCGCGGCGGGTCCGTGCGGGCCGGCCGCTGGCAGCTTCGGGTGGCCCTGGCCTGGGGGCCTTGCCGTGTCGCACGCTGTAACCTAAGGCTGCTTTCAGAAATGTTAGTGATTTATTTTTTTTTTCCTAAAAGGTAGTTTTGTAGTTAAGCGGTGAAACTGAAAAGCTCTTGCCGTGACAAGGAACTTTATTGGACCGGTGGCTCTGTTTCATTTGATCTTAAACCCAAGAATATTCAACACCTTCACAATTATTTTTTTACCTATTGACCCACTCTGCTTTGATGGTAACTTTGATAAAGAAGCACTGTTGACTTATTTTATGTGAACATAAAATGGGGCATTGTTTCTGAACTGTAGAACAGGTGAGCGATGTGGTATTTGGCCATTATCATAATGCAGCCTGCTGATATGTGATTTCATTTAAATAAGTAAATGTGGTGCCTGTAAGCATTTGTGAAGTAAGGTTTTATAGGCAAGGGATCATCTGCTGCGTTTCAGCTTCCTGCTTTAAAATGCTCAAAATTTTTGCTAAAGAGTAACATTCTAAAGGAAATACAGATGTATTTAACTGTTTCAAAGTACCAATCATATTTGATATATTTTGTGCTTCAGAAGTCTTCTTTTCATTTACCCTGTTCACAGGGAAAAGTAGCACTAAGTAGATGAAGTCTCAGCTGTGTTACCTTGTGCCTTACATGCGTTAAGATGCTATACCACCACTGCCAAGCTCACAGAACAGGGTTGAAAATACATCACTTGGCTTTTATTAACATCCAGAGTCTGTGCTATGTACTGTGAAGTATCAACTTTTGAAATAGTATTTCAGTCAAAGCATTTTTGATTCTTTTGTAAGAGAATGTAGCTGCCCATTCTAGCAAAGCATTAACCAAGACGTCATTGTAAGACGTCATCCTGTCTACAGTGTTTCGTAACCTACAAAAAATGACTACAAATTGAGAAAACGAAAGAGGAAAAAGCAGCCTGTAACTATCTGGAGGCAAATCCTCTCTTCTCTAAACTTTCCTGGCTCAAGAATTTAACTGACAGTTATGCTGAAATACTGTTGTCAGCATCTGCCACAGGATGTGGAGATTTCAAGGAAACTCAGTGCTGAAGTATATGCAAGGTTGGTTAAATTATTTAATGTGAAATATTATACAGAAGGGAGAAGGCCTTTTTCTTTCCACCTTCTATCCCATTTTTAAAGAAAGAAATGTTAATCAGCGGTAGAGTCATCAAAAAATGAAACTATTTTCTCATGCAAGTAATGAATACACTTTGAATAGAGTTAAGTTTGTAAAACTGAGAACAGCTTTGTATCACTTTGTGTCATGTGTTTTTAAAAAATAATGTAGCAGACAAACTTCATAACTATTCGCTTAGGTCAGTCAGCACCTTGGTAATATTTCTGTAGTATATATTTTGAAGTCAGAAAAAAGTATGTGTTGGGAGAGAGAACAGGGAATCTTGGGAGAGGGTAGAAAGCATACAATGATACTTCGTTTCTTTGCACATTTGAAAATTTCCTGCTTAATTTATTGAAAAACAGCAATTTCATTGTTTCTCAATTATGATGTATTTGACTTTCAAAATCAATTTTAATAATCAATTTAAATTATTTTTTTATTGCGGTGGTGTTACGTGAATTTGATAATAAGATACCTACAAATAAATACTACTGATGCGAATTTGCTAATTACTGGATTATTTTTTTTTTTTTTTTTTTTTTAGTTTTTCTGAAAACAATACTCTTCCTTTTCATCATTGCTTTTTCCCAGATCCTTCCTATGCCAGTATCTCTTGAATACATGCAAACTCTAGAAATAAGTGCAGTTAGGAATTCATGTTATCGTGCTTATTGTGTTGCTGAGTCTGGAAGGACAGGAACCAAGTTTGAAGGCCTGTGAGCGTGTACTATCAAGGATGCTGTATGCCAGTTAGAAAGTTCAGGTCTCCCTCCTCAATAGTTGAACGCATACAAAGTAAATGTTTTGAAGTTGTAAAGGTACAGTGAAAGGCAGTTTATTTTTTGCTAACTTATAGTTGGCTTCCTAATGTAGCTAGTGATGAGAAAATTCTGCGGTCTTCAGAGATTCTGGTTAATTACTTCTGTGCTTTCACAGTTGCTTCAAAATACACTTGCTAAAATCTTCTCATCTTTCAGTGCTGTAGATGTTTGCCAACTATATTCAGAAGCATTAGTCTTAAAGAAAATTGTTACTTATTTCCCTAGGCTCCTAATGAAAACTCTGAAGTTAGTTTAAAAAAAAATATTTCCATCATGTTGATAGCTTTTCTTTGGTTCTCGTACACAAGATCACACAGGTATTATAAAAGAGGAGAGAATGTTTCAGGTAAATAATGAAAAAGAAATTCTTGGTCCCTTTTAGTTCTGACACAGGTATTTTAGAAGTGGACCTTCTAATTTGATGTCCTTTAAATAAGCTGTGAACCTTTTATGAAATTCTGCATTGATAAGATCATAATTACGGTTGTCATTAACTGTGCCCTTAGGTCAGTCAGGCACTGAGTTTGCATCTAATTTTGAGCATAGAAATAATTCAATGAGTCTTCATCAGTGCTTTCATTTAAACATAGATAGTTTGCTGAAGCATTGCTGACAGTTTCAGAAGTAAGGCCTTAAAAGATGTTTCAAATTATTCTAGTCTCAAGGTAAAATCCTTTGTTTAGGACTTAGGTGGAGCTGACATACCTTGTGTGGGAAGGAAGCTACTATTGCTATTACTAGCATTTCCCCCCTCCCCTCCTTTCAACTTCTATGTTCTTTTGATAAGCAGTGCCAGATACTAATTTTTTTTCTTCATTTAAAGTGCAGAATTAGCTAAACTAAAACATCTCTGTATTTCATTGCATCCTCGAAGCAAACTGTACTGGTGTCAACAGATCAAGAGTAAAGTAGGTCTGAGTTGTGTGGTATTGGGTTTTTTCTGTTTGGTTTTGTTTCTTTTAAAGATCATATTCCTACCTGTTTAAATACTTATGGACAGATTGTAACACAAAGTAGAAACAAAGCGGGCAAATGGTTTTTGGGTCTTGTTAGTTTAGTCTGAGTGCTTTTTATGTCATAGATACTGTAGATAATTGAGGCTGTAGGATTTTTACTATTTCTTTGTAAAAAAATTAAAAATAAAACCAAACAAAACCCAAACCTTAGTAACCACTTTGCACCTATAGATTTGAAACCTAAGGTATAACTGTAATAGTGCTGGACTCAAATCTACATCTTTGGTTCCACTTACTGGTGTTATTTAACTGACTGTTTTCTGTCATGTTGTATTTTCAGTGGCTGTTCGAAACCAAAAGGACACTAAGAAACTCTTAGCTCACTTTTGTGATTGCAGTGGTAACAGCCCTTGCTACTTTCTGAGCCCTCTGGTGCCACCGTTGTTCATGAGATAAGGGACTGTGTCTTCAGTAAGACCCCAGAACCTGTGTGATAGTACTTGGTGATACAGCAAACCTTATGTGAACTGGACTTCTGAAGTCTTGTGTTTGCTTGTTTCTTGCTTCTCAGGAACACTGTTCTCCCCCCCTCCCCCCCAAAAAACCCAACAACAACAAAAAACCCCACCATCCAACCAAAAAGTTTGCTGTTTAATATTCATTACACTTCAGGCTTACGAAAGAGGTGTGTGTGGCTTTTTAAGTTAAAGTTTGACTTTGATGAACAACTTTGTATGAACTAGAACTATTTGTAAAGAATATTCAGTCATTCTTTTTAGTCTGCAGGAAAAAGTAACAGCATTTTAACATGATATTCAGGTTAGTTCAAGTAGCATTACCGTTCCACGTGGCTAAAATACAGTGCAGTTACTAGAGTTGTTTTGCTGTGTTGAACCTCAGTATTTTTACATATACTTAGCATTATACGTATACCAAAGTATGTTTGTCATATATTTGAATACTGTTTATTCTTTTGGTTTAAGTTGCTTTGAATGTGTTTTAACAAAAACATTCTAACTTTATTCCAACAATATCCTGGAAAAACTGTTCATATGTTTATGGCATCTTAGTGTTTCCTCCCATCATATTAGTTCACTACTTTGACATTTGGGAAAGGGGTAAAACACATAAAAATTCTGTTTGTAAAGTCACTTAATAAAGCAACCATTCAGGTTGTCTAGTTATTCTTTGCTGATGAATTTCATGATTCTATGAATTTTTCTTCAAATTCAGTAGTTATCTGGGGTAATAAATTTGAGTCCAGATTTTCTACAATAATTCTGCACCCAACAATTCTGATTCAGAGGATTGCACTTCTGAAGTCACTTTAATACTTGTGATTGATTTGATTTCCTAAATGTTTTGTAGGTTTTACACGACTGTCCAATAATGCATCCACTCATGACTGAAAATGTTTGGAAATGTTAACTTAAACAGTTTTTTAATTTTCAGAATATGTAGCCAGAACTACCAGGTCCCACCCAACAGGAAATAATAAGCAGACTTGGTTAATAACAAGAAGAGACAATCATCTGTGTTATATTAGAAAAACAAACAGTGTCTTTTAGGGTTATGTAGTATTATTGCAGCTGCAACAGTCTACGGATGAGAAGTAGTCTGCAGAGGAAAGTAGTATCTTTGATAAAAATGCCTCGCTGCACAAACCTTACCTCACTTTTATACTGAGAAACTATACTCAAATCTTTATTCAGAGATTACACGTCTTTGTAGCAGCTGAAGGAAAGTAAAAAATACAACTTCCATATGCTACTTTTGTGGAAATTGAGCACTGTGGAGTTCTATACTGAGAATACAGTTTCTGTAAAGCAGACCCCTATACCCCCAGGGTACTGAAGTCATAGATGGAAGAAGAAATATTAGTAAACTTTCAACATTTAAAGGCCAACTTCAAATTTCAAGTCTCTTTCATTACTGAGTTAAAAACCCTTCAAAAAACATAGCTGGTGGGGCTGCTTGTCAACTTGAACAAGTTTGCAATCACTTCTCGTGGTTTTACAATGTTTTTTCTTTCTTGTTTGTGCTAAAGAGATCTGTGCCAATATTGTGAGTGAAAGTATGCATGACAGTTAGTCCCTTAGTATTTTGGTTCTGTTTACTTTGCATATTTTAGAATGCTGTAGCTGTTTATCACCTTTTATTTTGAATAATCCAGGGATTCGCTGTCTGTAGCGCACCCACCCACCCTTTATTTTAAAAAGGAAAACGTATGTGTATTTTCCCAGTTTGTTCAGGCTGTGCATCAGGACAGTGTTCATCTAAATGATAAATATTAAATCTGGTATTAGCCTTTGTCTGGGGACTTCAGAAACAGTGTAATTTATTAAAATGGATACAATCAAAATGAGTAGTTGAGAACAATGTAAATAAAATAACCATTGGTAAAACCTTTTCTGTGTTAAGATTTTGCTTGATTAATATTTGGGAGGGGGCTGTCTCTTTTCCCTCTCCAGAAAATTTTCTT
This sequence comes from Falco rusticolus, assembly GCF_015220075.1. NCBI lineage: Eukaryota > Metazoa > Chordata > Aves > Falconiformes > Falconidae > Falco > Falco rusticolus. The sequence continues at coordinate 56,846,837 of NC_051187.1, forward strand.
CTGCAGCAGCTTCACTAATAGCAACAGTAATGGAAGTAAAAGGTGCTGGTAGCTAAGGTTTAGTTGTGTAGACCTGCTTTAAGCAGGTTTGGACAATATGCGTTCAAAATGCCAGGAACCGTTTGGAATCCTGCCTGTACAATATTCCCACTGTTGTTACGTTGCTTTTAACAAAAATGGGATTTATTTTAAGGAAAGCACCTTCTATTCAGCCTTTAAAAATCAAAGTGGTTAGAAGGACATGCACAGCTTACACTAAAGGCTGCCCAGGTAACTGCTGTAGGTTCGTGACCCAGCTTATGTGTCCTCTGAAACATCAGAAGACTTAAGCCTGTGTATATGTATGGGCTACTGTTTTGTGCAGAGGTAGAAAACAGCAGTTCTCAGACTTCCTTTTTTCCTTTCCTTTGCTTCTCTAAGAATATATTCTGCACCAACGTTTTTTTCTCTGGAGCTGTACTTGCAGAATTTTGGGAAAAATAATTGGGTTACGAGGGAAATGAAGTGCTGGTTGAAGTTGAGAGGAGGTGGCCAGAGCTAAGGTGAAAAGGCCAGGTGTTGAAGGGGATGGGCAGCATCCTGACTTAGAGTGCACTGCAGTGATGAAGGTGTGAGACTAAGCATCATGGATTAATATCTCTGTTCTGTCAGAGCACCCTGCTCTGTCCTCTAGCCAGAACCATCTTATCAGCTCTTGTCCTGCTTCCAGCCCTGACCCAGCAACTCGGTGTATTGTGCAATGCATTTCCCAGCATCTCCACTTGGGAAATGCTGATCTCTAAAACAATTGTCCCTGTATAGATACACATTGCGTTTTGCAAAGGATGGAGAAGTGAGGCTCAAGGGTGGATAGTAAAGAAGTAAACAATACTAAGTAAAACACACTGTAGAGATGGTAAAGTACAACAGTTACTGGTTTTGCCTCAATATTTCATAGCCGCTACAGGATTCCAGAGAACTTGATGCTGTTCCTTAAAGCATAGTTCTCTGCAATCCAATAACTTGCCATGTTTTATAGCCCTGATGTAGCAAAAATATGCTTACAATATAATACACCAGCCACATGCTTTTGCATTTTATCTTTATTCATCTCAATTTTTAATAAGTGAAATAAGCAGGCTAAGAGCATAATCACAGCGAATTTCATTACTTTCATTCAGTGTCCAGTTAAAGAAGTTTATTTTTAACAGATAAATTCCAATGAAAGCCACGTTAAAGAGCGGAAGAACACTCTGCTAGAAAACTTGCAGGAAGAACTGTGCTTTCAGTGTATCAAGTCAGCTGAAGTGTAGTAGTTGCTTCTTGTCTTGAGGCTTGCTTTCTGAATCCCAGCCTTGAAAGGTGAGAACAGGTTGATGTAAAACCTTTCTTAAAGTAAGAGATGGGCATTCTTCAACATCAAAATTAATGTAAAGCATCAGACTAATTCCAGTTCACAAGTGTAATGAACTCTGGGTAATAAATACGATTCACTAGCATATCTTCAGTGCACCTTTTTGCAGAGTAATGCCTGAATTTCCATCTGGTTAGACTGGTCTGTGCTATAACCAAACCTTTTTCTGTAAAATATTGATCTGTCCTGAACTCAGTCTTTGTACTGAACTAATTAAAAAATAATGGACAAGTTTTAGAAGAGATGAGTTGATTCTTTGTATTTTAAAACACAACAGCAGGCAGATACCCCGATTCTCATCTTTTGCATTCATATTCTGAGGATATAAAGGGCATCCTGTCACATCAGGTTTTTATGATTTTGTTTGGTTGGGTGAAAGTTTAAGAGATGAGTGGCTGATAAGAGTTACCACCAGGCATCGCACTCTTACGATGAGGCAGGTCTTTGTGGGGTTGAGAAGTTGATAATACTGTTCCTCTTTTATCTCTCCAAATTGATTAAAAACCCAATATTTATTCAAAGAACACAGATTAAAAGTAGAGACCTGCTTACCATGTCTCCCTTTGAAGGTTTGGGAAAGGAAGTGTATGTCATCTTTTGTTTTCTTTCTCTGGTTATATCTGTGTTCAACTATTTAGGTTAATACTGAGATGATTTTATTTTCTGCTTGGAGGAATGAGAGGTCTTCCAAATTTGTTACTGTGGATACTGTTCAGGTTTTTAGTCAGGCCAGTATGAGACCAAAGGAAGAAAGGAAGGAATGATGTTTAAAATCTTAGGGTTTTTTAAAGGCATGCAGCTGTTGGGTGAGATGTCTATAGATGTTTTCAGAAATAACTGGGCCATTATCATCTGAATCAAACATTAAAGCTTGACTCCTTATAGCTGATGAAATTTGCATGGAGTTATGTTTGTCTGTAGAAAGGAAATAGAAAGCTGTCCCATTCCCTGTTTGCAAGTATTGGATTGGATACTGGTATCCAAGAGGAAAATTGTTTACCTCATTTTTAAAATTCAGGCCAGAAAATTGGAGAGAAACAGCAGAGGGAAGGGTCTGGTTGGTTACAGGCAGCTATCTTTGTTTTTAAAAGTCAGATACAGTGGATGTTGGAGAACAGCAGGAGAGAAATCTGAAATCAGATGATTGAGATAAACAAAAATGAGAATTGTTGTTCCTGGATGGAGCATTCCTACATTAATTATGTTGTTTCCATCTTAAATGCCTGATCCTTTTGAATCTTTCAAACAAATATTCAGAATACAATAAATGAACTCATGTTCTTCCAGCTGTGCCTACTTGTACCTGGTATTATTTAGTTATTAAGGAGTAGAGATGCAGAGTAACTGCCATTATGTTTGCTTGGTTGCATCATCTTCCATATATGCGTTTATATGTGTATTTTCCTAGGCCTTTTCCTTCCCCCCCCCCCCCCAACCTTTTTCACAATGGTAGCTGACCCACTGGGGGTAAAGGAATACTGCACACACACACATATGTGCTGCATACATGTCCCTCAGTTGGCACATCTGTGTGGTTTTGGACAAGTTCAGCTGGATTTTATGTTTTTCCTTTGAACTAGGAGCTAAACGACATGCCTTTAACCACCTTTGAATTTTCACACTAAAAAATACTGTGAGTTGAAAAGTTGAAGTTTCCTGTGCCCCATTATATGAAAGACTTCAGACGATCTCCAGGGTGGAGTCTGTCGTGGTTGACTCTGGTCTGCAGGTGTAAGGGTATTTTTTTATTGTAGATGCAAGTTTGCAGTACGGTTTGTGGGAATCAGAGATTACGTGGGAAGCAGGTATATGTGGTAACATGAGTTTCCACAACACAATTTTAATCCCAGTCATCTTCAAATGAGAGAGAGGTGGTTTTGACTTGACTTCTCTGAGATGCACATAGCAGCAAATACAGCTTGGATAAAAACAATCTCTGCCCCAAAATACAGCTTGTGTAAGGAAAGAATGAACAAAGGTACTCGTGGTAGATGCTAATCTTACCACTTAATGCATGTAGGAAAGGTGCTTAGAAACTCAAGCCGTAAGGGAAGAGGCCAATTAAAAGTCATACGATTAATGCTAGGGTCTGTTTTTCTGAAAGTGTCTCTTTGGTTTTTTAATCATGTTATTGACTCCCTGGATTTGCCCATTTTCTTGTAAAAGAAAGCTTAGGGATTTCTTAACTAAATAAATCCTAAGGAAATAAATTCTATTTTGGAGGCGGGGCTCACAGAACATTTTTGACAATTGTTTGGATTTGAAAGAGGAGAAGATATATAGTGAAACTGAGAGTGTTTTCAGTCATTTAGAGGGGTCATTTTAAACTGCTGGGTTAATTTTTATCTAGGCCCTGAAAAAGTAGTCAAGTGTCAGTTTACATGCACAAAGGCATATGTTTGCACATCTGAATCATGGTGTGTTTGTAATAAACTGGTGCAGCAAGCCAGAGAGAATGTCTTTAACCTCTCCCTCAAACGCTACTTGAACACAAAGGATCTGGTGTGAGAGAGATTGTTTAATACCTGGTTAGAAATTGATTAGTACCTACCTACAGGTAGCTGGGTAGTATGTGGGTGTTTACCTTGCTGCTTCTGAGTGTAATGTTCATCTTCAGTGACTGCTGTTTTGCCCTCATGGCATTGTTCATTGCATCAGTCAAAAAGCCAGAAATGACCACTTTCATCAGGTGCAATTGAAGGACTGATTCAGGTGGACGTAGGTTTTATTTCTGTATGGATTCTAATTTTTGTATCAAAGTACTTTAAATGAAAAGCTTTTGGCAATACTGCCTCTGCGATATTTTTCCACTTTGTTGAAGTCACATACTGTAGAACTGTAAATGTGACTAGGAAGCGTAGCGGGTGTGAGAACTGCCCTTCTCCCACAGGGTTCTGCTGGAGTGAGACCGATGCATATCTTGTTGGGCTTACAGAAAAAGCTGTGAGATGCTTTATTTGAAAGTTTTGCAGACAAGTATACATATAGCAAACACGCAAGTGGGCAGATGTTATTCATATTAGCTCCTTAGAATATATTTTTTTCCTGAATAAGCATATTTACCAAGGTCATTGGGTACTTCAGGTGTTTTGGAACACAATTTTGCATATGTGACTTATGACATAGTGAGTGAATAAATATGAGAGATCAAAAAACCAAGGCTTTTAGGACCAGCTTTTATTGTTTATACAGAATAAATCTGGCATTTGCACTCAGTTCGTATATCAGTGTGCATCAGCAGGGCTGTTGAGGTCTTAAGATTATTTTTTTTTAATGTGATGTCCACACCTTTAACTGGGATGTGTTTGCCAAAACCTAAATTGCAGTTATTTCAGTGATTTCAGCAACTTGTTAATTGGTGATGAGAGTTATATTTTTTCTATGAAATGGAATGTCAAATAATAACATCTTAGTAAAGTTTGTTGTATGCTGAAGGTTTTGTTACACCTTGTAAGTTTACTTTTTTCCATAAAGATTGATAATATCAATAGCAAATGACTGATGACAATAATACTTTGCAGAATGTGCTTGTGAGATAATGTGATGGACTGGTATTTTTTACGTAACTGAAATCCTGATGTATTAGGTGATGATGTACAGCATGGGTGACTGTGGCAGCTTGTTATGTCTGTTACTCATTTTTGGCTGAAATCTTAGGACCAGTGATTTGCTGTTGGCTCAAATACTACAAATAAATTTTAGCCAGTAAATATTTCTCTCTAAAATTGATAAACAAACGGGTGAGTACTTCTGTTTTTTAGGTTAAAAATCATTCTATCCTCATGGACCCCTTTTTCCTGGAAGTTGTCTGGGTATTGTCTGCTATTTCTCCATGTAAAATTTTGTTTCATTTTCTACTTGTGTGGCATGAGTGGCTATATGTTGTCTTTGGAGCTTGTTAACAAGCTGAATTGAGCCTCCATCGAAGTGGAGTACCTGAGTATTCCAATTTTCTTTTTGATATTTGCCTTTTTAGTTCCTGTGGAAGGTACATGGAGACTCACTTTTTCTTTACTGGTTTACTGCTCAGTTTTTCTTTACTGGTTTACTGATCGCTTGCCACTCTCTGTCTTACGGCAGTAGGTTTTCACAGTTCACTTTGTTGGAAAGCATGGTTCACATTCATTGTAGAATATGTGGGCCAGTGACATGTGTCTGTCTTCCATTATTTATTAACCTTATTTAAAGTGTTTGCTTGCATGCAGACATGAGTCTTTTGAGATAGTTACTACAGTTATTTTCAGATGCTCCCTTAGAGAGCCTTTGTTAGTAACATCAATGTAAGTGAAATTGTAATTCTTCCAATAACATCTCCATGAAAGGAAATAACACTGATCTTTTATAATAGACCTAATACATTCCTAAGAACATTTCCAGGGTCTGCTAATGGCTTGCTACTGGTCCCAGGAAAACTAACCCAGGCTAAACTTTCGCTTTCCCAGTATCCAGCATTTACATGTAGACCTGTGAGAGAGGATTAGGTATGTTGTGCATCCATAATTCTCATTGTCAGCAGAGTAGTTGTGAGAGCCAAGCACCAGCGGACCTCTGGAAATAAAGGTGTCCTCCAAAAGTAGTCAATATTTGACTCCTGGTTTTACTTAAAGAAAAAACATTGCATGTTCTTTCTCTGGCATCTTTATCTTGCATTTAGTAATACTTCACAAGAAAACCATCAGGGTTCATTCATGAATGCTCAGAAGTCTTTTTACTGTGTAAAAATGCAGAGTCCTGCTTTTGCTAAACAATGATAATTATTTTGCCTAAACTCTTAATGGCAGAATAGTCAGAGCAAAGAAAGAAACAAATTAATTCCTGATTTCAATACATTTTGACTTCAGAACTTGGACTGTAATTTTTAGCTGCTTGGGAGCAGGCAATGGAAAATCCTAGCTTGTAGCCTGTGGTGTCATTAGCCTGCCCCTTGCAAATACTGAGGAATCTTAAGAGTATTTTAGACATTATTAACATTATGAGTCAAATAGGAAGGGTCAGGGATGGGGCTTTTAACGCTAATGCTTTTCAAGTTTCTCTATAGCTGTACATTTTAAAAAATGAGAGTTCTAATAATGTTTTTGTGTTTCAGGACTTAAAATGGCAGAAGATTCCTATATTATGGGAGTGTCTGATCCCCAAGTAAGTAGATGTGTGTATTTTCCAAGCCCTGTATTCTTTCCTAGGTCTCTGTTTTGGCTTCCTCTTATATTGTCCTTCATTTCCTAGGCTTATCAATGTGGAGATATAAAAACATCGTAGGTATTGACAGAAATCAGATTCGGGGAAATCTAGGTGTGTTTTTTTTCCCTGTAAGGTGTTTTTTATGCGACCAGCCTTGGCACTGGTGAAATGGCTGAAATGAAAAGTAAAGCTAAGCCTGCTGAAAGAAGCAGTTGAAAAAATACTCATTTTTATTCCCCGTCTGCCTGTGATGCTTGCTCTTAAATTTCTTTTGTGGTGGACATCGGACTTTATCTGAAAATAATGCCCCTTATGCCCTAGAAAGCCCCTTTGTATCATCTTTTTGTGAAATTTGAATTGACATTGATGACTACAGTGCTCCTTCACTCACACAGATCAGTGGGCCTGGCTCTTCAGAAACTCTTCCTGATCTCATTAGGTCATTTCATGATTTATTTGAATTGTGAGAATGGTGTTTAAGTGAAAAGTCTGAGTGAAAAACAGATCATTCCTACTTACCTTAATTTCCAAAAAGAAACTACTTTCTCCTTTATGCTTGCTGCACTTTGGAAGATGATAGATTTATACCTGGCAACAATTACAGTGAGTTAAGACATATCAGTATTTAAAAAAAAAGAAAACAAAACCCAAACTGTAACTTGGCTATACTGTTTTCTTGTATTAGAGCTTGCATGAATATTTACATAAGGGATGTAGTCTGGTGGGGTTTAATCACATATGTGGAGATGAAAACTCACAGGTTCTCAGCAAGGCTTTGGGCAAGACATCTAGGATCAGATTTTCAGAATTTACCATATAAGCTCTTTTGAATATATAGTAGTTATTAGTGCATGTAAGCAAATTCCATATTTAGAAACACTGCAGTCTTGTGATACAGGTGAAAGAAACTTGGTCAGTACTGTCAGCTTTGTTTGCACTGCTGTTGCCAGCAGAAATAAAATAGATACAAAATGGTTATGTACTGCACCCGGGGTGTTTGCAGTCTCAGTATCTGTAGAGAACTTTGAAATCCTTTGCTGATGGATGCTTTATGAAAGTATGTATATATGTAGTAATGAAGAATAAATTTTCTTTCAATACAGATGTTTGCAATGGATCAGTTAGTGGGAATGAATGCATTATTTAGTAATACAAATTACATCACTTCAGACTTGCCACTACGAACAGGTAGGAACTGTTGCTATTTGATTGTGCTGTTGTCCTGCTTTTTCTTCGAGTTTCTTTTTTTGTGAAGTTCTTTTCATAGGCTTTTTTGTTTACATCATAATACTAGATCCTGAGGTTGTCAGCTAGACTTTGTATTACACCCTTATGCATCTCTTTCTTGCCCTCATGAAACTTTCAACAGTGAGGCAGATCTGATTTTCTTTTGACCTGTATAGAAACTGAAAGTTTCAATTAGTTAAATGAGAGTGACCAAAGAGCTTTAAGTGACCTGTTTTTATGAATTATTTTTTTTTTCTAAATTTGCATCTTCGGTGATCTACATGTTTGTATTGCCAGTTTGCAGAGTGCAACATGTATTTAATTTTTCTTTTGAATGGTGTTTCATTTGTTGTAGTAATTCTTAAGGTGCTTTTTTTTCCACTAATAAAATGCAGAGTATATTCAGCTTCCTGTATCATTCGAATCTGTTTTTCCTTCTTGGTGACTTCTCTGTTTCCTGTAAAGTAGCAGTCTGGTATTAAAAGTACCCAACAATTTCCTGAATAATAACACTAGTTTGAAAGTTCAGAGTCAAGTTTTGCGACCAACTGCTGAAAGTAAGCAAGTAATACTCTGCAAAGGTCTGATACACGGTTCTTACAGTACAGTTCCTGAACATCGATATCAAATAGAAGTGTGTTATATCTCAGCCAGTATTAGCTGCTTGATCCTTGGTCTGGTTTTGCTTACTGAATTTCTTCATAAGTATTACTTCATGCTTCAATTTAGAAAACTCTGGTTTTCCTGCTTAGTTTATTAGAATAGCTGATATGAAAGGAGGAAGCAAATAAAAATCTGTTTAAGCGTATGAGGTTTTTCTCGGTATATATTTCCAATATAGCTATTAATGTATTTTAACATGACAACTTTCTGTTCTTGATCTCTTTGTTGCATCAGGATGTAGCTGGTGTCTTCTGTATTGCGGATTGATTTCTTTTGTTGAAAATGCAGATCATTTTGTTTGCAGTATTTGGTACGCTTGATAGCAGTGGAGGTGTGAAAGGTAAAATGAAATAAACAGTTAACTTTTTACTTCTTAGGTAAAACTCCACCCTAAAGTAATAATAAATGCTGATTTAAAAATAAAAATTAAGGCATGCTTACTGTTCAGTGTTTCATGCTTTAAAACATTAATTCAGTTTTCTTGACTGAATAGTAGTGAAGAGGAAGGATCAAGAAACACATGATACAGAAATTCTGTTTCAAGCTAAAATATTTTGATGAGCAAAGCTCTTGACAAATATGGACAAGTATCCAACAAATTAATGTTGCAATCATTTGTTTGCAGTGTGTTTTTATTAAGGCAGATAAAATCGTTCAGTGAGATTCATGTGTGTAGGATTAAAGGGCTTGTGCATTGTATACCAAGGGTTTTTTTCACTCTTGTCCCAGAGTTTCTATGGAACAAATAAGATTATTGGATATTTTTTCCTCATTTCACCCATTTCCTCGTACACCTTTTAAGCTTGCTCTCTACTCCTCATGCCAGACTCATTCCATACAAGTTATTCTGATATATAGAACTGATATTCAGATAGCTATGTCCTGTCTAAACTAGAAAAACAGCTGTTTTTAAAACCATGTGGGGGAGTCAAGAATTCACTGAGTTCTGCAGTCACAGAAGACTCTTCCTGGGCTAAGTCTAGCTTTATTCTTAATTTGCAAAGTTGCTTAGAAAAGGCCTTTTTTTTTTTTTTTTTTTTTTATTTTATTAGTGGCACCGCTCTTGTCTCCTACTGCACTGTAGGTGGCAAGTTCCCTGTGTACAAAATGGGATTTAATAAAGGATCATGGATTTTAGGTTATCACAAACAAAAAGTTAAATCACAAGTTTTAGAAAATGTTGATCATTTCGATGGCATCAGATGATGCCACAGTGATTTTGCTTCTTGAGTAGTATCGCTATAATGCTTACTTCCTCCCTTGCTTGAAACTGTTGTGTTGTTACTACAGACTGTCTTCAGTTATAAGGTACTATGATAATTTATATATTACGCTTCAATTGCTTCCAAGCAGGAACTAATTCTTTCTTTCCACACAGCAGGGCCAGTTAAAAATTCATGTGGGGTTTTCCAAAAGTACTTCCAGCTGAGATATGGAGAGGGTAAAATAAGTGTTCTAAGAAACAATTTTTCTCTAGGACAGTTGGATGATTTAAACAGAAAGAACTGAAGACATTAGTTCTTCCTCATGGTTTGGTGTGTACCTACATCTTTCCATCTGTGCATTCATGAATGCACAATGTCAGTCTTACTACATTGGCAGGCAGGTTTAATCAGTAACTGTGGATTGCCATATCATGCCAGCATAGCTGAATCAACAAATAGCTGGGGAATCTGGGGACTTTCTGATGATAGATTTCTGCTGAAAGGTTAATATTTACAGTAATAGTAGCAAACCTTTGAGATGTCAGGACAAGGATTTTCTCCATGAGTTTGAGAGTGCTCAAGTGTCTTTGCTCACTTTGTTTTCTATCTCATGAGCATCAGTTTTAAGTAAAAAATTAGGCTTGGTTATTTTGGCTCTAAAGGTGTAGTACGTAGTTACGTGGTTCAAGTTCTACTTTTACATCTAAATCTAGAAAGATAAGTAATCTCTGTGTGCTTTTGGTGACAAAAGGATGGATCTGTAACAACTGCCATAGCAGTGCAAACTGCAGGGCTGAACTGTGTGTTTGAAATATCACCAGCAGCAAAGGCAGTATGTCATGAAGTCAGCTTCGTCTTTGGTTTGTGGGGAAGTATCCTCCCTTTGAGAGTTGGGTACTAATCCTCAATGGCATCAGGGAGCATTACCCGTGGCACATACGTAGGCAGTGTACAAGCAGATAGGCATCAGTGTGATGTCCACTATGTAGTGAAGGGAGAAAGTAACGACTTGAACTGGAGCAGCAATGGACATCGCTCCAAGCAAAGCCTTGTAGAATTTTGGGTATTTCTTACTTCCTCCTGATAATACCAGGCCATCTACAACCATGTAATCACGTAGCAACCTGTGTGCTAGTTACAGGTGGGTTTGGGAACTGGTTGTTTTGGGTTTTAGCGGCCCTAGCCTGACTAGCTGTTGGCATTAAGGTGTTGTGGTTTTAAGCCTGTGAAGTTGAAGCAGGGCTATCAGCAGCTGGGCAGTATTGCCTGGAGGCTGCTAAAATTACAGGTTTCTGATAGTTCTTTAACCTCCTCTGCCCAACCCTCTGTGGTGCTGGCTGTTGAGAAATTAGAAGGGCATAGAGGGAAAAAGAAAGCACTTACAAAAACTTTATTTCATGTTTTTTCAGAGGGAGATGATTTAGAGATTGAAGGGAGCCTGACCATCACCAAAGGTTAGATGAGCGTTCATTTTCCTCTGTCCCATAGCAGTGGCCCTAATATTCAGAAGAATGAGCAGACTTACATACTGCTTCCAGCGTTTTTTCTAAATCTTCTGTTCCTGTGTTTTGAAGAGTAAACTGAGGGGAGAGAGAGGTTAAGCAAAGCCCTTGTGCTGCTTGCTTTGAAACATCATGCTTTGATCACTGCAGAGCTGAGATGCAGCAGTGTTCCTGTGCAGGTGAATCCCTGAGGGAGATGACATACAAATGCTGCAGCAGGCCTTCAGGAAGGATAAGACACTGGGTCTAAAATCTGAGCTTTCAGCAGCAAAGTCCAGCTGCCAGGATGGGCAAAAGAGCGTTGGTGTTGGATTTAACAATCAGAACCTAGAGGCTATGGGTGTTTTTATCCACGTCCACAGAGCAAAACAGCACAGTTACACAGGTGAGATGCCTGTTCTGGGGGGTCCCACTAGCAGAGAGGAGGCCATGGAGGGCACTTGGCCATAGCTGGTTGCAGGTTAAATTGAATGGCTTCAGGTACGACGTAAGCTGTTAGATAAAGGAGCCCACTGGTCCTGAAGTGGTGCCAGGCTTGCAGGGATATCCCAGCAGCTCCACAGACCGCTTTTTTCTTGACTTTGCTATGATGGGAAGAAGGAACCACAGGGGAGCCTAAGATGGGTGCTCCTTTGGGAAGTGTGTGTGCAGGGTGAGGCCTGTCAAGGGGAAGAAAGAATGTAAGTGGTGCAAGAGTCAAGATGCAGGAGGGCCTCTGACTCAGGCAGGAAGGAAAATGAAGAAACACAGCAGTTGAAGAAGACGTGGGGAAGTGGGACTGTGAGTCAGCCTGGAGGGGTGGCAGTGGGATGCAGGTTGGTCTGTGGTAACTGAGGCTAGAAGACAGAAAAGGAAGCACTGAAGCATACTCAGGATGTGGCAGTCTGCACCAAACCCCCTCCAGGCTGGAGGACTGCATGATTTATTTGCAGTTCTTAGCCCTCCTGACTGCTGCAGTGCCAGGCAAACAGCGTGGAGTGCTCGTGCCAAAACTTGGCTCATGGCAACTGTGATAGTCATCCCTGTGTGGAGGCCAGCTCCATGACTGTATGCCACTCCAGCCTCTCTGTAGGGCAGAAGTAGAACTTAAGCTACGCATTAAGTAGTGTTCCTTCTTGTGGTTCCTTAACACTTAAAAGGGGGTTGCTTGTTAAACAAGAACTTGAAGCAAGCAGCTTTCCAGCCTAGAACGGAGGTGCAAAACATCATCGCAAATCTCTTCGTTATTAGTTCCTCTTGCAAGGTGTACATCTTCAGTTTCTTGCTGCCTGTCTGCTTATTAGCTTTGATTAGCAGAGATGCCTGCTAATAGAAATGAAATATTAAAAAAATCCCTGTGCAAAACACTGAACATTTTTCTTTTCCCCATGGGAAAGGATGAGAGAGAAAAGGAATCACTCATAGCCGGGCTGTCTGTCTACAGTATTTCTGGGAAGTAATCAGAGTTCAGTGAAGACAGCTGGGTGAGGCCTTTCACTAAGTAAAATCCTTTTTATAGTCACAATAATATGCCATTTATACTTGGAAGTTACCTTGCATATTGCTGTGGTTTTTTTAAATGGCATTTCAGATATAATGAAGTGCCTTCCGTTAGAGTGCCTTCGCTGTACTGTTGCTTGGATCTGGTCAGATGCTATACCAGAGTATTACTTGGTCACTGTGAAAAGAAAATGATTAGTCACAAAACCCAAAGTTTAAAATAAGACCTCACAAAATTTTGTTTTAAATATATTGGTATATAATTGATATAATCTGGATCAATGATAACAGACATCTAATTTGCCTTTGTACATTTACACTGCACCTTTTTTGCACATTCCTAGTATTAGTAAGAAAGATACTAAAACCCCCCCAAGGTATCTGTGTATTTGTATGCTTTTTACAAGGCTTTTTCCAAAGGGACATAAGAACCACAGTCCTAAGTTTTCAGTTTTCCTGAGTTTTCACAAGTGCCATGCAAGGTGAAACCATTTTAGTGGTACGAAGAATTACGTTTCAGCTTTCCAATATGCCAGTACAGTATATCCCTCTCTTACAAGTCTGAATTTCCTTATGCTGAGGAATGTTGGAACCTGGATCTGCTGCATCCTGGGGTACTGTTGCAGCCACTTAGCTGTTGGATAAAAAAGCATTTCTTTGTCTGGCTAATGTTTAAGAGAAAGCAGCAGTATTTTGTGCTGATAGTAACCCAGTGTATGTGCCTTGGAAATTAATTCCTAAGGGGAGAACAGCCAAAGAACAGTTACTTGGCAGATCCTGCCCTGGAGGCTTGGTTGAAAGTTGAACTACGCAGTTGTATTTCGGTGCATTATTTCTGCCAGTGCCCAGAAGATATAAGGCCTCTGGGTCATTAAAGTATAACATTTTAAATGCCTAAAGCATGGGGAGGATTAGAGGTCTGTGAACAGAGATCTTAAATTTAAGTGCAGAAAGAATGCTTAAACTCAACTCAGCTCATCTTGACTCCATGTTACAGACAAAACCTGAAAAATAAAACCACTCCAAAGCTAAGTGTGTCTCTATGTCTTTTAAAGTTTCTGAAGTCCAAACTGGTTTTCATGCTTTCTGATGTAAAATGTTGTGTATATGGTCTTGAGGCAATTGTTTTGCATGACTTCAAGATTTTAATTGTAGCACTTTACTTCTTCATAGGAGGAGTGTTGGTTTTGGAAAATAAATTATATGTGAAATTGTTGTGACTAGCATTTGCAATATGACTTTGACATGAAGCTAATTCAGTTGCTGAGTCAGCTAACTTCAACAGAAAAATACTAATTCCATCTATTAGTATATCTATCAAAACTTTAATGTTGAGAGAAGCCTGTTCAGTTAAGACCTGTGCTATTAAAGACATGAAGGTCTGTTCTATTAAAGTGAAGTTGTACTAAGGAGCTGAGAAGGATGCATGTAGTCATATTACAAACTATAAATTAATTAATCCTCTGCCATTTGTAATTATCAGTGAACATTAGGCCTGTTGGCAAACGAAAGCTGATACAAGTATGTAGTTCTCTGCTGAAGCCAAGTACTGCCTAGTTGAGTTAGCTGGATGGCAGCGTACCTGTGGATGATGCAGTTGTTCAGAGGCAGATCACACCTGGATGCTGGCAGGGCACAGTTTACTTCATATGTGGCAGACCTTGCAGGCATAGCTGTGGCTTGTGTGCTTTTGAGGTCTCACATGTCCCAGTGAGCTTGCTCGATTCCTTAGCATTAATACCTTCAATAAAGTGTAAGTGATGATATATAATTTCAACAGTAATATAGCTGGCAAAATATTGTGTAAGTGTACATAGTGAAGCTGTCATTTGGGATCTGCTTTGATAGCAACTGAATTTTTAGCATTGAAATCTGAATCTTCTTTGCTTAACAAGAGGCAGAGAAGAAGTCATACCTCTCAGAATCATCATTTTCAGTCTCAGGAGTGGCTTGCATTGTAAGAGGTATTTCATAGCCATCCACCTAGAGAGCTTTCCTTCTTGATGTAAAGAATCAAAATGATCAGAGTTGGAGCTAAGCTTTGATCAGGTGATGAATTTTTAACTCTGGTGGCACTGAGTTCTCATTGGATTTAGGGCCTCCTCAAAGGCTATTTAACTGATGAATTTTGAATTATGTTTGTGGTATGAAGTTAGCCACTGTCAGGGAGTGGTGCAAGACTGAAAGTCATTGGAGGAAGCCTTCTTTGAAAGACACAAACAGAATTTTAGTGAACATAGGATTCTATGTATTGACATCATGCTCAAAGATGGATCTCATTGTAGAGTCTGCATCTGTAGTCAAATAGAGTGTGTTCAGTGTTTGTAGAGGCACAGCAGAACAGTATATTTAAAAGTGTATCTGAAATTATTAAAAGAATGTAAATTATTTAGTCTACTCAATTCCAGGTTTGTTTTTTTCAAAGGAGTTCTGACTGTTAGGGCATGTTGAGACAGCTTAAATTCCTCCGATATTCCCATACCTCAGAGCCTCCCATTGCCTGTCTCTAGATTTTCAAAAGCACCTATTCAGTAGGAAACCCTAGGGCCAAGAGCTTGTGAGTATAGCCTTTAGAGCCCAAGGGGTTTAAATACAAAAGTTAACCTTAGCTCAGGAAGGCCAGGCTGCTTGTCAGTGGCAAGGAGAGGATCCTGTTCGTACTCACCCTTCTGAGTCTTAACTGAATGATCAGGTTGTTCATTTAGGCCCTCTGAGATAAAATTAACTTTTTTTAATTAATCCTTCCCTTCTTACTGCACTGGTCTTAGGGAATGTTGGAAATGAGAGACTGACAAGTGATGAAATTATTTGTTAAACTTTAAGTTCTAAGATGCTTAGGTGCTTTTCTTTTTTCTCAAGACATTCAAGGACATCAAATTTACCCCTGCAACTTCTGTCATAGTAATAAAAATGTAATTTCTATTATTGCTTTTCTTTCTTTTATGTTAGCAGATGGACCATACCTTCAAATCATAGAACAGCCAAAACAGGTAAGAAGAACAGTACCTTTTGAAAATCTTTAAGGTAGCTATGTCACTGTAATCAGCTTTGAATAAAATTATGACTTCAGGTGAGCACTGAAGAGGTTGAACTCTCATAACAAATGTGCCACTTAACCATGAGCAGTTTTTCCTCTCACTTTTGTAGTTAAATCATTTCCTGTTTTGTTCTGTTTTCATCTTCGTCTCTCTCTGGAAGTGTCATAAGACACAAAAAAACCCAAACACCTGAAGGTTTTAAAAAAATGTCTTGCTAAGTATAGACTCTTCATCTTATAAGTTACTTTTGCAGTACCCCAGTATTTTGAAACAAACAATTAGACCAAACATGGAAGATTTTTAGATTTTGTTTCATCTTTCTTGAAACATGAGTGGAAAAAATAAAAACATTTCATTCTGTTCCCAAGTTACTGGAATTTTCAACTTGTGTGTTGTCATAGTAAAATTCTGTTGTTCTTTGAGATTCCTTTTGTCACAGTTCACTGTTTTGAAACCCAAGAACAATAAAGATAAATACTTGAATGAAACTTTTTTGGTGACTGTGTAGCAAACACTCACTCACATTCCTCTGACAGTATGAAAGTCACCCCAATGCGCTGGTTAGTTTTCATGCACCTGATTTAGGAAGTAACTGCTGAGTGAAAATTGCCTTGAAATATGGCAGGATATTTTTCCTTTAGCTGGTTGCATCAGCAATTACAGGTATTCCTCTGGAAGCTATTGCAGCATGGAGACCCCTTTCCTGCCTCTCCCAATCAGTTGCTGAAAATCCTACCCTATGGACATGTTAAGTAGGCAGACAAACAGGGTGTCTCAAAGCTGTCCCATTTTCTTCTTGGTCTTCTGCAGAAGCATGCCACAATCCAGTCTTTCTAGTAGGAGATGATAGAGAACGCTGGTTTCAGCCACACACCAAAGACATTTTTCTGCCCGAGCATCCCTCCAGCAATAGGACACTTCATGGTCATAGGTGAAACAGCAGTGTACCGTGAACTCTTGGAAGAATACACTGCCTCTTCCATGTCGTTTTATTTCATCCCAAATCAGGCTGTGTCTTTGCATGGTGGAGCCTACAGTGTTCAGTACCTAAGGGGAAACCGAAGGGAGCAAGCAGCTCCTTTAACAGAGTACCCATGTGGCAGGCTGGGCAATAGTTTATAGCGGGGTGCTGAGGGTGATCCATCAGCAGAGTGCTGTGCTTGTGATCATTTTTGGAGCAAAGAAACAGCTGGGGGGAGTAAGACTGTATGTATGAAAATGTAGCTAGGATAGCAAGGGCAATAGACTGGGGAAGGCCACACAGATGACTGCTGGATCTGTTGGATCGACAGCGTAGAGGTGAAGAGAGACTGGGTCATACCGTGTGTCGTGACTGCAGAGGTTGTTTTGTCTTTTGGCAGCTTGAGTTCAAGCTCACGATAGCTGGGCACTTTGCTTGCAATACGCTCAGTCACTCAGTTTGCCATAGGAAGGCAAATACACGCTTAAGGATGAATTATGTTGCCTGGCCAGTATCTGAATAGAAGTCAGATCTTCACATTTGCCTGGGAAACAAATTCTTAAAACTGAAAAGGCTTTAGTGAGATAAGTGTTGAAGCTAATGATTACAGAGCAATTTTTGAACCAGGTTGTTTACCATCAGCTAATACAGACTTTGAATTCAGAGTTGTCTACTGTTAGAAAGAAGCTGAACGATTCTTGATGAAGGATACACCACTATCTGGTGCTGTTTGGACAGACACTGGGAGCCCTGTATTAGATGGAGATTTTGCCAGAAATTGCAGGACTGGGGAGCAGATCTATCCTGAAAGTATTTGAAGTTGGGGGCTACATGAAATAATGTAGGTAAAGTTACCAAATACATTTAAGAGTTGCATCTTTTGTGCCTTATACATTACCCTTTAAAGGGAATGTTACTTCCTATAAATAAAAATGGAATAAATGGACAGCTGTACTGTGGAGTGGTTGCTAACATCCTTTAGTTCCCCAAAGTATATTCAGACATCTATTTATGTAGCTGAGATGAAAGCCCAGCCATTTAAAGTCCCCTGAAGCTTTTGGGCTGTTTCTGGACTCCACTCGGAGAAACAGCTTTCACATGCTCTTCCCAGAAGGAAGAAGCATTTTTCTGTTTCATCCCTGTTCTCTTTTCTTTATGATTCTTTGGACTTCCTTGATTATTATTGGCTTCAGTTCTTTCTACCTAGCAGCAATCATGAGAGTATCTGCTGTTGCATTCTCTATGTGTTCATTTAATCTTGTTTTGAGAGTATAAATAGACCTCTGCTTCAAAATATCTTCATTTACTCAAAGAAAAATTTCAGATTGCTGCTGTGTGTAAGAGTGAAAATACAACAGTTTCTCCAGGGCAACAGTTCAGCAGTGCTTTGTTAACCACTACTCAGAAGGCATTTGAGGGATGAACAGTTGTAACTTTTCTGTTTGTAGGCTGTTTGGGCAAGTCTTGTTTGTGCATGTGCTTTTTTTTTAAAGTTTTGTTTCTAAACAGCTTTCAAGTTTCTTTTCCTTTATCTCCACAGAGGGGGTTTCGTTTCCGATATGTATGTGAAGGGCCTTCACATGGTGGACTTCCTGGTGCTTCTAGTGAAAAGAACAAAAAATCCTACCCTCAGGTCAAAGTAAGTACATAAATCATTAGTTTTGCGAACCGAATGCAAGTGTCATATGTACGTGTATAGGACCTTGCTGCATATCAACATAAATTTGTATGGAATTATTCAAAACTGACTGCATTTCAATCCCAACTTTCAAAATGTAATTGATTTTGAAAAGGAAGTTGTTTTCAGATTTGTGGAGATATTTTGGCACCATGTTTATCTGTCAGCAGTCGAGCAGTAAGCTTTCCTGCACCCACCACCTCACTGCCCTTGTGCAGACTAACGGACCTCTGCCTTAAGGTGCAGTTTCAGCACAAAACAAGGCCTGAACTGCTTGGTTGCTCCACTTCTAGCATACTGCAAAGGATGAGTCTGGTCAGTTACTCCACTCTAAGATGCTATTTACCAAGGTTTCCTTCTTTTTCTGTTCATGTTACTCCTTATTCAGTATCTCTAGGATACTAATTTCTTAAGGACTTAATTCCTTTAAAGTCAACAGAAAACTTCTCATTTTAATGGGAGCAGCATTATGTTCAGGTATTCGCAGAGCCTTTTTCAGAGCTTTTTCCCCCTGGAAAAAGTTCAAAGATGTTAATCAAAGAAACGTTCTGTGCTAGCACAATATGATTTTAACAGTGGTGATTAATCATTCTAGGATTAGAGAAGAACTGTCTTTGCCTGTGGTTCTTGCAGCAAATTATTTTTCCATGGAAAAGATACACTGTGTTTTTTCAGTATTTTCTTAACTTAATGAAAGTCTTAGTCTCGGTATTGCATTACCTCTTTGAACTATTGCACTAGAGGTTGTCTCACAAGGAGCAGGGTTAATGTGTTTTAATTCTAGTGTTATCTCTTTACTTTCTCCTTTATGGGGAGAGGAGGGAAGGGAGGAGTGGCAAGCAGTCAGCCTCTGCCTTGGTGTGTGCCACTCCTCAGTGTGCATGAGGTTCTTCTGCAGTTCTTGAGAAAGGCTGGAGTTTGGAACAGTTGCATCTCCATGATGAATCAGTATGAGCATGACTTAATGGAAAATAATCAGCATTGGCTGAGATAGCCTAGGGTGTTAGTCTTGTGAATGGAGAAGAAGCTGGGAAAGCTGTTTTCATATAGCCTTGCAAAACACCTATGAAAAATTACTAGCCCAGGCAAAGGATCTGCTTGCTTTTCCCTTTCCTGTTGTGATGGTAATGATGAACCAATGAATGACATTTCACCGATATGTTCAGATATAAAATAATTTACCTCAGTTAAGCCAGATCTTTGGATTCCAATCCAATCTGTGTCGATAATAATACAAATGATACTTTGTAGAGGTGTGATGGGTCGCACAATAGCACAACGAGGAGATATGCAAAGAGGAGCTAGTTATACAGGAGATGGAATTTCTCCGTGAATAAACTAGAAAGCAAAATGCTGTTTGGCTTTCCATCAAACCTTCTATTTTCATTGATCATTAGAATTTAATTGCATCTACAGCTTCCTCCCCAACACACACATGTGTCCCTTCCCCTCCCTCCCTCTCGTCCTACTGTGCGCATCTGTGTTTTTTCTAGTACAAATCCCCACATGGCAACACCTGCTGGGAGAGGCTGGCAAGGGAACACAAGTAAATTCCTCAAGGCCATTGCTTGTTAGTGCCTGTTCTTGATTCAAGTGGTGCCAGTAAAGACAGAAGTGTTTCACACCTTTTCCTGTAAGTCTCTTCTCTGTTTTGTCAAAGGGTGCTAACCTTGTCATAACTGAGGTGAGCACAATTGAAGATTGCTATTTTTTGTTGCATTGAGTTTTTTGTTTTGTTTTGGGGTTTTTGTTGGTTTTGTTTGTTTGTTTGTTTTTTTCTTGTGCCAAGGCTTTCACCATAAAACCTCCATTAGTTGATCGCAGTGCTGTGAAAGGACAGTAGTGTGAGTTTGGCTGTACTGTAAAAAGGAGGGTTTATGACATCTTTTAGCCTTGGCTATGATGTGGTCAGTCCAGCTCGACATTGGGATCTCCTTTCTGCTTGGCCATCTCTGCACAAAAAGCTGATGTAATTTACTGGTAGCTACCACGAGATGTCCTGAAAATAGGTATCTTCAGTGCACAAAAAAGCATTGCAGTCTCCCTATTCCCTTTTTATAGGATTATGGATTGAAGGCCAAAAGAAAACACATTTATCTGATATGACTTCTTGCATAATGTGGACTGTTCAACTTTTTTGTTGTCTGGTTTTTGGTTGGTTTTTTTTTACTGCACCCAGTTTGTAACTTGTAGCTGAGCTGGAACATACCAAGATATATCTTTCATGTAAAGGCTGGAGTGCTGAAGACTTTGCCATGTCTCTAAGCAAGATGTTTTGGTAGTTAATTAAATTAACCACGTCCTGTATAGTAATTTCCAGTCTTTGCGCTTAAGGCAAATCTGCACTGGCCAGCAAAGTGGAATTGATTTAAGACCTCCTATTTTAACAGCACAGTCACAACAAATGGAGTCTAGATAACAGTAGTAGTATTCTAGAATATTAAAAAATGGGTTGGTTTGTTAATGTTTATCATTTATGGAATTATATTCCTTTGTTTAACTCTGTTTTTGCTAACAGTAATCCTAATATCATGTACAAAATATCGTACGGTTTCAGAGGATGTTAAATAACTTTGCATGTGGTTACACAGGGCAGAGAAGTTGTAGATACTGAATATGTTTTAATGAAGTTACATTTCATGACAAGTTTCATGATTACAGTAGAAAGCTACCTAAAATTCTTCATTTGAATTTCATTTTCATCTGCTTAGTGTAAGTAACACAACACTGGAAAATGCTGATATCTAGAACAGTTGAAATCAAAGCTCCTGGGGTGCTTATTCATTGTTAGCATTTTGGCCAGGCGGGAAAACAGTCTATAGTATAAGAAGAAAGAATAAAACTGGATTGTCTAGTATTATCACCAACTTACTTAACTGTCTAAATTTTTTATTCATAATTCACTTGTTTATATGTATTTGAAAAACTGAGAAAACTACTTGTACAGAAAATTTACACTGGCCTTCTTACACATTTACCACGTGTGACCTGATCTTGCATGCTGATGTTAGTGTAAGCATATTCATGTTTTACGCTGAAATACTTGATCCAGTTTTGGGTGTGAAAAGAATTTGCTGAAAATAGTGGTGTGAAAGAAATGTCCTGAATTTTCATCTCCTTGGGGGCAAGTCTACGTGGGTGGCCGTAAACTCAAGTTGCCTATTCTCCGTGAGCGGAATGTAAATCTGCTCCAGCCCAGAAACTGAGTAACCGATGGCTCAGAGGTGTGCCCAAGCTAATGAACACCACCTCTCTGCCAAAGAGCTTGGACCTTGTGCAGTTCAGCTTGCAAATCGAAGCTGCATGCCAGTTAGGCAGCCCTAAACCCAGGCACCTGAGCAGGATGATTGCCCATCCCGTCGTGTCCTGGGGCTGTCCTAAATTATACCTCAATTTGGAGATAAGCGGTCTTATTGAAATCAGTGATTTCAGTATATGCTTCAAGTTCAAGAGGGGAATTTATGGAAGATTGAAGTTATGTTGTTGATGAACCGTTTTGGTGAAGAAAGGAGCAGCATATTTGCTTTTTTCACCCATAGGAGTTAAATTGTAGAGTGATAGATTGCTGATCACAAGTTAAAAATTCATTTAACAGCTGAATTAAGGAATAAACATAAGCCAAGAATGAGCAGACTTTCTGTTATAAATCTTGACCCCTCTTAAAAACCTGTACTGAACCAAATTCAGCCAAAGATAAATCTGGTGAGATTTGTGCTTTTTTACCGTTATGGTTAATTTGGCTGAATATGGGGCACCAAGTCCCTTTAGTCAGGCTCCTAAAGGAGAGCACCAAACTCTATTTTTGGCATGGGAGTGACCTCATGTTCAGAGGATCAGATGATCTTCAACTCCCAATTGTTTAAATTACTTTACATTGCTTATTCTTAGACCTCTAAGTAAGTGTTCAGTCACCTAAATGATTTGTGCCAAATCTGAAATACTTTGTCTTAAACTAGCAACTGAAAAGAAAAATGATGCTGCTTTCTGAAAACATATTTATAAAAAGTGAGCAGTGCCTTATCTGTGGAACGCTTCTTGTACTTGCATATTGAGGACAGCACTAGTCACATACTGAAGGTTAGTCAGGATTGGGGCTGTAGTTGTTGCAACAAAGTGATTAGAAAGAGAAATGGGCGCTTCTGTAGCTGCTGGCTTTGACATGGTCTGTTCCATCATTTGCTTTCTGTCATTGACCAGTTGGGTTCACTTCTTGGTTGTAAGAGTAACTGGAAAAAACATCTTTGAAGTAGAATAATGTTCTTATAAAATTTTTGTAAAGTTCCAGAAACTATAAAAAATTGGCTGGGGTCTGGATTGCAGGAGGATGTGAAATAACTGAAAAAACTTTCAACTCCTGTTTTGAAATTTACTCGATTTCAAGTTCATAGGGTCCTTTTAATCTTTCAGACAAATCTTCCCTCAAACAGAAACAGCAGATAAATGTGAGCCTGCAGCATTTTAACTTTTATGAGATTAGATCAATTGAATGCTGCTTCAGTACAGGATGTAATGAAGTATTACAGCTATGCTCTTCCCAGGAACTCCTTATTTTCTTTTTCTCCCCTGTCTTCAATTTGAAGCTTATTAGCTATTTTTTTCAGATCACAGCTCTGATTTTGAACAGTACAGCACCCACATGCTATCTCCTTCTCATGTTCCTGTATGTTTTTGTATCAACACCATAATCCTTAGGTTTCTGTAGATATTCAGCATTGTAATATACCTTATGCCTTTTAATGCCTTTGACAGTGTTTTTTAAGCTCTTACATAAAAGGTGATAGTTATTTATGTATCTTAGTGCCAGAATAAATTTCAAGTTATTCTGAAATTCTGGCATCAATTATTCAAAGGCACTGAAAAATTATTTCAGACTTAATTTATGGTGCATAAGGCTATTTAACCACCGAGGCTATTTTGCTGGGCAACGAGATAAACTGGATGTCTCAAAATCAAGTAGGAAGGTCTGCCTATAAGAAATATAGGTAGGAAACACTTCAGGGACATTCTGTAGCCTTTGCAGCATAGGACATCAGACTGGATGACAAAAACAGTCCTTTCTTGCTTTATGACCTACATAAGGTATTATGTTTTAAGAACTCTTGTTTTTCCCCTGGGAGGGACTACAAAGATCATGCTGAGCTGTGTAACAAGGGGAGATTGCAATCTGGTTACTGCTGCAGTTGTGTGTTCTGCTTTCAGAGGCTGGAAAGTCCTTGACGTGCAGCAGTCCTACGTACAGTTTCACTGTGGTTTCTACAGCTGATGAAGGATTGTCTTGAAATTTTCTGATGCGATACTAGAACATGCATGTTACTCATAATGAATATGATGCTATAGATGTGCTGGGACCTTTATAGCAGGAAAGGCTTATTCAGTGCGGGATGAAATGAAAATAATTTTTTAAAAGCTCCCCTCTTGAAAAGTTAATTGTAGTAGTGGTGGTGACATGTAGCACCAAGCGCAATCATTTTTATTTTCAGATGACTTTTGAAAGCTACGTAGGGATCCCTGCATTTTGTCGCTGCTGGTAAATTGTGGAAATGGTGAAGCAGTGATTATTCTGCATCCCTTTGTTGTTTCAGTCGAGGAGGGATTACAATTTGGAAGCAAGGGGAAAGCCTGAGTATCCCATGCTTTGTATTTTAGAAACTGGTACTTGTAAAATGCACATTAATACAGTATTACACAGTTAACCAGCAGGCAGTGAGTATGGAGAGGACTTTTGCACACCTGTTCTTCCTGGATTTATAGTAGAGAATTATTTTTTTTCTTTTATTAGTGAATAGGAAGACGGGAAGGGCATGTGTTGTACGTATGCAGAGTGTTTCAGCTGTGATGGAATGGGTTCAAGAGAGGGGTTAACTGGAGTGAAGGAAGCTAGCAGGACTTAGTAACATGGTGAAATCATGGCAATCCCTGGTTATCAGCATTTTATCAACAATATAACCTTAAGTATTCAGTTCATCACTGATTCATCACTTTAATGTTTATCGTGATCCTTTAATACCTTGGTTGATTAGATCTATAAGCTGCTGTAATACAAAGAACTTTGCCCAAGGCAAATTAGAAGAAAAATTAGAGGAGGAGGGAAAAAACCCCAACACTGATAAAAGGGTTAATTAAGCGAATTGGAAGGGAAGGTAATGTTTGCTTTGTTAAAAGTGGGGTAATTTTTATATTCTACATAATTTGAAAGTGGTATAGAACCAATAACTGACTTAAGTATTACTTGTGAGGAAGAAAGTAAAGTTCTAAATAATATATGTAAAGGAAGTAACTTACTAATGCAGTATGTTGTTAGTAAATTTAGGTTTGTTTTTGAGGCATTACTTGACATCACAATTTTAAAAGCTATTAAAAAGTGTGTAGTGATTAGCAACTATAACAGGGAAAAGAAGCTTTGTGGTCCTCCAGAGTTGGCTATGCTAAGGCACCCAGTTTATAATAGTTGCAGTCCTGCATAATCTTAGGTGGGGATTTAGCATATATCCACATGTACACTTAAAGGAAATATTTACTGAACTGAGTAATATGTGTTGATGTGGCGTATTGAACTAACAAAATACCTATGAATACAGATTTAATTCACTTTAAAATCTCTACCTGAAGAGTCATTGTAATGAGGCCAAAATGTTTAAAACAATCTTAATATTTAAAAATAAATTTTTAAAGTGTTTTCAAATTGGGCTAAATAATGCAAGGGTTTTTGTTAAATACGTAGATTTTCTGTATGCTTATTAACATGTAACAATGTTTATTAGGAATTCAGTGCTCTAATTGAAATTTAAGGAGAGCAATGTGGAGTAACTGGTCAGAATTCAAAACTGAGATTCATGATTTGGGAAAAGAGGTTGTTTTCCTTTAGCTTTGTTTTATTTCTTAACTTTTGGTCACTATGCCTGCCATTTGTATGTCAAGTCTAATTAAAAAAAAAAAAAAAAGTAACACACTTTTCTTTGTGATGAGCTGGTATAGTTTATTCCCATGGAAATGAATACACATTTCTCTGGTCTAAGTTCGATTGTACTTAGCTGACAGAAAATACCCAACTGGAATCATTACTTGTTCCATTTAAAAAAACCCAACCAGACAAACCCACATTTCTTTTAATATTTATTTACAGATCTGCAATTATGTTGGACCTGCAAAAGTAATCGTCCAGTTAGTTACTAATGGGAAATATGTCCACTTACATGCGCACAGCTTGGTGGGTAAATTTTGTGAAGATGGAGTATGCACGGTTAATGCAGGACCTAAAGATATGGTGGTAGGGTAAGTCTGTCAACTCATCTGTAAAGCTGGGCTAAAGGAGAAAGAATCAGCTATAAACACTGTAAGAACCAATAAAAAAATACTACTAAGTGGCAGCTAAGTGGAGCACTAGTCTTCACACTCTGATCCATGTTTTGCTTGTATCTTAAATATTAAAATAAATAGAGTTACTGTTTACCTTGGTAAAATTTGCCTTAAGCAAGCCAAATAGGCTTAAGCAAATAATTTTCTTTTGGAGTCTGTAGAGTTTCAGTCCCTTGGTGTGCAGTCCAAATTTGTGTTGAAAGCCCATTATTTAAAATATAAGTAGTTTCAATCAAAGAGAAGGAACTGTAAAATTCTGCAGAAAAGCTTTTGTTACCATTTTGATCAGTATTTTACTTTTGCTGAAGTCTGCCAATAGAGGTATAGTGAAAAGTGTTAGGAAAATAGGGTTAGTAAATTTGAAATTAATGCAAGACATGTATAAACATGAAAATACTAAATGAGTCAAACTTTTTAAGTTTAAAGCAGTAAGATTGTAGTGAAATTGTAGTTGGTCTGTTCTGGTTTAATTTAAAAGAATTAATTGTTTATATCAGTAAATGGAGCTGAGGCTCCTGTCGACGTTTTCAGGCTTAGATCAGGTTTCATGCTGGCTGTGAGTTTTATTTCTGTGATCTCAAGAATGTCTTTGTTGGTGAAGAAGATGAAGTTTAAAAAGCTGAGAAGGTTGGGAGAGAGAGATTCTTTTAAACTGTAACTTTTGATGTCCAAGCCCAGTGCACTAACTTTACGAAGCACAACAATTTAAATAGCTTTATTTGAAATGCTCCTTTTCATCTTGAAAAGTTTGGCTCATTTCCTAACCTGTCTTGTTTTTCATCAGATGTTTAGAAACAGCTTTCCTATCCTCAATTGACCCACATGAAAATTGAGTTATTGTCTTGTTTTCATACTTCTAGATCTAATTGATTTTTGAATGTGCCAGGAGATTTTTACAAAAGCAGATCTTGTATTATGGAAGTTTTGATTCAAATAGATACCTGAATCGTCTTGCTCAATGTCCAGTCTCTTGGTTAAAACATTTTCTTTGGAAAATGTTGCACTGTTTTTAGCTTAGCTTGCTCTCCAAATCATTTTGAGCAGATGGAGCTTATTCTGAGCAGTTGCTCTGCGTAACAGCCATATAGAATGACGTGTCATTGCCAAGATGGAACAAAGTGTGACAACCAGATTTTCAAGTGTTTTGTGAATTATTTCCACAGTGTAAGTCTGAAACCTAATAGATTACTATTTTTGCCAGGAGAAAATCCAATGCATTTGTACAATTGCTGCCATATGATGGTGC
This sequence comes from Falco rusticolus, assembly GCF_015220075.1. Classification (NCBI taxonomy): domain Eukaryota; kingdom Metazoa; phylum Chordata; class Aves; order Falconiformes; family Falconidae; genus Falco; species Falco rusticolus. The sequence goes on from NC_051187.1 coordinate 56,873,763, forward strand.
GCACTTTATGTATTTTGTAAGCTTGGCTATATTTTTCTTGCTGGAAAATTTGCCCTCAAGAATTAATAGTGCCTACATAAGCCTATAGAGTCCTTCCATTGGCTTCCTTGTGTGGCTGCCTCTGGCGAGAGACTGCCTGCTGCAGGTTTGGCATAAAGCATTAAGAAAGTATTTCCCCCGATCAAAATGCAACAGGTTTGCAAATCTTGGAATACTTCATGTCACAAAGAAGAAAGTGTTTGAAACTCTGGAAACACGCATGATAGATGCTTGCAAGAAAGGATACAACCCAGGACTCCTGGTGCATCCTGAACTTGGCTATCTGCAGGCAGAAGGATGTGGAGACAGACAACTAACTGGTATGTAGACATGATTTTAATAGGTCTTGTATTAAAAATAGGTTTATTTTCTGAAAACACAGATTCTTAGCCAGAAAAAGGCCGTGAGTAGGAAAACAACCTATGGCCATGTGGTTTAAGAGGTGGTGTGTTGCTGTCACGTTTTAGGGAATCTGAAAGAAAGAGTCTTTGCTGTGAATATGCACATGAGAACAGAGCAACTTCCTTTCATAGCTTCCTGTAGCCACCTCTGCATCTATATTTCATTGCTTTTATCCTGTTCAGTAAATGGATAAATAGAGTAATTTTGCATTATTGCTGCAAGACATGATATCCTTAAGTAGCTTAGGGACCTTCTTTGGAGAATACTGTTTCATTCAGTTGCATTTCACCCATATCCCTGTAAAACCAGTGGTCTCCGTTGCTTTCAGGCACTGTACAGAGGGGCCAGCCTTCTATTTATCACTCTTATACCAGGTGCTCAATGTCCTTAGTGGTGGCCTTTGTCCTTTTTGCAACCTTTATAAATTGAGAGCAGAAAATAGTAATTTTCTGCATGTCTTTTCATTATATACCATATCTTAAATAATATCTGATGCGCAAACTGCAAGATGACTGCAGTATATTGTGAATAGCTGCTTCTCTCTGCTTAAAAACAGAGAAGCCGATAGATACTAAATGAAATGGAAAACATTTCCTCGCTATTGGTGCCTTTTGATAGTAACATTTGGAAAATACTTTCTCTGTTTTGTTATGGATCCTCTACCCCTTGTGTTAATTCATCTGTCTACTTACCCGTTCCAGAACGAGAAAGAGAAATTATTCGTCAGGCAGCAGTACAGCAGACTAAAGAAATGGATCTCAGTGTGGTGCGTCTTATGTTCACGGCCTTTCTTCCTGACAGTAATGGTAGTTTCACACGGAAACTTGATCCTGTTATATCAGATGCAATATATGACAGCAGTAAGTATATTTGGGTTTAATTACCTTTCTAATAAGGGGCGAGCTTTTGTACATACAAAAATGATATGTAGATCTTGCTATACGTAGACTCATCCAGCCCTGCTGCTTCCAGTAACATATAGCCCATGGATAATTGGCCCTATGTCTATTCCAGTGCACATGGTGTCATTCTGGTTTTTAATGGATGGTGATATAAGCCGTAAAGGAAGATTTTATTTTGCTGTTAGCATGTTTAATCCTTGTATTATGAGGATTTTGTAAATTCTTAGTATATTCGTAAGAAGTGCTTGCATTTTGCAGTGTGTTCAGCTGCTTTGTATGACAAAGCCTTGTCACGCAAGATGTGAGGAAAAAATTACTTTGCTTCAGTCTTTGTTGAGAATTTGACACTTTTCAGTTTTGCTGGCCATCTGCTTGTCCTTGTTTTGTGAGACTAAGACAACCAGCCTTCTCAATCCATTTCCTTTAGACCTGTCAGTATTTTTTATATTTCTGTTATAACCCTCTATTCGTCTTTTTTTCTAAGTGAATCTTCTCACTTCATGTTTTCTCTTGTGCTTTTCGATTATACTTACTCATCTTACCTGAACCCTTTCTGCTGCCTGCATTTTCCTCCCTGTAGCTGTGGATTACCATGTTCTTGATAGTCGTTACGGAATGACTCAAATTACCTTTTTTTTTTTTTTTCTTTTCCTTTGCACAAGTCACGGCTATATCATCACTTTGTAAAGGACAAAGTCTAGGTGAAAAGATAGTAAGTGCAACTGTTCTAATATAGTGTGTTGCTTGCTATTAATTCGGGAATGTAGTGATGTAGCACAATCATTTTGCATATATTCACTGAGAGAACAGAAGTGAAGTCTGCTGTTATTATGGCACACATGACATACATTTTCTGGATGAGAAAACACAATCTTTTTATCTGGAGGCTGAGGTGAACTTACCAAGCAGTGTCTTTAAGAAATCTTGATTTTTCATTAGAAACAATTACAGGTTCCATTTGTTTTCATTACTCTGTCTCACACCTGAATAATGATAGAGGGTATTTGTAAAGCAGAGAGGAAGAGGACAAAGCATCAACAGAGCCATACGTATAAAACCTGTTGAAGTTACCCTATCCCTCTGAACCTGGCTATCAAAATATTGACTCCAACTAAGGAGATGAAATAGAAGGGAAATTTTGTATGCAGGTTTCTGCTGTTCTAAGTTGCTACATAGATGTCAGTTACTACTTTCTGAGCTCCCAAGGTGAATTCTTGGTTGTTAATTGCAAAAAATTTTTCTCAATTTTTGGTGTTTTCTAATACTCTTCATTGGCACCATTCAGGCCTCTTCCACAGACCAGACACAACTTGTGGTAGCATCGCTGCCTGTCACAGCTGCTTTTACTTGTCAGATGATAGTTCTGTCTTTGGGACCAATAGGTATCCATTGATGCCTCTGCTGAAAGCCATGAAGGTGGGCTTTTTTATCACAGTCCAGTATATTGGCCGAGGGCTGACAGTGCTTTCAAGTAAGCCACAGTGGAAAGCAAAGCCTTGCGTATTGCGTTGAAGTTCTGAGATACAGGGAACAGCTCTCGAGAATGTCAGGCTGTCAAGAAAGCAGGGAAGAAAAATTTTTATTCTTTTGTAATGCGCTCTTCTCATAAAGCTAGTACTAGTGCAGAGTGCTGGGTGCAGTTCACTGCTGTGCTACTTTAGTAATTGTGCTGAAATGGCCAGGGCCTTATTTTATCGTTCACGGTTCAGTCAAAGTTTAGAGGATGCAAGATTATGCCTTTCAGATGAAAAACTGTAGATTTCTTCATTTTTGAAAAAAACAAACACAAAAACTAGACAAATTTAGGCAGGTTGTATTGGAGGCTTGTCTTTCAATTGCATTTCTATGTGTTGTGCTTGGGTTTTTGTTGAAATCTAAAACCGTTATGAAGGTACTTTTGGGGGTTTTTTTACTCTTTTCTTTCAATAGAAGCTCCCAATGCCTCAAACTTAAAAATTGTAAGAATGGACAGAACAGCAGGATGCGTAACAGGAGGGGAGGAGATTTACCTTCTCTGTGACAAGGTGCAGAAAGGTAAGAGTCCAGAGTATTGTAAGGCACACCAGGGTGTTCACCTGGCGTATACATGAAGCCTGCTGTGCTGCCACAGTATTCTCCCACTGTGATAGTGCAGCAGGATTTGTAAGCACTCAGCCTTTCTGGAAGTCAGGCCAGCATTCCAGAAAATCCAGACAAAAAAATAAATCAAAATAGCCTGCTGCAAAGAAAATACAGCTTGTGTTGCCTCCACAAAGGACATGCTCTTCTCAGATTTCTGCCCTTGCCCATGTTCTGGGATTTTTGTGGGTGGTGGGTCCTGGGTGATGTTCGACTCTTATCAACTAACACCTGCTCAGAATTACTCTAAAGTTTCTGATTCATTATTAAGTTCCTGATTATAACGAGTAAGTATGGGCATTCTGTGTTAACCACCAATGGGAACTAAATGCATTCAGTACTGCTGCTAGTAACTTCATTTTTTTTATGTATATGCAAGTGGTAGAGATTACTTGGTGTAAACAGATACTTCTCACAGACTCATTTTGGTAATCTCTGCTCATGGCTATGACTGTGTCAGGATTGAGCCATGTGGATTTGGGTGCTCTTTTTTTGGATAGGAAGATAATGGTTAATGTGGTTGGTTGTAGTATTTGGGCTGAACTAAAAAGAAAAAAGATGGGAGTGTGGGAAATCCTTTGTAATTTTCATCTATAGGGAATACCTGAAACTCTCTGGTACAGATTGCGTGGTGGAGTGGGTGTCCCATTCTCACCTGTTTGGAATCAGTCCCTGCATATGTTGTCAAAATCATGCTGACATTTTCTATTAATACAGGCTGTCCTTTTCCACCTCTTTCTTGCAAATGTTCTTCTGCCACTTAGGAAAGAGAGAGGGCTCTGGAGGCTTTTAAAGGCTTTGGAAAAACTGTTTTCCATCGGTAGTGTATATACCCTCTGCTATCAGAAGGGCCGAGATGAAACATAACTTTTGTGCACAAAATAAATAAATAAATGTCTGACTCAGTGGAAGCCCTGAGGTGGGGTTTCCCCTCAGCCAGATCGGGGTTTCCCCTGACCTCATTGCTCTGAGAAATCTCCTGCCTGAAGGAGCTTGAGCTTGCAGGACAGCATGACTGGAAGTGGTGGTTCACAGTCTTGAGACTAGCAGGTGGTGGTGGATCAGAGGAAGCAGTTTGTCTGCTCCAAAAGCCTGTCTTGCATCAGTCACCCTAAGAGAGAGTAGGCTTTTTCTGTTTTCTTTCTTACCAGGGGTGGTGGGGAAGGAATATGCTAGTGTGCTATTTCCCAGCTTCTCCTGAAAATAAATAAATACAAAGAGAACAAATAAAAATTGTTCAGAGGAACAGAAGTCAAATCACATGTTTCTGGCCCATGCTGTGTCTGGGGGGTGTGGGATCACTGCTAACATGCCGCTCGCTCACATCACACCCTTGCCATCTCTCTGAGCTGCAGCTCTGAAGTGGCACGCTGCCAGCAGCAAGCGGAACTTGAACTGTGGCACTTCAGGTTTTGCTACGGTTTTTTGAACCGAAACTGTTGGAGGAGAGAGGGTGGTTTCTACGTTTCATGCTTCAAGTTCTCCCCTCCCTACATGTTTGTTCCAAATAAAGCTCCTCTGGAATGTTTTATAGCCCTAGAATAGGAAGAGGTAGCAAACCTAGTTCTCCTTTTACTGCTCAGTAAATAGCAGCTTCAGTGAAGTCATTAGAATTAGGCTGATCTAAAATTGATGTCAAGAACGGGTTATTTATGATGTTTTCATAAAATGGATAAAGATAATTGTCTGTTATGTACTGTTATCATCTAGCCAAAAAGTAACAGTGTTGATTTTTATCTGAAATAAACTTAGCCAAAGTTTAAACAAATGCACAAACATCCCAAAGTTGAAACAAATACACAAACATCCCAAAGAGTGTTTGTTTCACTCTTTGCAGATGATATTCAGATACGTTTCTATGAAGAGGATGAGAATGGTGGTATGTGGGAAGGCTTTGGAGACTTTTCTCCTACAGATGTACATAGACAGGTGAGTAACAGAGCATTTATAATTTGTTAATGATTTTTCTCATCTCTGTAAACTAGGACTATATTCCAATAAGTAAATTAGGTGAAAGCTTGTGTTCCATACTAATCTCTTCTCTTCTTGGTTACTTCTTAATAATAATACAGTCCTAACTGTTCTTTAGAGATGTACATTAGGTAACTAGGCAGGTTAGGAATACAGTGTGAGGAAACTGGGAGATAGACCCATTGCTTTAACATGCAGCACCAGTGTAAATTGGGATAGGATATACAAAAAGCTCATGGAGCTCCTGTGAACACACTGAGAAAGCCACCAAATAGATGCTGAATGATGAGGGGACAAACGGTGTGGTACTAACACACGTGATGCGGTGATACTTTGCATGGCAGTTGTGTCTTTCCCAGAAGGCTTTAGGACTCGAATTCAGAAGTGCAACTGAAAACTGAAATGGAAGTTTATTGTTGTGGCAGCTTTTGCTAAGAATTTTTGCCTCCCAAGCTGTTAGCCAGCTCCTACAAAATAACACAAATGTAAAAGCAAAGTTTTCAAAACCCATGCTCCATGATAGATGCAATTGTCATTGTTTCCTTCACAGTTTGCTATCGTGTTCAAAACACCCAAGTATCGAGATGTCAATATCACAAAGCCAGCATCTGTATTTGTACAACTGCGTCGGAAATCTGATCTGGAAACAAGTGAACCAAAGCCTTTTCTCTACTATCCAGAAATCAAAGGTAATTCATTAAACCTCTTCTATATATTGGAAACAGAAACTGTAGGGTCCCTAGGAATGTTTTTAATAAGATAGGACTTGTTGTATGAGGAATTTTTTTTGTAGTTGTTATTTCTAGAAAATAGAATATTTGCCTCCTGGTTCTATGCAGAGCTAATATGAAATGTGGTAGCTCTGTAATGGGTTTGTAGCGGTTTTTTGTTGGAGTGATAGGCAGTAAACCTGAGTATTTTCATAGTGAGGCTTACTCCCTGCAAGTTTCCTATATGCACATATGCCTGTCCATACAGTAGATGGCACTCTCTTCCTCTTGAGTTTCTGCAAAGCAATATACGAGGACTTTTTATTGTCGGCGCTTCCATATGAAACCTTAAACTAAAGACAGGTTCGTATCTGGTTGAAAAAGTACGTATTTTGCAGTTCTCCCCTTTTACCATCCCAGCTCACAATTTCACTGATGGTTTTTAAGTTTCCAGTTGCCTCTACTAGTTAAGTAAGCCCAAGAGACTTCTTGTGAGAGCAGGGAAAGTGCTGTTTCAGTCACTTGTGTTAAAATTGTAGTTGATTAGCAGAAGTAAATAGTTTGCATCAGGCCTGCTTCCTAAGTTGATAATGAAAAGAAGTTTTAAGTAGCAGATCTGGGCCCTTTAAAGTCTGCATTTGAAATGTTTGGTGTGAATGGCTGCAGCAGTCATGGTTTTAAATATCAACAGTGTTAATGATATGGAAATGCCTTGAGGCCCATTGAATTGGTGTTCCATTGTACTAAGACAATATTTCTGCTTAACGGTTTACTTGCCTGCAGGTTACGCTATTAAGTCCTAATCTTGCACGTTTTCAGTGCCTAACTTAGAGCTGTGTTAAATCAATACCCTGTCAAAATCTCTGGAATGTGTGTGCACCAGTGGTAGCGGACTAAGGACAGCTGAGGAGTGAGGGGGAGTGGTTGATGTCCAAGTGGATTTACCTAAGGCCTATTATAACAAAATATCAGGAAGCATGCATACAGAAAAACTTCCAGAGTTGCTAGAGGATTTTGTATTGGTAATCATTTCAAGAACATCTTGCACAAGTATTGTGGAAGGTGAAGCGTACAACTGCAGAGCAAAGTTGCCAGATTTGAAGCAGACTTATTTTATGTGCCTCTTACTGGAGTAAAATCAACTCAACGTTGTTATGTGCATTTTTGGATCCCTTACATGACCTAATCATGAAATCACCATTTATGGACTGCTTTTTTTCCCCGTGTTGCAAGTGTTAACACAAACTTAGACACGTGCATGTGGATTTGTTGTTTGTTTCTCTGCCTAGATTGCTCTCTAGAGTTTTCCCTCCCTGTCAGTGTGAGTATGCCTGGTGCGTGCATGCGTACATACTTCCAGATCATGTATGCCTGAAAATAATGCACTTGTACTTTTCAGTATACTGTTTGATGGGTTCAGCTATCTCATTTGGTGCACTGACTGATGTGCCTGTGCATGAAATTTCTTTTTGTCATATGGCTGTTGAAAACTATTAGATCGTTTGATGAATGAAGGATATTTTGTTATTTCCTCAGCAGTTCCACTGGATTTTAACCCTTGTACTGTTTGTATCCTTATTTTTGTAGATCTTTTCATGACATTTTCACTTTCCCCAGTCACTGGGATACATTTACATCTTTGTGTTTTGCTTTCCAGGGGGGCTATGCTATGGAATATTTAGACTTCTTTTCCTACTGTGGCTCAGCATGGTTTGACAGTATTATGTCCTGCCCGAAAATAAGCTATCTTTATTCTGGTGGCTTTCCTGATACTTTAAGTAAACCAATTCAAGCAAACATTGATTTCACTATTTCTTGCCATCCCTGCCCTTAAACAAAAGTTTAAAGGGCATTGCAGGTACTATGCACTGTTGGAAATCAAAGTGCCTTGTGGTTTGCTGACCCTTTGATAAGGATCCATTTCTGAAGCAGATTTGCTTGGTAGAAGAGCCTGTGCTTATATTCCCCAAAGACAAGTTTTCTTGAACCAGTCTGTGGTTTGGGGCACTGGTGCTGGTTTATGACTTGGCTTAGACATAGAAGAATTTTGGAACTGCTGATTTCTAGGGGTCTGAGTACCTGAGGCACTTTTGAAGGAAACTGAGCCCCCATCTCTGCACGTTTCCCTCCCAGTCTGAGCACAAGGCACCTGACATAACTGAAGAGGCCATGCAGGCCCGAGCAAAGCTGCTGGTCTGGCTGGGGACTTGGCACTAGCTTGTTTCTCACAGGAATTCTCACTGCTCCATTACATACAAAGTTGTTCTGTTATTTGGAGCTTGAAGAGAGTTGACTTTTCTACAGCACTCTGCATTTCCTTTATATAAAATAGTACACTGCAGTAATGCTTTCTGTATGCACATCCTGTTCTGTGTGTGGCCACCAGTAAGAGTGACTCCATATCCCATCTATTCCTTCTAACCCAGATAAGGAAGAAGTGCAAAGGAAACGACAGAAGCTCATGCCAAACTTCTCTGATGGCTATGGTGGAGGCAGTGGCGCAGGAGGCGGTGGCATGTATGGAGGGGGAGGTGGCGGTGCTGGCTCTGGTAAGGCAGCAGTTTTGGGGAAAGAGCGGAAGGGGGTCTACTTTGAGAGCAGGACAGATGTTTATTCTGATTTTTAAAACGTGGTGAGGATTTCATCTCTTTCTAGGTAGATAAGACCTGACTCACCTGTCTTTTTACCAGCGTTACTCATTTCAGTGAAGCATCTTGTTTTCTAAATATTTTGTCAGCTCCTTTGCCTTCCTACTTGGATATATCTGGTTTCTGGTGACTTTTTGTTTTGTTTTGCATTTCCTCCTTCCTTGAAGCTTTAAGTCAGGTATCCCCTTTCTAGTTGAGGGAGGCTGAGTCAGGAATCCATCATACCTTGGCTTTGTTGCTTCCTAGGGCCTCGAAGGCACTGAAATCCATGAGACAGCTCAGCTAAATACCATCTTGGGTGTTTAAAATTAAAACAGGTTCCTCATTATTTCTGAGACCAGGAGTGGAATTTGGCAAATTAACCCTGTCAGTGCAAAGAACTGTTAAAAAATTTGAGACGCTATTTAGCAAAATTTCTACTGTGCTCTATCTGTTGAAGCCAGAGCATATCTGAGATGCTGGATCATAAAAGCCTTGCTTTGATTCTTGCAGCAGAACATTAAAAACCTGTAGATCAGCAAGTGTCATCTGAACCACAATACCTTTGCGACCCTTTTTTTTAGAGCAGGGGACAGAGCAGCAGTTTTCAAATAGTTACATGCATTGCTAGCAGTGCATCTGTAGCATAATACCAGAATGCAAATCTATTGTAATCACAGAGATTTGAAAGCATAGAGGTAGCTTGTGCAGCCTCAGTTGAATTTTAGATGAAGCATACTAGTGATACTACATTTGTGTGGTCTTATGGATGCTGAGATAGAGTGTCACTAGCCAACCATGTAGAATTTATTTGGATTTTTGAAGGGGTAGGTTCACCTTCAGCCTAGAAAATTTGTTTTAATCAAATGGAGTAAAGCAGAAAGTATGTAGAAAACAACATTTCAGGTCTTTAGGTTCAGTGTTCTTCCAGATAGTGTTTTCCTTGCTTTAGGGTGCAATTGTATTAATTCTTAATCTTTTCCCTTTCTTTAGGGTTCAGTTACCCTTCATATGGATACTCTGCTTTTGGAGGAATGCATTTCCACCCTGGCACAACAAAATCCAATGCTGGAATGAAACATGGTAACACTAAAAATGTCATCTTGCAACAGCTGAATTGAGTTTAACCTGTAGTGTCCTGCAGGTCTAGCTAAGCATGCTGGGGAGGGCTGTATTTTTTTCCCCCTGAGAATTGGTGTCTCTTCTACAACCTCTGGCAGCAGAGGGGTTTATATAGATTGTACTGCCCTGAGTCTCTTTTATTCTCTCCAGGTCTACCTTAAAAGGTCTCTGTGTGTTCCCCTTTACTGCTAACTCCTGAGAAGCAGTCACCAAAACCCCCACCACAAGCTTCTGTATTCAGTGTGTTTCAAGCAACAGCCCTTTTGCTTGATTGAACATGCTGATTACAGGTCACACAAGGACTAGACCAGAGAAAAGGTATCTTCCTGTGTTGCGACAGTCTGGTACGACACAGTAGCCCAGAGAAATCACAGTAAAGTTAATGGAAAAGATCAAGTTAATAATAAGGGCATTTTTAGCTTCTTAAAATAGGGAAGTCATTTCAGATTGACCTGTTGAATACTCTGGAGTTATTTCCAAAGTCTCAGGGATGAATTTGCTGTCATAAACCCAGAAGTAAATCTGAGTAATTCTGCTAGATTTCCTGGGAATACTTCAGACTTGCATTCTTGCACCATAAAAAGAGAGGTATGTTTGTTCTTATATATAAAAGTTTATCTTCAAAGCAGAGGCTGACAAAAACATAACATCACTTCAGAACCAGTGACATTGCTATGTCTGTTCCTTTATATTGGCATCTGGAGTGTTATGATTCATGATTGTTTAATGATAACACCTATGTGGAGGTAAATTTTTGGACTGGGTTCTTTAGGGTTTGGTTTTGGCTAGTTGAGCTTTATCACTTGCATAAAAAAGCAACAGTATTAGACATTAATGAAACTGATTTTTGTTTGAAGGTCTATCAAGTAGTACAGCTGAACAAGATGGGAAGAGCTCTGATAAACAATGTGACAAATGGGACACGAAACACGACGTGAAAGTGGAAGCTATGGAGAGGAATGAGTGCAGAACCTCTGGTGATAATGAGGAGGAGGGTGCTGCTTCTTCCTGTAAAACTGAATTAATTGAAGCGGATTGCAGGTGGCAGGGTAAGTGGACAAGTAAATGTATTTAAGGTAGGTCAAACTGCAGTATGGGCAAAGCTGCTGTTAAAGGCCTGGAAACTCCATAAAGGTCTGCTTGCTGTTTTCAAAATATGGTAATGCCTCCTAGAGGAAACAGGAGGGATTCCATTCCCCCAAATCGAAGGTTCCTCCCCTTACATCCTTCTGTAAGATAATCTTCCACCTTTGTACTGCCACTGGGCAACTGAGCTGCTGCTTGTCATGCAAGGAGAAGAGATAGTTTAGCCTGCCGGGCACGTTTAACACTGCTTTATAATAAACCTGTAAGAGGAACACTGAAAGCAGTGAAAGTACGTGGAATGTAATTCAGCAATTGACTTAGCTTTTGATATTTGATAGCTTTAATGGATGAGTAAATGAATGTTGGCTGATTGTTGCAGTAGTCCCTGCAATCCTACTGTTAAATTGCATGCAAAGTAGTGTTAAAGGTTTGAATTTAAAATGTAAATGTGTCTGTTCCCATGTGACAAATACACAGTAAAATAACACTGCTGTTGGGTAGCAGTCCTAATAGCTCAGACAAAAGAGGAGGAAGGCAAGAGTAGTCAGTAGAAGTGGTTTAGCAGCAGAGCTGTGAAATACAAGAAGACTACAAATCACCCTTTACCAAACAGTAAGACATCCTTTTCCTGGATTGTTTTTTAAAAGCATTGTTGAACACTTTTTTTAAAGAATTTGAGTAATCACTATTCTCATAGTAGTGGTAGGAATTGAGCAGAAAGGAGGGTTTTGTTCTTGGCTTTTACCAAGTGCAGGGTGATCTTAGACCACTTTCGTTGTTCCCTAGGTCAGAGTGGGCACGTGGTCTGGTGTGTATCAGCCCTGTGTGGCACTTGCTATTAACAGCACTAGAAACTGTGGCTTGGGAAGCCAAAGTCGCATAGTAGATGGGTTAGTTGTAAAAACCTCCAAGATGCAGCTTCTTGTGATGTGAGAAACAGATGGTGTTCCTGAGAAAAGCTGAAGAACTTGCTGTTTGCCATTCTGGTTGTGGTAAATCCCGTGACTGAGTCAGAGAGCAAATTCTTTTGCTGATATGTGAAGAAATAACAACGTCCACGTAGCAGTCACCAAGGAGGGGCGTGAATTGTTGACCTGGATTCCCAGTAATGAATACTGTAGGCAGGAAGTTGACTGTTTCTTTATCTATTAATAATGGCGTGAAACGAGGCAAGTTCAAGCTCCAGATTATATGAAGAATAGATATAGAAGAGGTTCCATGAAATAGCTACTGCAGGTTAGAACATTTGGGTATTAAACTAAAAGATGCTATCATGTGGTATTTTGAAGGATATCTTTCCTGTGTGCTTGATATGGGAAACCAGGGAGGTTCAGCATCCAGGTTTTTGGTCTTTGGAAATGTCTATAATGAGAAAAGACTGAACTGTTTAACACCCTTTACCCTGGGTAGGTATCCTCAACATAACATCCATTTAATGCTGTTATTTAGTTTAAGAGGTAAATAGCAAATGTAAATGTGTCAGCCTGGGCATATAGTATAGGACTCACAGTGATGTATTGGCTAGAACAGTAAGCTTCATGGATAGCTGAGTCAGTCTTTGCTTTACAGAAGTGCTGTATCCATGTTCATCAGGGATAGGCTTCTGACCCAGTCTAAATGCGTAGCTGGGAAGCCAGGGTGTTCTCACCCTACGTGTGCTTTAAATGACAAAGTCTGCTTTACTTGTTTGCTCTGAAACTGTAATTTCTAACCTTACAAGGTTTTATAGAAACATGAAACTTAAAAATACAGGCTGGTTTCAGATGATACTGCTTCCCAGAATGATGACTGTGGTTTGAAAGCTCATCTGTTTCATTTTCACTGGTTTCTTGCTGATACAGAACCACAAAGGTATTGACAGAGCAGCTAGAATGACTTTTTTCCACAAATAAGTTTATTTCCTCCCCTTTTTCCCTTTTGCTTCCCCACCATGATGAATTCTGCTTTTTGATTTCTCAATGCTTGCACATTTTATCAACCTGAAATCAGGATACTAAAAATACTAAGCACTGTAAATACTGGAATGTTTTAAACAGGTGAACAGACTCTCCCTGCTGCTGCTGTAAAGCAGGAGAGACTGCGTGATCTGAGTTGGAGAGGGGGCACAAAGCCCTGCATTTATCCCATAGCTTTTCAATGAGTTTTTGTGCAAAATCTGACAAGTCACTTGGGCGTCTTGTGCCTCAGTTTCCTCAAGTCTAAACTACTCAGAACTGCATGAGAGGTTCTTCCGAGTGCTGTACAGACAAGAGTCCTCAGATGTAGTCTGTATCTAAGCAAGTTCCTGCTCCTTTTGTCTCATTACACACGAGTGCAAATCAATGCAAGTAAGCCAGTGCCACTCAAACTAGTAGCTTCCAGGGACTGACTGTTCGCACAATTCCTGCTGCCTAAGTGCTCAGCATGCACCTAGTTTTTCTTCCAAGGGACTCATTCCCTCTGTCCTTACTTACCTCTCAGGAGTGATTGGCAACCTGTCTCAGTGGATCAGTGAATAATGCTTCATTCAAAGGTCTGCGCTTCGTATATCTTTTGTCAGCACAGAACCTATCAAAAGAGGGTGGTGTTGGAAGGAAGACAACCAAAATGATGAACACAAAACTTTGTGTTTCAGGTGGTCTGTTCCTGGAGAAGGCCATGCAGCTTGCCAAGCGCCACTGCAATGCTCTCTTTGATTATGCTGTAACTGGAGATGTGAAAATGCTGTTGGCTGTTCAGCGCCATCTCACTGTTGTCCAGGATGATAATGGAGACAAGTAAGTTGGCCAACACGTACTGGGCTGAAAGTCGTGTTTTGGGTGGCAGAATGGGATAGTCAATTTGTTCTGTCCCTCTTGGGTGCCAATCATGGATTGCACCATTGCTGTAATCAAATACTGTTCCTCTTTGTGCAGTTTGGGAGAGGTACAACTGCAGTTCAGGTGTTTTTGTTGCAGCTGCAGAATAGTCACTCACACCACAACGTTCATTGTTCCAGTGCCTGTCAGAAAGTAATCTGGATGTTGAGAGTGTGTTGAACACGTTGTGAGTTTGTTTGCCATTCTCTACTTAAAATCTTGACTGATCATGAAGTTCTGTGGTTGCATCATGATACACAGTTGATGGCATCCTCAGCTTTGTGCTGAAGGAGAGTGCCCCGCTTTTTATTGCAAGTGCTTAAGTCTTCATAGGAAGCTCTGAAGTTACAGATGCAGCAGGAGACTAGAAACAATAGCTGGAAGGTCCACGCTGCTTTTCTCCCACTGACACTAAGCTCTTCCCAGAGAACGATATTTTGTGCCTGCTTACACCTGTACTGTATTGTAGTCTTCCAAGAGATGCATGGGTGTTTGTGGCAGATTTGGCTGCTAATATTAGCTTATCAGTCCTTCAGTGTAGAAATCCATTTTGTTCCTCTACAGCTATGCGGATTCTGTGGGACTTAGAGCGTGAAATACACTGGGGAACTAATGATTAGTAGTTATTTAAAAGCAAATTCAGCAGAAGTGGCTTTGAACACATGCAAAGATAATTTCTTGAATAAGCAAGTGACATTATCACATCTTCATTTTTTAGCTGGCAGGCTTTGGACACACCCTGTGCAATCACTTATGCTTCCTTAAATTGTAGCATTATTACAGTAGAAGCCATCTAAGCCTTAAGGTGTCCAGCTAGATGGAAAATTATAAGTGACTGAGACCTGCTGTCCCACTGTACTCTGTGAGAAGCAGTACTTTCACTGCACTTTCAGTGAAAATAGGACTCAGATTACTGATAAAGGACTGCAAAATCAGAGATGGGTACTTTACTTTGCTTTCTAATTGGCAATCTAATGTCTGCTTTGAGGAAAGCAAGAATATGAATGCGGCAAGAGCTAGGAACAAAATCTGCTGGCACTTTGGACAATACAGCTTCTGTGTTTTACCGGAAGAAAGCAGGGGGTAGAGGAGTACTGAGCAAGTAGGACCTGCATTTAAATATCAGGAAGGTGCCCCTCAGATCTTGACTAGCAGAGCATTTCAACAAAGTCAAAATATTTTTCAGAGTGATGGTAAATAGCTGTTTTCTTCCTGAATCAAGTACCTGCAAGTATGTGACGTTCAAGCTTATGTCGTCTTTCTCCTGGGATGCATTTTAGTCTGTGAGCATGTTATACATCTAAAGTACTTTGCAGCTTATTAACAAAACAAAGTTTTGGTAACTGTCTTCCAGCTCTCTTGCAGGAGTTGTCTTACAAAAAAAAAAGTCAAAATTCATATATAGTTTTCCCTGTAATCATTAAAATTGTATAGCAAAAACTCTAAAGCCTTTAAAGAAATGAGCAGAATTGTTGACAGCAACATCTGTCGTCATAGTAATATGTAGGGAATGAAAATACCCTTAATGGGTATAGTGTTGTGTTTTATGGCTTTGAGACAAAACACATTTTTCTGTGATTAGTGTGTATTTGCAGTGGGCACTCAGTAACACTGGCTGTTACTTTATTTATACCAGTACCGCTGCTTTCCAGAAGCCTGACAGTATTGTGGCACTCTGCCTCCACAGTGGTGCTGAAATGAATTTTTTGACGTATGACTGTTTAAGAAATGGCATTAGTTGCCCTTTCATGGTCTAGTCACCATGTCTTTACAGCATCACATGTAGTGGGCAGGTAAAATTAAAGCAGTTGCTACAGGAAGGAGAACTAAAGATAGTAGAAGAGCAAATTTGTTTCTGAAGTCAGATTTGGAAATAAAGTGCCAGATGATAGAGAAATAATAAGAAGCCCCTAGCAGAGAGCAGAGGAACAGCTCTTTTACAGTAGCGGTGGGACTGCGTGAACAGCACAGGAGAGCTGAAGGAGGGAAAGCGCCATGGTTCTGCCTGTGGCAACATCCAGAACCAATAAAATAAACCTTTGAGGATGAGTTTGGTTTTAGAAATGGTATTTTTGTCCGTTTTTAAGATATCTTTTGGTTTTGAGTGCTCTGAGTCTCAATTTCAAAATTACTCTATGCCCCAAATGGCAACAAACTTACTTTCGTCTTTCTGATGAAAGTGTAGGTCTGAGTCTATTCAGGTATTTCTGAAGCAGCATAACAAACACACCGCGTGTCCTGTGATACTGTGTGTCAGCAGCAATATGCTAAACAGAAGAGTCCAGAAGTTGGTCAGCATCTCTTAAGGGAGAGCTTGGCCAGATTTCAAAACAAAGGCCATGACTTTGAAATGAAGTCTCAAGGGAACAAGACAAATCGAGCTCTGTTGGAGAGGGGTGATGGGACTCACAACCTGACATCTTCCTGAGGACGTTTTGCAAGTACGGCTGCTCTGGCTGGTGGTGAAGGACCTGGCTCTGGAGAAGAGCACCGGAAAGGCCGTTGCATTAACCCAGAAGTGGTGAAGTGCCTTGCTACGCAGAGTCACTCGTGTCCCAAAACAGGTTTTTCCTTTGGCGTGAGGTCTCTGGCCACTGCTGCAAATCCTGTGGCTGTTAGTCACTGGGCCCGAGTCCTTAGTCATTCTTCTGTTCAAAAACGAAGAAAAGAAAAACCCACAGATCTGGGGAAACCCCCAAGGGAAAATCTGCTTTGGTGGTAGAGAGGCCTGTGGAAATTCTGAAGGAAGGTTTTGACAGTAAGTGGTGTTCATGTGCTGCATAATTCAAAATGAAAAAAAAAAAACCAACACAAAAACCAGAACAGCAAAGAATCTGGGGATTTCAACAAGTTCTGAGACAATTATTTTGTGCTACAAAATCTGTATTTATTATGCTAGTAGTTAAGTTACGCTCAGGACCAGCAGCAGCCATCCTGAGTCTGCTTTTGTGTTTGAAGGGTTAAACGCAGTTACCTTCTGACTAGCTTTTTTTAATGTTGGGATTCTTTTTAGGTGCTGAAATTCAGTGCTGAAATCATGATCTCTAACAGTCAGGTGTTAATATCAGTTAGAATTCGATCAGACGTACAGTAAAACCATAAAATTTTTGTAATAAATTCGAAAATAGTGTGAATTTTTCATCTGTCTTTTGTTTGTTTCAGCGTCCTTCACTTAGCAATTATCCATCTTCGAAGTGAGCTGGTGAAAAACCTCTTGGAAGTGATGCCTGATTTGAATTATAATGACATCATTAACATGAGAAACGACCTTTATCAGGTGTGCAGTTGTGGTGGTATACAAGTGTTGTTGATTGTTCAGCCAGTAAAAAAGAAATTGCACAACTTACAGGCTGTCTTATTTTTCTTCTATTCTTTGGAATGAACCAGATCAGACTCATGCAAACAATTTTAGAAACACAATGACATACTGTAAGGTGGTGGAGGAGCATGAGCAGGTTTTCACTGCTTTAGTTCGTAACTCCCCTTGATGTTAATAGAAATGTCTCCATGGGTTAATCGTAGAACAGGCCAAAAATACAAAATTCTTCAGTTCATGTTTTCATTGCTTGGCTTCTCTGTTACTAAACCAGCAGTATGGATTACAGTGTGCCAACTCTGGGCTTTTCTGATCTTTCTAATATAGGGTAACTCAGGATCGTGAGGCAATTGCTGTGTCATCAGTTATCTATAGGCTTGTGGGAGCTGTAACAAACTGCCCTTCCTATAGCACAGATGGTATTTGTGCCCATCGCATGAGCACCAAGATTTCCCTTTCATGTCTAGAGTCACATTGTAGCAAAAAACCAACCCAAACCAAAACAACAAAGCAAACCATCTCCATGTCTTTTACCTAGTAGGAAAACAACTGCCAGCCACAATTCTGTCCCTTCAACTTCATGTATGACAGAGTCTGAGCTTTTTTAAGAAGAGCTGTCCAAACCTGCCCAGAAAAGAATCTGGTTTCAACTGTGTGGACCATTCAGTTGTCCCAAAGATTACCAGCTGGACGTTACACAGCAACACTTTGACATTTGTGTCATTTCTTTGGCCATGAATAGTAAAAGCAGGTTTTTATTCTACACTGATAGTCCCAGAGGGTTTATTTTGACTTTTTTGTTCTCCTTCACAGTTCAGTTTTATGTTCATGTAAAGCAAGTTTGAAATGTGGAGGCTGATGAAAGCAAGCAGAAGGTTCTGAATTGAAATCTGTGCCCTCTGTTTAACAGAAACAGGAAGCAAAGCTGTGCTCCACACAGGAAAAATCTCTTAACTACAGGACCTCTACAGCTATTCCTGCCTTCTACTTACACCTTAAGCCATGGTTGGAAGGGAATGTAGGCTCGGGCTGGAATTTTCTTTCTGTACGGATATTCTGAAAGCTGAACCTTACAGATTCAGTAATTGCAAATATGTTGACAAATGTATTGACAAGCTCAAGCTTATCAATGAAGAGCTGGAATTTGTCTTTATCTGTTTATCACCAGAGGACTACAAAAAAATGATACGGAGATGGAATCTTGTCTAATTTATAGATTATTTTAGTGTTGGAAATACGATTTCTCAAACCTTATTGGAATACTTACTGTTTAAATACATACATTCCTGAGTATGTTCTGCACAATGCTCCTCACTGGCAAGACTGTAATACTTGAAACCTCTTGGCCTGAGAGCCTCCCAGTGCAGCACAAAATGTAGCTTTGCACAAAATGCAGAACGTTCAGCTGCAGTCCCCTAGCTAGTCACTTGCTGCAGAAATGCGCAGTTGTTCTGTACTTCGACAAATGCACAGTAGAGCAGGATTTTCTTCTTTTCTGTACAGTCCATTTGAGGGCTAAGGCAATCCTAAGCCCATGGCTGCAAACCTCGTATTCAGGAGCAAAATTAGAGTATAGTTCAGTGCCAAATGCAGATTTGCGTTGGCCCTGGAAAGTGTACGTATTCCCTCTGTGGTGTGAACTTGGCTATGGGGCAGCTGGAAGCAGAGTTACAGTGTCTGGGGGGGGCACAGGGATTACCTCATTTCCAAGTCACTTGCACTGCAACGCTCAAATAGCCAGGTCAGTGCCCTGGCTTATAGAGCAGGCAACTTCTTTGTTCCTACCAAAGTCCAACTGCTGACAGTGGCAAGGCAGCTTTTATTTCCAGCAAGTAGAACCCCTGTTTGTGGTGTGCAGTAGGAAAAAAAAATGTACACATAAGCAAGCTTTTAACTTCCGTTTGCTTTGGAGTAGAGTAACGTCTCGCACTAGCAGCTTTTAGGGGTTTAAGAGATTTCTGTAGAAGCAACGTGGCTGTTGCTTTAGCTTCTCATGGGCTTGTTTCTGTCACTTCTAGACCCCCTTGCACCTGGCAGTAATCACAAAGCAGGCAGAGGTGGTGGAGGACTTGCTGAAAGCTGGAGCAGATGTCAGCCTTCTGGATCGCCATGGCAATTCTGTCTTACATTTAGCTGCTAGTGAAGGTGACGACAAGATTTTGAGTCTGCTCCTCAAGCATAAGAAGGTATCTCCAATGGTCGACCTTTCCAACGGTGAAGGTATGGAAAGATAAAGGCTGTATTTTACATTTACCTCCTGGACAAGCACACCTCAATTCCTGCCAACAGTGTTTCTACACAGGTAGATACAGACCTTGGAAATAGCATCTTTCCACATTTTGCATATGCTATCCTTGGCTTTTACAGGCCTGCAGTCGCAGATGAGAGAACACAGACATGCAGGTTTTCTGGTTATACAGGATATAAAAGATTGGTAACGGCCACGTAACACAGTATAGATTTGAATTTTTGTTACTGTATATTCTCTTTAGTCTCACAAAATTTCACTGTGTTCCTCCTGAGATATTAGGTATGCAACCACTCCTCTTTAAAAAAATCCCCCTAGAAGAAAACGTTTCCTCCTTGTCTCTAACGAGTGAAATCCCCTCAAAAATAATTTCTGGACCAGTATCAAGTTTCTTATCTGGTACTTCATGACCATACAGAATTAGACCCTATAAAATTACTACAAAGGCACAATTCTCCCATTTTTCAGTGGCACAGGTCATTTGAATGTAGTACTCCTGCTCTAGTAGATTGTAAAATGTCTTAACCTAAAAATGTGATTACGGGATTCAAAACCCTGTGTGAAGTTCCTCAGGGGTGGGGGAGTAGGGGTGGTGGTGGTTGGTTGGTTTGGGGTTGGTGTTTGCTTGTTTGTTCATTTTTGAAATACAAGGCTTTATTAATCTCTTTCTGAGCTGGTGCAGGTAATTGTGGGGTGATAGGGCAGTGTGACCTTACAGCGGGAGGATAATACTAAAATATACCTATTACTCCCCAGACTTCCTAGAAGAGCTGTTCAGTAGCAGATGGGGCCAGAGCAGGGTACCTACTTGTTTAGTACCAAGATGCAGATTTTCTTTTTAAGGTTATTCTCCTTTGAGGCAAAGGGATGCTTTAGTGACCTCTTCAGTTCCTGACCTCTGTTCCACCTTGTAATCTACTGATTTTTATTTTTTTCCCATGCATGGCTTTGATTTGCCATCAGTAACACAACTAGTTCCAATTTATGCACAAAGAACATTAACGGTGCCTTCTACTCAGATAACTACAACTCTCACTCATTTTTCAATTCTCATAGATGCAGCCAGTTCAAAATTCATTGACATTTCTGTATTTTCAAATATTAATGCACGTGATGGATGGGTTTTGTTTTGTGTAGGTCTCAGCGCAATTCACATGGTGGTGATGGCAAATAGCATGTCCTGCCTTAAGCAGCTGATTGCTGCCGGAGTTAATGTCAATGCTCAGGAACAAAAATCTGGACGAACTGCATTGCATTTAGCTGTTGAACAAGAGAACATCCCTTTGGCAGGCTGCCTTTTGCTTGAGGTAAGGGCAGAATTTCTTTCTCCCAGGTCTTTTCATGTTTAAAAACTTTTGAAAATCTTTAAGTGCTTCAGGGGAACAGAAGTTTTTTTCCTGTTTGACTTGATTACTTAAATCAGGATAATGGCAAAATTATTGCTGATGTTACTCATTATTACTTGTTCAGCACTGCTGGAAACCTTTTTCCTGATTTGAGGGATTTAGAGTTTGTGACCCTGACCTGACTGCATATGCCATGTTATTGTGGCAGCCCATGAAACTACTCATGAACAACTTAAATGACTTAATCTGTGTGAGTGGAATGCGTATACAGACGCGCATAGAGAGATAGTTACGTATATCTATAAATATTTGTCTTGTCTCTTTAACACCTTGATCCTAGTGTGCTGAATTCTGCACACCCACAGCTGGCCGCAGTAGCTTTCCTTGGTATCCGTGCCACCAGCCACCAGCCCTACCGGCTCTCCCGCAGCGCAGCAGGAAGGCAGGTTTCTGTGCACACCAGTTCAGGCTCCAAACGCCGCAGGCAATCAGATGGCAGAACTACACGGGCCGCAAAGCGGCTTTTATCTACCTGACCTTTGGGTTTACGCACCATGCCTCCCGCTGTAACACTGGAGCACACAGCCACCATCTGTTCCTGCATGCAGACAGTTGTAGTTACTTTCTAATTCCTTCTCTTCAGACAGTGATTAGAGAGAGTTTTAATGGAAACAGGCATGGAGTGGTGCACATTTGCACCGTAGCAGTGTTTACGCTGACATGAGTCTCTGTGGCTGTATTGTGTAGATGAGTAGCACTTTTCTTTTTGTTGTTCAATAAAAACGTAGGGTGACGCAGATGTGGACAGCACTACATACGATGGGACAACTCCTCTTCACATAGCAGCTGGAAGGGGCTCTACAAAATTGGCAGCTGTTCTCAAAGCAGCAGGTATGAAAATAGGTATTTGCTGGAGATTTTTCTTTCGTAGTGACAATTCAGGTTAGAAGGCTGCAAGCAGAAAAGGATGTGCCAGTGAACTTGTTTAATAAGGTGAAGAAATCCGATGTTAGAAGCATGAAGGTTTGTTTCTCCTCAGCAAAGCCCTGCTTTCAGGTGCTGTAGTACTCTTCAGCACCATCTAACGGCTAAAAAACCAAATTATGTTCGTCAAGAAAAAAATCTTCAGCAGCCTTGGAAGTTTTTGGAGTGTTTCTTTTGTAGTCTTACAGCTGAACAAGCAAGAAAAGACCTTGTTACATAGTTGGGACGAGTGTTGAAATGCTTTAAAAAAAAAAAAGTCACTGAAACATAAGCTTCTTGCTGTCTCCTATTTTATATCACTGTGAGTTAGTTTTGAACATTTATCAGAACATTTTCTCAATTGTATTTAGACCTGATTTTTCTCCTTTAAAACAGAAATCCAAGCTTCCCCTTGCTTCATCTTTTAATAATATCCACATTTTCTCTGACACTATAAATAGAGGTACTGCATTGTTGCTTCATCACATACATGCTATGCTCTAGGTCAGCCAAGAATGGGACTGGAAGTCAGTGGATGCAATCATAGCTCGCTTTTTGGGCCCTAACACTCTGCTTGTCATTTTTCCCCTCTATCATGAGAGTATAATTAAAAGGAGATGTGACAGCATTTAACTTTAGTTGATAAAGTTATTTGCTGACTTAATATAAAATGTGATTCAGCTCAAGTAGCTAAATGAGCAGATTTACCTTTCAGAACTGAGAACACATATTTCAAATATTGTTGAAAAGCAACTTGAAGCCTTTTCTTGGGAACTTATCTGCACACTTTTTTCCAGGTGCAAATCCTCATGTTGAGAACTTTGAGCCATTGTTTGATCTAGACGATGTGAAAGATGATGATGATGAAGGGATTGTGCCTGGAACGACACCACTGGATATGGCAGCCAACTGTGAGGTTTGTGGTCTGTTTTTTTGCTTTTGCTTTTTTAATAATAAATGATAGTTCAGCGCTCTCAGCCAACTCCTTTCACTACAGCCACAATTATTTCAGTGGTGACAAGCTACTAATTTGCTATCAAAAATTAAACTAATTCAGCTACAGCCCCCACCCCGTGAAACAGCATTGGAAGAAAGTTCCACTTTAGTAAACTACTCCTGCTGAACAGGAGCAGGCATTTCTTGAAATAGTTGCACTACAGTCTTCAATACGGAGAAGTATTTAGCTGGCTGGGCACCTTGTGTTTGAAGGGCCGTGTTCAGAGACACTCTCTAGCGGGTTTCCCTGCTGCGTGTTCTTCAGAATTGCAGACCGCATGCATAGGGAAAACACACTCTTGTGTCCTACCCAGACAGTGATTAGGCTGCATGGCCAGTGCTTTAGTAGCCAGTTACGTGCAGTTGGTTTGGTGTAAGGTACACAAGTCAGCACCTCTCATCACGTGGAGCTGGGGAGTGGTACTAGCCTTAGGTGAAAATCTAACCCAGGCTCTTGTTTTAAATTACTAGTTGCAGGCAGGCAGAAACTAACTCCTCACTTAGTACCACTTACTGCAGACTTCCTCTGTGTCTTGAAAACAGTTGCCAGATGACATAGCTAAAGGGCAAGGGAGATTAACTTCTCAAGATCTGTCCCTCAAGCTTTGCACAGGTCTTCTACAGATCTTTAGTCATACAGACAAAAAATCCCTGGGACAGAAAAAATTGCTCATTTACAGATGGAATGAGGCCTTTATACAATACTACTGAGACTTGTCAAGATTAACGGATACTAACAAGGTTTCTGCTAAATACTAACTTTAATGTATTCTCTTAGGTGTATGACATATTAAAGGGCAAACCCTACGAGTCAGCAGTGGCTTCAGAGGACTTACTGACACAAGGTAACATCAATAAAGAAGACTTGACAATATCCCTCTAGTAACTTGAGTACTGAAAGTGTGCTTGCAGAAAGCAGTGCCCTGCATAGCTTGTAACTGAAATGGGGAGGGAGGAGAAGTACCCTCCCACCCACTCATTCACAGAACGAACGTGATTCTCTTAAGAGGCAGGGCACAAAGGAGTACATTTTCAGTATTACAGTAAACACTGGGATTGATGGACACTAAAATACTGTTTAATTTGGCTTTGGTTTTGCTTATACAACTTGCGCAGCAGTTCATTTCTAAATAATAAACTAACATATTTCTCTGTTTCCCAGGACATTTGAGAGATCTGAATGAAAGTTCCAAGATGCAGCTTTACAAACTATTGGAATTGCCCGATCCAAACAGAAACTGGTCCACTCTAGCACAGAAACTGGGTCTTGGCATACTTAATAATGCCTTCAGGTTGAGCCCTTCCCCATCGAAAACTCTGCTAGATAACTATGAGGTAATGTGGCTGTAACAAGTTCCGAAGAACACTCAGACATGTAGAGGATGTTGTCCTCCTGCACAGTGAGACAGTACAGCCCTTCGGTTTTAGCCAGCCTGTGTGATGTCTTCTGGTGTCTTCTCTCTTAGGTTTCTGGTGGTACAGTTCAAGAGTTGATCACTGCTTTGAGACAGATGGATCACACAGAAGCCATTGAAATAATTCAGAAAGCACTATCCATCCCACAAAGCCCATCTCACCTGGAGGACAATACAGCAAAAGCTCTTCAGTCATCATCACCACCCACATTTACAAAGGGAGAGACAGGTAAAATGGACAGCAAAACATCAAAACCTTTATTTAAAATGTTTTTTCAATTCTTCCCCTCCCCTGCTCCTACCTTGGACTGCTAATAGATTGCATAGCTTCTTCCACACTATGCCTGAGCTGCTTACCTGCTTCATAAATACTTCACTGCAGCACAACTTTTTCATCATAGACATTTGCTAGGCCTAGAAGAGAGGGGAATGCATTATGGTATTGATTATACTGCCTCCCTTTTCTAAAACCAGACATCTGCCACTGAGGGTGACTCCTTGGATGTACTGGGGATGAGTTTCAAAAGATAACCTAGGCAGTGCCCTCCCAGGCTGTACAAAGTGCCATTACCTTTTGCCATTTCTTTTCCCTCTCATATCTTGCTAAACAAAAACGTTTTGTGTTTGTGAACTATTCTGTAAGACCTTGATACTAGATTTCTCCTTCCACAATGTGTGGCACTCTGAAATGGCCCAGTGCTCTGTAGGCCGAGAAGCTGGGGATGGTTTAGGTTACAAGGGACCTCCAGCAGTCATGCTGTCCACCTCAGACCAGGGGCAATATAACGTTACATGAGGTTGCCCATGTTAAGTTGAGTTTTGAGCATATTCAGCAGCAGAGGTCCTATGGGGGTTTTGGGAAGGGAACTTTACTCACAGAAAAACAGAGGTGGTGAGGAGGCAGTAAATCATCAGGGATGTCCAGTCACTGCCTGGCCGTAGGGTGCTGCCAGCACCCTAATGTGGAAATTTACACCCTATATGAAAATACCATAGATAGATCTGGAAAGAAATACCACAGAAACTCCATCCTGGTCTAACATGGCCAGTTTACTCTCTGTAACAGCTGAACAGTCACAGCTAGCCAAATGTGTGCTTGTACACATATTGCCTCTTTAGATTAGATTAATCTTGAAGGGCAAGAGGGGTTCTGCTGCTTCGCAGCATGGATGGACTGCATCCAGTCATTTATTTTAAGATAGTTATTTAGAAAAATAATACTGAACTCTAATATGCTGACCACTGTTCCTAGTCACACTGAGTTCACATCACACCTTTAACTCGGATACGGTTCTCTTGCAGTCATGCACTCCTTTTGTGGCTCTTGCACAGATGACAGCTGCTGCTGACTTCTTCATATTTCAGGCTCACCTACTAGATGAAAATTGAGGATTTTTCTCAAAAAGAAATGTGTAAGTGAAATAACACAAGAAAGTTTTAGGAGACTCACCCTGGAGCAAATACTTGCACAGAGACTATGACTCTGAGAACCAGAGAACCTTTTGCCCGGCTACTACCACACTCGGGCCGAGTCCTGACTAGTGCAGTGACAGCATCAGTGTTAGCAGCCCACCAGGCTTCTCCATCGCATCCAGGCTCCAACTGCAGTCAGTCTCTGCCAGCCGTGCATCAGATCACATGCTTTAGTCAACTGAAAACATCCAGCGCAGCTTTTCCTGTTACAATATCTAAAGTTAAGGTTATTTTCTTATAGAAGAGCTTTAACCCTATATTGGTTTTCATTCCTGAGGCTTTTCTGAAAGCAACATTACTGAATATATTTCCCTTTTCTTTCTCCCCCAGACGAGCTTTATAATAGCAAATTTCAAGACAACGAAAGCATGTGTGACAGTGGCGTGGAGACCTCCTTCCGCAAACTGAGCTTCACTTATTCAGACTCTCTGAACAGCAAGTCATCAGTAACACTGAGCAAAATGATCCTGGGCTGCGGACATGAAAGTTCAGTGCAAAGCAATTATATAGCCAACTAGTAATATTCAGTTAGCAATATGCAGTTACAGGAACAAATATGACTTTTAAAATTACATCGATGTTATCCTGGCCAGAGGGAAGTGAATTCACAAACAGAAGCGCGCTGGAGGAACCACCTACAAACCTGACCCAATGGCAACTTCAGCATGCGGCTCCTTAGCCATTGCTTCCTTCTTCAAGTACATTTAATTTTATTAATTTACAAGCCATATAAAGTAACCAGGGCTCTACTACCGCATTAATACACAGGACTGGACACCGTGAATGACTGACTGACTGGGCCTTTCTGGTTTATGAGGATTTTCTTTTATAGATGAAAATCACTCCTTGTAAATGCGTAATACCAACTCACTTAACAAAAAGAGGTAAGGCGCACAGAGCAATCAAAGGATACAGTTTCTAGCTGCTCTCTTCATAATTCTTGCAGCACAGTTGCATGAAAAAGTTCATAAAATAGCTGGCAAAGAAAAATCATTACTTTAATCACAACTTGGAGAGAAAAGAGAATCCTAAAAAAAAAAGAATCTTTTATATTTCCAATACTGTATTTAAACTTAACTTTGGTGCCTCTTATTCAAAAACTTTTTCAAGTCTGGCATTTTCCTATCTGTAAATAGTTTTTTTTTATATCTGTTCCTTTAAAAAAAAAGTGCTTTTTAAATGCTTATTTTTATTTTACTTTTATAATAAAAACCTAAAATTAAGTATCTTGTCTACACTTGTTGTAATTTTTACATATCTTTCAAGTAGAGTTATTGAAGATTTATCATTTCAGTTTTAGGCACTGATACAAGATCATACAGATTTCCAAGTACTAAAATAAATAAAGGGTTGCAAGCCACCTATCTTAAAGCTGAAGTATCTTTCATGGTGAGAGACCAGGAGCATCAATACTGCTGAGCAGCTGTGCTTTGGAACTAAAGCCTCTGAGTCATGGTCTCTTTTAGTTCTTGTAATTACAGCAGCAGAGGAGCATTTCCACTGAAGCCAACTATTTAAGTGTCTCAGCAAAACCTTGATGAGACAGTGCTTCTTTGGGCTATCTAGAAACTCCGCTAATAACTGTGTTCCTGAGCAGTATTTCTGCTTGTTTCATGTTAATTCTGAGACGGTGAGTGTAACTGTTGGCCCTACTAAGAATGCAGAACAGTCACCAGATTTCATGATGAAAAAGTAGAGACCAGGGTGGTACCACACTCACTCACTTGCACCCAGTTTTCTTGGCACAAAGACGGAGACTGACAGTGGTGGCCTTGGCTCAGCTCAGTCTTCGGTAACCCAAGTGTCACTCCTGAGAAAATGAATCAAGGTAAACCTTAAGAATTGTTACGTTTAGAGTGGTAGTTGTAATGAATTAAACCATGAGTAATGAAAAAAAGCTTGTGAAATAATTTTATAGCCAGCTGAATTACTGAGTATGTTAATTACTTCCAGAGAAACAACACGCATAATAGTTGGAAATGCCATTCGTTCAGTTACTGTATGTAACCTACACATGCAGTGTCGAAGGCATATGGGTATTTGTTCAATTACTGTACTTGTTCAGTGTTCTTTTTGCGTTCCAGCTGCAAGAGAAACAGGCAAAGGTTCTCATATTCTGGAGGTGGAGGAGCTTTTTGAGCCCCAGCACAGCTGTTGTCCAAGTCTAACACCTGCTGCTGCCACAGAATTTCCAACACAACTCGGGGGGGCTGGCAGAGACTTTTTGTTGAGGTTTCTACAGTCCTGCAGGGTCACCAGGGCATCCTGGCTGTTGATTCTTACCTTTTAGTCTTATTTCTGACCAGTTCTGCTTTTAAACCGCCAGAAGACATCTGAGGCCGTACTTCATGACCAAATGCTGCATAATAGCTATTCATCAGGTTAGTGAACAGCAGGACATCTCCCCTAGTCCCTGTGTATTCAAGTGCTTTAAATGGCAGTCTGGCAGCTTCTTTCCTTGCAGCATTTCAGTTTCAGTCTATTTAACAAAAGAGGCTTTGGTCCTTTTTTCCCCTCCCTCTTTGTTTAGAAATAGAAAAATACTAATTTAAAAGTAGTCTCATTAATTCAAACAGAAACACTAAATTTTTACAGTTGAGTCACATAATAGGACAACTTTTTGCATCTGCATTAATCCTTAGCATCTTAAGTATATGTTGCAGGCACGTGAGACAGTTTGTCGAAACTAGGCAAGAGTAGGAGGTAAAACACACTGGCTAGTGTAGGACACACTACAGAAAGCGGCAAAACATCTATCTAGTAGGAGACATTTGTGTCTTCTGGTATAGTTCTCATTTGGCAGAGCAAACCTGTTGGAGAGCCTGGTGTTCACCTTAAGCAGCTCAATTAAAAGAAAATGCTGAAACGCACAGCTTTACTCTTTCTGCTTTACATTTCTTCTTACTAGTAGGTGGCCATCCCATACAGGGCATGCTGATTGTTGTGCTGATGGCACCTGGGAGAAGGTCAGGCTCCCAGCAGGTATGAGGAAGAAGGCAGCATACAGAGGAACCAGGCTTAGCAAGAGGAAAGTCTAAGTGATGCAGACAAGTCTTAACAGAAACATTTAAAGCAGGTGTATTCTTCCTAACAGGTAACTGTCAAGATAGTTATATTTATGTGCCTCATCATCGTATCTGCTTACATCAGATTTATCCTTGCACCTCCTTGCCCAGAAAGGAAGTGCTATTCCTGTTTCACAAGTGTGATGGAATAAACAACAAAAATAGTCCTGCAGGAACCCAGTAATTCACTGCCTGAGATCTCCTGCCTACACTTGGCTTACAGAGAGAAACTCATTTAACTGCTAAAGGGAGGGTAGTAATGGTGTAACTCAAGTCTTCTGTCTTCACGTTCTGCACAGTAAGTTAGCATGTGGGCCTCGCTACACCTGGTAGCACAGGGTGGTGTTCTCATTCTATTCATATTACCTTTGAGGAAACAAAACTGAGAAGGGTGGTATTTGGTAAATTCTCAAAAGTCAGGAATAATTTGGGGTTTTTTAAGATACATGCATGAACAGCAAGAATGGAGTTTCTGGAGTTGCATTTTCTCCATTAGAAGTTTTAAGAAAACTTCCCCACAAGGCTGTCAAGCTCTTATTTGTTCAGAGCAGGGCATCTCTGCGCTGCGGCTGGATGAACAGAAGTACTGACTAAGACCGTGCCACAGTGAGCTCTTCCAGTGCACCGCATCGTACTGCAGGAAGCGTATTTCCATTAGCAATTAAAACACTAAGGCTGGAGGTATGGTCAAAAAGCATCAACCAACAACCTCAAACTGATCCTTAAAAGCTGATTTCATGGGTTTGCCCTTCTGAATGCTAGTCGCACTTCCTGTTGCTTTCACAGTGACTGCACAGATTTACCTGAAAACACCTGCAATATTCAAATGGATCAGTATTAAAGTAAGAAACGTTATCTAATTAAGTTTTGGGGTTTTTTCCCCTGCTTTGGACACCCTCAGTCAAGCTTAGTATTAAATTTTAATTACAGTAAGGATTGAAATCTGAAATAACTCTGAACTTAATCTGCACTTGCAGTAATTGGAACTTGCTACCTCACTTTGCTACTGAACTGCAGCAATAAACACGAGAAACTTGTGGAATGCAGCAAAAGTTGTGACAACAGAACACAACAGGGGTACTACATTTGATGTAAAAAGCATTATTCAGAAAATTAAACTGCCCTTGATTTCAGATTGGCTGCCACAGCTGCAAGTTTCTGGTGTCGTCTTGGGATGTATTTACAAACTTGGAAATCGATGTGTTAGTGGAAAGTTCTAGGCAGCATTCTGAGATCTCACAGAATCATAGAATGGTTTGGGTTGGAAGGGACCTTCAAGATCATTTTGTGGACTGCAGGAAGGATAAGAATCTTACCTGCTGTCGTGGTTTAACCCCAGCTGCTAATTAAATACCATTCAGCGGCTCGCTTACTCCTCCTTCACCTGGAGGGATGGGGAGGAGAGTTGGAAAGGGATGTAAAACTTGAATGTTCAGATAAGAGCAATTTAATAATTGAAATGGATAAAAATGAAAGAACAGTTATAATGAAAAGAGGAAGAGAAAGAATAAAATCCAGAGGGAAAAGAAGAAAGAAACACATGGTGCACAATGCAACTGCTCACCACCCCCTGACCAGTGCCCAGCCAGTCCCCGAGCAACGATCTGCCCGCCCCGGGCAACCCCCCAGGTATATATATACCAGGCATGACATCCCATGGTATGGATTACCCCTTTGGCTAGTTTGGGTCAGCGGCCCTGGCTGTGCCCCCTCCCAGTTCCTTGAGCCCCTCCAGCCTTTTCACTAGCCAGGCCTGAGGAACTGAAAAGTCTCACAGCAAAGCCAAAACACAGCACTGTACTAGCTCCTAATAGGATAATTAACTCCATCCCAGCTGAAACCAGGACACCTACACATGGTGGTGTATGAAGTGTCTTTTCTCCCTTTTCTGGGCAAGTGGAATGCTGTTTTTCCTACATTTAAGGAAAAAGGGCAACTCCGTTCCCTCCACCCAAGTGACAGGAACGGTGGTGCCGGTAAGTTAGTCAGGATGCAATGGTCAGTACTCACCCACCATCCACAGCTTTTGGCTCTTCTGGAGCACACAATCATGTCATACAATAGAGCTGTTCTAGAGTAACGGCCAAAGGCACAGTCTGAACCTTTGCTGGCTTCAAAAGATTCCTACAGCTACAAGCAAAAGACAGAACAAGTTAATTACCTAGGAGTTGCTTTTCTGTATTCAGGGTTATGAAGCAGCGTGATGCCCTGCTTAGAGCAAGACTGTAGCAGATACATTATTCAAAGCCTGCAGAGGTTTCCCCATGGACTTATTTAAAAGCAACTGCTACAGAAATTTTTCAGCCATCCATTTGCCCTTGCTATTTTCTCAATACCAAAGAGCACTAGCAGATCAGTGGACTTTATTACACACTGCATGGGAAAACACTCATGACTCACTTAACATCAGTTAACCTGGGGCCTGCAGCAGTGCTTGCCAACATTTCAGCTGAGTCGGCGCACACATGTGCTCATGTGGGAGTAGCATCATGCTGTCTGGGCTAGCTAATACAATGAAGTTTGCCAGAAAGACAGGAGAATGACTAACGCCTCACTTCTCTTTCAGATGTGCAACCACCTCATCATCTTATCTTCAGCATCCCAGGCAAGAAACTCTACATTTGGCTCCAGTACAAACCAAAGTCTGTGGCCAGAGCACTTCCAAATGGGTAGCAGATGGCTAGATACACAAGCCACATCACTGCCCTAAACACTGGGCCTGCTGCTTCATAGAAGCTCCTCTGCTACCCTTGGCTCCTCAGCAGTGATCAGGCTGGGCAAACTATCTACAGCTTCCTACCATCTTACCAGTACCATGGAACAACTCATAACAAGAGATTGTTTTCCACTCTCTTTCACAGCAAACCGCCGGAGGGCTGGCTTACACCAACTGTCTCGCTCCTTCACAGTTTTTCGGGAAGTGAGCTGAAGCTTCAGTCCTGGTATAGCACATGCTGGTTGGTAAGACAGAATCACAGGACCAGCATGCCAGAGTACTACTATCTAGCTTATTTACAAAGGCAAAGGAGGACTGCTGCACCACTCAAAGAGAGAGAAGCTGCAATGCTGGCAAAAGCCTGGCCATCAAAACATTTGCAAAGAGGTATCGGAGGCCAGCATTTAAGGTTTTGGTATTTCACCACCACAAAAAAGGATTGAAACTTTCAGCTCCTGCATCTGACAACAGCATGATTCCCCACCAGGCCACCAGCTTGACAGACCACTTTCATTCTTATTTAGAGCTCCTGTTCTGGGTTACCAGCTCCCCACTGGGCCGTAGGGCCTGGATCGATCCACAGGCCACTGGTTCTAATACTCAAGGGTAATGTCCCTTCAGCCACAGCTATTCCCCTTGACAGAGTCAACCAGGTCCTCAGCCAGCCACAAAGTAAAAAGGCTATGCAAAGAAAGAGCAATCCCGAACCACTTTGCACTCAAAGCCCACCAAGAAATCTCAACATCAACTTCCAAAAGCAGACCCCCAAGAACAGGTCCTGGCAAGCAACCACACTCTCCACCTCTCTCCTGACTAGTCTTCAGCGTGGTGTTCCCCTCCACGCTGCAGCATGTTTCCTTCACTGTAGTGGCCTAGACCAAAGACAACTCTGTTTTTGTTACAACGCACAGTAATAATCGAAACGGACATTTACAGGTCTTTACTAACTCCACTTCCTACACTTAGATGGCCTTTCCTCACTGCTGGCAGGGACACTGTATATAAGGTTCTGTATATTTCACTTAAGTTCTTTTGGTTTTCCACCCTAATTAAACTAAACTGGGGCTATCATTTTGCTGTCTTTTAACGTCTGACTGGAAAGCAGAGTTATGTAAACCCAATACTTTGACTGGAACATGTCCTTAAACATTCAAACCACAAGCTCCTGGATGACTCAACTTACCCTTCAGAGGGTAAGAAAACTGCAATTCTGACAGCTGTAAAGGCTGGCCTGTAAGCTACAACACTGAACTGCCCTTCACTGAGACTAAGAAACTCCCTGGCCTGTTCCTCTGCACCTGACACTGCTACAGGTTAGTAAAGTGGTCTCTGCTACCCATCTCCAAAACCAAAACTAACAGAAGTAAAAGTACCGAAGAAAGACATGCCTCCAAGGCAGAAAAATTGTCCAGGCCCCAAGATATGCAAACAACAGGTTAACAATAAAGACTGGGAAAGGCACTTACTTAGAGAGGAACTCTAGATACATACACATGCTTCTTTCCTGGAAAAGATGTAGTAGAACTTGGAAAAGCTTCCAAGGAAGTGTTCCAGTAAACTGGAGCAAAATAAGTCTTCGTTGTGCAGCAGAAAGTAGCAAAGAAGTGCCCTCTAAAGCTCAGAATGGTCTCTGCAAGTCCCGACTGGGTTCAGAGCCAAATCCCTGCCATAGACCAGTTTTAGGACAATAAATTAGCCAATGCCATACATCGTTCTTCCAAAACCCGCTCTCAGATTCTGCTCTGGAAAGGCATTTGTCGTTGGCTCCTGCTAAGGGGAACTCTGCTGCTTCTGCCATTTGTGGAGAATAGCCCAGAGGGAGCCCAGAAGCAAAGGCCACCAGCACAAGCAAACCCAGTGATCCCTTGAACAAAACACGGAAATGCTGCACCCTTAAAGAATACTGATGAGGCCGGTTCCCCTCTACTGTTGCCACCAATAATATGACACTGAGGACAAGCACCACAACACTTACCAAATGCTTCCCCTAACGCTCCTGCTGCTGATCCCTAGTCAGATACAACTGGCAATGCAACAGATGGCTCCAGATGGATGTGTTGATAGGAGTGATAGATACTGTGACGATCCCTTCACCCTTGCATTCCTACCTTTGACCTGATCTGACACAAAGAAAGAACGACGTAACCAAGTGTAGCACAGCATGCAGTGGCAGAAGTACCAAGGGGAAATGGTTAACCAAAGTACATGTTACAACCACTGCTGCACGAGGGAGAAAAGAAACCAGCATCTATAAATACGTACCTACTACACCACCAGGAAACCAAAAGAAATTATTAAGGATATTAAAACAATAGAAGTGAACCTCCTCCATTAAATTCTATTTTGAACTCAAGTATTTGGCTTAAGCAGTTGCTCATCTTTCGTAACAGCGCCTAGTGCTGAATTAAAGCTTTCCAGTGAGAAAGAATGGACCCACTCTTTAGGGAGCTTTTGAGCTTCAAAAATAACAGACAATTAAAAAATTGTCTGAACCTTTTTATGCCAATCAGATAACTGTAGAAAGCAATGCTCTTCTGCGTATCAGTGCTAACAGGCATTAGTTGCATAGCCACTTCAATTACTGATCATGTACCACGTGATTTCTTTCATGATTTTGCTTGTGACAGGCTAAACAAGGTCACACATCGAAATTCATGGTTTATAGCTTCTAGCAATCCAAAAGCTCTTTTCTACACCTCTGAAACTTCATTCATATTCTGGGATGCACTACACAAATACCACTGACCTTCAGATAGTCCTCTTGATTGTAACAAATAATTCTGTAAAAGTTTTATTTATTTAACACTATTAAGTGTCATTTTGTAATTCTAGCTAGATGTTGCTGGAAGAGATTTTTCTACATCGATGTAAGAGAAAAACATCAACCAGCCTGCCCTTTTCCTAATACGCTGCAGCAATATTTATTAATCATTACTTATTCCATATTTTCTCCCCATTTTTTCACCCTTACCTTATACTGGCTACTGCTACTTTGATTCCAGGACACTGAAAAAACTGAAGGATTTTTCTTGTATTGTCAGCCCAGGATGCCTCTTGGATAACTTTTAAATTCCTTTATTGATGTCTGCATTTTCTGTCAAGCTCTATTCATGACTGTAATTTTCCCTATTTATTTTGCATAACCTATAAATATTGGCACATACAAATACATCTTTTGCTTTCATGTTTTCTTTCAACTAGGACAAGTTTTGAATCAGAAAAGCCCTCCTATGCAACTACAGTTAGTTGTTTTGGTGACCTAATAATGTATTTGTAAGCATTTTCCATTTATCATTTCCTTTTCATCTTTAAGTTTTTCCTCTTACTCAGGAGTATGTCAGTTTTGGTTAACACCCAATTCAAAAAAGCACGAGAAATCACTGAGCGATCAGTCAATAGGCTCGTCTCTTTGCCCATTAAATTTATGATCACTGCAAGAAAACAACTCCCAGTTCCAGGTTCTCTAACTGACCAATTGAGCACACAGCTGCTCGCCACACACACGCTCCAGCTGCACCACCAGCCAGCATCACCCACTTCGCACTTTTATGATGAAGATGGACATCACCCATAGAGCTTGTTCAAACACTTTCTATTCCAAAGTGCTGATACTGCTACGTGCTTTGCAAGAAAATTAATACTTGCTTGGACTGTGAGAGGAGCCTTGTGGAACGCCAGCAAGATTCCATCCGCATTTCAAACCACATCTGACAGACAAGCCCAATGTTTAATGACCTGCCCACAGCATGGCTCGGTGGCCTGGATTTCCCAACAGCCAAGCACTCAGGCTTTCAGCTCCACAGGATACCGCAGCCCCCCATGCTGAAAAAAGCTTATTTTCTTTGTCTCAAATGCCAAAATGAGACATTTCTATGGGAAACAAACATTTTAAAAACAAATTACTCAGAAACAGAATAGAAGGTGAAGCACTATTCCTTTGTACAGACTAAGGAGTCCAGTGTGCCACCACTATATCATGAGTCAACACAGTCTTCTACAGGGAACCCACACACAATTATGCAAAAGTTAAGATGTTGAGTTTCTCCTTTGTTGGGAAGAGAGGAGGGTCAGCATGGAGCACAGGGCCACTCATGAGGAATGCCAGGAGGGAACAGAATGGCTGTGCAGCGATGTCTGAGAACAGCAGCTCCTGTTCTGTATCTACTACAGAAAAAGCAGTCAGTTGTAATTCTGTGGTCCTCTCACATGACTTTTTCTTCTCTGTGCTGCCTCTTTCTTCTTTGCACCTTTGGTCAACTCTTTCCCTCATTCCTTTTCCCACAGCCAGGCATATCTCATAGTATGCCACATGATACAGGATCCCACGCAGCAGCGAAAGGTTTGTGACTGAACCTGGGAATAGTCAAAGCTAGATGCAGAGGTTATTGCTTATGTTGCATGAAAAGAGAGAAGAAAATCTCGTACTCAATTCCCCTTTCGGAAGGGGGAACAGATCCGCCTGATGTCTGAGTAGACAGCGCAGGTTTCATGTCTATTTGGAAGCCTACCTTGCAGGAGGCAGGCAGGACACCTGACAGAGTGACAGCCACAGATCTGAAAGGGTAGGAGATTAGTGCGTGCCCAATTTGGGTGCAGCTAGATCAAACAACTCCAAGTTGGGGCTTATCTGTGGAGGTGGTCCCAGCTTCACTCTCTGCCCTTCCCCCTTGCCCCCAGCATACCTTGCTGTTACCGTAAGATGAATTTCCACTGACGGCATAGTGAATCTGGAAAAAATACCGATTTTTACAGCCATAGTCTGGATACACATATTTGTGTTGCCTCTTAAGTTGGATTCAGAGCTCCAATCTCACGTGAATTGGAGAACTCAGACTAGCTCTCTTACACTGACTGACTCTTCCCATTTTATACATGGGATATATTTTTCCTGTTAGCTGAGAAAGCCTCATTTTCAATACACCACATATATTATATGCAAGCTTTGCTGTTGGTATCTTTACATTGAATCAGCAGTTAAAATTCACACATGACAGGAACAGACAATATGTGGTCCAGTCAGCTCAAATTTTACATCACTTCAGCTGTAGTAAAATTCTTCTAATTTTTTTCCTCTTCCCGTTTCACTCCTTGTCTAGAAGGAAATGAAGTGTCCTCAGACAACGTCCACCAGAGAGGTCAAGGTTAGTGACTTTTCTAGTTCTTCAACACTGGTAGGTTCCCAAGGATAAAACACAACCACTTTCTTCTTTTCAGTCATGAGGAAGCCATTATCACTAAATCTGCCTTTTATACTCCCTACATCCAGGGAAACAAAAGGAGCAATTGCAGTGGTCTGAAGAACAAATATATAAATGTCATCTCGTTGGGATACAGAGGCCTGGAAGAGAGAGAGATAAATAAATAAATAAGAGAAAATATATGTGTTAAAGAAGAACCCAGTTATGCCCAAACTGGGAAAGACCTGCATGTCAGTAAAACAGACTGAACAACCACGTTTGATCAAAATTATTCTTTTCTTCTGGAAATCTCTTCTAGAACAAAAGGTCAAGGCAACAGGATTCATATGTAACAATCATACAAAATCTGCAAATATTATTATAGCCCTCCTACTGAATACTACAGATTGTGGAAAAATGCCATGAAATGTGATCACTCTTATCCTACGAAAATAACCCAATAAATGGTAATCTGACTTGTACATAGTACTGGTATCCTATACTTACTGCAGTGAAAGAGATTTGTCCTTTCATCTGCACACTTCACTCAACGTACAAATTCACAGCTACTAAAGTAGCTGGCCTTTCCAATCACATCATAACAGAAATACACAGAAGCAAAAGATGTAAAAATCACAGTAACACAGGTCACCTCATCGTAATGGAACATGGCAGTGAAGTCCTTACACTACATTTAGAAGGCAGCTTTATTGTGACGTGTCAGGACAAGGTAGAATATTTTATATTAAGTTCTATCAGTAGTTAATCTCAGAGAGGCTTAAAAGCACAACCAGGACACATTTTGATGCAGCACTTGCCATTCACCATCATGAAATATTATGCTACATCATTTTCAACTATCAATTAACTATATATAAAAATGCAGATAAATTCTGTTAAGTGTAGAAACTATGTCCTCCTTACAAGACAAACAGCATTATTCATTTTTAAGAAAAAGCACATCCCCTTTACATTTTGTGTTTTCTGAAGAAACACTGAAGTTTTCATGTGTTTTAAAAGCAATGCTATGATGACTAGTGCTTGGATTAGCAATGTATTTGAAAGTCTGGTTAGTTTATTAGTAACTATATATAGAAGTACCAGCTTCTCAAAAAACACAATAATTTTTTAAATCACAGCTACATACTTCCTTAAAATAACGATTTTGCAATTTTCCTTGCTAGCTGCTCTTATTAGTTAGTACTGTGGAGACATGGCCATGGGAAAAAGGAGTGAAATTTCCCAATGATGCTCCAGTTGCAGAATTTTTATTATTGATGATGTCATCCACAAAAAAACCCAGCATGACTCAGGCTTCAGATTGTGCCACCAACTGAAAAAGAATAAAACCAGACCTCTTTCTTTCCTTTGTTTACTCAGGAGGCAGGCCATGCTGCTGTGAAAGAGATAAGAGGGGAAAATCTGGCCCATTTTCTTTCTGTAAAGCAATTATGCTGGTCCAGACTCAAAAAGATTAAAGAGCTCTATTCCCCCCTTGTTTAGTTTAGCTCTCAAGAGAAAAGCTGCAGTTTGGAAGCCTAATGTGAGAATGCACAGGTCCCCATCCTGCCAATCTGCTGATTACGAATTCTGCAATAAGATTTACATGCTAAGAAGTGAGGCTTAACAGAATGTATGTGTACACACACACACCCCGGGCATGCCTGCTCTCTATATATAGAGCACGCTCGCTAGTAGCAGAAGAAATCTAGGGAAAAGCAGCAAATGGACTAAATGACAGCATTACACAACACTGATGCTTTCTGTGCCTGTTCAGAAGACTGACGTGCTTGCCAGATATTAAGAAATAATCACTATTATGCAAATCAGAACCCTTAGCTGGAGGGCAGGGATTTGCAGAAGGAGGAAAGGAGCATGCAATATTGCACATTAGCAATTGTACACTGATCTGAGAGTCTGAATGCTTCAAGAGGAAATACTGCTGCCAGTAATGCACTCCACACTCAACTAGCACCCCCTAGTACTGACATATAGCACTGTCTGCAAGCCAAAACATTTGCCATGATGATACTTGCTATCTAGGGACAAAAAGAATGAAATAAGTAATGCTGCAGCAGTCAGGGGAGAGACAGTCAAAACCAATGAAATGGAGACTTCATTATTAAAAACAAAAACAACAAAAAAACCCCACAACCAACCAAACAAAATCAAACCCAAACCATGACTCTTTCTTAGATATGCATGTAGTGACACAGGAAAAAAAATCTGATTTTAAACGCAACATGGAAGCTAGAATTGCAACAGATAAGGAGAAAGAACGTTCAGTAGAGTCAGACACTGCATAGCAGGCAAACACTACAAAACAGCAAGAATAGCAAAACCAAATATAGTAATTTAGCATGACTGATGCTTACACTAAGCTGGGTCTTTTCTAATCCTACAGCATCCTTTAGCGATGAAAGGAAGTGATGGTTCGTAGGACTCTGGAGCCCACCTTCTCCAACAAGACAGAAAGTAATAACACAGCTTTTCCTTGTACAATTTCTGCATCTTTCCAGTAAGTCATTTATGGACTCCTTGTAGATGGGGACAGCACTCTGTGCTTTAACAGTCACACTGTCTTTTGCAATGGTGCATACTGACTCCAAAGAACTCCAGGTGTGCACAATGACCTATCGAGCATATTGAGAGAGCACAAAGCTTAGAAGTCACATCCATGAAAACAATCCAGTATCCTATATTTCAGATTGCTCATTGCAAGAGGTGTTCTCCTGACACTACCACCTGATTTCCACCTAGCAAGAAACTCCACAAAGATCGAAACAGTGGATATGGCATAATAATTAGGTAATTATATAGACAGAACAATAAGTCAATTTCAAACAGTCTGAATCTGTTGCTGATCTTGATTCGGAAAGCTTTTTGTTTTCTCCAGGGTTCTTCAGAGAAGGGGGTTGCCAATTCCTTTCAAGGGAGTACTGAGAAATGGAATTAGTAAGTGACTAATTTGTTGACTCGTTTTCCTCCTCTCCCTGATTAAAAAAGAGTCAAACAAAGGATTTTCTTGAGATTGCTCAGTGTTACCTGATGTAACCCAACGGGATCATCTAGAGCTTCTCCTAGATTCTAACATCACCACTAAACAGAAACAAGCTGCGTCATCTTAAAAGGGATTATGGAAGTTATAATTAATATAGTAAAATGCATTCCCAGAGATCATGCATGCATACCATGGATGCACCCTTATGTTAAAAGAAAAAAAAAGAAAAAAGCATAATTTGGAAGATAGGCACTTAATGAGAACTACAGCATTCTATCTCTTCATAAATTTTAGGCTATTTTTGAACTTAACAGGGGTCTGCAGTCAAAACCAGATTTTAACTCCTTTCAAAAGTTTCAAATTTTCTTGAAGTGCGAAATACAGCACTCATCGGAACTACCCTAGTGCCAATGCTTCTCTGACACTATCAAACTGATTCAAACCTTTTACAGTATCTCAGACCAGAAAAAAAAAATCATTAAGTGCAGTCCTACTGTAAGAACTGACTATCCAGAAACTGCAACCATTGTCTATAATTCTATATTACTATATTATCTATAAATCTATATTATTTTCTATAATAATATATAATAGATCCTATAATAGGATCTATAGTATTTTCTATAATTTCTATATTACTATATATGTCACCTGATAAATCTGAAAATTCATGGCAGCCCCCCAGAGAGCAGTGAATTAGGAACTGACATACCATACTACTAGTTCTGAAATGACTAGTGAGTCATTCCAGGTCTCTAGGTCTATTTTTCCAGCCCTCCCAGCCTTTTCACATGGGATGCTCTTTATGTCAGGAACTGTATCTCATAGTGAAAAATAGCCCCTAAATTCATATGGGATCTGGTTACTTAACAGCAACAAAATGTAACAAACTGAAAAGCAAGACTGTGTTGTACAGGACAACTCTGCAGCCCAAACACCACCTAAGAAATCCTATCAGTTTCTATAGCATTACCAGAAAACACTTAAAGCATCAGTTGTGAAATGGTGACACTGCATAGGTGACCTTGCAATTCAAGTACACCTAGATATTCTGTTGATATTTCAAAAAATAATCTAGTTCTTTTCCCAGAACAGTGTAGTTTGAGTACTGATAAGCACTGGTTGCAATCCTTTTTTCCCCCCACTTAGTCAGTTCATATAGTCTAACACCAAGGGAACAGTTTTGTTAAGTAGTGAGGTACCATTTTCACACTGTTCTGTTTAACCATCAATTCCTTTAAGATTTAAACAGAATACTGGATTTCAGACCTACACCTACAAGCTAAAAGCAAAGCAATTCATTCCCTGTTCTGTGAAGCAGTATACACTACTATAATAAAGGATGGTGTTGCGCCTAAGAAGATTAAAGACAAGAATTGTACCTCATTGTGTTTGATCATGGACTTACTGAAGTTTGTCTAACAAAGATGTGCTCATTTTAGCTTCTCCCATTTTTGTGGGAGGGACATAAAACTGGCGAGAGAGGCATCACTTACCCTCAAACTCAGCTTGTGGTCCACATGAAGATCTGAGACACCATAAATGTACAACACACCTTTGTCTTCATAGGCCACAGGCAGCAGTGGTGCAAAGAAGTTCTGGGCAAAATAATGGAGCAGTTTCCACTTACCACCATACTCTGAAAAGGGTAAGAATGAAGAAAAATTCAGATTGAATCCAAGATTGCCTTGGCACACAATCACTTCCTGCGCTCTCTGGTCCTGCTATAGCAACACAATATCCCCCTCCACCCTTTTTCTCCTCTATCAGGTGCAGATAATGACTGAAGTTAAGAGACTTGTTTTCTTCCAGGCAAAGCTCTGCTCTGGAAGGGATTTGATGCTCTTTCAAGCTTTTCTTTGAGCTTTACCAAAAAGTCACATTTTGTAAGTGTTGGTCCTATCATTGCTATGCTGTTACTCAGTTAAAGAAAGCCTTAAAAACAAGTGACATTAACAAAACTGACATAATGTACCACACATTAAGCAAAAGCTGGAGCTTCTATGTTGTTGGGAATCCAGACAAACACACTGGCATTGGTGGCATTGCCACAAACTACCACCACTGTAAAGAGACAACAGAGTCTGACTTTCAGCACTCTCCTCCTCTTTTTCAGTCCTCATTCAGTTCTTCCTTAGAAGAACATCAAAGAGCAACAAAGACAAAAAACCCAAGTTCTCAAACTGAAGAGAACTCTGAGTTAGGCAAAATGAATTTCCCAAGATCTAGAGACAACGCTTACTTTGTGGGAGTTAGTACACACAACGCAGACGTATGCCAATCAGTCCACTTTGCCTCTTTAATGGAAAGCTGTACTTCATTACTTTTACCACTTTGAAAGCCTGCCATTAACAAACTGGAAAAGCCATCAAATGTTGTGTCCTCTCCAAAAAAGCAATTTTGCCAGATGCAACACTGCCACACAACCATTTTGAAAGAGAAACTGCTTCCATTTCTTTCTCTATTAACTTTCCATCTAGGACCCACTGTCAGCATTTTAACTCTGCCCTTGCTCAACCATTACCTAGTCATTGAAATGCCCCCCAAAAGAAGTAGCAAGTCAACTGGTTTCATTCTTGTTTCTGGTTCTGTTTTATACAACAGGTTTAAAGTCCGGGGATGCTGAAAAACATTTCCAGCAATATGATTTGTTATAAGTAATTACCTCTCTGTGTTATGGTGCTTATACGAAGCTCTTAGCACTTTCAAGCATCTCATAATTAAGGACCTCATGCAGAGTAATGTAGTCTTTAAAGGGTGTGTCTGTGGCTTTCGCAGGCAGACCTGAACATGCTCTGCCTGCACTCCACATAGACATGAATGAACATTGTGGAGAGCAAAGTGTCTTAGCTCCAGCGTAGCCCCTTGCACATCACCTTGTTTTCAGCAAGCTCACAACGAGCCAGCTTGGGAACAAAGAAAATCTATCTGCCTGGAAAACCCATACAACGTTCAACTGTGCTATGAGATCAGGCTGTTATCAACCAAACACCACCAGCACTTCAGTTAATAGCACTGAAGCAAACCAAAGAGATGAAGTGTGAAAGAAAACTTCAGTAGAGGCTGCTGCATCTGCTTCAAAGCAGACAGGCTGTTAATAAACTGATGAACATTCACAGTATATTGGCGCTGTTCAGTATATAGAATCATAGAGTCCTTTAGGCTGGAAAAGACCTTTGAGATCATAAAGTCCAACCTTTAACCTAGCACTGCCTAGTCCACCACTAAATCATGTCCCTAAATGCCACACCTACACAGTTTTCAAATACCTCAAGGGATGGTGACCCAAACACTTCCCTGGGCAGCCTGTCCCAATGCTTGACAACCCA
Source organism: Falco rusticolus (assembly GCF_015220075.1). NCBI lineage: Eukaryota > Metazoa > Chordata > Aves > Falconiformes > Falconidae > Falco > Falco rusticolus. The sequence goes on from NC_051187.1 coordinate 56,916,622, forward strand.
TTCAGTGAAGAAACTTTTCTTAACATCCAACCTAAGCCTCCCCTGGCACAACTTGAGGCCATTTCCTCTTGTCCTATCACTTGTTACTTGGGAGAAGACACCGACACCCACCTTGCTACAACCTCCTTTCAGGTAGTTGTAGAGAGCAATAAGGTCTCCCCTGAGCCTCCTTTTCTCCAGGCTAAACCACCCCAGTTCCCTCAGCTGCTCCTCATAAGACTTGTGCTCCAGACCCTGCACCAGCTCCGTTGCCCTTCCCTGGACACGCTGCAGCACCTCAGTGTCCCTCTTGCAGTGAGGGGCCCAAAACTGAACACAGGATTTGAGGTGTGGCCTCACCAGTGCTGAGTACAGGGGGACAATCACTTCCCTTGCCCTGCTGGCCACACTGACACAAGCCAGGATGCTGTTGGCCAACTTGGCCACCTGGGCACACGGCTGGCTCATGTTCAGCCGGCTGTCAGCCAGCACCCCCAGGTCCTTTTCCCCCAGGCAGCTTTCCAGCCGCTCTGCCCCAAGCCTGTAGCCTTGTGTGGGGTTGGTGTGACCCAAGTGCATGACCTGGAACTTCTTGTTGAACCAGTTGGCTTCAGCCCATCGATCCAGCAGTCCAGATCCCCCTGTAAAGCCTTCCTACCCTCAAGCAGATCAACACTCCTGCCCAGCTTGGTGTCATCTGCAAACTTACTGAGGGTGCCCTCCATGTCCTCATCCAGATCATTGATAAAGATATTCAGCAGGACTGGCCCCAGTACTGAGCCCTGGGGAACACCAGCTGTGATCGGCCAACAGCTGGGTGTAACTCCATTCACCACCACTCTTTGGGCCCAGCCATCCAGCCAGTTTTTTACCCAGCGTAAAGTACCCCTGTCCAAGCCAAGAGCAGCCAGTTTCTCCAGGAGAATGCTGGGGGAAATGGTGTCCAAGGCTTTACTAAGGCCCAGGTAGACAACATCCACAGGCTTTCCCTCACCTACTGAGCAGGTCACCTTGTCATAGAAGGAGATCAGGTTAGTCAAGCAGGACCTGCCTTTCATAAACCCGTGCTGGCTGGGCCTGATCACCTAAAGATATGAACAAAGCCATGTTCTTGCATTCCAAGGACAACTCCTGGCAGAAAATGTTGGTGGTCTAAAGGACAATCCCACCCAAAACAGAAAGTGCTAACAAATTACTTTTTAGCATCATGACACTTGAGAAGATGAGAGATTTGGATTGGCGATGGATTATCTGAAAGAAGAGTAAACTGTGCGGCAGCATCTGATCTAAAAAATACAAGCAATGGGCCTTGTACGAGACATGGGCACTAAGCCTAACCTAGGCCTTGGGAGGGGTTGAGCTCTCTGAAGCCCTCAGGACTGCCACAACAAGACTCCCAGGGAACTCAATTGCCAGGGCAATAGATGCTGCTCACTGCAGGACCCCGACAGAGCCCACCACAAGCTCAGACAAGCTCATCCAGCATGGGCTGAGGTTTCAATGCCTGCTGATGTATTAAATTTTTGCCACAGCTTAATTTACATGATGAAAATCTAGGCTTCAACTGTCTTCAATACAAAAATGAATAATGCAATTGTTGTAGAGCAGTTTCTGTTACTTGGCATAATAAAAAATCCCATTTTTCTCCAAATGTGTCCTACTCTCAGTTTCTGCTGTGCCTTGATTTTCAACTGGATTATGTAACCACATTGCAGTGGTCACTAGAAGGAAAGAGAGGTTTGCTACCTAGACAGCAGATACAGAGATCCCCAAGAAACCCGTACAGTGGAGAAAACAACTCAGACTAAACTTGGCATTAGACTTCCGCAGGGAAACACAAACAAAAAAAACTCAACCAACAAACAAAAGCAAACAAGCCACACACTTAGAAGTTTGTACCATTTCAAAGTTCATTCTAGGGTTCAACTACTACACCTATTGTTTTGGGATGTCTGAAAACATTACTAGTCTGCTTATCTCAGATCAGCTTTTTAAGGTTGATATTTCATTTCCCTAAAAACCTAGAGCCACTTTGAAGAACCAAAGCTCAACTGCTGGAGCAGTTTCACACAGGAAGGGTCTTCCAAAGATAACTTTTCCAGGAACAGAACCTTAGTAATACAATTGTCAAAGTAACTTCAAACAGCACAGAAAACTGAAATTCATTGAAAAAAAAAAAGCCACATTCTTCAGCTCATCTGTTGTCTTGATTTCCTAAAGAGTCACGTTTCTTCATTTAAAAATAGGCAAGCTGCATATAAAATACTCCCCCTGCCCCAAAAATGGACGTAAGAAATCTGTCGACCAGGTAGGTATGTGAGAAATCTCTGGGCTTAAATTTTCATGTTACAGACATGCATGCCCAAAGGCAAGTCAAAAGTTATTTAAAACAGCCCTGAGGTGGCTCTCTCCTCCTCCCCCCACATTTAAATGAATTCTTAAAGAAATCCAAGTTCCCCAGTTGTTTCCTGATAATAACACGGGGTCTGCACTCTCTGCAGTATCAAGCTTCAGAACAGGAATCTAAAATCAGGTTTGTAAGGAGATCCCAGTACCCTTTCTTCTGACTCTTCCCTGAAGCCTTCTAAACTGATAGCAGGAGTGAGAACAAACATCTCTCCCTGTAATGGATTTTAAATTAATCACTTCACACCATTAAATGCAACCTGAGAAACATGCTGCTAGTTCTTTCCACACCTCAGTCTCAGGAATTCAGATCTGTTTTTCTCCATAATAGCCTGTAGTTTCAGCTCACCAGGGGCTCTAAATATTGAACCTGCAATGAAAGCCAGTTATCTGTTCAAGGGAATCTCATGACAACCAAGTTGAGCACCTCAAGGTGACACCTGTGTGGGAGGGAGTTAAACTGCCATGTCTATCACAGTGCTGTTCACCAAAACACACTGCATAGATGCTAAAGCATTCATCATGGCACGACCGGCTCAACCAGGCACTAACAATCAAACCCCAGTTGTGGTAAAAGCTGTTTAGTTATGAACTGAAGGCAAAAGTACTATGATGGGAGTACTGTGCTGTGTTTTCATTCAATCCCAAGCAAACACCTTAAAGGTAAATTGAAAGGAGAAACTTTTGCTACCTTCTCCCCTCCACACTACATGAGGAAACACTTTGCTGTGTATGGGAAATTAGGTAAGCCCCTCCATGGCGAGCTGTGAAACAACACAGTTAAATAAGAAGTACTCACTGGTGATACTACTGTGCCATCTAACAAGATGCAGAAACGTGTTTTTGAAGTGCAAATAAAACTAATTTCTCTGAAGTTTTGCATAATTTCTTCCATTAGCATTTCAAAAATCCTTCTACCACACTGCCTAATTAAATGAATATTAAACCTTTCCTCATTCCACTGAGGGAACAGAACAAAACAAAGGGACAGCTGTATCTCTGCTGAGTTTCTGTTCTGTAAACTAACTTCAACAACATATGAATAATTCAGGTATTTGATGTATTTTCTACAATGACGTCAGCTCTGTACTTAAAAATACATTTATGGTCTCCATGATCACTTCATCTATCAATACACTTGTCTTTACAAAGAGACATTTTTCCAAGCATCTTTTTCTCTTGAGGCACTTAAAGCCTAAGAGCATCAGCCATTGCTAGAAACATAAAAATGAACATTGGGATATTCTATTTTCTAATACAAGTCTAGAAAGTCCAGAGAGATGGCCATTATAGTTGGACGGTTGCCTTAACATTTAAATAAAATAGCCTGTTTCTTCTACTGGTTTGTTTTCCTTTGCTGATTGCAGTTACTTCGCTTGGATGAATAATAGGGAAAAAAAGAAAAAATAACAAAAATAAAAAGGGAGAGGGAAAAATATCTCCCTGAGAAAGAAGGGGAGGATGGGGGAGGGTTAATATTTTTTTAAAGCAAGGCCAAAAGGCATTTTGTTCTAAGGACAGATTGAGAACTTCACACTAACTCTTAGCATTTTCTAGTTCACTCGTATATCTTCACACAGGATATTTTTAAATAAGGATTTTCAAAAACACAATATGTGAGAAATAACTAAAATTGAAAGACAATCTACCCAAGTTCTATAGAGCTGCCACAGAACAGCTTCTCCATTTCAAAATTACTTCTAAACAAAATTTTCAGAACGTGAAACACAGCCACATCCCTCATACCACACATTCCTCCCCTATTTCTTGCTGCCTAAGTGACCTATCTCTTTGTATTTCTGACTACTCCATTTTTGTGTTCTAAAAGGAAAAAAAGATAAATATGTAAGAAGGTATCGTGCATAAATAGCATATTAGCAGAATAATTTAGTCACAAAGAGTGATTCACCTCACCTGACACTGTTAGACACCAAATCTCAGCTAGTCATCTTCTATAAAGAGCTTCTCAGAAGCTATGCTGGGCAAGAGCTATCATAGGAACTTCCATGAAAATCAAGTTCAGCATGGAGAAGATAATTCATCCCACTTATTAGGCAGCTAAGGACATGATGAATCACACTCTGGAGATAACCATCTATCCCTTAACTGACTACAGAAGAAATCTAGATGCCTAGCCCTGACATACTAAATCCCATCCTGCTCAGAACAGGATCACAGTTCTGTACTTTTTTTGACAGCACACTACTGCCTGCTGAAGCGAGAGGTTTTGATCATTTTACCATGAGGGGCAGGAGGAGCAAAATCAACCAGACTTGCTGAGATTATGGAAAGTATAATTATACACAGGTGTTCCTTCTCACCCTCCTATCCCACTAGCTCCCTCCCTGTCCATTCTCACTCAGGGTGGCTGGGTACATACATGCATCTCTACAGCTGAGACAATAAATATAATCAGAGATTTCTAGGACAGACCCTTTTGGAAACAGAATTTTTTAGCAGTCTCCAATTTTAAAATAATTGATCTTTCTAAATTTAAAAGAATGCAAAATTTCTCTGGAAAAAACTAGATGATGTATCACAGACAGTTTCAGAAAGATCCAGTTCTACATAAGAAAAACAAGGGTAGCTGAAAGTTTACCTCACAAGGGGGTTGTGCCCTCAGTCTTAACCATCACTTCCCTAACTGGCAACCTTGTCTGGCTTGATTGATATTATTTCTTTGGGAGAAATGAGAATACTGCTTAAACAAAAAAATGTATTTTTAAGAAATTGGGAGTTACATAAGATTTTAACTTCTCTAAATTAAACCTTGCTAAAACAAGGGTAAGAGTTGGTGGCTGCTAAATCTGAACTTAAACAGCAACACTTCCATAGGAAAAGAATTGCTTTACTCTTTATCCTCTTCCACTTTCACGAACTATTAGAATGATCCTGAAAAACTTTTCTGGAAAGCATTTCTAAAGGATGGACAGAAACATGTTCAAAGTTTGCAGTTCCCCGAGAGAACAGAGCCATACTTCTTATTCTGATACTTCCAGATGAGGAAAACAAAACAAGACAGACAGTTGATGCTTTTTACCAGACGGTCACAAAACTTACCCAAGGAAGCCCATGAAGGTGCCTGCCAAATGTCATTAAGTTGCCAGTACAGAGCTCCCATCGTGTGTCCTTCTCCCTTGATTATTTCACTTTGACTAAAACGATAGAATTCAGTTTCTGTCTTCATACACTGAGCCTGCATCACCTTGGCCAACAAACACATAAAAAAAATAATTTTGGTGTACTGTATTTTGCATTTTACTTTACTTTCAAAGCATGTTTGTATATATTAACATACAACACAGACTCCACAGCAATGGCACATAACTTTAAACTTGAGTCTTCAAGGGTATACACCTACAGTGCAGCAGACCTCTGCTTGAAGGTCTATTCCTAGCAGTTCCCAACAGCTTTACAAGCAGTATCTTTAGAGAAAATCTGGAAGGGCTACTTTCTGCCATCTATCCAGTGAAGATCCCTGGGCAACAGGGTCTTTGACAAGCAAATGAAAGACAAGGGAAGGAAAAATTTAAAATAAATATTTTTTTTTTATTAATGTAAATAAAAAGCCCAAGAGTTGCAAAATTACGTTAAGTTATACTATCTCCATTATACACTACCATGATGTCCACATCCCTATACTCTGAACTTATAACACACATTCCCAGCATACACTCAAAATTGTGCACCAAAAGAGCAACCTTTTTTCACCTGCACTCCCACTTCTTCTCTCCTTCCCCGCCTTGCCTTTAAAGAACACTTTTCAGAATTTTTCACTGGCCAAGTTCTCAACAGAAACCAAACAGCCTGTCATTTTCTTCACAAAATATACTACTAGGCAGAGGAAGTATTAAAAGAAAGTCTCAAAATAAAGGAAAAAAGTTATTCTTTAGGACAGCTCAAAAGGTAAGGATAACACTTCTAGTTAGCCATTAAAGCCAAGTTTACTCTCCTGTCTTTTTTGCTATTCTTATTTTGGTAGTCTTGAATTGTTTAACCTGTCAATAAAGCCCTGACAGACTTAACACTGCAGAAACTCTCACGGCCTTCTGAGTCAGGACCTCACTGTGCAAGTTTTACCCATTTTCAATTTCACAGCATCTATCTTTGTTCTCTTATCACCAGTGCCTAATGTTCTCCAGCTGTTTTGGTTTTATATAAAACTTGCTGATAGCAGCTCTCAAACGTTAAAAACTTAGTGAATGTGCAATTATTGCCATCAAGAGCGTTTCTGAAATTCTTGGAACATAAAAAAAGTAACATCACTTTAAGCTTGTCTAATAGCATTAAAAAGTTACTTAACATCACTTAAAAGTCACATAAAAATCACAAAGAAAGAAACAGGCATGAGGTAAACTACTGTGGATGAAGAGCAAAATATAACCTACTGATTTGAAAAAAAAAAACCACCAAGAAAATAGATTATCTAAAATATCAATGTCTGAGTTCATAACAACATAAAAGCTACCAATAATCTCATTCATAAAGAACTGCATTCTGTAGTAACATTCTTTTTCAAAAGCTCATGTATTCCTTGTGGCAAAAATCAAAGCAGTAAGCCTACAGCGGCCACATGAAGAGCAAAACCATACCCAGCCTGGAAGAGGGAGTAACAGGGTAGCACCAGGAATAATCCACCTACCAAGGAAGGCGAGCACATCTCTGACCCCCAGCCAGCTTCAGGAGTGGGCCCAGGCGGGGGCAGGGAGCACACACAGCCAGAGTTTCTCGCAATTGAGCCACTTTCTGGGAAATTCCCTGAGAAGTATTCCAGCCTTTCTATGACGAAAATTGCAGTCTCTCTCCAATAAATGAGACACAAGCTATTTCCAAATTAAGCTGGACTCTCCAATGCTTCAGCGTAGAAACTTTCTGTAACTGAACATTACCTAATAGAACAGGCCCAGTTTTAACCACTGAAGTACCTAACGGAACAAGTACTGACAGCTACTTATATTGAAGACATCACTGTTACCTGAGTGAGGTAAATCGTATCTTTGAACTTCTTTATGGGATCTGTGCTCTGGGGAAGCTTGAAATGACGCTCAAGCTGTTGAAGCATCTGATCATTGCCATTTTCATGGTGTTGTCGATGGAGAGAAAAATTGCTTGTATAGGACCAGTCCTCAGCGGAGGAAACCTTTTAAAAAACACAAAAGTAAGAGATCAGAATAAAAAGGCAAAATGTGCATTTAATGACTGACATGATATTCAGGGAAGGATATCCATTACAGCCTGCTGACATAATCCAAAATCTTTAAAATTGGTAGTGTATTTCTATACAGGCAGTCATGCAAGGATTTTGAATCAGTAACACCCTTTGCTTATACTACTCGTACAAATAAATGAAAACGGACGTTAGTGCTGAACCCAGAAGAGAAACTTTTGGTTCAATGGAATTGAACTTATTTGTTGTAAGGTTCAGTTTAGCCAAGGGACTTCAGAGGTTTGCTTGCATTCCTAGTAATCAGAAACATCTTACATTAAGATGGAAGAATGTACTCTAGTCAAACACATTCAGGTATAAAAGTTATAGAAGTTAGTATGGCTATAAAGTCTAATATTGTGTACATTTTCAAACCCTGCCTCTGAAAACAAATGATCATGAAATATTTTTTTTCAGCTAAGGACAACAATGCAGCATAGATCATATAGTTATTATTGTCAAGCTTTCATTGTAATTACAATCTCTATAAAATCTTCTTTATTTAAATTTGTTCCTTTTTAGGCCGAATAATTTTCATTTTTATCAGTATGGATGAACGTACTGATTATGTCTCAGATAATATACTTTGCCCAGCAAACTGAAAGGAACATTCTGAACTCCTTTTAGCTGCATGCATGAGTCTCAACACAATATTCATCTCTCTGAACAAATGGACAAACAGCATGATACGTCTGTGCTCCAAGTGGATAAATAAGATAGAATATACAATATCTAAATGTAATAGGAGGCAAACCCAAATCCTCTTACTTGCAATGCATAAAGAAAAAAATATTTAAGAAACTGGTAAAAATTATAAAAATCAATACATTTTAGAATTCGGCACAATTCAGCATTTGTAATGTTTCTTCTGCTTCTAACTCATATCCTTAGACACAACAAAATGAAATGCTGATGTTAGGTAATCATTACTAAGCTATATATTAAATAGAATTACTACTAAAACTCATAGTCTCGTAACAATTTTCCTCTTGCAACATCAAGGTAAATATATTGAACACTGAGGAGGGAAACAGTCCTGTCTCACACCCTCCCTCCACAGCAGCACACACCTCTGTCCCACCTGTGCCATACTGCACCTAACAACGTATTATCCCAACTACAGTTTTGATGCTGTAGTTTGTTGAGAGGACACTCACTGCCCTCATTAAATGAGAACAGAGGGGACACTAAGGTGTGGAAGCCCAGCCTTACCTTTTCGATTGTACTGAAGGAAGGCCAGGACTGAAATCCATATTCTGAAGCAAAACGAGTTTTAGGATACACTGTCCAGTTCCAGCAGTCATTGCTGTAGTCATAAAAGTGAGTGTCACCATAATGGGTATCATAAGGATTCTGGGAGATCCAGCCTTCTTTAACTGACTCCAAGCCATTGGTGGGACTGGATGCAATAAAAGGACGACTCTTATCTTCCTGGGATTTTAAAACAAAACAGAACAAAACCACAACACCCTCACAAAGTGATCGGCTTTTATCATCTGAATACATACACCACATTCTGAAAAGGGGGAGGTGGGGCAGGGAGAACATGACTTTTCCAAATCTATGAGTCACTGCCTAGGAAACTTTCCCCTTTGTGTCCTGACATCCATCATCTTTACTTGCTTAATTAGCTTCTTATTTATGTTCTTGGAGGACAGCTGGGCATGATATTGCTTGCTCTGCTGTTAAGGGATTCTCTCCTCACATCAAGAGGTTTCCTATCTTTATATGCTTCTAAATTCTTAATGAAAGCTATTTGAAGCGTGCCTCGTGAAAAATAAACTCAAGGAACATTAATATTTGAGTACTGTGACTTCTTTATGGAAAATCATTACTTTTGCAGTGTTTTTGCAGGAACAAGGCCATGATTTTCCCCTTTTGTACTAAATAGTCACCTAGATTTAGTCTGAACAAAGCCAAGGTATTCTGCTACTGATGCTTGCATGGTAACATTGCAGGTTATTGTCATTTTGGCTGGCTCTGCACGTTAAGATAGATGAGACTATAAGAAGGATTACATTTCAAATTGTTCAGAGCTGCCTTTATAGCCTTGTTAGATTTAGTATACTAAAACTTTTAGCAGTACCCTACAAAGTACTAAAGGAATCTTTTTGCAGGTATAATTAATTTAACACCCTACTCGTAGTAAGATAGAGGCCCACGTTAGTTACCAGTCACAAGTTACAGCAACTGGCTCCAATACAGCAAAGCACTTAGCTATGTGCTTCATTTTAAGAAACAGTCTCAATCCCTCATCTTTTTCTTTTCATCTTTTTTTTTACATGAGTAATTAATAATTAATTGAAACAATTTACTACAGGATATCCTGGATTCCCTGAAGTCTTTAGCTGAAACTTAGAAGTCTTTTAAAGTTATATAATCCGGTACTGCTAGTAGTTACAGATTTCTTCAGCTGGCTTGTATTATACAGGACCTGAAATTATTTCATTGTGTGGTTCCTTCTGGCACTCAAAACAGTTATTCTATGGCTTTAAAATAAAAGAGGGGTCTGTCTTGGACAGCAACACTACATACGTGAACTGTAACTAAAAAATAGCATCAAGCTAGAACACCTCGCTTTGCTGCACGTGCATTGGCCATCTAACTCCTGTAGCTAATCACAGAAACACCACAGTATACCTTTACAAACAACTCAGCTGTAAAAAGGCTGCTTAGGCCAAAAATCTTAAGTCACAATACTGGAATAGCACACTGAAGAAATAACATCTCTATGAATTCATTCAACTGCTGTTAAAAGGCCTGAGGATTCTTAAATCCTTCTTACAGTATCCTTCAACAAAATCAGAATAAAGGATATCTGATCATCTAGATCGATTAATTAAGAGGCAAGTTGATTTTTGTCCACTGAAAGTTAAGGCATTTGTGGAGGTATTAAAAATAGGAAGGAAAAAAGAAGCAAGATCCACTACCTTTTCAGGTCTTCCTTTACATATCACAAAGTGTAAAAGATGTAAGTAATTTTTTTAGTTTTATCCTACTTTAAGGATAATCCTTGAGTTTAGAGTTGTTTACAAGAGCCTGGAAAGTTCTATTCCTCAATAACGTGCTGTTTTTCATTTCCCAAAAGGATTAACAAACAAACAAACAAAAAAGCAAAAAAGTAATCCCAAGTCACTCAAACTGCAAACTTTAAACCATTTTGCCAAGCCCTGTCCCCTACAGTATTTTGAGATCACTTACAGTAAGAACTATTTCTCGGATGTTCTTCACATAAAGCATCACATAGTCTTTGATATAGACTTCTTTGTCAGCATAAGGTATAGAGAACCAGTTGCTTGCGATTGCTGCTTCATTTTCATTGTTACCACTCCACAAAATAATCGATGGATGGGATTTTAAACGTCTTACCTGAAATACAATTTACAGATTCAGAAATTAAGCAAAATTGCTTCTCTTTTTATTTAAAACAAAAAAACAAACAACAACAAAAAAAACCCCATTTTATTACTACTGGAATTACAAGTCCACATGCATATTACATACGCTGAGCCTACAATTCTTGCTTTTATCTGCACTGTTCACTATTTCCTTAGCTCTCCACGAGGCTCAAACTTCTGTAATAGACACCTACAGAGGGGTAAATTTTTAATATGCTTACATATATGCACACATGCACCTCCATACTCATCTACTCAGCCATATGTGAAGGGTAAATTCTGTGCTAAAGTACATTGCAATCATTAGACCTCACTCTCAGTGAATGCTCTTAAACATCCCTGAAAAAAAAGCAGTTTGGACATGAGGAAGGCCTGTACCTCTTCTTGACTTACTACTCCTGCGAGTAAGTTAAAGATGATTTAGTGAGGTTACATTTTGTGTCTGCTACATAAAGGTACACTAACAAACACTTCCAAATAAGCATTTTGGGAAAGCTAACTTTTACAGTCAGTCAATCAAAAATAGATAATGGGAAATAGAGATTTGACACACAGACAAAATACCTGATGAGAAACTTCTGCTCTTATGGATTCTAAATAATTCTTGTCAGTTGGATATAGCGCGCATGCAAACATAAAATCCTGCCAAATCTACAGGGAAAAGGAAATAAAATAATAATAAAAATTGTTAGCAAATCATTTTACATACTTCAAAAATACATCGTTATTAAGATGCACAATCTTTTGCTCAAAAAGAAGTTATTTATCTCAAAGAGAATTAAACAGAAATTTTCTATTCGTGATTCTTGGAAAGTACCATCAACACAGTAACAAACTCCATGGGGTTCAGTCTGTCCATGTTCCACTGTGGTTTTCCTCAATATCAGAGTTACAGAATATTCACTTTTAGGAATCAGATACTGACAGCCTTCATTGATGAGTGGAATATTACTCAGTAGATGGAGTTCAGTAAGTTTCAGTGAAATAATTAGAACCCATGCACTGCTCAAACGTGAAGATGGGGCAATCTCCACCTGAATGGAACAATTTTCTGTTTACTACTTTGCAGGTGTAACACTAAAACCCCATTACTTATTAAAAAGAAACAGTAACTCTTCTGATGTGGTTGATGTGGTATCAAGCACACTTAACAGATGTGCAAGTGTACTTGTTAACAAAATGCTTCCATACCAAATGCGAAAACTGGTCTTAAAAAGGGCAAATTTTACCCAGTAAGGGGGGCAGAAACAAACTAGATCCTCTAACAACACAGTGATCTTTCTCTTCAAAGAAAGAACAAGTAGGTACCACTAAAGAACAGCAAGCCTTTCAATTCAACAATGAACTCCCTTTGTACCTTGAAGAAGAACTACAAAAACTAGAAAGGAAGAAGCTTAATGAGATGGGCAAGATAACTTTCTTTACCTGTTCTGTTTTCTAAATTGCTGTAATTTTGAGACTCCTGATAGTCTGTCTCAAATGTTAACGGAAAGATCTGTTGAAGGAGCACATTAACCCAATGGAGTCTGTAGGAGACTACGCTTTTCTGAATACCATACTACCTAAGCAGTAGGAAAAGCCAGACCAGCTCCTCGTACAACTGCATTTTCCTTGCAGCAAGAACATGCTTTTCCATTACTCTTTCCAGTGTATATTCCCTAAGAAGACTGAAGAAAGGGAACAGGACAGTGGGAAGTAATGGATCCATTAATTGTTACACTCCTAGCACTGTAAAAAAAAAAGCAAAGCTATTGCTGAAGAATCACTCAGAATCCATCAGTGACTGTGTATCGTCAAAATTCTCTACTGAAATAAACTTTCTCTTGCTATTTCTCTCAGTGACCTATCACCATTTTTCCTTAAGCACAGCTTGACTAATGCACTTTTAAGCCTTTGCAAGACGATCAGAAGAAACAAAACCAAAATGTCCAGACCTACCCCCTCCAGAATAAAGATCTGATTTTCCGCACCTACTTGCTATTTTGGCTGCTAAATAAGATCTAAATCTTGCATTGAGCACTGTCCAGACACAGATCTAAGTGGCCTACTTAGTTGCCTAGTGTCAAAAATGAAAGAACTGTTACATGCTCAGAAGCCCTGAAAATCAGGGCACTCATTCAGAGGACTAAAATAGATGTCACATTTTATTTTTTTCAAGCACACATAGCAGAAGGCAGCAAGATACCATATCTGTTTCCCTGCTTTTTCTGCTGTAGCATAAGACCATACACACTTCTTGGCATTTGGCATTCTACTTATTAAAAAGAAACAGTAACTTGTAAGAAACAGTAACACAGGTGCAACTTGGGGTTCACTCATCTAGTCACTATTTCATCAAAACTTACTAGCGTGTGCCCCCAAACTCATAAAATCAAAGGTGCTCATATAGGATTATCAGTGTTTACGCAGCAAGTGTTCCCCTTACAGCTACATTTATACTCAATTATAGCTTGTTCAAAATGTCCCTTTGGATAAGGTCATCCATGCTTGGCTTCAGGCCAAGTGAAATATTTTTGTTTAAAAAGTTTGAACCAAAAGAACTCCAAACCTTTTCAGCTATTCCTATAAAGGAGAAAATACTTTTAAAATAAACAAAACCCATTTCCACAGCAGAGAAAAGCATGACTACCACCTTCTGTGTTTTGATAACTCAGAGGTGGCTGAAAGAACAAAACTCAAATACAGCAGGCCTTAAACCCCCATTGAGGTCAGATGGCAAGGTCTTTGCTCTCAGTCTGGGGCATATGCTCAGGCACTCAGATTCTTCAGCAGGGCTAAGCCCTAAACACAGTTACAGGGCTCCACAGTCTGAGTGCTGTGGAAAAAATATTATTTGATCTTGTGAAACAAAAAAATAACCCATGCACTACGTGACTATCTGCTCACAACTATTTGACTGAGTGCTGCAAGTCCCTGTTGATACCTACAGTACACAAAAGTTCTTCTATCATGCTCATCATTACAGTGTAAAACCTTCCTACATTGACATCACTAGTACCAGTCCCTCAGCTGTTCATTTCTTCCCTCATTCTTTCCCAAGGGATTAGGAAACATAGAACTGGGAAAGAGGTACAGTATATAAAGATGAGAGTTTTGGTCTGAAAAGAGCTAGAAGGCAGAAAGTTAAAGCCACAGACATGTTGCTCTGATTTTGGGACATGTAAAAGAGGTGGAGGGGAAAGACAGTAGGGAGAAAAGGAAGGGGAGATGAAGGGGAGATTCTGGGCTAGGAAGGGAAGTGGGGATGACTGAAGAACAGAGTTGTAGCCTTCATTACAAGAGAAAATGCAAGCTGAGGTTCTAATAAAAAGTCTCCAAAGTATCACTTCCAGTTTCAACAGACAGCCTCAGTAATCAGGAACCATTCAAATAAAAAAAGAAATCAAACATAAAATAATAATAAAAAATCCAGTTGATCTGACTTCCCAGGTTGGTACTCCACCATGTCCTTTGGAAAGATGGCTAGAATTTAGGTATTAATTCCCTAATTTTGTTCATTTAGAGTAAAATTTCGTTCACAAGTTCATCAGTTTTTAAGTAAGCGTTCTGTGTTTATTTTTACCATTATTCCTATTTCATCGCAAATATCATAAAATTCATCCTGTTCATATACTCCTCCTCCCCAAACCCGAAGTGCATTCATGTTAGCATCTGCTGCAGACTTCAAGAGTAGCCATAATCTGTCAAATACAAAAAGAAGATTTATATAAGTTGTGAAACTGTATCACTTAGGAGGTTCTAAGGTTATACTCCCAAAAAACCACCAAAAAACTCCCAAACATTCATCATTATCAGGCAATCTAAGACTTACAACTCTGGCAGAACCAGACTATTTTGTTACCTTCTAAGCCTGCATGTCTGGACAGAGCTTTCAAAGAGCAATTTTTTGTGCAGAAAAAGTTACATGGTCCTGTTAAAACCTACAAAATAGATAGTGTGACACATGCAAGTAAGAGCTTTTACGGAAGTACTGGCAGGACCAGATTTAGAAATCCTGTATTTTATTAATCAGGTTGTTCTTTTCTCCTTAGATATTACTTGCTTTAAATATCAATTACTTCAATTCAAATCCCGTTTCAAACACGTTCAGAAATCTATATTCTTTTCCTGAGTCCCACAGGGCATAGCAAGAAGAGAAGAGTGAGAGGAGAAGACTGACTCTGAATCTCATTTTACTCGATTCGGCCTCCATTAATTTTTCCTTAATCATGCTGGCAGCCTCTAAATTGCATGTGAATGCAGCACACTGCAGCATTCCGTTGTCCTGGTTCCTCAGCTACCCAGAGCAAAGCTTAGTCAAGTACAGCATGGCCCCCATCCCACCTGTACCTCTGGGGTGCTGCATCACTGAACTCCAAGAAGCCTGGACCAGAGGAGGGGAAAGGGAGAGAGGTTACTATGCACTTATGTCTCCCTGCGTGAGACGGGTTAGGGCATGGCTGAAGTGCACTTCCCCTGAGTACCAATGCACATGTGCCAGGTAATAGGATCAGACAGCCTGCGGATCATCCCAAAAGGCCAGTAACCTGTGTACAGCAAACAGCCACCTTCCCATCTGTTATTGCATTCACATGTCTTGAACATCACTCAAATCTATTAATGGTGTTTAATTAATTAATGTTAATTAATCCGACCCACAACATTTAGTGGTCTACCCTGAAAGGACTTCCACCCACTAATACCACCCTTTCACAGAGAGCAGACAGAGAATTAGGAGGAGGAAAACATGTTCTTAGAGAACATCAAATGTGGCTTACGTGTCATAGGTCACTCTGTCCTGGAAAGAATCTGCTGGAATCCAGTTCGAGCCCTTAATGAAAATGGGTCGACCATTGATTCTGAAGTAGAAACTCAGACCTGGTGAGCCAGGAATAGGCTCCTGAACAAGTTCTACTGTCCGAAAATAGGCCTGTGTGAAAACATGAAACAGATTTAAAGCAGACAAAAAATAAATTAAAACAAAAATAAAGAAAGAAAATCATTATAAAAGGGATTCAACTGAACATTAACAGCTTAGAATTTGTCAGGGAGTTGAAAGACATTGTCTCATCTCTAAATTTCTGCTTGATTAAAACACACTGTAATAGGGCTAAAAAGAATCCTTCCAATAAACCTGTTCACTTTTTAAAGTTGCTATCATTTTGAGAGAGAAAGCATGCACAAATGACCATGCATGTGCACGCATGTATATATGTAAGAGACAGGTGCATGTTTGCTTGCTGCAGAATTCAGTCAGAAGTCCAGCTGAAGATCAGTGAGAGGAATACAGTAGTAGCATTAGATCAGACACACTATTTTATCTACACTTTTCTCCTTCCAGAAGGAGACTGCACCAGCTCAGCATTAAGTCTTGCCCCTGAATGCCTAGCTTCAGGTTCATCCAGAAAAAGCATTTTTCTGCCTTGAAATGATACGTTTTTAATAGGTTTGGCAATCAAAGTGAAAAAGATATGCATGCAAACACAAATGCCAGTTTGGAAGTGAACGGCCCTCTGGCCATCACAGCTGTGTTTGAACAGCATGATCCAACAGTAAGGTTTCAGAGGAACCAGTTCAGCTAAATAACCACTTGCTCTGTAAGGTATTAAAGGTCACTCCAGTTAAAAGCACATCTCTAGCAGAAGCCAAACTTTTACAACTGCTCTTTCAGCCTAATATCTGGTACTGCATACTGCAGATGCTGAAACAAGAAAACACTCCTTCCTGCTGCAGGTAGAAGAAGAGTTCTCAAGAAATCATTCTGGACATTTTCTGAGACTTGACTTCAGTCAAAGCAACAATGCTGCTGAGGGGTATGCTGATTGCACTGGCATAAAACAGTCAACTCTGCAGCCATGAGAGAGCAGTTAGTGGACTGCAATAACACTGACCCCTTATTTGTAGAGGTGTCTTCCCCACCTGCCATGGAGTAGATGTGGAACAGCTGCCATGTTAGGCTCCTGTGCAGCTGCAAAGTGCTCTAGAAAACAGTTCTTTTGGGGAGACTTCAGACTTCTGCATCCTTACAGAATCATGGAATAGAATCATAGAATAATTTAGGTTGGAAAAGACCTTTAAGATCATCAAGTCCAACAGTCCACCCAGAACTGCCAAATCCGCCACTACAACATGTCCCTAAGCACCACATCTACACGTTTTTTAAACGCCTCCAGGGATGGCGATTCCACCACCTTCCTGGACAGCCTGTTCCAATGCTTGACAACCCATTCAGTGAAGAAACTTTTCTTAACATCCAACCTAAGCCTCCCCTGGCACAACTTGAGGCCATTTCCTCTTGTCCTATCACTTGTTACTTGGGAGAAGACACCGACACCCACCTTGCTACAACCTCCTTTCAGGTAGTTGTAGAGAGCAATAAGGTCTCCCCTGAGCTTCCTTTTCTCCAGGCTAAACCACCCCAGTTCCCTCAGCTGCTACTCATAAGACTTGTGCTCCACATCCTTCCCCAGCTCCACTGCCCTTCTCTGGACACGCTGCAGCACCTCAGTGTCCCTCTTGCAGTGAGGGGCCCAAAACTGAACACGGGATTCAAGGTGCAGCCTCACCAGCGCTGAGTACAGGGGGACAATCACTTCCCTAGTCCTGCTGGCCACACTCTTTCTGACACAAGCCAGGATGCTATTGGCCACCTTGGCCACACTGCTGGCTCATGTTCAGCCGGCTGTTGACCAGCACCCCCAGGTCCTTTTCCCCCAAGCAGCTTTCCAGCCGCTCTGCCCCAAGCCTGTAGCATTGTGTGGGGTTGGTGTGACCCAAGTGCATGACCTGGCACTTCTCCTCATTGAAACTCATACAACTGGCCTTGGCCCACCAATCCAGCAGTTCACAACCCTCTGTAGAATGTTTCTACCCTCAAGCAGATAGATCAACACTCCCACCGTTGTTCCAGTTTGACTTATCTAGGCCAGAAAGAAAGCTCTTTTTCTTTCTGGTACTTGTTGTTCATTGTCATAGGGAGATAAGTCTGAAATTAAATAAAGTGAAGGAAAGCTAATAGTAAATTTCAGCCAACTCGCACCAAAGAACAAGTTTGGGTCAGGAAGGCAGGAACCTCATTTTTTCTAGACTACCCCTAAGACAGCAACCACTCCTCCCTCAGATGACTATTTGCTATACCTTTCAAAAAGGTCAGATTATAGAGTACAGCCTGTTGTCTCTGCCACAAGCTACAGTTGAGACAAGTACATGTCAGTAAATCAGGCTAAAATTTACCTAGTTAAGTGTCTTTAAGATAAAATGTAATTCTGTATTTCACACACCCAACAAGGCTGAAGTTCAAATTGGAAATTACTAATCCCACTGTGGGACTGTTTTCTTAAACTTTCAACTTATCAAAAACCATATGGATAGACAGAAAATTATTTCTGGTGGTAGAGATGACAAAGAAAATCACAGCATTTTTTGCATCCTCTTTGGTGCTTCTTAGTCAACTGGACAATTATTAATGAAACACCTAGACAGTGATAATGCACATGAGAAACCAGTTGCATGATTGGAGGCTGCAGATCATTGACCTCAAACTAAACCTCTCTGCATCACAGCAATGACCAAAACACAGAAACTGAATGAACAAAAAAAACAGAACTTGCCCCAAGTCCTGTAGTGTTTTACAGTCTTGCCCCAGCAGCAATAGCGGATTAGTGGCAAGTGGGGCTCAGCATCTGTACCACTAAAGACATTCCTAGCTAGAGAAAAACTACAAAGTCAGACCACTGAGGAGACATTTCAGACTCCCTGTCCAGTATTTCTGTGCACATACATGTACTGTGGACAGTGTGCCCTTCCTTTTTTCTACTGTGTTCCCATCACAAACGGGGTTGGTTGAATATAGACCAGCACGATGAACTTAGTTTTAGGACAAGAGTCTTCCACCCATTCCTAGAATTCTGCAGACTTATCTTAACATGAGAAGTTGAATCAAAAAAATAGTCAGTATTTCATACAACTTTCACAGCTGCCCTAACTACTGAAGACTACAAAAGAAAAACTACATTATGAGTATTACACTACCAAAAAAGTTCTGATCTTCCTTCAGTGAATTCAATTACTTGGAGAAACACTCCTCAGTCTCCAGCATAGCTCTCTTTTGTGACACAAAAGGGAATGGGATTTATAGCTGGGGCTCCCAAAGTATTTGGGAGGTCCTCTTAACAGATGTCATCAGGCAGACTGGGACTGTCTCAGAATGCATTTGTAGTGGAGTATTTATATTACTAACAGCAGTAATGTGATACTGGTTTATTCATGCTCAAGTGGAAGTCATGCAACTGGCCAAATCTGAAGCAATCTGAGAGGCTGAAACACCCAGCCAGGACCACCCATGCAGCAGGAGCAAGAGGAAAAGCTCCTCAGCATCATATCACATTCCCAGGCCTCCAGGGTTTGGTGCCTTGTGTTCCCACTCCATTGCTCCCTCGGGTCAGAGCCCAGCCCCCCACCCTCTCCCACTAACACAGCACCTCTTCCTGTTCCTACAGCAGCTTCCTTCTGCCTTGTGGGGTAAAAGAAGGGCAAGGGGAGACAACTAGCATCTGGCATGTTTGTTTACATGCCTTTCTGGCTACAAAGACCTTTGCCACCTTGAAATCTGTCTGATAGATCTTGCTGCCTGAGGACTGAATGTTTCTCCCAGTCTTGTTGGAGCAACACAGAAGATGCTCTCTAGCCACCACAGACCAATCAGCTGATTCTGTGCAAAATTAAGAAACAGATACCTGTCTTTTTAAGTCATATACAAAGGCTTTGTACCCAGTTAAGTGACGTGTGGATCATATTTGGCATTCCTAGATTTAGCAGTATAAGAAGTCGTAAGGATGAAGATGCCTAGAGCTGAAGTAAGATCACAGAACGCCCCAGTGACCTAACAAATTAGCACACAGCATGAAAGCGGTGTGAAAACTACAAAGCCAAAGGGAAAGACTTCTGGAAGTCATGCTAAAAGGCCTATGGGGAAAAGAGGATGTAGGGGGAAGGAGGGAAAGGTAACTAGAGGTTAAGATCTTCCAAGTACTAAAATAGCCTCATGAAATAAGAAACTCAGTACAGTGGTGAAGAAATAAGCATACAGAAAGATGGAGAAGCAGAATCGAAAAAGCAAACAAATGCCCCACGAGGCAATGAAAGAGGTAATAAATTCCTTGATGTAGGCATGGCAAGAAAAACAACTTATCAACAGCAAAAAGGACTGGATAGACCCTCCCTCTAGAAAACCAATTTCATTCTGTGGTAGTATCTGGCTATGACTTTGTTTCACATTACTCTGAGAAACAAACTCTAACCGAAGTATTCAAATAGAAAAACAAAACAAAAACAAAACTAACCCTGTCCTGGATGTTGGCTTTACTCTGTTTTGTTTCTCTGCTGCTCTCAACAGGAGCAAGTAGGTACTTCCCTCAGCCAAAGAGGTTCCCAGCACAGCTGGCTAGAGCTCTAGAGCTCCTCCAAGTACATACTAGGGGGCTACCCGGAAATTTTCCCAAAGGATTAGTTAATGCTTTGGAGAGTACTCTAAAATATCAGAAACCAGACAGTAGCTCAAGCTAAGGGTAGCTGAATCTGACAGGAGACAAAGCTGTGTCTTCTCACATACACAGTTCTTGCCCTTTAGTTTTTGCCTGTTCAAAGTTATGTAGATACTCATATGGGGACAAACCACTTGTGAAATGTCTCACGCCTGGTTTTTTTCTTTTTAAAAAGAGGGGTGGGGGTGGGAAATGTATTCCACCTGAATACAGTACTAGGTGGACAACAGAACAACTTTCAGGAACATTTATCCCTGACTGTATCTCCTGAACTACTCAAAGTTCTTTATTAAGCCAGATGAATGTTGCTATTCAGTCTTGCCGACAAGAGAGCAAATTGTGTTAGAACATGAAAAAACTGTATATGGAGAATTTTTCCACTCATACAGCTCAGGGCAGGGGGTGGTGGGTGGGTGAGTGGGTGTGTCTGGCAGAATCCAAGAAGCTTCAGAGAACGCATGAAGGAAGACTAGACTTTACACTATGAATCTGTAAAGGCTTCGTATGCTGGTTAAATTATAATGCCCACTATGTGGTGCATTTGAGTTTTTTCCCCTCTCTTTCCCCTTATGGAGAAAAAAAGGTTTCTGAGTCTCTTTTATAGATCATAAAGTCCCTATGATAATATGCCACAGGGCTCTATGAAATATCCTGAGACACAGCTACCCAAGTGGAATCAATTAACTTTCCTATCATTGTGCAGTTTTCACACAGTAACACCAAAATTTTCCTTTTTACAGGCTTTACCTCCATATTTCCTATAACCAGTTTTTCCAAGCATAATATGCCAAGTTTATTTGGTGTGGGTTTAAAATTATTTCAAAATTAAATTGCCAATAATAGCAAAGAGGAATTATTATTATTTCATAATCAAACTAATGGCTAGCCCTATAAAGACTAAGACTCCAGAAGCTACTGCTATTCACAGGCTTTTTCACACACACAAATGTTACAGTGAATAGAAGTTTTAGATGCCTGGTGACCAGATTTGTTTTTAGTGAAGCAATACACATCAGAACCACCTAATAAATGTTAAAATTTACTTGGTTGTTTCCACACGTTGATAGCATAAGGAGCCCAGTTCAACTGTACGATTTTTTTTTTCAATGGACAATTGAAAATCACCTCTTCTAGGTTTCTTAGTAAACCCAAACAGTTATACAGCCAGTGTGTTGCAGGAACCCTTATGCAAATATCCCTGAATATTATTTTCATGGTCATATTTAAGACATTACCTCTTCTTAAACCTCAAGCACATTTATCAGATTCTAATAAATGAATGTATGTTAGCTTTTTAGGAACGTGTCTATCCCACAAATTTTTTAAAAATTGAATTAACAAGAAAAATCTCAATAATAAACCTTCACATAATTTATAGCAATCTAAGGAGGTTTTTGGTGCATGCTACAAAACCATCAGCATAATATATCAAGTTTAAAAGTGCATTTTTTTCATGAGATAGAAAACTTTAAAAGTAAACATCTTTTCCTTTCTGAGGTTTCCAACTAACTGTAAGCCATCTTCCAGTCTCAATGCAAGTAAAGACATCCCTACATGCTAAGGCTACCAGAAAACAGGTAAACATACATTGTGACATAAAAAATACCTCGTTTCTCATTAGCATTTTCACATGCATATTAGAATCCACCAAAATATTTAAGAGCTCTAGATAACCTGCCATGCAGAGCAGATGTCCTAAAAGCAGCAGTTCAATGCCTGCTGTAATCAAGATGAAGGGCCCACCTTTGAAAATTTCTCAATCTGGTATCCTGCCTCCATGATGAAAGTTGTTGTCATGTTGTATCCAGTTTGCTTTCCATGTCCATTTGGCCACCAAGCCTCCACTGCAGAACTCTGGAATGTACAAGAAGGAAAGTCAGAGCAATGGATATAAAAAGAAGCAAAAAATGCACCTAAGGGCTCAGACATCTTTGAGTGAATTACCACAGGTCTAATGAGGTTTTGTTCCTCAGCTGAGCCATGGTAACTGGGATCTCTTCAGCTGAAACTCTGAGGTGAAAATTATTTAAAGACAGAAGAATGACTTCTTCTACTGAAGTTCAGGCTATCACTTCATCTTGTGCACAATAGGCCACGAGCAAGAATACACCTGCATCCGCACATGTAACTGCTACCCCTTGCTGAGGTACATTGACAGAATATTCCTCCAAAACTCAAATATCTGCCAGGAGCAGACATTGTTCACTAGGCTCTGGATCATGCCCCTTTTACCTATCACATGCAACATTCAATACAGAGGTGACACTCCTCAGTTGTGACTCTGGTAATATGTGACCATACTGACTGCTTCACTTACGTCAAGCTTTTAAGTCAAATTATAAGTTTCATTCTTTCTTTTCAGTATTTTCTGCTTTTTCTCTGTGCTTCCTAATCACTAGTACTCCATAATTTTTACAAACATAAAAAAAAAAATACCTCCAGGATGACAGAATGATTTAATTTTCTCGTTTTCCTAGTCACAGAGTAATATTTGTATCTTCATCCCAACAGCCTACTTCTGCTGCTCAATCCTATTGCCAACATTTGCCAGTTGAGTGCACAACACAAAAATCGTGAAAGGAAAGCAATAATGCATGCAACCAAACAATGGAGGGATCAGCACTGAATAGAGTCACGTAAGGAGTGCCTCAATCTTTTCAAATAAAAGGCAGCCAGAGAGCAACCCAACAATATGTTTTGCTGTAGCTATACTTGGATACAGTCATGAATGCATCTACTAACATTTCAGCTTCCCCAACACAGAATTTTCATAACTGCTTGTGCAGAAGTACTAATCTCTGTGTTGCACAAAATCAGCGTGTGCCTCAACAACAAGGGAGTGTTCACAGCCGCCTGGCACGGTTGGAGTCTCTCATTGGCCACTAATGATGTCACCCCCATGCTCACCATTAGCTGATAAGCAAATGCTGTCATGTTGGCAACACAGCACTTTGTGTGGCAACTGCAGGAAGACTGCTATGCATCTCCAGTGATAAGCACCACTCAAATTTGCACCTACTGACTTTGCAACACAATCTGCAATGAACTGTCAACTAGAAATAAACTTCTGGTGAGATCTCACTATTTAACATGCACCACACAAGTCTGTCATACAGAGTAAGGGCTCCGTTAAGGTCATCAATACATGAGAACACATTGCAGGGCTTCTCATAAAATCAGCTGATGTGAATTCATGCAGCAAAGCCTTTTGTGTACAAAGAATATATAAAACACTGTTGCTTCTGCTCTGAAGGAAGTGCTCCCTCACAAACTTGCAGTCATACTCCCCTAACAGAATTGTTCTGAGGGTGGGGGAGCAATTAAATAAACCAAAGTAATTTTTGAAGTTTCCTATTGCAGTTCCTGCTTAATTGTAGTCCCTGAAAAGGCTAAGCAGAGACTAATGATTGTTTTAAATGAAACTGGGTATTTGTAATTGCTCATGCAACTTGCATGTCAGATGACAACAGTAACAAAAATCTTATGTTTGTATGCTTTCGTGTCAAAATAAAACAAGGCACACAAGCACACAAGTCACTGAGTGTGCATGCTAGAACATAAATACCCTGCCTGCCTTTAATGCATGCTTTTTCTCCACTCCAACAACTGACAAGAGAACTTGAGAATACATGCATAAAATGCATTCAGGCTGGGGATACAAATGCAGAGTTACACAACAATGGAGAAAATCAGCGAGCCAGTAAAATATTCCAAGGTTTGAGGGCAGACCTTCAAATGTTATTAACTGTCAGAACTGTCAGAAGCCCCAAATTCCTGCTTACAGCACATTGCTCACTCACAAATCTAACCATGCCCTGTGACAGTAAAGCAGACGGCATTGGCTCCAGTGGAGGACACCATCAGCTGTGGCTGCTGCTGTATCTGCCAGGGCTTCCACCCTGCCCACTGGCCTGTGCCCTCCACTGTCAGGTTCAGTTCTGCAGTCAGCTCTACTAGGGCCCTGATCTCTGAGCAAGAAGCCAAGACGAAGTTCATGGTTCTTTTTGCCACACTAGGCTTACTGCCTAACTCAAGACACCTACCTATTTGTCAGCTAGAACAGACAGACCGATTTTCTTCATCTCTCAAGCCTGTATCTTTTCTTAATTATGCTTGTGTGGTAAAACTCAACAGGTTCTAAAAAAAACACCAACAAACCAAAGTCTATAGGAGTTAAATAATGCTGGTGAATTAAGTCTGCCACTAGATAGTTTCCCAACATCCTGTGAAGGTAAGCAGACCAATTCCTCTTTCATCACTGGGATGTATACCAAATTCATCAGATTTCAATTGAGTTATCTCCTCATCAGAGCATCCATCACTTTCCTAAAATATCTCCTGAGTTTTGCCTACCCAAGGGACTACAAGCCAACATAAGGAAGTACTACTGCACAGAATTTCTACCAACCTTACTGCCAGACAAGTTCTTCATAGGGCTCTTTTGCTTTTATTTCCCTGTAAAAGTATCTATTGAGAGACTCGAGGAATGTTTCCTCTCTTTACTGGGAGAACCATGTATACTGCAGTACCCTCTAGCCCCAGTCAGTCCAATAAAAAATATCACAGACAAGATACCTGCTGCCAGTTACGTGAAGTGACACTGGGTATCCATAGGTTATCTACCTAAATAGTTCATTTAACAGTGGCCAGTGATGATGTGGTCTTTTTGTTTTGCAGTAAGAGAAAAACTTCATCATCTTTTTGATACTGAGCTATGTAGCCCCACAGACATCAATTTTTAGAGAGGAAAAGAACTATTGTCCTATCCTGTAAGAGGTTCAGAAATGCTGTTAAAGTCTGGAATACAGTAAGGAAGGGGAGGGAGGCCTAAAACTGACATGAAGGTCGAAAGACACATTGGAAACCAGGGGAAACATCTTGCAGTAGGCTAGGGTTACATACACACTTCCTTACCTTGTTGATGTTTACAAGCAGCACAATGCTGCCTTCTCCAGGTTGAAGCCTCACACTGAACGTTTGCTGCGTTTGCAGTTTTGGAATGTTCACAGTCACAAGACCTGCAATTGGCTTGGAGCTGACTACATCAAAAATAGACTCGATTTCAAGACTCCACTGCTGAGCACTCTTTACTAAGTGAAGGGGAAGAAAAAAATGGGAATTCAGGAACTGTGTTTATGTACCTATTAGTTAACACGATGTCTCATCAGAGAAACAATTCAAACACCTCAGACTAAATGTAACAATTTTCAGGCTGTGTTTGAACCAGACCTACAAGGTTGATCTTCTTGTTCACTGCATTTGATACCTGTGCTTCCATTTGCTGACTCAGAAGACAGCTATGCAATATGATTTATGTTTTGTAACTCTCTTTTTTTCATTGAACAGCCATCCAGGGGGTTTTCAGAATTCTGTACAGAAGTCAGAGACTGTGACACCAGTCACTTCATTAGGAAGGATTTTTTCCCCCACCAACTCCCACAGACATTATATTTGCTTTTAGTCAGCACTTGTATGAACATGGTACTCTTTGGGAAAGATCGTAATCACAAGGCAGTACAATCACTTTTGTCAATGAAACAAAACCAGTATTAACAGAAAATGAGCTGAATTCATCCCAGAGTCACTAGACAAAATGAATGGAGTTATGCTGGGGATGAAATGGGCCCACTGTGTCTAGACTTGACAGTATCTTTATGACCCTTTTGCCACTGAAGTGTGTTGGAGGAAACAAGTTAATGGTTTCTGTGAGATCTCTCTACAGTTACCTCAGACATTCCTCTCCTTTACAGGACTTACTGAATAAGGCAAGACAGGGTCAAGGGTACTCAAGATTAATGTGTAAATTTCCCACTTACTTCAGCAATTAAATTACCTGTCTACAAACACAGCCTAATTAATCCTATACTTCAAATATTACAGATGAACATTCAAGCAAAAGCAAATAAAACAGAAAACAAGGAAAACTTGAACTAATACATATTTTGTATAGACAAGCTACTAACCACTTACTTTCTCTTTTCATGTATATATTCTAGCTCTCCTTCCTCCAGGAGACAAAGAGAGCTTCCTCCAAAACCAAAGAATTACATTCAGGCCTGGTGTCATTTTTGTTGTCTTTTGTAGAATGAAGAGCACTGAATGTGTTCCCAAGTTTCTATTTACACCCAGCATTATCCAGGGAAGACCAATTTTGATAGGTGTTGAAGGTGTTAAAAAAAGCACCCACCCCACAAGTGTCAGCCATTACAGTGTGTTTTCCCTCCCCTCCAAGGGTACATAGAAACTCCTACCCACTCTTACATGCATGAACTGCAGGATCTAGGCACAGAAATCAAGAACAATGAATCTTTTGTTACAGACTCAGTGGTCAAAAGGCTATGACACCAAATCTGATGAGCAATATAACTGCATAGGCAGCTTAAATTCAAGTTGATCATTTGCTCTTTATTTTTCAAATGTTATTATGTTTGAATGCTAATAAGCTTTAGCTCTGCTTCCAAACCATCCTCTGCTGAATGAAAGATGTTTGCTCTCTCCACTTACCCAGAGAGCAAGACTTTACCTACCAGAAGGTGGAGTTGTGGGAATGTGGGAAGGAGCAGAAAATACTTTTACTGGAACTAAATTTCAGAGAGCACACAAGAGTCTGTGCTGGGGCTTTCCATGGAAATTCCAGTCACGTTAATTCTAGCTAAGACCTGCAGCTATTTTAGGAAGCTTTAAAAGCAGCCAGGGAGTGACGTCTTCCGCTTTTATTCATACACAACAACTCTCTTCCCAAGGGCTGAAATTCAACCCAGTGCAGAGGACTCATGTACTAGCCTTTACTACACTGAAGACTGGGCTCAACAGGCAGTGAAAGAAAGCATGCGGGTGGTCTACAATGGGGCCTATTACCATTTACAGAAAGTTTCAACAGAAAAATAACCACTTTTGCTTAGCTGCAATGATCTTCAGGACAAAGAAGAGGAAAATCAAAGACCACATCAAGGGAGGAAACCGGTTTGGTAGGTTAGGTAGTTGAAATGCAGGAGGCTATCCTCTCAAATCGCAGCCTTAACAAATTACCCTAGCATAGCACCACTGCTTTTCTCTTTCACACTTTGTGTTGTGTCCTGAAAACTTCGCACTCTTGAAACTCTGCTCACTGTGTACTTGTCTTCCCAACACAAAACTGAATTCCCATAGCAGCTTTGCCTTCATTTTAAACGGAGGTGAGGCATGTATCTTGTAAGTCTTGGTGAAAACACATACCAATAGAAAAGAAATTTTTCAAAACAGGAGGAACAAGGGCAAACCTGTGCTATACTATGTATATTTCTGCAGTTATTCAGGAATCTTCGGGCAAAAATAGATTACGAATTATATCATTATTAATCATTATTGTTTGTACTTAAGTACTGTTTCAATACCTAAAAGGGCGGGCTGTGGTAAGAACTACACACAAAGTCATAATAAAACAATAGAACTTTTGCTGAACTGATAAATTAATTGAGCTTAACAATAAAATTATTTGTATTCCAAAGCTGAAACAACAACAAAAAGTAGTCACAAAGTAGACTTACCAAAGAAAGAAGTCAAAGAAAAGTAAATCAGGCGATAATGGTTATAGGCCTCAATCCGAACATCTTTCCAGATACCTTGAGTCGGAAAAGAAGGGCCCCAGTCCCAACTAAATGAACACTGCTCCTGGAATACAGAATGATTATGTTACAATTGCCTGTTTTTCACACAGACATTGATGCTGTGCCAGAAATAAAAATTATTTGCTATCTAGAAATAAAATATTGCCATGCACTGAAAGAACTTTTTCAATTTCCAGAAACCCATAAGTCTACAGTATTTCTTCTCTTATTTCTTGGCCAGAACTCTGCTGCTACTTATATAAAAAATAAAATTCTGGACTAAACATCCATGTACAGCAAAATTTTATATTAGTGAGAGAGCAAAACACTACCTAGCCCACCACTTAAAAACCAGTAAAGACGAAAAAACCAAGCCAGCAGGTTACTCTCAATTCAGCTCTGAATGAACTTAGTTTGTAATGTTAATATTTAATTGTATACCTAAAACACAAAGTAAGCAGAAAACTGACAGTTACAAATGTTAAAGTATTTTAAGGGACTGTATCAAATTAAAAATCATGGGTATATCTGAAATACTTTTCTCCTATTTTTGTTGTAACATGACAGATTAGTACAAAGAAAGAGATGCCTATGTCTGGCGCATTTGTGTAGTTCAGTCATGTTCGCTGTTTCTCCCCTTTTTATGGTTCTCATACAAAAACAAAGGGAACAAAAACATGGTTGAGAAATAGCTTAGTTCTGGTTCTAACATCAGAATAACTGTCAGAAATCTAAAATGCTGGTCAAGCAGAGCAATACCTACACTGCCTTCCATTTCGCTGTTTTCAAACCTGGTCAGACCTCCAGTTAACAAATCCCTTGAAGACATCTATTCAGCTGCCCTCCAAGCTTCACACAGCCCCAGCCCCCAAAGCAAATACAATAGATCTCCTCAAAGTCTTGTACAGTGACCTACAGTTCTAAATTTAGAGACTAATAACTTACAGCCGAGGCATACTAATTTTGGCAAACCACACTGCACAATTCTGGCCTATCCCTTGCATCGCTGGAGTCAGCCTGCCTGCCTGCCTATCAAGTTGCAAAAGAGCCTTCCAGGAAGCAAGCACCGTACCTATTTCAAGTGTAAAAACAGGGTCAACACATTCTTAGAGTAATTTTCCCTTTATAAAAAATAAACAAATAATCACTGTCAGACTGTCAGGTTTCACTAATAATATTGCAGAGACTGCTATCAAAAATAGTATGTCACATGAACAATACACTTGTATCACTGAAGTCCATGACCAGTGAGAGGCTTGCCTGTTGCCATAAATTCCTATTAAGATTTAGATACGTTTACTGCACCTAACACTGAACCTCAAACATGTGAACAGCTCTCCGTTACTTTAGGATGGTAAACAGCCAGCTTACCTTCGCAATGTCCTAGTATGTTTGTTTACTTTTAAATGTGACATTGCTGCTGCTGCTGCTGTTGCCATATACTTGGAACTAAAAATGTTTCTGGAAATGTCTGGAGCAGCTTCCAAGCACAGTCTAACAACTCCTTTGAGGAAAAGCACTAGGGTACTTTCGTACAAATTTAAAGGTATACTTCAGTAGAGAATAAAATCATTCCTGGCCATTTTTGCTCTATAAATAAGACTACAATTGTTCAAGTGCCTTCTTCCTTCCAAGCTCCTCCCTGCACTGATTTCTAAGAAACAGCGGACTCAACTTTTTAGGAAGTAGTGAAAATAAAAGCAGCAGCTACTAGTAATAAAGACAATATCTTAATCCTGAAGGACCTTCTCAGGACAACATGGAGTCCATGTTTCCATTAACAGATTTAAAGGAAATTACATCCAGCTTTAAATTAACAGAATTCTAGTCATTTTTTGAGGAGGCTCTGAAAAGACTTTTTTGAAAAGATTTAAAATAATTAACAAGAAAGGCATTTAAATGGAGACAAACCCACACAAAATGAGAAAATCCAAAGTAAGATCATCTAGCCATTGTCTCTAGCTGCTGCAAGGCTATCAGAAATACATGAGATGGTACTCAAATGATAGTTTGCCATTAATAAGTTTTAACAGCAATGAAGCCATGTCTTAAATCAGAGTTTCTGTGCTTCATTCATTGGATATTTACGTTTTTGTTTTCACTAAATATTCACAACACCGTAATAAGATAAGAACAGGTCCTCTGTTAGATAACACTTCTCAGGACATGCCAGAACTGCCCAGTATAAACAGCCCAGTGCATGAGCAATAACAAACGCTCACAAAGCTGCTTGGCTGAGATTTCTACAGCCTTGGCAATAATATACACTAGAATTTGCAACAGCAAACTCTGCTTTCAGCATGCATTGCTAAACCCACCCAGTGGATCAAAATGTAACAAGTACTTGTTTCCCAATGCTATCTTACTCCCCTAGCAGTAAGTCTCCTTCCTGACTCCTTCATGAAAACAGCCTTTTAAACATTCCTGTCACCTAGATATGAAGCCTGGCCTTCTTATGCCTCCTGTATTATCAACATGCTAGATAACAGGTTTCCAGGGGGGACAGGAGGAGGAAGCTGCTATGAAAAATATGCCCTACTTATAAAATGACATTGCAGGTTTCAGAATACATCTGTAAGGACAGCACATGGTGCATTCCTCTTTCCAAGCCTGAAGCCAGAGACAGACAATTTTGCCCCTACCTTTCTGATGAAATTAGCATGGCACTCTCCTTTCTGCACAGGTGGAGGGCATGCCGGGGGGATGCTGTACACTTTGTGACATCTGCTCTGCTCTGCTGCATATGAAACGGCTGATAAGAAACGGACTTCAACAAAATTGACCTCCTTGATCACACTGGTAATATCAAAGCTCTAGGTCAAGAAAACAGAACAAAATCATTACAGTGCTGACATATATTACTTTTAATATGTTATTTTAATATCATACATATATTATTCAAAGGTATCGGCAGACTCTGGTTTTAAAGGAAAAGAAAAGCTACTAAAGCTGAAAAAAGAAAATACACAGTAACATTGTAGATACAAGGAGGTGTTACTGGGCAAACCGCTTTCCCCTTATTGAGTGCCCATTGCAGGGCGAAGCATTCTGCTTGCAAACAGGTGTGATTGAAGGATAACGACAGCAAGAGAATCTTTACCTTCCTTCCTCATTCAGAACCCATTTGCATCTTTAGAAAGACACCCTGTTCCAACTCAGAAAGCTGGTCTATACGGGTGTCCTCCCAACTCACACTGTGCTGCCAGTTTACCTACCACAAAGCACTGAGCTGCCTTTCACCTGAATGCTGTAAAGCTGTATTTCATGCCACCTGCATTCTCACCCCCAAAATGTACAGGAACACATTCTATGCCAGCACCAAATGAAGCATTTGCGGGGTTCCTCACTGGATAACAAAATTTCTTTCAGTATGGCTGGATAGAAGGATAAATGTTTGGTTTCAGAATTATCCTGTGCTATCAAGATAATATGGTTCCAACGTTTAATAGCCATTTCTTCTTCACAGTGTTCATCTGTGACAAGTCAAGTCTTGGCAATTCTTTCAACTTGTGAGCAGCTCAGCTAGCATCACTTATGTCTGTAGCATACAGTAGAAAATTACAAAGCAAAGAGCATCCCCCCAGAGAGAGCCTTCAGTGTCCTTCCTGAAGAACTTGTTGCCACGTGGAACAGGTGAACAAAGCAGAACAGTAATCCTAGACTCAATCTAATACAGTACACACTGGTTTTAAAGTGAAGGCAATTTTATGAACTGTTACAAACTGAGACAGAATAAAGTTGCAGAAATAAGGGTAAAATAATATCACTTCCCAATTCTACAGAGCCTGCTACTGGTAATCCTTTAGATACTCCCCAAATCGTAATTCATTACAATTTCATAAAAGCTCTGTGAAATTGCTCATTTCACTGATGGCAAAACTAAGTCACAGAGAAACTAAGTGATTTGTCCTAGGTCACACAGACCCAGGTGGCAGAATCTAGCTCTGTCTCAGGCCAGTACCTCTGCAATAAAACCTGCCAGAACGGTAAACACTGAGATATGAAGACACCAGATTTCCTTTGTAATTCAGTTATTCCACTAACATTCTTCCTTTAACTTTTCCTTTTTTGATTCTTTTCAGAGGAAAGCAAGGATTGTCTTTTATGCTATTACCCAGAATAATTTTAAATTTTAAAGCTATAAAGTTAGTTTTGAATGGTTTTGCCACACTCAAGATCGTGCCATAATGAGTACTCTCATGCTGACATAGGCTAAGTTCAAAAATGCAAGACAATGTTATCAAAATCCCAGTATCAAAAATCAAAACCCCTACATAAAAAAAAGTGAAAACACAAAGGCTTTACAAGACACGCAATTTCATTTCAGTATTCACATGTAAACCATTCTAATACCAATTAGTAAGTAGATTTACAGCTAATAAAACAGATTTAAGCTTACGTTTTCTTGGAGCTGTGACAGATCCCAAGAAGCAAGACTTATATTATTAGCTGAATTGATCCTCTTGCATGAGTCCACTAATTTAGAACAAGACACATTCACCTCTAGATCTGATCCTGTTGCTACTGAAAAGGTAAGCAGACCTCTCTAACAGTTATCTGATTACACATGCAGTCCTCAGGTCAACACTTTCTGTGTCCAAGCAACCATTTTTATGTATACTTGAATGCACTGAAAGTGCTCAGCACAAAAGGGCTTTGAAGAAAAAACAAAAGCACATTCAGATATAAACACATTACTTACATATCTGTTGAACATGTTGTCTGTTCTCCCAAGAGTGACATTGTTGATCAGGATCTGTGCTACTGTATCTACACCCTCGAAAATCAAATTCACTTTCTGCCACTTTCTACAGAAAATAACATATGCATTAAAAAAACATTATAATACATAGGGTTAACAACACAGAGAAAGTGTACAATATAAAAATGTATATCACCATTATCTTTAGCAGCAGTTGCCTCAACTATCTCCAAAAATGTTTGACTTACTGTGGCTATGTTATACTTTTAAATAGTAAAATTAAGATGACAGCTGAAGTGGCTCGAGTCTGCAACACAGCATGTTCACATACCCACCAGATATAAGACAGACTAGTTTCCAATTAGCCTAAGTATTATCCTTCCTCCGCTGGCAATTCATAAGTAATTTTTAACAGTTAAAAAGGACAGGAAAAAGCAATTACTAAAATGTTCTTTAGCAACAGCTTTGCAGCTGCACATTATTGCATAATTTGTTTTATTAGATACAAAAGCATTAAGCGGATTTTGAGCTGATGGATTAACTCACAGTTCTGCATGAAAGATGGCACAGAGCTATTTTAGACATATCTTTACTGCATACCTGATGTCAAAAGGAGTTTTGAATGTCCTGCTGTAAGTCCAGTTATCCAGTGAGATCCATCTGTACATCACGTCATTAAATCTATAGTATGGATCCTAACAACAGACAACAAAAAGAAAATTACAAGACTTACTTAGTAATAGTGTTACTACATGAAATGCATCATAATATCCATCAGATGAGCACTTCTTATTTCAGACAGTCTGCAAATGCAAAATCTATCTTATTTTGTTAGTTCTGATATTCCTTTTCACCTTTGAAATAATACATGAAAGCAAAGCTTTGGTAATACTTGACTTTACTTATATAGGTCAAAACCTGTTTGTTAAAATCTTCATACTCAAACTAGAGGGAGCAGAATTTGGTTTTACGTAATAAATGACTGGGCTGGAAATTAAAAAAAAAAAATCAAGACAGCTTCTCACTTAAGAGAGGAACAGAACATGATCACCCTCATAATGATGGAGAAAATAAGACTAATAGGATTTTAAGAGGCAAAGAAACAGCATTTTAGGCCTCTAGGGACAGCAGTGAACAAATCTCTACAGTTTAAAATAATTGCAAATACTCCAGTTGCTTCTTGTCAACAAGCCTTAATGTGGTAAGGCTTAATGAAATTGTCCTATTAGGAAGGGAGGGAGGAAAAGAAGCAGCAGCAACACAGTTTGGCTTGTTGTATAAAATTAAATGACTACTCTTGAGAATAATGCTGCATTTATACTGAATGTATTCTTTTCCCTACCCAGGAAGAATAAAAGGCACAGTCGGTTTAAATTATGTCCTTGACCTTTTTGGCTTCATGCTGTATTTATTACCTTATGGTGGGTCACAATGTTCCTCACCTAGGCTGAACGAATCAGTTACGTGGACCTGACAACCCACCACCTTGCACCTCACAAAAAAGGCATCAGAAAGCTACAGTGTTACATCCCCTTGTCAGTTCAGAGTTCAGTCTTCTTCAGCAGCTGCACAGCTGAATTGCTTTCCCAAAACAAAGACCAATCTCTTCTGGACTGCATGACTCAAACCCAGCTAAGAAAGAGCATAGCTACATTAAGGCTGGCTTTGATACGAGTGTTCTACAGTACCAGCACAGCTAACTAACTGCCCTGAATACCCAGATTCATGCTGAAGAAAATCTGCCCAGCTTTTTTTTTTTCCTCCTTGCTGAAGCTCAATTTTTCTCTCCATTTCAGTAGTCAGTATAGATAGTAATGACACTTCTGGATTTGAACTCTTCTGAAAAACTTTTCATATCTCATATTTGTTTTATAACTAAGAGGGTCAGGCTCTGTAATATAAACACAAACCTATTTACATAGCAGAGCAAAATCATAACATCTAAGTGACTGTCCTCAGCAGCATAATCCCTTCTGGAGTCCCACAGTAACATAAATGTCATTCCTTGAGCCCATATAGAGGGAAAGTTGTCACCTTTCCTCTACATGCTATGCTGTGTCAATCAGATTTCTTACTACAAGGGAACAAGAGTCGGGAAGGAAAGGTCTTGTCACCTCAGTAAAACTGTGACTTCTGTATTAGTAACACAGTGTACTCTCTAAAAGTTAAGTCATCTCAAACTTACCAGAACAATGACTGAATTGTAAGATATCCATACCATTACTTTCATATGCAAAATCTTTTGTGGAATATATCACAGACTTTTATTAAGATGTAAAATATAAGGCTAATAAATGCATATTAAAATGCAAAATTTAGGCTCGTAAGAGAAACTCCATTAAGATTACTGTATTGAGACAAGAAAAGGCAAGCATCAAATGTCAGAGACCATGAAACCCCACATTATGCCCTTAAGCACATTTTTAACAACTGTCTTGCTTTAACATCATATAATACTTCATTTTAGGTTTTGCTTTGGAAAATGTGCGTGTTAAATTTCAATCATTGCCACTTGTATGTGTGAAATATTTAACAAAAGGCATAAGATGCAAGTCGTAAATACACTATCAACAGCAGACTGTAAAGCCAAAACCAATTTGGTTAGTGGTCAAACAACCAACATTAGTGCCTTGTCAAAGATCAAGACCCTGCATAAAGAAAGCTGCACTGTTTTTCCCACAAAAGCATGGATAAGGAGATGTTAGTGAAGAACAAAACTGGTTGTTAAACACCAAAGAGAAGTGTAGGAATGTTTCATCAGAGGCAGAAATTACATCAGATGGGCTCTTACAGCAGTTTACAGAGCTGCTTGTTTAAATCTCCTTAGAGCCTACTGCAGATCCTTTTTCCTGAAGGGGCTTTCTTCATCTGTATTAGTCGAAAAGCCTTCTAACTTCAAGAAATGCACTGACTGCTAAACCATGTGTCATAGAAAGTGCCAATTAGCCCCTTCTGATTCATACAAATACTGTTTCCTCCTCACAGGCAACCATCCACCTTTTTAGATGGGAAAGCTCCTAGCTTTGTGTACCTTTATATAAAACTTAACAGTTTACTAATATCATTGCTACATAACTAGTAAAACAGCTTATATATCACACAGAAAAGCTGTTAAATGCTAATACTGGTTAGTCATTTTAAGCATGACAAATGTTGCTTCTTCTAAAATCAGTCACGTGGCAATGTTCAAGCTATGATTTTAAGATAATTCTCAAGGTTCAGGAAAAATGCACAACCACAACAAAGCTCTGTAAGAAAAGAAAATTACTTCTCCCATACACTTGTGAGATTACTGACTTTTTCATTATTAAATGCAACTGTTTTGAGTGCTGGAAGATGTACCTATAGAAGTCAAATTGTTTGGATTTATCTGAAACAGAATTTGATCCCACATTAAATCAGCTCACATTAAAATGAAAGTTTTATTTCAGAAAACTGGATGGGAGCATTTGAAAGACGGTAAGAAACAGACTGAACATATATTAAATATACTTCACATTCATTAGCTCAACATGTTCCTGGAAGCCAGTCACAGAGGGGTGGAGTCACTACAGCTATTTTTAGGTCCCACCAAACAAATTCTGAACCACTCAAGCTCCCTGCCTGTTTGTACTCTGCTCCCAACTTCAGTGCTGTAAGCAAGCAGCAAATCACCTGCTAAGATGAGGTTAAAAGCCCTACTACAGAGCATTAAAAGGAAGCAATTTCCAGTTCGGGTAACAGGACATCAGCAGGACTTCCAATGCACTGGCAGCACTAAACTGAAGGCACTGCCAAGCAGCTAGATGGAAGCTCCTCCTTGCAATGATTTTAAGGGGATATTGAAAAGCTAGAGTCATATAAGCTAAGAGCTTCTCCTGTTAGAGCAGGAAATGGATGAGACATGAACACATCAGAAGTGAGGCTCAAAGCCCAAGGGAGTGAGTTGCACCAGGCACACCCTGGCCCCACGAAGGGCCAGCTTCAGGCCCCCATCCAGCTGGGAGTCCAGAGGAGCATGGCACAAACACCTGAAGGACACTAGACAGAGGCAGCTGTATCCAGACAGAGGACAGCGTGTAATAAAATGAAATGTAATACAGGGAACAAAACCCAGATTCCTTTGCCTTATCCTACTTTTCTTATCTAATTTGAAATTGCCTCTTCTCTCATAAATCAACTCTGTTGATAATGTATACCATAAGAACATCCTGCCGATGTAACAGATTACCAAAATAAAACTTGCAAGTGACATTTCATGCTTTACAGTTTAATGATTTTACTGTTGCCAACTTCAAACTGGAAGCTAAATAGTTAAGATATTTATCGACATCCATGCACTCATTGATACCTCAAGCAACAGCAGTCAGGACATTTATACAATTTTCAGAAGCCCAGTTTCACATATTTGCAGCTTGAAGTCAAGCTGAACTAACAGTAGTGATGAATGCATCGTATTCTTGGAACATGAGTTTTGGAAGTTCATCCTAAAGTAATTCATTTTCAGTAGTCACTCTAACAAAGCAGTAAACTGAGTTTCACCTTATGCTCAAGATGTGTTACAGCTGAACACTGAGCCAAATACTACTGAAAAGTTAATTAACAAGCTATTAATACCCATTGCTTAATACTCTCTGAATACCCTGCTGTATTTAATAGGTTACTATAACTTTTATCTATATTAACTTCACAAGCTTTTGAAAGATAAACTGGAGTGCCATTTAATATTCATCCTAAGTTTCACTAAGGCATTTGAACGCTTCCACATATGTTCACACAACTCAGCAGAGCACATATCTTTTAATGGAAAATAATACATTATGTCATTAATGAATGTCATTTAACATGTTAGAACCATACACTACCCAATGCAATTGTTACCTAGCTTGCTTTGAAAAATTTAAGTTACAATGAAGTGTCAGAAAACACACAACGGTATATTTTAGACAAATGCAGAACAAGCTACAAAAAATACACACTACTTTCCATAACTGCAGAAATATCACTTGAGATACATAAGCTTCTGTCTCTTCTAATATATTTTAATATCCAAGTATGACCAAGACCACGGTAACCCCCTGTGTCAAGTGCATGCCCTTGTTGTATAACGGCAGAAACTGCAGTGTTGTCCAGCCCCTATATTAGCATCACAGTTGCGGACCCCCCATAACAGTTATTTACAAATCAACTGACAGTTAGTAAGACAAAACAGCCTTTCTTTATGAATGCAAACAGCTGGCAGATGAGAAAATCCAGCTACAATAGCCATATTCATCAGAAATTTTACAGGAGTCACCTGCCAGCAGAAACAGCATCATGCAGTACTTGGACAGTACATGCTAGAAGACAACTATTTCTAGCACAAAGATTTAATGCACAAGTTACCTACTCTGATACATATTGCTTATCAGAACTGTGCCTGAAAGAAAACACTGTGCTGACAGTAGTTTAAAACTAAATCTTCAGACAATCTGGTTTCTGCAAATCATTTTCCAGAGATGCAGGGTTAGCCATAGACTCACTGCAAGTTTGTAAAATGTTTGCACTTACGCCCAAGCTTTGCACTACTTTTATTCAAGTCACTATTACACTTGTTTATGTGCATTTCTCACGTCTTTTTTAAATTTTACATGTAAACAGTAGTAAGAGCTATGGAGTCCTAATGAAATTTTATTAAAACAACCCAGCTGAACACATACTCTGATGCTATCTCCTGCCCCTACAGCTTCTATCATAGTTAATCCAGCATTTGAACTGTGATGGTTGAACACAGAAGAAAATAATACTTCAGTAGGAAGCTTAAAAGTATCTTCCCCAAGAGCATTTTCTAAGATACGTGCATTTGGTGCATTCAGAAAGATGTGTCCATCCAATGTATATTTTATAAGCCAAAGAGTAAAGACATCTCTAGAACAAATGCTAAGAGGATCCAGAGAGATGAGTAATGAACCCTCAGTGTCAGATGTCTTTCAATTCAAATGCATGGCTTGCACAGCAGATTAAAGTAAGGCTACACATGCAATCAGCTAGAGCATCCCTGGGCAAAAACAGTTTGCGCATCGACCTAAATTTGAAATGAACCACACACTGATACATAAGTTGCTTGCAGCCTACTCTTGCAATCTAAGCCCCATTTTGCAGGCTTAGTATCTGGCAGCTTATTCTTGCTGCCCTCCTTCCCCTCATTTATGAGATACCCACTAAGCTACATTGTTGGAGCAGGCCCTCCCAAATTTGTTTTAAATTTGTTTTGGGGGCTAACCCATGAAAAATTCCCAAGGACACAGAAGCAAAGGATGCAGTGCTATTTGCAAATCACACAGAAAAACAGCACACAGATTTCACTAGGTCACTGAACATATGGGTCTCGCTATCCAGGATAATTTAGCTCCCACCAGCTTTGTTCCCCTATTTCCTGGTGCAGCTTTTCAGACCAATCTTCACTTTTGATTACAAGCAGTAAGCTTTTCGATTGCTGGTCTAGTGACATTTTCAGTAGGATGAGTAAAAATCCTGCACTCCACAGCAAAGAGTAGAAGGAGCAAATGAAAAAGACACTGAAGACCAAAGGTTTTGTATTTAGGCAACTGTAATAAAACTCCTAATTTTACACTTGACACAACCCCAAAAAGGGCTGATTTCCAGAAATAATGAGCACTGAAGAAACAGAGCAACCAGTGCTCTATGCCTCTAAAATTCAGGCTGTGTGCGTGCTTTTGTATAAATAGGAATATAGGAGTATGATTTTAGGCAGCTGCGTTTGAAAACATTTAGTCATAAGCATTTTCACTGCAATGAAGAAACCTCAGGACAAACATCTGAGCCACTCTTTGCAGCATAAAGCCACGCACTGCAATAACAAATTATGTCACCGACTCCCTCCAAACAACACAGGTTTGCTGCTTTGCAGAACGCAACAACTGGTGGCAGGGATTGATTACATTTAACACTATCTGTGATAGATTTAAAATCTGCCGAGGTTGCTCTTGTATTTTGGTATGTTCTCCCATTTATCTTTTAAACAAAAATGTGATTTTAAAACAATACAGTTATCCTGGTGCAAATATTTCTGTGAATGCTTCTTTCCATAAACTGGGCTTTGCTAAACTAAGAATGGGCTTAAATTGATCTTACGTTACCTGTACACACCTATACATAGAAACAAGTTGGCTCATCCTGAGCTTGGAACTAGGCAGACACCAGCTGGGTCCAGTCCAGAGGTCAAGCAACCACACTAGTGAAGTATTTCAGTTAACTCAGCTCCTCGGCAGAGTGTACTAATTCTACTACCAATTTAGCAACAGTTTCCAGACTACAGCAGGTTCAGGCATGACCATATCACCACGTGTCTGGAGCAAGTTCATGCTTGTATTCACATAAACATGTTCCAAGTGTCCACAACCAACCATCATCGATTTAATTAGCCAGGCAATCCATTAGCAAGACCCATGCTGCTGGCCAGCAGGCTGACTAAGCTTTCAAGCCTCTCTGCAGGCTTGGGATTCTGCCCAGGCAGCACATGACAGTTCATGATCGCAGCCTCATTTCCAAATATTATACTGCTGCTTAAAATGACTAGAATGACAAGTCAGTTTACAGCAATGCAGCTAAATTAGCAATCACATTTTCTAACTTCCTAAGAGTACATAATGTGAGTAGATAAATGTGAGTCTTTCATTACGTCATTATCTTGCATGCATGAGTCAGTGCATTGGTCACAGCTTCTCCTGAATGATTATTCACACTTCTTATAGCAACACCTCCCAGCAAAGGCAAACATCTGAGACATTCAGTTTATCTCATGCACTTTTGCATGGGAGAAACTGGCACAATTCTCTTCACTGATTCTCCATATATAGTCTACCTGCCCACTGCACTTTTTAAAACTTTAGGAAAGCTATTTTTAAACCTTAAATGTTCAAAATGTCACGTCACTTAGCACACAGATGTTCAAACAACAGACCATCATGGCTCAGCTTAGTGTATTCACTTTTCCAATGTTGGCTATTTCTATTACCTGGCAATGACACTCGTTGGAATCTATTATTAGTACTGGGATTCCCAACCTATGGCAACACAGAATACTACTAAAATTATCCTGCCTGAAATGGCATCACTTTCTATTTATACCTCTGTAGCTTTAGTCAGAGTAGAACAGGAAAATAATCTGGAGAATAAAAATTACAGAAAATAT
Organism: Falco rusticolus; assembly: GCF_015220075.1. NCBI lineage: Eukaryota > Metazoa > Chordata > Aves > Falconiformes > Falconidae > Falco > Falco rusticolus. Next base: position 56,957,593 of record NC_051187.1, read on the forward strand.
AAAATGTATGCATACAAAATGTATTTTTAAAATGCTTCACAAGAAACGCAACATTGGTACCACAATAAATACAATACATAGATATGTCTGATGTACTCAGACAACATATGACAGTACTTCACATTTTCTAGTACAGAAGTGTATTTATCAGTTTTATAGAGGATAACTTCACTATGTTTTATTTCTTTTCCTTGTTCAAAGTACACATTTCACTTTCCACATGCTTCCTTTTAAAAAGGCATCTTATTTTAACAATGACCCAGTTAATGCCACAGCTCGTCAGGTCCAAGCGACAAGCAGCTTACGCTGCTATCAGGGGATCTGGCTACTAACCTAAAACAGCAGTTTTGTTCATTTGTCCCAGAAAGTGGCCACTGTGTTTTCATAAATCTAAAAACTAAAAGAGACAACTGTAACCAGAAGCAGCAATGCTTCTTAGAAGTGTTAAAGGAGTACCTAGTCTTTTAAAGGAAAGTTTTATACTCATGTTTCAGAACACACTTCCCTTAGGCAGCACGCAGGTATCCAATCTCAACTGTTGCATGTGCTCTGCAAGTATTAAAAGGGATTTTTAATGGACTGAAATCCCTAGATTTCTTGCATCAACAAGCCAAACTTCACCAGGGCGGGTTTAGCTTTTCATTCTTTTGAGGCAACATTGTAGGCAAACCTGACTTACACAGGGTGATGCTTACTGTAGGTATCTGGTGTCAGCACCTTGGTTCCGTGCCAGAACCACAGTCTCACACAGCAGAGCACGGGCTTGCACTTGTATCCTTGGCCCGACCCGGGACTGCTCCGCCGTGGGTAGCCTCAGTTATCCACCTGAGGACACTGCAGCCACCAAGCCCTGTGCCACTCGAGGGGCTAAGCGGAACAAAGTCTGCCTGCCGCATCAGCCACGCCAGCAAAGCCGGAGGGGTTGAGGCGGCTCCCGGGACAGAGCGATGTTTGGGGGGGGTGAAGGGGCTGCCTTTAGCCACACTCCTGCAGACCCCTCACAGGGGCTCGGCTCTTTCCTTTCGGCAGGCTGCCCACGGCGAAGCCGCACGGCGGATGCGAGGCTCCTCGGGCGCCATCTCACCGCGGCTCCCTGCCCGGCCCTGCCCGCCGCGCCTCAGGCGCCGCCAGACTCGGCCCCGCCGCCGGAGCCGCCGCCGAGGGGGAGCCGGCGAGCAGGGCGCGGCTGCCTACCGTACCTGGATGAGGCCCCGGCGGTGCAGGGCGGTGTGCACGCAGCCCGGCACCTCCCCTCGGAGCACCACCGAGCCGTTCGCGTTGCCCAGCCGCCAGCTCCCCCGCAGGCTGCGCACCTCCGGGCCGCCCGCGGCCGAGGCGCCGGCCCGCCGCGCAGTCGCCAGCAGTAGCAGCAGCAGCAGCAGCAGCAGCAGAGCTCGGCCCGCAGACAGACGGCATGGCGGCCGCCAGGAGCGAGCGGGCTGCCCCGGTGGAGCGGCGCTCCCCGCCATGGCCCGCGGAGGCGCAGCTGCAGGACGACAGGCGGCCGGGCCGGGGGGGTTACCGGCCCCGGCGGCCCAGCCGCGTCCTCAGAGAGCCGGGGCGGTGCTTCGGGCCGTTAGCGACCGTTGGGGGTGGGGGCGGGGCGGGCGCGCGCCTCCTCCCGCCGCCCGTTAACGGCTCCTCAGGGCCGGCAGGCCGCTGGGCGGCGGGAAGCAAAGATGGCGCCGGGGAGACGAGGCGGCGCGGCCCCTGGCAGCACGGCCGGCCCGCCGCGGGGAGGCTGGGCCCCGCCGAGCGCAGCCCGCGCTGGGCGCCCCTTGCCGCCCCCTCCCCGGCTAAAGCGGTGACGGGCCCTCGCACCGCCCCCGCCCGCCCGGCTGCGGGAGCCGGTGGCGCAGCGGGGGGCGGGCAGGCGCACCAGCAGCTGAGGAAAGGCGGGGAAAGGTGCTTGGGTTTGGTTTTTTTTCCTCCGAAGAGAGGTTGAGTGGAACGCTGATAATAGGAGCAGTATGAGATGACAGATCTTCCAAATGTGCTTGGAGCTCTAGAAAAGTGCAGTAGAGTGGGAGGAACGAGGAGCAGCTGTGACAGCCCCGCAACAGGTACTCTCAGTATTGGCTCCCTCAAACCATGAGGTTTTATATGGCCTCAGGCTTCCACCTTTCCCCCCATAAAATTAGAGGCATATAAAACCAGAACAAACATCATGAAGATCTAAAAAAAAAATACTCTGGTTTCTCATAAAGCAGTGCTAGCACAGTTACTGTGTTTTTTCTTTATAAAAATTGAGTATGTTCATCTGCAAAGGAGCAGAAGGGTGAGCTCCAAAGAAACAACTATGGTACCACACTGCAGCTTTCCTAGCTTTATCCCTTCATTCACAGCCCAAACCCAGGAATTAAAGCAACAAGCTCTTAAAGGGCTCAGTGGATGGAGGGAAAGGCTGTCATGGCCTGGAGTACTCTTTTAGGGGTAGCCAGCCACCTTACTTCATGCTGTTTCCACAGAACCCTGGTGCAGAGGGGCCTAGATCACCTCTGTGAACCGGCCATGTGTCATACCATGGCATGGCTGTACTTCATGGAGCTGTTCCTCCAGATGAAGCTGCACAGCAGGTGGAAAACAGCTGTGCCATCCACTGAATCTCATCTCACCACACAAAAAAGTGCTCAGACACTCTCACAGTTCCAAGAGGGAGTAGCCCACTAGGTTGTGACCGCATAGCACAGAAGAGCAAGAACCTTCGAGACCAGATTCCCTGTATGCCTGCTCAGCTGAGAACACATTAGAAAGTATTGGATACAAATAACTATTCCCTTCACAGCTCACTGTGAAATTGAAAATGTTTGTTCCACCAACCACTCCATTACTTTAGTCATTTTGGCGTGGGTTTTGATTTTTTGTTTTATTTGGTTTTGTTTATTCTTAAAGCATGGTTGATTCAATGGATGTTCCATTTGGATTTGTGTAATTTTTACTTCGTTTATGAACCAGATCAGAATCTTAGTCAGGCAGGTGATTTGCAGTCTCAGAGTATACTTAAGTGAGGTGAAATATTTAAAAATGGAAGATCTTGCAAATTCCTTTAAAACAGTAATGCTACCAGTAAGTGTCACTTGTCTCCCTGTTACTATATGGTTGTTATTTTTCTTTTAACAGAAGTCTCAGGTCACTGTGCACACAAAGAAAGCAAACTAACTGCATGATTACTACTACACGTGATTCTGCATAGAAATGCAACTGATAGTATTCAAAGAAACTCCAGTTAACTGCAGGACTTTATTCAGTTTTTCCATTTCTGTACTTATGTCTTCTTATCGTCTATAATTATAGATTGTTAAATTTAAGGAGGAAAGAATACATAAAGCACCTTGGGATGCTAAAGATTTAGTTAGTTTAACAACATATATGCAATTAAAAACACCAAATTAGGTAAGAAGAAAGTGTGACTGACAAACATGCTGCTGCACCTGGTATGTAGCACAGGGTGCAATAGTGAACTCCAGCTGAGAATGGGGATACTAGAGTTGTTTTAGCTCGTGGCTTTCACACAGCTAATTCAGCACACCATAAGAACCCACCCAAGTTAGGTCTTTAAAACATAACTGAACATGGTCAACGTCTCTATATTTTCGACCCAAAGCCTTTCGAGCTGACAACCCTTCATTTCAATACAACATAAAATGCCAGAAAGAAAAAGTACATGATATAACCACAGGTGATTTTTTCATCTGTGGGAGCATGGCGGGGGGAAGGGGGGCGGGGGGGGCACAGTTCTGAGGCATACTGGTCCAAGAAGAGAAACAGTAGCTGCTCTTTTTGTCACTCTGAAAAAACCTCTGCTACCAACTTCAAAAAGGAATGGCTAGGACCCATACTGTTTGGCAGCAGAACTCTGTGCAGAAATTTAGCTGTTGGAACAGTTACTCTGTGTGTATTTTTAAGACTGAGTAACCCACATTCAGTATACTGACCGAAATACAGGTCCTATTTTGGTTCAACTCCCAGACATCTTTTAGTGAGGTTGGCAGAAAAGACCATCATCGTAGATCGAGTTACCCCCCCAACTGGCTTTGCATGTTGTAGAATTCAGTTAAAAACTAGTATCTTCTCACCTTTAAAAGTTCAGACTATAATAAAAACATTACACATTAATAGTAGAAAGCCTGTTTCTGCCCTCATCTGTCAATAAGTAATGCTTTCAGGAAAATCAAACATTTCTGTGTTATTTTCCTTAAATTCACTCATACAACACTAAAAGCATTTTAACACTGTAGTGCTGCTTGAGAGATCTTATAAGATATTATTTCTCAAGAAGCAGATCTACAGAGAATTAAGTTTTAATGCTACCGAAGTACTGCAAGCTGGCTTTTTTTTTTTAAATAAATCTTTTTCAGCAAGTCACGTGGTAGCTTCCCAGTAAGAAGGAAACTGCATTTCAAGATGTTTACTGTACTTCCGTGTTTTCTTTGCCTTTTATTTTTTCTGCTGAAGACTGACTGGAGCAACACACAGAAAAAAACCCTCAACCTAAAAACAATGCTGTAATTTAGTATTCTGAGAACATGCTGTTTCCTTGTTCAAAGCTTGTAATTAAGTTAAATCATGTGTCATTTTCATGTCCCAGTCTTAGGGGTTGTTTTTTGTTTGTTTGAGGGTATTTTTTAAAAAATGTTTTTACTGTTTAAAGATTCAAGAGTCATTGAAGGCTCTGGTTTTATCTTTTAAAATCTTGAGACACAAAGCAAGATCTTTTGTATGGCTTTCTTTTACCATGTACCACAGTCAGTCTCTTTCTGAAATGCCACAAATTTAGGTTACTACAATTCTGACTTTATGATACTGCAAGTGTATGTTCTTTATCAACTAAGACAAAAAGCTGAAGGCAAAACCATGCCTTTGGCTCTATTAGAGTAAATTCAGAGCGATTCCATGGAATCTGCCCAAATTCTGCTGTCTTAATCCAGAACTCTTTTGTTTGCAATTGCTATGCAATCTCTGTCATCGCAACAGCCTGCTGCAGTTTTCTCTTTCAAATTCATGTTCTATGAGTTCATGCAGAAGGTTTTAAACAAACAGGTTCTCACAGATTTGGGTGCAGTAGTTTAAGATATTACTGCCCCCACCTGTCCACCCTGTACCATTCTTCTGCTGAAGGTTACCACCTCTGAAGCAAAACAGGACCTGTGTTCACACCAGTCCATATCACGGCTTGCTATCTTTTGGTAACCATACACCACTGCGGATACTACCACCACATGCCATTTGTCAAAGATGCAAAACAACTAAAAGATCACCTGCTTTTGAACACTTTGCACAGATGCAGCAATATTGATGCAGACATGTTGGATAAATAGTGGTGTAAAAGTGGACTGGTGTTTATAGGACTAAATAGCTCCAGACAGTACAGCACATCTGTATGCAAGCCCTACAGCTCCTCAGCATAATGCCTGTCCTTTGTTTCATGACTGCCTCTGCAAAACATAGAACTGCTATGCAAAATAGTTACTCTCTGGGCTGGCATAAAGGCAATAGGGTGCAGAGAGCCCTCCAGGTAAGGATTTTTAAAGGACAGACAGCAAAAACATTTCAGCCATTATTCTGTATTTATCTTGAATTCCGTCCAAAAAGGATGTTAAAAATAAAATGAGGAAATAAGTTAACATTGCTTTTAGATGAGGACACTATTGATACATCACTAGAAGAGAACATTGTGCTAGGTTATCATGAACAAAATACAGAACAAGAATCTAAATGGTAGGCCTAAAATTTCTTTCATAATTATTGTAAAGTCTGTAGGTCATTGTAAGGGAATTTTCTTAGCAGACAAAATTACTCAACACTAACAACCACAAGTAATTAAAAATAAGTACGTGGAAGGGAAGCTACTGCTCCAGGCAAATGCTATATGGAGGAGAAAAAGAAAAAAAAAAAGTAATAATTTTAAAATTGCATAAGCAGAAAGGCAGGTGATACCTTGAGTATATTCTTAAAACTTCATCAGGTATCCAGGGCAAAAGCCTGTATTTATTCTCCTACAAAACATCTTGGTTTGAGATGGGCTCAAACAACAGGATATAGGTTTGGGGTCATCACCTTCCATAGCACAGACACAAAAAACATAAGGATCTTAAAAGCCAGCATGACTAGATTTCTAAAGACAAGTTCTTTAGAAGGTGGAATTCCCATAGCTTTTATCCGCTTCAATGTATAAGCAATTTTGAAACACTCCTGATCTGTTTGTAAGATTATGTAACATTGACCAGTGTCATTTACCCTTTATCTCATGAGCAGTGAAGTCAGTCTTAAAACTAGGCATGGTGCTGTCCAAGCTCTCCATGAACTCTCATTAAAACTTTCTTAAAACTTATCTAGCATGAAACCTGATTATCTGGCACTCAATAGGAAATCAGGAGTATGTATGGGGGCATGATGAAGCAGCTTGCTTAGCCTTTCTTAAAGGTCTAAAACGATAGACAGTCATCTGTGACCACAACACAATGTATGACTTGTCCCTAAATGTCTAAAATTAAATCCCTCAAAACATGGGTATCACAGGTAACAAACCATTTCTCCCACGAGGAAGTCTGAGAGGCTTCACCAAGTCTTACTAACGCTGTGTAGTTCTCTTGGCATTTTTCCAGCTGAGTGCAAGACATACCAGATTATGATAAACATGAAACATATATCCAGCCTACTGTTTTAATGAATGTTTTCCATGCAGGTGACTGTTGTGAGAATGTAAAACAAAATAAATATATAGCTGATAAATTGGATGATTAAACTGAAATGGATTTGGAGCTGCCAAAACAACTGGGAGCTGCATTTCTTCTTCTAGCTCTGTCACTCCAGACAAACCACTGCGGCAGGGCAGGAGCACTAGGACAAACTGCCCATTTATTTCCGAAAAGTTACCCTAATGCAAACACCAGGGAATATTAAAAATAATTTTACTGAATACTGTGGGTACATTTTTTCCCCCTCTTTAAAGATTAATGATTATTTCAGCACCTACAAGAATTGCCAGAATTCTTGATCAATGAAGTCCCCACTGAATCCCCTCAAGCCCCACTTACACAATAGTGTAAGCCAAGAGCCTTGCTACATACAAAAAAAAAGATCTTCACTTGTCTGAATGATTCCAGTGCAAACACCTTGGGTGATGGAACTACACCCTCATGCAGTCCACGGTGCTACATACCACATTGCTCACTGCACTGGTACAAACGTCTCAGGAGTAAGTTACAGAAATTGACTCATGCACATTCATCAAGCAGACATACTTTTTAATATGGGCTGTATTTTTTTCCCAAAATGACTTAGTACATAAGTAACAGTAAAAATACTACTTTATACATACCCATCTGTACAAAAAAGCATTAAGTTTGATTCTTATTGTAACAAAAAAGGAAAGACTACCACAGTAAATGAAGAGAATAAGGAGTACTAGCAGGATCATAGAGTATCTCAAGTTGAAAAGGACCCATAAGGACCAAGGCCAACTCCCCACCCCTCACAGGACTAACTATATGACCAAGTGTCATCCAGATTCTCCTTCCACTCTGACAGGCTTGGTGCTGTGACCACTTCTCTGGAGGAGCTTGTTCCAGTGACCAGCCATCCTCTCAGTGAAAAAACCTTTTCCTAATGTCCAATTTGAACTTCCACTGACACAGCTTCATTCAATTTTCTTGTGTCTTGTCATAACTCATACTATAACTACAGATTTGTTGTTTTGGTACTAGTCAAAATGTATTTTGATACTTGCACTGGAAAGCAGGCAGGCAGTAATTCTATGGCTAGAAACATAATAAAGAGCCTTAGGAATTTGAAAAGAACCTTGCCCCTTCAGCTCAGTCCTTGGCAAAAGAAGGGCCCCAACCTCTTCAGGGAGTGGCCACATTAAGATAACTACTCACACCCATTTTGTTTACAGCTAAATTCACAGCCCAGTGGATGCAAATAACCTGGTGCACAAATTATTGCCTATAATTTTGATAGCTGCTGCAAGCGTCACCTTTCCATGGAAGAGCTCTGCCTTCTCACCACTAGGGCTGCAGACAGGCATAAAGGCAACAGCAGCCTGTAAGAAAGGATCTAAAAAAGGCAAGAAATCACTGCTTGGAATGCTCTAAGATTATTTCAGGAAGTGCAAAGATCTTCAGCTAGTCTAAACTGGTAAGGAGGAAAGCTACACTACAACTTCAATTAACCCTTTGATTATAAACACTCAGCATGCATTTTGATGTCTATAGAATATTTCACGGAAGTGCCACAATATTATGAAAGTATTTTAAGCTTTAATTATTACTGAGTTAGAGTGAACAGCCACCTAAGTTTTTCACGCTTTCCACATATTAGCCAAATGAACAGCATTCAGCAAACAATCATTTCAAAAGGTATGGTACTCTGTTAAAAGGGCTGCTTCACCACAGGAAGCTGTCAGGACTCCACAAGGTTATTAAGCACTTACAAGATTCAAGATGCAAAACCATCTTAAAAACTTACCTGTCAATAAAGGTTCTATTATGTTGATTCTCTCAGCATTTTTTTGAATACAGTTTATCAGCAGTGGTCATATTGACAAATACAGTTTTAAAAGCCTGGAACTCTGCGCTGAGGAATTTCAATCACACACAAAAAAATTACTTAAAGCTATTAAGAAAATAATGTAGGTAATTTAGTCTAACGAGGTAGTTAAAGATGCCTAGCAAGTTGACAAAAATTTTTCCTCACTCTGGAGTCCTCCATAGCTGGTCACAGCCACGAAGGTTTACTTGGGAGGACAGAAGGGTACAACTGAGCTTCCTTCTGCCACCTCCTGCTTTGGCAGTTAACTGTGGACAGCTTACTACTGACACGAGAAAGCCACTGAATGACTAGAAAGATTCACTCATTGTTTAGTGAACATCTTGGTCACGATCTGGAGATTTTTCAAGACCTCTTCTGTTTCGTTGTGTTCTCTTAATACCAAGGATGCTGATCCACTGTTTATCCTTCCAGCTTCCCGGCAGTGACCTATAATCTTGTAACCACAAACTACGATTACTGCTACTTCCTCCTAGCACAAGCTTTCCAGAAAAGCTTATCAGTTAGCTGCAGCTGGCTGCCCTCTCCACTGTCCACACCTTAAATTATTCATGATGTATGTGTCAGCATATGCTATGTGGTAACTTCTCTAAACATTCAGTGAGACTGAGAACCACTGAGCTCTTCCCCTTCACTCTGTCCCCACGTAGGTGAACTCTGGCTTCCTAATCCTAGTAACATGGCAGTTGTTTCGCCTATACTCATCTAACCTAAAAACTTAACAAAGTTTCTTCATCCACTTTTTCCAGTATTTTTACAAGCTCTCCTGCTCTCAACTAGAACCACTGGAACAATTAAAAGATTATTTTCTAAGTTACCCTTCCCCCTTTCTTCGTGCTTTGCACCTCAAAAGGCATTACCTGCCCTAGCAATTCTATCAAATACTAGTTCATAATATAGGAGCACTCAAGAGTCCCCAGGCACTGCCTAGCTAAGTTACATGAAAGACATTCCCCATAGATCAGGGAAGGCAGCAAAAAAGCCCTATCTGGTAGGGTAGGCGTACCGCAAGGAATGGGCAAAGACAAGCTCCCGTCTCTAAAGGGTGGAGACCAACATTGCCGGGTGGCTGCGGGAAGCAAAGGTCAGGAGGGTTGATGGTCAGCTACAACCTATTTCTGCATTGGGTCTGCTGCTCTGTGAAACAGATGTTCTAGCTTCAGTTAAGCAGCAAATCGCAACTTCTCTTTTCATCTTCCTCTTTTTTTTTTTTTTTTTTTCCCCTCTTCCACCTCTGTAAAGGACAGCTTAATGCATGTGGCCAGTAAGATACCACATTAAGGGGGAAAAAAAAAAAAAAACAAACCACCAAACTGTTTCAAGGAAATAGTTTTAAAAGTTCCAAGGTAATGCTTTCCACAAGGCTATGTTTTCATTCTGAAAAGCTAGAATGTTTTCCTGCATCAGTCATATCAGTATCAGAAAGAATACTACGTGCAAAAATAATGTTTCAGGGTTACCTGCATTTTCTTAAAGCTTCAGTTATATCATTTATGGTTAATCCAAACAATGCATTTTTACTTCTTTCCCAATTTAGAAAATATTAAGGCTATGAAAACTCACATCCTTTGCACTGAAACAGTAATTCTGAGTGTGAAGCGCAGCACATATGAAGTAGGAGTGCAAAAAAAGCCTAGCTAAATTGAGTAACAGACACCTACCTACGTCCGCTCTAATTCAATTGCTTGTCATTGTGTGATGCTTGAAGTGCAGCTTTCAATGAATTTGGAATGGATTCTCAGGAAACAAATCATTATGTAAACAAGACTTAGAGATACAACTCAAACTGTAAAACCACTAAGAGCAGTCAGTACAGTCTACAATAGAAATGGGATCACAATCCATTTACACAAGGAAGTTCTAACTCTTACGCTTGTTAGACTGTCTGCACTTGTCCCATGGCAGCTTGTTACTGAGCTTAGAACTCCTTCCCAAGCAAACCATGAGCACTCAAACTAAAATATTTTTATACTACAAAAATTGGGGTCAAAGGAGGCTTACGCTAGTGTACATTGTATGTGCTTAACTGCACACTTTGGCTTACACATTTCAGTTAACTTCTCTTTGTAAATAAACAGTAAGAAACTTTGTCCTGCTTTTATAGTACTACTCACCAATGTAAACCCTCCATCTTCCGAGTGTATGAAAACCCCATCATTATTTATGCAAAGCTAACTGTATTAAGCACCCCAACTATTGAAAATCCCAAAGATTTTATAGCATTACCACTACATAAAAAAATAATAGTTTGCAAAATAAGCTTATGCAAAGCCACATTCATTCTCTCTTAGGAGTCTTTTATTTATTTCTATTACATGTACCAGCAGACTTTCAGAATCACACAGTGGCTTAATACACACTAATGACACACTACCTTTATAAGCTTATGTCGTAAGATTTTCTACTCTTTATTGCATCACTGAAGCAAGAAAACCTCCTCCAAACACCTATTTTAATTAAACTGGCTAAAGTATTTCTATAGGGTTTGTCCTCAGGCCCTCAAAAAAAAAATAAATCTCAACCTCTCAAGGGCTCAGCACTGTGGGTTCTAACAGAAGTCCCCTGAAACTTTAAGGAATTAAATCCTCACTGAGGTTTGCAGTAAGGAGAAAGGGTGGAAGAACACAAGTACACAAAAGCTGAACAAAACATACAAACAAAAACCCAGTAAAATTCGTACTCCCGAGTTTGTCAAGGCACGTATGTCAATTACATCAGACAGATATGCTTAAGAGATGCAAGACTAAGGGACTTCTCACAGAAACAGGGATGGAACAACTCAGTCACAAATACTAAATTCAATTTGCCAGCCAGCACTAATCCATTCTATAAAATGATATATCAGTGCCATGTTTCAGAAATTGTCTTGTTCTCCACTAAGTTACCTAAGAACTCCTACAGTCACTAATATTGATACTTTCCACAATGCTCATCTGAGTACAGACACAAAATCTAGTCCCTTATGAAGAAGAGATCTGGACCTCTTACTCCAGTAAGAGCATTCCAAACCTCACCATAGGAAAAAATAAAATGGCTCTATTGAACAGATCCTTCAGTTTCTAAGATATCTGTGAATTAAGTTTTCCTCATTCACTGTCAGAGCAGGATTAATACCATGGCAAAGAAACTGTAAACCTTGTTTTAGCAAAAGTATCCTTCCCCAAAGAATTATCAGCTTCATACTGAACAGTGGTCTTTGCCAGAGCTACGACTGACAATACCTTTGCTATTTACCTTCACAAATTTTATCAGGAGGAAGGAGTTACAGACTCCCACTAAGCTCTGTACATAAGGTTGCAAACTGCAGCTCCTTGTTTAGATGCCAAGAGGATCTGAGCTGCACAGCCAGTCAGTAAAAAGTTGTTCCAGAAAATTCCCTTAAAAAAGGAAAAAAAAAAAAGAAAACAAACCACAAAAACCAAAACAGACAGGACTCATGACTATATGGACACTTTTCTTTTTAGACTTGCATCAAATACTGTGAGATAGGATGTCCTGAGGCTTACCTGGCCAGAGGGGGAAAAAAAAGCATAGGCTTCTCTTTTCCTCAACATAGATGAAACTGTCACACTGAGCGTTTTATCAATGTTTTCTAAGATAAGAACATCACCAGTTAGGCAGTTCTCTTCAAGAACACAGGAGACAGCTTAACTTGTGCATTCCCTCTAATGAAGCATGACATCACATCCAACAGACTAAATTTATGTCAAAATTCCCATCTCAGGTGAAAGGAAAGGCATTTCCAAATTCTGTCTCCACAACCCCAGTATGCCAAAGCAGCTTCAGCAGAACCAGGCGCCCAGCTGCCCCGCCAGCATTCCTCCTGCAGGGAGGGAGAAGCATCAACCATCTTCGAAGCAACTGATCATACTCCACACATTAAGTCTGCGATGGGACAATATACAGTTCATACCGAGATGAATGAAGCTGAGGCAAAAGGCAGAACTACCTAGGTGATTTGCAAAGCCTAGGATTCTTAAGTACAGAGCTTGGGTGTTTCTGCCTCCAGCTCCTGAACTGGAACCAATCTCAACACCAGTCACTTAAAGAGAGCAGCCTGCCCTCCCAGATCAGGTAAAACCCCAGATTAAAGATCAGTTAAAAGCTGCTGCAAAACAATGTGTTCTGATCAATACCGTATGACTCCTGATGAAACTTCCCCCCTCACAAGCTAAAAACCTTTACTGTTTGAAGATACTGAATTCCCACCAATGTTTCCAATGGAAAGACAGAAAAGAAAAAAAAAGTATTTTAGGCAAACAGGATGTTTACCAGACATCCTTAAAAAATTCTTGAGTATTACTTTACACGAAGCTGTCCTATCAAATTCACTGTTTCATTTCTGGCACCTGTCACTATAAAGATTATGTTTGTCACCTCTTCTAACCCGAGACTGACAGCTGCTCTAGAAATGCTTATAGAAGTTACTGCTGCTTACCTGGAAGCTACTAAACCCCAACTTCCCCCCCCCAGCTGATACATATTAAACAAACCGCATGTCACCTCACCGCAGTACACAAAAAAGCTGACAGCTTTGAACTACCCCTGCAAAAGCCTGAGAGCTTGCTTCTAAATGACACAGGAGACCAAAGTTACTGCAACCATCACTGAGAACAGTATGTCACAATTTATGGGCACTGGCTAAACAATCATATAAGACTTAAAAACTCTTCACACATGCCTGAAAAAGCTCGCCCGTCCACACTCCGAACTGCTCCACCAGAACTGCTATTCTTTGACAGGCTAGCCTGACACTTAAAATTACAGTTTATCAACGGTATTATTCCAGATTACTTTGAAGCCAAATAGTTTTACAGTAGTCTGCGTGAACTGACAGCCAGGCATTTTCACCTCACAGTAATATGGGCAGCCAGTGTTTACCTTCCATACCTTCCCTTTACACCCCACCTTTACCCAGTTTTGTTTCCTGGATTACCATGCTTTCTCTGCATCGGTCCTGCACGGTTACCAATGTATAAGCCCTCATAGCAAAAACATTTCAGCTGTCATGCCAACTGCCTTTAAATATACAACAATTGTCTACCAAGATCCAAATCCAACAGTTCTCCCAATTTATGCCCATTTTATATTTATGTTGCAGGCACTGGGGTAAAATAGCATCCATTCAATGACACCAAGAACTGAACAGCATAAAGCTAATTATTCCTATGAGTATACGAGTAAGCAGCGTAAATTTTCAGGCTTGGAGGAATTAGTGTAACCTGTGTTCTAGTGAAATAATCTATGCCTTAAGATCCTTTATTGATCACAGACTATTAGTCTTTCCATTGTTCTAGTGCTCATTCGTGTCATTTAACGCTACTGGAGACAGATGTCTTAGTCTAGTTTTCATGTATAGAACTACACAGAAACCAGGAAAAGAAACTTTTTTTTTACATCTATAAACACTGCAAGAAATTTTCAGCCGATTCCCAACTTTTACTATGCTTTAAGTTTTATTAGGGACTTGCCAGACAGATTTCTTCTGAATTACTAGCCACATCTGACAGACCTATGGCATCTGCTTCAGATGACAGTGTCAGTTATAAAATAACTAGTATTTTACAGTGAAGGATTTCACAGAACGGTCAGGGTTGGAAGGGATCTCTGGAGATCATCTAGTCCAACCCCCCTGCTAAAGCACGTTCACCCAGAGCAGGTAGCACAGAGCCATGTCCAGGCAGGTCTGGAATGCCTCTGCAGAAGGAGACTCTACAGCCTCTCTGGGGAGCCTGTTCTGTCACCCTCAAAGTAAAATAAGTTTTTCCTCATATTCAGGTGGAACTTCCTGTGTTTCAGTTGGTGCCCGTCACCCCTTGTCCTGTCACTGGGTACCACTGAAAAGAGCCTGGCCCCATCCTCTCGACACCTGTCCCTGCTTCAACACATTGCTAAGATGCCCTCTTACTCTTCCCCAGGCTACACAGGCCCAGCTCTCTCAGCCTGTCCTCATATGGGAGATGCCCCAGTCCCCTCATCATCTTTGTAGCCCTCCGCTGGGCCCTCCCAGTAGTTCCCTGTCTCTTTTGACCTGGGGAGCCCAGAGCTGGACACAGCACTCCAGATGCGGCCTCGCCAAGGCAGAGCAGAGGGGGAGGATAAGCTCCCTCGACCTGCTGGCCACAGTCCTCCTAATGCACCCCAGGATGCTACTTTGACCTTCTTGGCCACCAGGGCACACTGCTGGCTCATGGTCAGCTTGCTGTCCACCAACACTCCCAGGTCCTTCTCCGCAGAGCTGCCTTCCAGCAGGTCAACCCCAGCCTGTACTGGTGCAGGGGGTTGCTCCTCCCCAGGTGCAGGACCCTACACTTGCCTCTGCTGAACTTGATTAGGTTCCCCTCCACCCAGCTCTCTGGCCTGTCCAGGTCTCGCTGAATGGCAGCGCAGCCCTCTGGTGTGTCAGCCACTGCTCACAGCTTTTGAAACAAAATGGCAAGAGAGAACAACTGAAGGGAGGCTGCTGAATACAATTTAAAGAGTTATTTAGAACATTTCCAGTGAATGTTTAAACCATTAGGTTACCCATTTAATTAATGCCAATTCCTTTTTGCATAACTATCAAATCTAACAGGACTGGTATAGTACATCTGCACACCTATATACTGACTAGTTGTCTTTTATTTGCCAGCTTGTAGTCCCATGCCTCCATAGCAATCAGACCTTACACTGCCATGTTCTGCTTAAAGCCAAACTTTTCAGTTAGCATCCATGATCTTTATATAAAAACTATGCGCAGTGCAACTGAGTAAATGTTTATACACACATTAATGTGTTTATACTCATTTTTTCAACCAATACAGAAGATGTGTGTGTCTGAGCAGACAGGGGAAAAAACAATATCCCTAAGCAATGCTACAGATCAAGTTTTTCCGCACATCCTGAAAAAGACTCATGTGCTTAAAGCTGTTGAAAGTTTAAGTTAAATTTGAATATGCTGACTAGAATAGTGTTGTCAAACTCAAACCCCATTTAAACACAGCAAGAAGTCCTAAAAAAATTATTCCAGAAAAACTATAGTTTAAGTGTTTTCCTTGTTACATGTTTGTTAAATCTTAGAGCTTTAGCTTGACACTTTGTTCTCAATAGTCTCAAATAAAAAACATTAAAAGAGATTTTATTCAATATAAGACTTCTAAGACTGAGCTGGTCCCTGGGTTCTTAAGCTATTTCAGGATGATAAAAGCAATAATGAGTCTTTTAACAGAGCTGGACAGGACAACTTACTCCAGTGTTTTCCCAAAACCTTCATTTTTCACATCAAGTTCATATCAAAAGTATTTTTCCCTTCATATGTTTTATAGTAATTAGTATCTACTACATACTTTTTAGACTATCTGTGGTTTTGGTAGGTAGATTACTCACCAAGGTAATTACTAATTAAGCTTTTTGTTTTGGTAAAAGTTCTTAGATTCTTTCATTGTCTCCTTATTAGCTCGTTACCCAGCTCCTCCCCTTGCACTCCCACTTGAGCCCCAAGCCCACATGTAACTTCCGCAGGAAGCCTGCACCAGACACCCAGGCACTGCTTCAAGGACAACACACCTGCCGCTCCCCACTTCACAAAGACAAGGTTTTTAAGTCTCAGCACGACCTCCGGCATGCATATAAAACATCTACAATTCACCCATCGTTCTCCCATTAAAATACACACTTTCTAATTATCAAAAATTATCACAAGACAACTATTACGGATTTACAAGAGAAATACATAGTGGTCCAAACAAGATTTCCATCTTCTGTGTAGTATTTTACTCTTTTTCCTTCCCTGACCCTTCCCTGCTCATTCACAGCTACTGCAGTTCTATAGAGCCTGGTGCCTTACATCTGACAAAACATCTTTCTAGTTGATCACACAAGTGATTTCAGTGGCTATGACTCCAAGACAAAGTAATCATCATCAAATTAACAGTTACCAAAAAGGTAAGAGCAACATGTTTGTAAGATTAAAATATAAACTTTTACCTCAGTTGTAATGCTACTGGCAGCTGTATTTTAAGTATATCCAATTTTCCAGCAAAAGGGTGTAAGCAAAAATCTTTGGTTAGCAAAGCAGAAACACCACATTAACTGCGACTTCATCAACAAATTTCAGAACATCATTTCAGTGAGGTATACGCCCTTAAAGAGAGCCCAGGTTTCTAAGTTTCAAGCCAACTAGACTTTAAAGTAAGTTCACTTTCATAGCGTAGAACCAGAACAAACCATGTCCAAACTACATATTCAAATTTTTATAAAAATTAAGGTCTAACATTTATTTTACATCTAGCTTTCCACATCCATGTGGGGACAAGGAATCAATGTACATAACTAAGCAGTGCAAAAGTGGTGCCAGTGTGAAGTCACAGATGCACAATAAAGTGATAGTACAAGACTAGAGAAAATGAAGCTATGGATGGTAAGAATGGAGACCAAAAAAATCAAACAAGGGAAAATATAAAGGAAGAGGGCAGGGAAGAGGAGAGCCGGATGTTTAATAATGCCCTTGTTGCTGCAAAGATAAACTAATGGCACAAGACAATGTTTCTTGTAGAACAAAAATCCAATAGCAACGAGTCTTTATTTATGTTTAGTCACCTGACATGAGGAAAGTGTCTGTTGCATTAAAATAGTCAATGTAAATGGCAGCATGGCTGAACAAGTCCTTTTCAATGGTAACGAACATCCCACATAGTAAAGTCACTTCAACACAGCCTCATGACAATTCCCACATCAAAACAGTACTTTATTTTATATTTTTTTGCCTCATGATTACTCCCACATTAAGATCTTTCAGCTGTCAAGTGTACAAGGCGAAGAAAAAGGTTCTCAGTCAGCAAACACAGGTGCACCAGGAAGTATCTCCACAATACACCACTTCAGATCTGCTGGGTCCCAAGTCCATCCTTGAACGCTGGGCTCCCAGCACCAAGTGTAGCACGCTACTAAGGCTACACTACTATATTAGCTTATTAATTCTGCATACATCAGGCCGAACAATGTGTCAACCTGCAACAGACTGAGCATTATAACTGAAAACGGCAAAAGATTCACTCTATTGAACTTTACATCATTATTCGATGTTAAACAATGAGGCAAACCCCAACAGTATATACAAAAACCAGCTTTGCTTTTACAAAAGATTTTGTTTCCCATATTGATTAATCCAGGCAGCTAACTCATTGGTTTATGCAACTTTATTGAAGAAAATAAAATCAATTACTAGTAGAGCTATTAGTTGATCACTCATCCATTGACAACTTGCATCATTTATTCAGTGCTATATTAAACAGTGTTTTGGAAGACAGATTAACTAATAGCTCCAGGCCTCCTAACAAAATTTAAATGAATTACAAAAATGTTCTTAGACCCTATTTTGGAATACAAGGGATGTTTGACTTCCAATTTCCATTCTCTGTAAAACAAGAACTGGTCGTTCATTTATTGACATGCATAAGATACATCACATTTTCTGTTCTGCTGATGCTATAGATTCAGTACCAATTCTCCAGACACATCAGTTATGAGCAAAAGTATGTAATAAAACCTCAGTTCTCTAACACTGGAAGGTTTGGAACAAGATGGATGTTGCTACAGCAATGTTACTTCTTTGACGGGAGAAAAATGAACATCCATCTCCCCTCCCCCCTTCAGGTGATATCTTCAGTATCTGTTAGAGCAGTGAGGAATGTTTGTTTTTAAATCTCATAACCAACTTAGAATGAAGACATTGGCCACATAATACACATGCTCCATTAAAAAAAAAAATCTGAATCTTGGGCAATTGTTCTTGTGTAACTACTTTACAGATTCTAAAAGCAGTTATTGTCCAAAGCTGGAAGAACTAAAGTCTTCTCAGATGAGCATGTGCATGAATGGAAGGAGGTAAACAAAAAAATAAAAAAGATGAGGTCTGATAGGGGAGCAGCCGGATAAGAAAATCAAAAAAGGAACAGTAATTTAAAGTTTATTCCAGCTATAATGCAGGTTATTCTGACTTTAAGGTAGCATCACATGGCATACTTCTGAGTCCATTCCCGAGATATTCTGTTGTACCTGCAAAGAAAAACAGGAATTGAGTTACTGTCAGCACGAAAATGACAATTTCCTAAACAGCTAATGATTGAGCACCACTTCATCCCTATCTCCCTATTATCTTCACACTAAAAGAAGTCTTTCTACACTAAGATATACTTGAACTGAAAAAAAGAGAACAAATCCCTCCCTAGGCTAACTGGCATATTCTCCAGTTTATATGAAACACCCCAAATTCAACACAAGCAGATTTGCAGATTTGCTAGAAGTGTGTTGTGAAAAACTACTGAAGAGGCAGGAACAGACGTCACCTGGGGTGGGAGAGGCAAGGGGAGCATTTTGTTTAAATATTGTCCTTAGATTAAAGATACCACATGCCGTAAGTAAAGACTACTTGCTTAATATCATCATCGGATACAGAATGTGAGATTTCCCATTTACAGTAAAATAACACTCAGCATTTCTTCACACTTCATATTCTCTTTCCATGTGAATACACTACTCAACTTTTAAAAACAACATAAGAATATTTAAGTACACCACTTCCACAGGAATTGAGCTGACAATTAGTTTATACTTAACTCCATGCTTGTCAGTAGAAGTTAATTTTCAACTATACAAGCAGAACATAATCCCCATACATTTTCCTAGTTTATATGCAGAAGACAGACACTGCTGAGTAAGAAAAACTTGGAAATTTGTATTGTCTAAATTCACCCATGTCTATGAGGTCTCACTACAGGGCATCCCTTTTAAAAAAGTTCTGACAAAATCTGGGTAAATACTTACCAGAACAAGTTGACAAGCTGACTCAAAATTTGGTAATTATTTCATACTTTTTTTTTTTTGGCCATGCAAGAGCAGTATCTGTGAGAAATAGTGACTAGCCAATACATTTCACACTAACCACAGATCAAGCTGTTAAATATCCAAGTTCAGTAATTGGTGCATCTGTTAGTGAATCCAGTGCCTTAGAGCATGCAGCACCCAAGTGCTGACAAGTTTCCATTTTGTTAAATGCACCATGATGTGCAGATATTCTTACCCTACAGCATAGCGTATTTCTCTGTCCATTCTCTTGCTAACCTATTGTACCTAATTGGACAAGTATATTTAGCATTAACATATATGAAAAATCAAAGAAATTAATATAATTCTATCTGTGCAAGATGTTAAGAACACATCACAAAAAAAAAGTTGTTTCAACACAGATAGGAAAAAAGTGTTAAAAGTCTTTTTTCAAGGGAAGCACCAAAATTAACCACCACACTGCTACCAAAAGAAAGCACCTAAATAACAAAGCTATCTAGAGCTAACTATATTCTATTTAACCATGGTAAGCAAAACACTGAGCAATACATACTCTGAAATACTGCCATGCATGTGAGAAAGTCTCCTTCACCCACAACTTCAAAGATACTAAGCCCCTTTGGTTTTAAATTATGCACTACCAAGAACAGGTGGTACTTTGACACACAAGTTCACTCCATTCTAGATTTTAAAAAAAGGCTCACTCAACAACTGCTGTCTGACAATCCACTCTTCCAAGGTTTGTTAAAATATCAGTCTTACACAACTCTGTACTTACTTGTCTCTGTCTGTTTTATAGATACGTGCAATCTCTGGCACTAGTGGGTCATCTGGATTTGGATCACATAACAGTGAACAAATGGATAAGAGAACTGTAAAAAAAAAGAATTCTCAATGCAAAACAGGAGCAACAATCTCAGAAACAATGGAGCACAGATCTTTGTATTAGCACAATGTCAGCACAGAAGAGAACCTGAAAAGCTTTTTCCTGATATATGGCCTAAATAAGTTTGTAACCCAATCTAAAAGGCCCAGAATGATTTAAAAGTTCCTCAGAACTGTGTTTCCTATTTACCAATACTTACTGCTGTCAGCAAGCACACACGAGAACAGCACTGTTGTCACTGCACTATGACACAACACAGCAGTCAACAACAGCACGTTATGTATTCTCATGACCATTATATTCCATGTTTTAATATCAAACTAGAACGTCCTCCAACTATTTAAAAAAATAAATATCAGACTGAATTCCTCCTCTGTTGTAAGCTAGCAATACCCTGGTCTGCACTGATAAAACTACATGTATTGTTGTAACAAAGGAGTAGCACTGTTGTAGGCAGCTATGAGGACTTCATCCTCTGCTCTCACACCAGCTTTGAAAGAAAAACAATAGTGACAGCATTAAAATGTAGTCAATCTACATTCAAATCACAAACCAACTCCATGGACAGACAGGAATTACAAGTTCTATAGACAGCGGAGCACTTTGATGGATCTTTTGAAGCCACAGTGACCAGTGGCTTTGAAGCAAAAGAAAATTTGATCATCATGGAAATATTTGAGAATAAAAACTGTTATGCAGTATAGTAAAATAAGGAAAGCAACACAGCTTCTATTGCAGCACAACATCAGTTTATCCTGAAGTAGAATCAGTAAGCTTAGCTCATGAAGTAACGTAATACAATACCAATGCACAGTGGCAGGAAGCAACACATCAGTAACACTTTTCTTTTGTTCATTTCCACAGAAATATGCCAATATAACTCTGTATTTAATTATAGACACAGTCAAAAAAACAGGTAGATTTCATTACTAAAAACTGACTTTAAATTCATCTTTAAATTAACATGCAAGCGTGTATTTACATGGACAGCTACCAGTTTCTCAGCCTTAGCTCAAATACACCCCCACTGGCCTGTTTCAGTCCAAATGCTGGCAGATTTCTCTGGCTCCAAGCTAGTAAGCTCTGCTAAGAATACTGAAGGAAGTAAGAGGCCAGACAAGGCCTTAAACAGCCATGAAGCAGAAGGTGTTAGAATAAACAAATATCCATTAAAAACGCAGGAAGGTATCATTATCAAATTGGCAAAATACAGGCTAGAATGTGTAAGGGAAATCAAAAGACCAGTAAGAACTCACAACAATCAAAGCTTTTTAGCACAATAATCAACACAAGACGGAAACATTTCTCCTTCATGGAAGTTACCTTTAGAAATAGTTAAAGCAGGAGACCACTGTGATCTTAGAATATCAAGACAAATGCTGCCATTACTGTTAATATTTGGATGATAGATTCTTGTTGTAAATGCAACCTGCAACAAGAAAAAAAAAAGTGTGTTTCTGTATGTGATGACGATGACATGACCCTTTTTTCTCAATCAAGGTATTAGTCAACTCAATTTACTCTAAAAGAAAAGGATTAAGCAGCTAAACTGCATCAGATTCAAGTAAGCGCACCTAAGCCACGTCCTCTCAGTTTCCAGTTACCAGGCACTATTTCAAACAGAGAGGGCAAGTACAAGGCTGGTTTTAATCACAGGTGCCTACATCAGGAAGACAACACAAAGTGCCTGGACCACAGTAACACTGCTATCACAGAACTTCACATTGCAGTCACTCCAACTGTGCACTTTTATACTGACTGAAAATTGGAAGACAACGCTAGTGGTTGATAAAGCTACAAAAAAGTATACTTCACAATTACTCAGCACATTAATCCCTATCCATACTGTCACATTCCTACAGACCAACCCTAACCACTAATACTTGACAGTCCCCTCAGCAAGAACTCTTAAGAGTAACACAAAGCTAATGAGTTTTCCTATCGATTAACAAAAAACAGAAATAAAACCCAACATCATTCCAAGACATTCAGAATCCACATATAAGAGTTTGCTCCTAAAACATATGTAACACACCCATTCTTGTGGTAGCCAGAGAGGGATCTATCTAATATACTGTAAGATTGAGTGAAAAAAAGTGAGAATTAGACAGTACTGCAATATAGAAGCTGACTATTTCTGTCCTGTACTCTGTTCTTTAAAGAGCACTTTTAAAGAGCCCTAATTTCACAAATGAGAAAGCAATACTTACCTTAGGTGGTTTGAAAGGGTAGTCTGTAGGAAAGTGAATTGTCAAGAAGAATACACCACCCTGATATGGACTGTCATTCTGTCAAAGCAAACAAATAATTCTCCTATTATTAATCTTTAGGACTGAGTACCGCTGAAGATGTTTTTAAATAACTAAAAGGAGAGGAAATTTATTTAAACAACTGAACTGTTTAATCCACCAACACAAGAGAGATGCAAACACATACAGGTCACTTTCTGTATGGACCTCTCCAAGTTAGAACTTCATAGAAAACAGCTTCTCTGACACAATACACTCAGGACAACTTGGCAAAAGCATTCAAATGCCTCTGAGGCAGCTCCAGAAAGTAATGTTCATAGAGCAGGGATCCTGTCAGGTTCAAAAACTCAAGTTCTGTTTTGGAGCTCATTTGTTACAGCCAGCCCAGGGGCCACAGACAGCTCCAAGTGCCTCCCATTCCCTCCTAAGTTCCACCCTTGCCTCAGGTGCTGCTCAGGCCTGCATAAAAAAAAATGTCTATACACAGCTAATTCCTTGTTCCTTGCAAAAAAAAAAAAACCCAAGAAAAAACAAAACAAGGAAAATTCATTCTACAAGCACCACCAAATAAAATGCCCCATCAAGATTAAAGTGAATTTTAATTCTGTATTTGAAATTTTTAATTTTAATACTTTCTGTATTAGAAATTCACTGTAACCTAATATGGAAAACTATTTTACATTTCCCTGCTCCAAAGAAACAACTGCAGGGATAATTCATTTAGGTGTTAGCTACTAGCAGTAAAGCAACATGTGGAAGTAAATAAGCTGATAGTAAGCAGAGAATAAATGGAGTGACTAAATAGGGATTGTGTAAGTTATTAGTTACAAGAAGATATAGCAAGTCTTTACTTGAAACTATAACTAAACTTCTGAAATAGAGCTAACATTTCATTGTTTAACCTGAAGATTACAATGCTTTTAATTCTAGATTCAAGGCTAGGGAAAATGAATTTGAGACACAGGGTACACCCTCAATTATTTGTAAATTGAATTTTCATATTAATTGCAAGAACATTTCACCAGTGTAAGGAAACAACTACATCTCACTTCATTAAATACAAAAAATGAAATTCTGCAACACAAGAGACTTGAAGTTGAAGACACATAGGTTATACCCTATCCAATCTCTACTGAAAACCTAGCAATCAAGATACAACTTCTTGTATTTGGTCAATAGATCCTATGCGAGGCCCTGAGGAGCCAGAAAGCAACCCTTTTACTGCATATATTCTGGGGACACACCTTCAGAATTTCAGAAACTCCTCTCAGAACACGTTAAACCAATGCAAGCTCTCTTACAGCTATTTAAGAAAATCACAGCCTGTGGAAGGGCCAGGTGATTAGTTCTGCAAGCCTCATCTGTTATTAAAGGCACTAAGCAACACGACAGGAGCACTAGAACTACTAACACCACAATTCTGTCCAATCTTGAAACAGGAACGCAGACCTTTTGACACCACAAAAACCACATGGGGAAAAAAGGAACTGTACTTTATTAAACCAGAAGGGGAAGCTAAAATAATAAACCGGATTTAAATTCAACCAATGTTTAACACCTTATGACCATGCAGACATCAGTCATGTAAAGTCCTACTCAGTATAGTATGGCAGAACATGCCTTGCCATTTAAGCATGAATATAGCTATTGAACAGTTTTATCTTTTTGAAGCACCTAGTTAAAATCAGTGATGACCAGGAACTTCAGAATTGAGAGCCATCTTCCCAGCCAGGTGAACCTCTAATAAGCACATATTCTGTAGCAACCTCCTAAACCCAGACTTGTAGCTAAATGTAAAGTCAGAGCAATTAAGCATCACTGATATTTAATTCCTACTCTGTAGCCTCACCAGAAGCATCACATCATGGCTGCAAGTCTACCGGCATATAATATTTGTCTTCAAGTTACAGAAGGTTTTGTTTTCTGAATATAGATAACCAGCCCTGAGAACCCCAGATGTCAAATGTTTGCACGTTACGTTTTCAGTAAAGGCAAGTACTTGCCTTCTTTACAAGAAAAAACTCACATTCAGGTTTCAGATGCTTACTGAACATTTAACATTGACTTTTCTCCTCCAGTCATAACTGGAACCTCACATTCCAGTGACTTTTCCCCCTTCTATTCCTAAAAGTACCCAAGATCTCAGTACATGACACCAGACCAAATAAAAAGTCCCTGTTCTGTTCTAAGATCCACACAAAAGCATCCCAACAAATTCCTGACACCGGGACCAGCTCCTAGCACAAAGTTCATGCCAGAGTCAAGCTTCAGAAAGTTAAATGCAAGCAAAATTTCTAGATGAAGTGATAATGCCTAACATTGCTCTAGAGATCATTTCAGCTGAAATACGTGTCCTCACAAAACATTCCCACAATAAAACCAGACTAATTTTTCCCCCCCTCCTTCATTTTCTGCTACTGTAAGGAGTACCTTTAGAACTAAAGCCTGGTAAGGGTAGTTTAAGAAAAAGTAAAACAAAAAGCCCCACAGTTTCTTCCTGAATAGGAACTACTAGTTTAATATTACATCACAAGAATTAGAATACTTACAGGTCCCATAATTGTGGCTTGCCAATGAAACACTACAAAAGAAAAACTCCGCATTATTATCTATGCATGATGTGCTTTGAGTTAGCCGAGCAAAACATAAAACTTAAGGTTACTTACTGTCATCTCCAACGGGACCTGCTGAACACTGTGCTGGAGGATCACGGGCTAAGTCACTGAGTTCCTTTAGGAAAAAAAAGGACAAACCAATACTCAGAGAAGGAACATTAACGAACTAACTAATTTTTCACTTCATATCCAGCAAAAACCCTTAACAGTTTTTTCATACACGAACACAGAAGAATGTGCAGGAACAACTATTAGAACCACTAGATCAGTAGCAAAAGTGTCTTTATAGAGACAACAATCACCAAAACCAGCAATTAAGGTAAACAGCTACAATGACTATGCTTTTCCAAATATTACTACTGTAAGAAACACCTCTGCTGAAGAAGGGACAGAAAGGAAGACAGGACGCAGAGCCCGAAGCGGGTAAAGTAACTACTTCTTGGTCAAGCTTTTCAAGGATTCACTCTTAGCTAGAGAAGGCTGAAGTGGGAAGAGAGAAAGCTATTGATGAGTCTTTATGAAACAGAAAGTGTTATGTATGTAACAGCTGGTGTCAAAACTCAGAACAGAAAGGAAAAAAATTCAGTTTCATTTTCCCCACTACCTCCAGCAGGTATTTATCCTGCATATATCAAAGTAGACAGGAAAATTAAAGAGGCTGACAAGTGTTGGGATCAGGCAAAATACCTGTATTTTTTACTTTAAACTTCACATTTAAGACAATTATTCATAATTTTAAAGGCATAACTGAGCTGAGGAAACAGTTCCCTCCCTTCCTCATTACAGAGGAAATGAAAACAAACTTCAGATGGAGGGTCCCTTGTGTTGTATCAAAATTGCTGTGATCAATCAAAGAAGCTCAGCACTAATTTGTTTAAGAGCTTCACAAGTTGTTTGTAGAGTGTCTTTTAAAAATAAATGTATACATTCACAGTTTAAGAATGTAACAGATGCCTTTTCCCTGCTCTCTCTTGAATATAAAAATGGCTTCAGAACCTTCTATAAATCTTTACTTGTCAAGGCATCTAGAAGTCATGAAAAGAGGGAAACCTTCAGTCCCTCTCCCATATATTAAGTTGCACACAAGCTATTTTGCTACAAGTCTATACAAGCAATTAAAACAAGAACTTTCCATTACTTTGTCAGACATTTAAGAAACACAGACACATCTATTATGCTGGAAACACATGCATATTTGGACGAGACAGCTAACTGTTTTGCCTGGGAAGATCCACAAATTCTGCACTTCATAAAAATTTAGTAAGTGTAACCCAACTCAAAATGAAGGGGGGAAAAAAAAAAATCTTATGTTCCCTGTAACTTAAACACCTTGTTCATTGGTAAGATGATAGCTCCTGCAAACACAGGGAGAATAACATTTCAACATGTGAGCATGCAGAAGTCCATACATTAAAAAAACCACCCAAAACACACACACCAAAAAAACCCCACCAAAACCCACTAAGCAAACTTAGTTCTGGATTTCCCCTTTCTACACATGCTAATTTTGATGAACTTTCCGATTAACCAGATTTCAGCTTTGTCCTGGAATCAGACGGATAAAACACAATTCTATCAGTTTTGATAAGCAATGGCACAATGAAATTAATATTACAGCTCATTTCACTGCTGCTATTATTTAGAAGCAACAGTTCTTTTCAGATCATCACAGTAAACTGATTTAGAATGCATTTCTCTACACTTATCAGGGGTTATTATCAGGGGTCCCTGTGATGGATTTATTTCTGCCATGATATATCACTGAACAGGTCCATATGTTGCTCAGCACCCTCCAAAAAGTTTGCTAAGTTAGATTGGTATTATCCAAGTAAAGGCAAACAAGAAATGTAGAAGATGAACAATCAACCATTTCCAAAATAGAAGAGAAAAAAAAAATCTGGTCCCTTAAAATACATTGTAGCAATAAAACAAGCAGAAAGACAAAAATGTTACTATTTTAGTGTAGTTGTGTAGTTATTACCGGATTATTTGATTTAATCTGGGAAGATCAGATTCTATTTTTTTAAAAAAAACCCTATCACAGGGACCAAGAACTATGAAAAGGCTCTTCATGCAGTTTATGAAAATTATAAAAATGAGTAGCAAGACAAGGATGAGAAAAGATCAGCATAAAGTGGACTGTCAGAGGTATGTGCATTAGACTAGAGTACTCTTCAAAAGATAGCAGTATCTTCAGAGAAACCAGAAATCAGTACCCAAGATAAAAATAAGGTATTTTAATACAGCAGGAAAATTAGAGTATATCAATAATTCAACTAGGAAAAGTAAATATAAGTAGGATTACAAATATAAACAAATACTAAATTTAATAAGTTCCACTGAAATATTTATGCAAAACACACCCTTCCGTAATATTAAGAATAATTTACAAGCTGAGACACACAAATTTAATATTCCAGTCTCCAGTTGTTCCAAAATACATGTCCGTGCAGAGTTGCCCCTTTTAACCACTTGAACTGTTCTAGAGAAAACAGGCAGTGATTTTCATAAGCTAAAGGACTAAGTTTTGTCTGGCCCAAAACACTTCAGTAAAAAACCCTAACTGTGCTAAACAAAGCAGTTCAAAATACTGATAAGGTTAGAAACGCATGAAAGACCACTTAGCATTGCAACCCCAGAACAAGTATTTCACCCACTATATTCAGAAAGAAAAGAAGCTGAGGTGGCACACATCCTTGTGCTTGCTTCTCTTAGGTGCTACAGTCAGAAGAGTGAAGTTTGCAGTGAAGTTGTTTGCTTCAGCAGAGTGTGAAGCGTCACAGAAAATGTCAAGCAAACATGAACCGCACTGGCTAGCTTTGCCTGCTTACAGTAACACCAGACCCATTTCACCTCCCTGTTAAGTGTGCAACATCGCACATCTACAGAAAAGGAGGGAGGCTTTCTGCCACACGGGAGCAGAAAGGTCCCTGTGGAATTTTAAGCACCTCCCTCTGAAAGCTACCACTGCTGAATCCAACAAACTGGAATAACTAGAAACTAAACAAGTAGAGGCACATGGGCTGTGATATTTGTTGCGCAGTTGAAGCATTTCATTCAAGGAATGGGAGCTTTTTTTTTTTAAGGTTTCCCACTCAGCAGCAGAAACACAAACTGACCTTCTCAGCTTAGCAATCAAGAGCAAATAGTCTATAACTGGAAAATACTTAAGCTGAAAAATACCTCTGACATCAAACTAAGCTTCATCATTTCCATAAGCAAATTTAATTTTTTTTTAAAAGAAACTAGCTCATGATTGTTCCCCTGCTTTCACCCATTTCTCACAAAGACCACATTAAGTTTAATTTTACAAAGAAACATTTAACCAGTGTTTTGAATTTACCTAGTATTCTAGAATTAAAAAATGTTCAAGCACTGTTCTGTAAATTTTCTACGTATAATGGCTGTATGCTTCTAATATTCCTTCTGCTGCAATACTTGTACCTCCAACTTTGCTTCTTTTTGTTTACATTCAGTTTCAGTAGCGCTCACCTTGGTCAAGAGGTATTAAGCTACATCCCGAACTCTTAAAAATCCCATAAATCAAACCCACATTTTCCTGGAGTCAGCTGCTACAGTTTTTCACTTTACAGGTGGCTTAAGAAAAAAATATAAAATCCCATGAAGCAAATTCCAAAGACTTTACATAGCAACAATAGCCCAAATTTGGTTCAGAGTGATGCGTTATGTGCCCATCGGAAAGGATTAGTCTTGAATTACAACCATGACTAGTAGTCTCTGGCACTGCCAGAGGTTTCCGGTATAGCTCCAGCATATCACCCTTTCTGTGTCCCAGTTTCCAAATATAAAGCTGTGATAGTTCCTACCTCTCCACAAGGATGATTAGTCACTTAGCATTTTACAGATTTAAAGGCCATTTAAGTGCCAATGCTACTGTTAGAGGACAACGGTAACGTAGCATATTCAATACATGCACAATTCTGCAACAGAGGTTGGGAACAGAGAGATAACTCGAACCACAGCAACAGCAGCCATCCCTGCAGACAGACAGACCTGCTTTAACACAAACTCAGACCACAGTCTTCTGCCAGTTTCCCATTCTGTAGCAAGAAGCAGTTACACTAAACAGCCCCATTCTCAACCTTCTCTCTTCTCTTTCTCTATCCACCAAAAAGCTAACAAAAAAATAAACTAATATTTTCAAGAAATAAATGCTTATAAAAAGCTAACTAATCTGCTTGCTTTGCACAAATATAATCATAACACAGAAAATAGGGCTTATGCTTCAAATGATAATCCAAAACACTGACACATGAGTGTGAACGCAGGACTACGATCCTACCATAAACCACTTCTTTTGGGGGGCAGGTGGGGAACAGAAAAGCTGCTGAAAAACCCTTGAACTGTTCCTCTCTACCAGCTATTTCAAAGATTATAGCTCTCTACCAGCTATTTCAAAGATTATAGAAGTCATACTAAAGGATGAAGAAAATTTAAAGAATGACAAAGGACACCTCATCCAAATACGCATGAGCAAGACTGTAAAGGAAAATATTAAAGGGAACTAGCTGCTTTTCTCACAGAAGTTTTCAGGTCTGAGCAAATTTTTTAAGTAGTACCATCCTGATGCCTACCAAGCTGCCTTTCTGCAAGGTACCAAGTAAAGCAGTATCTGCGGCAGCTCCTTTTGTTTCTCATTTGTCAGAATTCATACTCCCTGTGGCACTACTGCTACATTTTTCTAGTTTAAGCTGGAAATAGCCAGGGCTTATTTTTAATGATAGTAGCAGCTGACAAATACAGAGTGGCAGAAGATCAGTCCCATCAGAGTGACAGAACATCACCCATTTTCCTCCGCAAGCATAAACTCAGTTAGATTAATACTGGTTTGTAATGATTTAATATTGGTTTGTAACACATGATTTATTAAAATCATATATTGCAGCTTTCTGGTTTGTAATCAAGAAAGCATAATGGAAAAAGTAGGGTTAATTTCCTTTAAGTTTCCAGACAATAACTCATCCTACCTTGAAGGGCATGAAAGGTGATATGCAGTTAAATCAGAAGTTTAAATTAAAAAAAACCCAACATTTAAGCAAAAAAATAAAACCCCCAATATCTATTAATTTGAGTGCTTGTCTAATGTTGTCAGTGTCAAACAGGGCATTTCAAACTCCAAGCATCCAAAAATCCATCACTGCATTAGTCTTGCTTATTAGCTCACAGCTGAAAACAGCTTTAAAAAAGAAGGAAGGATTGGAAGCAGCTATAAAGGGAGGGGAAGAACATTTAAGCTTGTTTGAAGATTAAGAAGTGTCAACCAACAAAGAACTACTGCCTCATCCCACACACCTGCATCTGCAACCTTTTTGCAGCACAAAAATTAATTACCCCTGAAAGCAGAAAATAATAGTTTGAAAAAACACCAAATGTGGATTTCTAAGCTGAATAAGAAAGCAATGGCACAATACACATCACAAGACAAGTGTAACCAGCAGAAAATTATCAGTTTCAAAGAAGCTGGCCTTTTGGCTAACAATAAATGGATCGAAACCCAAGTATAAAGACAGTGCATGATACAGAAAGATGTACATTCCTGTCATTACAAAAAAAAAACCAGAAACAAAACTTAGCACAAATATGCAGAGAAAACACATGAAAAGCAGTCACAGAAAACAGCAAGGGCCGAAGAGTAAAAATAGAACAGTTTTTAAGAGACCCAAAACATGACCAGGAATGTACCAGTTGTGACTGTCCCCATCTTAATTATTCTGCTGCTTCTATCTTTCATGGTTCTTCTTTATCAAGCCTTTACTACTAGATTTTTCAGGCTACACACTGCATATTGTCTGTACAATCTATAACAGCAATATCATAATGGTGTATTAAAAGAAAAACATAGAAACATTCATTTTTTTTAAGCCTTACACTCAAGGAAGGAAATGCCAGACTGCTGTGCAACTGTAATTGAGTCACTTTGTGTGCTTGGACTATGATACAAACTACTCGGATGACTACACACTCTCTTTTCAAAGAGCCTACCTTTCAGTACACAAGCCCTCCGTGAATGAGACTATTGTCTACAGCTCTTTTCATCTATTCTGAGATCTGGAAGGTGTACAATGGTAGGTAACAGCTTTTGGCAAATTTCAGAGTGGATCTCTACTGTATTCCAACCTTTTGCAGAGTTCAACTCTGCAGCTGGACAGATCCAACTGGAAAAGGAGCTGTTATCAACCTTCCTTTCCTGGTCACTCAGAAAAGGCTTTTGGAACAAACTTTGAAAGAAGGTGGCAAGTACACACCCATAGTCATGCTCTGAACTGAAAGGTGTGGCTCATTTCCCCCAAAGTCATCAAAATCCACAGCAGCTGTCTTACTCAAGATGAAGAAAATCTGACTGCTTTACACACATCAGTTCTGTGGTACTACAACGATTACCATTCCCTGAAAATAACAGAGCTATTAAAACACCCATGTGCAGTCTAGAATGAGGGCTGTGCACACTGACTACCTACCCATTCAATGATAACTGGGTATTTTAATTCTGGCATTCCCAAGCTTTTGAATATTGGACCCTGGAACTTCGCATACTTTCCACTTGGAGTTTTTTTCATGCAAGAACCACTGAACTTCAGTTCTGTAAACCAGGACTACAATGCAGCCCCCAAAGAAGGTAACTTGTATTAAGAAGCCATAAGAGAAGCAGCAAGACACACCTAGCTAAATGAAACTGAGTGACTGGGAAACAGTGATGTACTTGGAAAGAAGTCTGAATTCCAAGTAAGGCACTCTGGCCTGATGGCTACCACTCAGGAATGAGATTTTGGCATTGCGATAGACAATTTCACACAAATGCTGGTTTAACACTCATTAGATGCTAGGGTTTGGCAGCGTTACAGGAGAGCCTTCCAACACGCTGCCCTGCAGCTCGTCAAGGGTGCAGCAGAACCCCAGTCACCTGCATCCATGCATCAACATGCACTGCCCTGGACTCCATGCAACAGGGCCCTCCTAGACGTTACGGAGCCTACAGAAACAGCTTTGGGGATGGATGGCACACGGGGCAAGTTTTTGTAGAAATTACAAGCAGCATTAATTGGGCACTTAACCTTGCCAAGTCTGCCCTTTCTGAATAAAGGTACAAGAATTCTCCATGTTCTCAAGGAAATGTATGGAAATGAGGATCGCATAACAATGTTATCAAATTAATATTCTAACAAGTAACACCACACCTGTAATCAGTGCGGTGAATTCATTGTTTAGATGTAGTCTGATCTATTACTCTTAAATTTACTACTTTAATAAACTCTGAAAATCAGCTCTGCTTTTAAAAAACTGTCTTGACTTTTACCTGTCCATGTTTTGTATGGATCCAAAGATACATGTGGAAGCTACTGCAATATATCATAGGGGTATATCCCATGAATGCAGCTATGCAGGGATGATTACACTAGCTTACCTACAGCTCTGCAATTACCCTAATGTTATTATGCTATCACATGTAACTACCCTTCATAATAGTTCTGTTTTGAACAGCTAGTGGTAGAGATGCAAAACTAAGGGCCTGTCTGTAGGATGAGCTCCACCTCAGCTATCTAGAGAAAACCAATGTCCACAAGGGTCTTGAAAAAAAAAAATACAATGAAGTAAAAAGCGTTTAAAATCGTATTTGTGAACAGACCCTGAATTAGGGGAACAGAAGGGGGCCATCACTCATCTGGTAAACTGTGATTCAGAAGATTCTCCTGAATTACTCAAGACAAGAAGAAATTAAAACTAAGGCTAAAAAGAAAAACAAAAAGTTTGGTTACCTGATTTGGAGAATTATCCAGCATTATTACTCAAATAAGCCAGCAAAGGTTGGGAAACACTGCCTTAGAGCAGGACACTCACCTATACTAGAAACTTAAAAGGAGCTCTTGGAAGAGCTCTCAGAAGCAATGAGCACCTGGCCAACCTAACTCCAGGTTACAAAGAAAGCTTGCTATAAAGTTAGTGAGCACTTAACACAATCCTCATGCCCTTCCATCAGGAAGGCCTAAAGCACTTTAGCATCTGCACTCAGTTCGGCTTGCAACTCTGGTGTCCAGATGCTTGTGGGAAGGATTAAACATTTGTCTCTTTTTACTGGGCCCTAACATTTGCAAAGCAGTCTACAATCCTTCCATCTTGCTTTCTTAAAATGAGAATTAAAAAAAAAAACTATCACAATTACACTGGAAAAAAACTGCAGAAGATCCTGAAGATGTCTAGCATATCATGTATCTCAAAGGGATGAGATTCAGAACAAAGGCTTCCTTTACACAAAATTTTAATACTAAGCTTACTGTTGGTAAGAAGGCTTTGAATAATGTTTGAATAATTTTAAAAATCCCCTCTCTTTAGCTTTCAGTCCTGAATCCTGCAATGCTCAATTAGGCCCATTCTTCACCATTAAACCTTGTCTACATCCAAGTGTTCTACAAAGAGTTGCCAACAGCATAAACACCAATTTAAACTTGTGACTAATTTTTTTTTTTCAACACAACATACTACATTTAATGTATCAGATCAGTGCCCCATAAAAAGCCCACCGAAGGGAAAGTTTTTTAAAAAAGCTCCTATACTTTCAATTTAGTGTCTGAGGCATTAATGTTAGATTCAAGAAGTTTACAAAACTCTTCAGCATGCGCAACTCAACACAGTTTAAGACCCTCTTCTGATAAAGCCAACTGGACAAAAAGCAACTGCATATAAAAATGCACTACTGTCTGCAATCGTATGTACATTCTCCTTGCTGATTTAATTTCTTACCCTAATTCTTTTTTCCCCTGCATATTATACCAGCAGGTTAATATATCACATCAGTCACAGGAGAAAATGCATGCCTGTAATTCAGCCTTTTCAATGTAAGCTACAGCATCTTAGCCTAAACTACCAACAAAAGTCAGCTTATACTGAGGTATCAGACCTAATGCTGACGCCCAGACCACATGTTCCCATCTGCCAGCTCTGATGCACAGGGGAGGGACCTCTACAAGAACACAGGGCAGACAGTTACAAAGTGGCAAAACCTTAATATTTGCAACAGAAAGATTTATCTGAGCTAGAGTATGAATGCCCTAATCTGAACCACGCAAAAACTCTGCCCTTTTCCGCTCCTCCTTACCAGCTGTCACTTGGCATCTCAGACAAGGTTAAGAACCTCCATCCCCTCTCTCTCCTCCCAACACAGTTCAACCAAGTGGACACAGAAAATGTCCGCGGGTGGAGGATGATGCCAGGCTAGAGGTTGCCTCCACAAGGAACAGAGATGCCTTTGGCAAGAGGCAGTTTACTGCTTTGTATTCAACAGCTGCTACTTACAGCTGTTTACATCCTTCCCCCACCCTTTACCCATTAATGTATGAGTGCAACGAAAGGCCTTAATGCTTCAGAGCTGGTTACAGACTGGGGAGGTGGTTGAAGGGAGCTCTTTCTGCTGTGGAGTCCTACATCAGCTCTTCTGTAGAAGAAATTTACGCAGTGAATAATAGCAAAAGCACTGGCTTATTTTAACAAAACAGATCTTTAAAAGCTGGAATGATTGTGAAGAATATCTTGGCTGGACAACGTTTATACCCTGTACATTATCCCACCCAAATCCTTCACATACTGGAGAACTCTGTTTTTAAGGTGTGCAAGAAGTACCCATCTAATGGAATACTGATCTCTGAAGTTCTGTAAATTACTTAAGTGAAATTACAATCCCCTTCTTCCCCCATTCCAATGCACATACTTGAAAACCTATGCTGACTGGGAACTTGTTTCACAAGCACAGTGCCCAATTAACAGGAGAAATCTCTAAGTTACTGCAGTCCAAACTTTCTAGTTAAGTAAGCATCAGTTTTTCTCTCTCATAAAAAATGATCTGTTCTTAAAACTCTTCCAAGACCTTAGTAAATGCTGGACTTGAATATGGGTATCAAGCCTACCCAATTATTTCCACTGTAATGACATTAATTTCATAGTATAAGTGTCACACTTGACTACTCAGATAAGCTAAATCTTAAACAGATTTTAGGTGATGACAACTTTCATCTGACACTTAAAAATTTTATTCTGACTTGTACAAAAACACTGAAGTTCTTCCATACTCCTGCCTCCTGAACTCCATTACTGAAATCTCATGATTTAAAACAAACCACTGCCTTCTGGCTCAACACGACCCTTCTAACCACCAAGTGCCATAGCTGCACTGCATTATCTACTTGAGGCAGGACTCTGTATACTCCTGGATGCTCCAAATAGTTAAGGTGAATTAACTCAAGTAAAAAAAGACAATTCAATACATACAGAAAGCACTCACAAAGGTTTAATGCATATTAACTAAGCTTAGATCAACTGCATCTCATTAGCTAGTTAAGATTAACTTTCTGAGCCCCTAAACAGACAAATCCAGACTTACTTCTAGACATTCATTCAAAGCATAAGATCAGTCACATAACTTCAAGTTATTTAACTATTTTGAGTAAGACCAGCAAACGAAATCCAAGACTGCCTGCAAAAATAAAGTATTGTAGCTTTCATTCTGAGAACACAATTTGATTCCAAACAGCTTTTTCTAGTTAGTATGGAATTTTAAAAAAATATCTTAAGTTCAAACAAAGAGAGTAGTAGTTTAAAACAAAATAAGCAGACTTTGTAACTCTGAATCACTCCTACAAATGTTTACCTTTGGTTAAACTAATGCAGATTTCTACGCTGCCTTCGTTGCTCCATACTACATCCAATCTCTGAAAAATATTGTGTACCTCCAGAGTTAGTAGCATTTCTTACTGTGAGCATCTGGGGGGGGGGGGGGGGGGTAAAGTTCCAATTAATTATACATCTAAGATTAGCAGTGGAGGCTATAGCCTTAAGCAAAATACTTATTTAGTCTCCACTCCACCACTGTCAATGAAGCCTTCTACCTGTACTTAAGTAGCCATAAATGATTTTGCCACCTTCAGCCTTCAGGATGTCAACTCCACTTCAGATTTTTCTAATAAAATACACCAACATAATGATGCTGGCTTGTGCTACGCTTAACCAAATGGACATAAAACACAGCAGGGACAAGTTTTCTGAAGGATTTCAGAGGTGAGACATTTCATGCATACATCTCCTGTATTAATTCTATTTTCAGCCTGTTCAAGATCATTACTTACACCTTTTATGCTACCTCGCTTTAATGGATGTGTACAGCAGTGATAAAATGGATGTATATCAACAATGTAACATTCCCAAGCTTTCTCAATTTTACTCATTCCCAATTCCCTACTCCTGCATAAGTGCTTCCTTACTACCAGATCACCATCATTCGAAGCGGAAGCACCAACAGGCTGCAGCAATTACAAGATGTGCATTTAGCAGGAACCACTCAACACTTCAGACCAAGACAATGTGCCACCAGCATCTATCAAGCATTTAGATACAAGCTTATGAATCAACATGAATTTGTGGAAAAAAACCCAAAACCCACAACTGGTGGGTAAATTTCATCCTCAGGAAAGGAAACAGTTAAAATTAAGATGCAGGTTCACACTACTCCATGGCAAAAGCACTCACTTCTTATAATAAAACTGCAACTCTTTTCAAAGCAAGCCTCATCAAGAAAAGCAGAGTTTTGCCAACTGAATGCAAGCTACCTTCAGAACAGATGGCACAGGTGCGACGATGAGCTCCAGCACAACACAATCTTGCTGGGGACTGACTATGTACCTGACAAGTACTTCAGTTTGGACAGTGCTTTACAAAGGGCATTCCAGAAGTACATCCCAACACATAACCCATGAATACCCATGTGCTTTCATTTCCAAGCCAAAAGCAGAATATGCCAGTTCTGTGTTAAGTAGGAGTTGAATTCTGAATGTGTAACATACCTCAGATTAAATTTACAGACACTAATACAGTCTGAAAGTCTGATTCACCCAATGTAATAAAGAATTTTATTTTGCTCGATATATCAAGTCAATAAAGCCAAAGACAGCCAAACAGACTGAAAATACCTTCACTGGTGCATCTGGGATGTCATCTGCTGCAGGAGACGATGAATTCTAGTTCTGACAGGTAATACCACAAGAAAGACTAAATCAGCTACGTGTGATTACAACGTTCTGAGGTCCTGGTCTCTCTTTAGACTCTTCTGATCTAGTGCCAACGAGTTTCAAGGTCTGATTTGTGACCTTACAATTGGAAGACAGGGGATCTCAGCTCACTGGTGACAGAGTGCCGTTCTCTGGCTTTACCAGCCGGCAAGATTAAAATCTAAATACACAACCACCCTGTTACAAAATTGGCCATGCTATATTTGGATTTCAGCCTCAATCCCATCCCAGTAAACATCTGTATTGGAAACCATGCCTGTAAAGAAAGCTACTTGCAAGCAGTGGTTTCATTCTAGCAAACCATCTTTTTCCAGCTTGGCAAATACGAAATCAAAACTGTAAACCCTATGTGAATCTGGAAGCATATCTTGTAGCATAGTGTGATTAAAGTGATTTAAAAAAGCACCTTCAAAAAAAACCCCAAACCAAAAAGAACCCTAACCCAACCGTCTCACCAGTCCTAAACTCTAGCACAGGGCAAAGGAAGAAGCTTGCTACTACACAGTGCCACAAAATGTCAATACAGGACAAGAGACTGCACAGAACAGGCCCAAACCTTGAAGTCAGAGGTGACTTACTGATTCAAGAGCCATGGTGAATGGTTTTAAGGTTTTGACCACTAGATTACTATGTAAGTGGAGGCTTGTCTTGGTTTGTGTATTGACAATATATTCCTACCTGCAGCGCCTGAATGTGTTTCATAAGCATGAGCTGATGACAAAGCATTCCAGGGAGTATCCTAGCTGTGTTTCAACTCAAGTGATATCATCCACCACAAGAACAAGTTCTGATGGCAGATTCAAAAGGAATTGTTTTCAAATTCTTGTGAGAGCACAGCCATACTCTGAAGACGACTCATTTAGCTACCACTAATCCAGAATAGGTTTTAAATTTTCAGGGATAACAGAACTATCATTTCACTCAAATTATAAATAAGCTCATTCTGACTAAAATATGCCCGCAAGCACTGCCAGAGATGTGAAATTACAGCAGGCAAACTTTATACACCCTCTGTAAAAGGTGTTTTGTGCACCGAAGTTCAGTCCCCCGATTCCAGGACGCGCTGACTTTCTGCCATCTTGGCAGGCTCCGAGATGACCAAGAAACTCCTCTCAGCTCTCGAAATACGTAACCGCTCCACGTCGCTCGCGTAGGAGCACAGATCAGCAGCGACTTCCCGGTAACGCCACTGCGCTCCCATGGCGTTTGCAATTACATCCCAGCAATTCCCAAACCCAAACTGCTATCGCCGAGGAATCCTAAAGCTGCCCAAGCACGACCTCACGTCGGGAGCCTCAGTCTTCCCCGGGAGAGGTTTAAGCCCCCCCGCCCCCCCCCAAAAAAACCACACTCCAAAAAAACACAAAAAATCCCCCCCCCCCCCCCAAACCGGCCACACTTTCATCACCTCGGCATTTTTTCCGAGTTAGCCTTGAAGTTACTCCACCCGGCTCCGATTGTGCAACGGGGCGGCGGCGGCGCGGTGCGCGCTCCCGCCGGCGCGGGGGGCGAGGCGAGGCGGCCAGCGCTCCCCGGGCGGGCCCGGCCGGCCCCGGGCTGCCGGGGAGCGAATGCGGGGAGCCGATGGCACCGCGGCGGCTGCTCCGGAGCCGACGGGAGCGCGGACGCGCGGGTGTGTGTGTCATGTTATTGCAGAAAGCGAGAGATCCCGGAAAGTACCCGAACTAGGCGAACCCGCCGCCATCTTACAATGCGGGAAAGAAGTTGCACGCCAGAGGGGAGAGACCGGCCCGAGAGGCCGGCCGCCTGCCCCGGGCTGGGCCGCCATCGGGCCGAAAGCCCCTCCGGCACACACCTACCGGCACCATCCGGGCCGACCGGCGGCGGAGGGGCAGTGGCGGCGACGCCACCGCCGCGCCGGGGTGGCTCCGGGTTGCGCTGACATTTGAGCGTCCCCAGGAGCTGCCGCTCCCCGCCCCAACCAAAGCCTTCCCTCCCACCTACCCCCCCCCCACCCCCCCGGCAGCCCTGGCCGACCTCCGAGGCCCCGGGCCTAGGCCCGGAGAGACCGGCCTCGCCGCCCCAGCCGAGCCGCGGCCTCGCCGGAAGGAACCGGCCGCTGCCCGGCCTCGCTCCGCCGGCCTCCCGCCTCCCCTCCCCTCCCCCCCGCCGAGCCCGGCTGGAGCGCCGCCGGAGCCGTGCCCTCTCCTCCCAGGGCGGGGGGGGGGGGGGGAACCAGAACTAAAAATAAAAAAGGGCCGAAGTGGGGAGGGGGGAGCAGCGGGGGGCAGGCGGAGGAGGAGCCGCGGCGCTCACCTTGTTGATGCGTTTCAGCGCCATTGTGTGCGAGTGCCGCCGCCGCCGGGCCCGTCTGTGCGCCGCGGTGACTCCGCGCTCCGCTCGCGCCGAGGGGGGGCCGGGAGGGAGGGAGCAAGCGAGGAGGAGGAGGAGGAGGAGGAGGAGGAGGAGGAGGGGGAGGAAGGCGGAGAGGGGGGAGGGGGCAGCTGCGCTTCTCCTTCCTCCGGAAACAGCCGAGGGGGGCGCCCGACCGGAGCGCGGCGGACGCCCGGAGTCCCGCCTGCCTGCGGGCAGCGAGGCCGTGCGCCGGGGAGGCCGCCGGGGGAGCGCTCCACCCGCCGCGCCGCTCCGCCGCCTCCCGTCACCGCCGGGAGGAGGAAGGGCGTGTGTGGGGTAGGGGGTATGCGAGAGGCGCCGTCCGCCCGGGAGAGAGGGCGAGAGAGCCCAGCACTGCCGCCGCCGCCGCCCGCCAGGCCCAGACGCCGCGGGAGGGCGGGAGGCGGAGCCGGAGGGGAGGGGCTGGGCGAGACGCGGCGCCGCCGCTAGCGGCCCCCCGGGGGGGGGCGAGGGGGAAGGGGCGGGGCAAGCGCACGCGCTGCCGCCGTGTCCTGTGTCCCGGCCCCGCCAGAGGCGGAGGACGGTTTCGCGGAGGGTGGGCGTCGGTGACGGCGGCGGCGCGAGGGAAGGAAGGTTCTGGGGCCGCCCGCAGTGCCGCTGTACTGCTCCCTGCCGCCGCCCGAGCAGGGCGGCCCGGAGGCTCCGCTGGGGCCTAGCGGCGCGCGCTGCTGACAAGCCCCCACCCCGCCGCCGCCCTCCCGCGAAATGGCGGTAGCGGCCGGATCTACATTTGTACGCTGACGCGACGGCGCGGTATCCCTCCGCGCGTTAATACACACGCACCCGCCCCGGTCAGCTGTCTGTCAGCCCCGACCATGCCACCGGGACGGGAGGGCGGCATGACACCTCCCCGCCCCCCCCCTTCCCCCACGCCGGGCCGTGCAGGGGGCCGGGCATCGCCTGCCCCCGCGCTCGGCGTCGGGGCCCCTTCCCGCCCCTCGCGCCCCCGGTTCCCTTGCCCGTGCCTGCGCGGCGGGCAGCGTTCGGGCAGCGGCGCGGCAGCGAGCGACGTGCCGGTGTTCTTCCGCCTCGGAATAATGCCAGCCGCTGACACCCCGTGCCGCAGTGGGGCGCGGAGCGCGGGGAGGGCCTCGGCGGGAGCCCTGCAGCGAAGGGGTTCGCCCCTGTCGAAGTAGCCGCGGTGCTGCAGGTACAGCTAACGGCCCGCGCCTGCCCGGGAGAGGAGCGGCACCGACGGGGGGCGCAGGCCCGGTGTGAGAGTGACGGGCCTGGAAACGGTTTTAGGGGCACATACCAGTGAACCGCTCCGCGTTTGTCAGTATAGGGGAAAAACCACCACCAAAGCGAAGGTACGGTAACACGGCCTGTCAGCACAAGGGCCGGGTTCATTAAGTAATTACTTAGTTTGCCGTGATACCTTCGGTGACACTTCCAGCTCCCTGGGGGCTTTTGATTTTGTGCAGCACAGGTCAACAAATAGTTCTGGGCTGGGCTCCTTTTCTTCATAGTAATAAATTCTGTACATTTATGCATAGTTGTGTACGTGGGGAAAGACCTCTATTCTGCTGCTGTGAAATAACAAGGACTGCTAGATTGCCCTTCTGTTGTAATGAGGATAGATGTATTAATAAACATGGCATTTGCTGTCCAGGGAGTATGGATGTGTAATTAGCTAAATCCATTGCACTGAACTGAGTTTGCATTCATTATAGTGCCTTTACTGCACTACTGTTAGTTTTCCTGCTATCTAGGATACTAATTATTATTTGTCTGGAGAAGGCAGCGTATTCAGAAGACCTGATTGTGTAACAACTTGTTCAGTATGAATCTTGAGAACAGCCAACAGTGAATTAGGAGAGCAATGCGCTTTTTTTCTTGCAATGCACTATTATTTTTTTGTTGTTGTTGCTAAATAGTACTACAGGACTGTCACAGTTTTTTAGTGTTCCTGTCATGTGCAGGCTAGAGAGAAAACAATGCCTTGTACTTGTAAAGCCCAGTTATCTTTCTGTGACCACCAAAACCATTCCCAGAAACTTCCTTGTGTAGTCTTCCTTTTCTGCTTATTTTAATTATACTGAACAGCATATTCAAGAGGTGTAGTCCCAAACTATTTCATTCATGTTTTTATCATCTTAAGAATATTGCTGAAAAACACTGTGCTGTTCCTTGTCTGCTCTGGATTACAGATGCTATTAAACTGCTCCGAACTGCCAGCATGTCTTTCACAGACATCCTCCTCTGTCAATTGCTTACAAACTTCTTGAACTTTGTCATTACGGTTTGTCATCTCAGGAGATTTAGGCACTTAACAGTATTCCAGTTCTAAATTTTAAATTATTATTTGAGATTAATATCCTCTGATGTGATTCTATTTTGATCTGGCTTGCGATTCGCATTTTACTACCTTATGAAAGGAATGAAGAACAGCACAAACATACAGTTGTTAGCATGTAATTTTCCCTGCTAATTTAAGACAACAGGAATTGTTAATCTGGTAAATCAAGTTTTGTTTGTGTGCCTTTCAATGGTCACGTGTTAAAATCAATATATCTATTAGCATTTGACCCCAAATAGAATTTGAAACGTATTGGATAGCGCTTGTTTCTAGCCATTGCTCAGAAACAGGTTTGCATATTTTGTTTTAGTATACCTGTTTAGACAAACACTTTATTACACTCACTGTTTTGGTTTTTTTTTTTTTTTAAACCCAAATCTGTCTATTTAAATACCTTTAAATACACTTGAGAAAAAGAGTAACAAATAATGACTTGTGTTGGAATGAAAACCAAGATGCACAGGCACAGTTCCGTGGTCATTTCTGCAAGTCACAACACACAGTCCTGTTTGGAGAACATTATGCTTCTCACCCTCAATTGTGAGACAAAAATCATGTATTTTCCTCTCAGCATTTAGAAATAGAGTTTTTACTTCAGTAGGTATTCTCAGGCAAGTAAGGCCTTGTAACCTTAATATATCAATGTGATATACACAGAGTTTCTCACATTTACCATATGCAGCAGGTGTGCTCTATCGCTACTCGCACTGACACCTCAGAGTAATATAAAATGCAAGAAGCACAGATGCTAGTTACTGAATATGGGTGTTGCAACTTATTGTGGAACTACCCAGTCTATTTGGGTTTGCTTCATTGTAATTTCATTTTTGAAGTGGCTGAAGAGAGGTATTACCATGTCTAATCCTCACACAGTAGTGGAGTTTGGTTAGATCTTCAGAGGTTTATTATGCAAAATAGCTCAGTAGATGTGGCACGGTAACAAACAGTTTGCACAAAAATACTGAGAACAGACCAGCTCACTTAACTCCATCTTTCAATGTTGTTTGCTTTTTCCAGTACGGCATTACAGAACCCTGTGCAGCCAAGTGGTCAGTGATGTCCGAAGGCTGAATTTGCCAGTCCATTTCAGCTGCTTTGTGGTGGCTGGGGAGCAAGCATGAATGGAGATTGCCTTGATATATTGTTAGAGCACTTCCCTTCCCCTCAGCATAGAGGGGACTTAAGGGCAAAGCAGCCCAGCCTTCGTTTAAAGGTTAGTGTGGTTTGCTTGCACATCAATGTCAGGTTTTCACTTCCGCTTGCCTGAGATGAGCCATTTTAAAATTTTGAGCATGCTATTCTACCTGTCTTTAAAACAGGTGGAGCGACCAAGCACCCTGGACACCAAGCAGCATTCCATACAGTATGTTTCATGTATCTGAGAGGAAGGAGGGGAAACATGACACAAAATATTTCCAAGAAGATCTTCGTTCTTACAAAATAAAAAAATGACTTCAGCAAAAGCAAGACATCCTTCTTATTAGTCCATCCAGTAGGTCATTATTAGCTCCTGTTTGGAGGAGACAAAACACAACAGCTTCTGCTGCTGGAAGACAAAGCGCTAAGATGAACAACAACAGCTGCTTCTCCCTGTTTGCATGTATTACCAGGTCTCGGTTTTCTCTTCAGCATCCTGTCCAGCTTGTTTTTCCTTTAATTATCATAAACCAAGCTTGTAGTCAAATCTCTCTTTTAATCTGAGCAAAACTCACCTTATTGGGAACCCTTTTGATTCAGTGGAGACCACAAGGAATAAGATCACAGAAGAAAGCTGATATAATAAGATTTTCCATTAGCTTTTTTTAACACAACAAACAAAAAGGCTGAATTTGCCAATCCAGGTGCCATTATGTGACAATGGAAGAAAAACAGGTTTGGGGATGTCATTGGGTTCCACCTGATCCGCGTTTTAAATACCAAAGACCAGCAGCCCTTCCTGTGTAGCTGGGGGCTTCCCCCTTTCAAGAAGGATTGCAAGGTCATAGTTACAGCCTTTGTACTGTGTGCTCATTTCCCTGGCTGTTACATCTGGGACCATTATGTCTCCTTCTGTTAGGAAGAAGAGGTAGCAAAACCCTTTAGCAGCTGGAGTCCAGCCCAAGGTCAACGCGTTAAGCACCAGATAGCTTTCTAAGGAATAGGAGACAAAAGGTAACTTTTTGTCTTAATATTCCAACGTGGCAATTTTTCATCTCCCATTGTTTCTTCGACAGCTTCTCTGCCATTCTCACTGAAACAATTTCCAAGCTATTCCACATTTATTTTGTATAGTAGTGCTTTTTGTCTCACTGCTAGGTCATCGGGCAAAACACTGAGTCCCTGCATTAAGCCATTTTAAGTTGTTGCAGGTCTAGTCAGGGAGTTGTAAGATCTAATGTTTAAGTCCACGTATGAGTCCCAGTGAAAAGCTAGAATGCTTTTTTGAATAACGGCATGCTAAGGTTTCATGACTTGCAAAGGTCTTGTGGGATTCACAGAATATAAAATACTGCAGTAACTCACACTGAGATCAACAGACCAAAGTTCCCCACAA
This sequence comes from Falco rusticolus, assembly GCF_015220075.1. Lineage (NCBI taxonomy): Eukaryota > Metazoa > Chordata > Aves > Falconiformes > Falconidae > Falco > Falco rusticolus. Next base: position 57,001,996 of record NC_051187.1, read on the forward strand.
AATTTTCCAGTCTTCAGGATTTTGTTTAGCGCTTCATTGTTTAGCACTTTTTCAGTTAATGAATATTTTTCTTTTCTCTTGAAATCCTTACAGAAAATAAGAGCTATTTTAAAAGAAGAAAGTTTTAACAACATAAAATTCATTATTTTTTTTTGCAGACCTCAACAACAAAAATCTCTGAAAATTGCTACAGACTATGTATTAGTATTCATAGAGAGTATTCATTTTTTCCCAGCAAAACTACCATTTGATCTACAGGAGATACTCCTTTCAAGTCAGCAGCAGTTTGTGTCAACAAGAATGTTCATTTTCAGTACTGATTCAGCCCTACGGATGTTGAAGCATAAAAGTCAGATGAGCACATGCACGGCATAATTACGATGCCAATTTTGAAAAATGAAAAGTTTTTTTGTCATGCAGTTAATAACTACCTTTGTTTTCTTCTTTCATATTAATTCTTTACATTCCTGAATAAACATAGATAATGTAAATATACATGGCAAAATAGCATCTTAAAATAGGGGTGTGAAGGGCCAAGCAATTAGTCATAGTTGCTAAAAAAAGGTAACACAGGCAGAATTCAGCAGATTAAACCCCCTCTCTGGAGCAAATCAGACTTTTATCAATTTCAGTAGGGCAGGGAACATCAGTTGGAGATTTCTTCAAAAAGGTGTTTAGTGGTGACCTACTTTACCCCATCCCTTTGGAAGTAGTTGCTTTTCCTTGTTATACCTGTTTTTTGACCCCTCAGGCTGTCTTCAGCCTGCACGCTAAGTCTGTAGGAGTTAACACTGTGACCAAAAATGACCAAGCTCGTACAGCAGTTTTCAGCAATACTTAATTTGGTCTGTTGTGTTTACTACAGGAGACATCAAAGGACTGTCTGAAGCTCTTTCAAGATATGTCTATTTTTATTACTTTGACATAATTGATTACTAGTCCGATTTGGACCATCCTAATTCGATTGCTCCTCCAGTGCTTGTTCCGGGATGCAAATGTACTAAGTAAACCACAGCCTTTGAGGTGTGTTTAACAGATGATTTGACCAGTGTACCTAATACACTATAAAAGTTGCTAATCTAGATAAAATGTTATGGATTAAAATTAATTATTCAAACAGGCTAGCTAACATATTTCACAGCATCCCTAGTCAGACTTCTCAACATGCTGCATTGATTGATTTGAAGTGTATGCTTCCATTCTCCTGGCTTGCTACATGCTGAGTATCATTTTCATTGTTTGATTAGAGTTACAGGAAATTAGTTAGCCTGAGCTAATCTGGACACTGATATCGTACTTTATACTGACGTATAACCGCCTCTTATCTTAGGTTTCCCCACAGAGACCAGCTGGTGTTTCTGCAAGATCTGGAGCAGGGACCCTCTCTGAGTTAGGAGCCATAGTACCACTGACTTCCTAAATGACCTGCAGCAAACTAACTTTCTTGGCCATTCCCCCTTCTTCTGAGGCAGTCCTGCTGGTGAATCATTCATATATTTGTAGCTAAATAAATATTACACTTCAGCAGAGGTAGCAGGTTGACTTTCTGTCACTCTTCATTTAGAGGCTGTTCTTCCTTGTAGAACGTTCTCTCCATTTCCCCCCATTCTGTTTTATACAAAATAATGCTGTTTCCTGCGGAAATTATTACGTAGTCTTGTAGATTTAACTGTTTGAGGCGGTACTGACCTAAGTTAAAATAATGACTTAAGTAAATAAGGAAGTCCACAGAAATACTTCAGGGATTTTTTTGTTTGTTTTGTTTGTCTTTGAACTGACAGGAGTATATGCTGTGAATTTAGACAGTGGATTTAACTAGCCAACTACCATATGGTACTAGGAGTTATTCCACTTTTCTTTTTGTCCTCAGTCTCACCTCTAAAGATGTGGCTGATCTTTTCAGTTTTTGGTATGTCCCAATTGACCATAAGATGTCTAAGAGCTTGTTTAGACCTCAAATATACAGGTAATTACAGCCAAACATATCTCTTAGAAGGAAGGAATATTATTCTTGTTGCTGTCATATTGTAATTCCAGAAATAGTTTTGATGACTCTAAATAACCAATACTGAATTTAGCCAGTTATTACACTGTTCATCATTATGGTTAGGGGGACGGATCAGGGCAGTATTTCTGACACACACAGTAGTCGTGAAGCATGGTTGTGTTGGCAAGCTGTTGAAAATTTCGCAAATTATAAAGCAAAGGAAACCTAGCTTCTGTACTCCCAACAGCTTTTATTCTTCAAGATAAAGCATACTTTTCAGCCTTTCAAGAAATATTACATAGACCTGTCAGTTTTACAAGCAACAGATGTTATTTTTTTTTATAAAGACAATGAGGGCTGCAATTTTTTTTTTTTTTTTGCTTTGGATAATGGGACATCATCTTAAAAAAAAAAAACACTGAAAAATACTTGCTCGAGGAGTTGGTAGTGTGATCCAAGATACTTATTTTCTCAGTCATAGCGATTTAAATTCAAATTAATAGCGAAAAAGATAATTTCTTAGTCCTTCCTGACTATTTGGTGGCCTATGTTAAATGATTTTATGATCTCTGTTTAGCTCCCATATTAGAAAAACATACACTGCTGCAATTAGGCATGGAAGACTCAGGTACCTGGAGACTAAACAATACACTTACCCTTACATCATTCAGGATATTTGATGCCGTCAAATCATATTGGACAGGCAATTTGAGGGTCTATGTGCAGCATCCATTTCTACCATACCTGTTTTCTGAATAATTATAACATTTCTGTCCCTGAAGCTGTGAAAATAACTCACAAAAAAGTGTAAAAAAACCTGGATAAAAATATTTTCATTCCTCTTGGGGAAGCAGTTTATAACGTACTCAAGCATATTAATAAATTAACTATAGACACCTATGACAAGACTAATTTTCAATAAAAGACTTTCTGCTCTGCAAAGAAGGGTCACTAGGATCTTTTCATAGTTTCCAAAAGCATTCTTCTAGCATGTTGTTAAAGGTGAATGCCCCTTAATTATCATGTATTTATTTTTCATTTAATTTTTTCCTTTCACAGTCATTAGGCTTACATTTTCTGTAAAGTAAGTTTTGTAAACTTGAGGTGATATTTTTGTATCCTACTTTTTGTGTTGGTTGCTTTCTCTGCTGATTCAAAGGGAAAAAAAATAAATTTTTGAAAAAATCAGTTTCACAGACCTTACAGCTTTCTGTACTGAAGTACAGAATTTATATAAAATTCTGGCAATATCTTGAAAAGTAAGTGAGGAAGTAACTTACAAATCTTCTAGATAATAGCCAACTACCTAGATCTGGAGGTGCGCTGTGTTATAGCTGACCTGCAGGCCAGAGGACAGGAACTGCCTGGAAAAAAATAGAAAAGAGAAAGCATCACTAAGGCATAAAAGAGGCTATATTAATCTTATTTACCTGCTGTAGTACTATTCTGTCATTGCCTTGGAATCAAGATAGCCACTTTTCCCCTGCTTTCATCTCCATCCATTATACATGTATTTGTTGTCTGAAATTGAAGAGGCATAGTGTTTTGTTTTGGGTGGGGTTTTTTTTGGTTGTTTTTTGTTTTTGTTTTTTTCTCCTTCTCTTTATTCTTGTGAGATGACAGAGAAGGAGTATGGGTTACTGTCAATGCCAGACCTGGCTAACTTTGAAAAGGGGAGAAAGGCTCAGAAATTTCCACAGAGCTGTTGCTACACAGCAGCCTAGAAAGGAATGATAAACTGCTGTTTTACTGCAGTGTCAGTGGACATCATGACACAGGAAGAACTTAAGAGCAGAGTGCAGTCATATTGCAGAGATCATGTACTCTGTCCTCAGCAGGGGAAGCTGGTAGTTTTTCCTGTGCTATAATTAGCCACTGCCAACAAATACACATTACGTCACAGGAATTAGTCTTGTGGCATCTCACCTTTGCCTTTCAAAATAAAGGAAGCCTCTTTCAGTGACAGCTATTACTCCAAGGGAGTAAAGCACTAAGGGAAAAAAATTACCTCTAGTTGCCTGGTCAAGGATATAGTCTTCACTGACAGCAAAGATCAATGCAGTTTAAAAGGGAATGGTGAGTGGTCCCCTACTGAAAATACATTGACATCTGTATAGCTTCTGTTCCCTGGAATTGCAGTCATAAGACAGCAGCTTGTAGTGTTTTGATAGTGGCTTTACTTCGTGTCTATTCATTTAGCAGCATGTACTTCCCAGATTGTTGGCTTTGTCCTCTGTAGGTCCTTTAGCGTAGAGAAGGATGTATCTGTTCTCTATCACTGCAGCTTCCTCCCAGGGGACAATCTGGGGATTTTGCAGCCTGGTTTATTACAACAAACCAGGCAGAACCTGCACAAATCAGTAATGTATCTAGTCTTATATGAATGAACGTATTAGTGAATCCTAAGGATACTTGTTCTGATCTGAGTAAAACCATTGTGAATTAGCAACTCATTAGAAGCCAATAAAGTTCCAAAACTGTGCAAGTCTGTACATGACCAGCGATCAGTCTGGATCCTCATGAGCAGCACATACCAGATCAGCTATCTAATGGGGACTGAAAGACTGGATGATTCATGTAATGGGTCAAAATTTAAAACTCATTGCAATATTATGTTTACTGTGAACTTGTGCATCATTAGTTTTGCTTGACTGATATTACTTACAATAGTTTCACATCATATAACTTGTTACTTTCTATGTTTTAAATAAAGGCAGTTGAAATCACTAACAGTGTAATAGAGTGGATATTCATAGTTTCATCTTGTGTAATTTCTGCAAATATTATAGTAGCTGCAGAAATCACTGCTATGGACCAGTGCTAACCGTTGCAGTTCCACTCTGGAAACAACATACAATGTAGAAAGCAACTGACCTTCTTTTGGGGATAGCTAGGAAGTTAGCACTGAATACACCTATTCTTTCTTGAGTTGGGCTTTTCTTCAGCTTTGTTTCATATCCAACTCATGGGTAACATTTCCCACTCCCCAGCAGTAGCAGTCAGAAGAAGAAATTAAAATGTTAAACCTGTGGCTGAGAGATCAAATCACAGTATTTTTCTTGCATAAATCAAAACAATGTCTGCTACTCCGTTCACTCACGCACAAAGTTGTCATGTTGGAACTTGATCCAATTCTTAGAAATCTTGGAATTTTTCTTTACATTCCTGTTTTCATTCTTTTCACAAATTAATTTGCTACAATCTGCAGCAATAAACAGCATCCTAAGCCACAGGGAATTTTAAAATTCAACGATAATACAGGCTATTAGTAGGACACTGCAGTTACTTAGGCAATTATAATAGCGCTTGCTTTCAAAACATAATAGTTACCTTGTAAAATTCTTGGACATTAGTTAGATTGGAAAGTAATATACTCCTTTAAGCAGTAATTTTATAATAATGAAAATTCTGCTATCACAAAATTACCCTACTGATTCTATTATAAATGTGATTTGTTATCTTAGGTCACTTTTCTCTCAAACACTTTGCCCACCACAGAATAGTAGATATTTTCAATAAACACCAGCAGAAGCCACTTAAGATGCCAGGTCTCTGAGTCAAGTGAAAGCATGACACTCTCAGCTTTCTTCTAAAGGCAATTAATTAAGCCCCTAGATGCAAAACCAAGAAATGAAAACTTAACCTGCATGCAATGCAACTGCAACTTACTTGCAATGTTCATAAGCATAAAATGAGTAAAGTAACCTTACACATATGGTTTTGTGGTTTATGTTTTTCAGCCAGTCTCATTTTTTGAGATCCAATTATTTAATAGTTGGGTGTTGATAGTGCTGCATAACTAACTGGTGGAGACATTGTATTAAATCAATCAGTTTCTACAGCACTTCTGAAGTGTAATGATTTTTCTTGCTTTTGGGGAAGTGGGAGAGAGCTTTGCATACAGCAGGAACAGCAGCTAATCAAACTCCATTGTGAAATGATTTGAATAGAAAGGGAGAGATCTAGCTTCCTCCTAGATAGAGGCTTGTGTCTGCTTATCACAGAAGCCAGCCCTTTGGTGACAGGGCAGTTTTTAGTTGACAATGGTACTTTTACCTGTTGCAGAGATTATTCCAGGCAGTCAGTATGGAAAATGGCAATGCCCACTCCAAGAAAATGGTTTTAACACCACAATACATTCTGTTGATAGAAAAGCTCGTTACCGTGAAAGAGTGTTCAACAAATTACTATGCTGCTTTGGCTTGTTTTAGAGATGGAAGGACTGTGTCTGCTACCTCAGAACCTTTTATCTTTTATTCTTACTTGGTAAAATAAAATAAATAAATATAATTTATAAATGTTCTTTTCCTTTGCAAATCTTAGGGTTCTAGACAGACTGGTAAGTACTATCTCATTTTACAGCTGAATTAAAGGGACAGGGAAATCAAGCAATTTTGGAAGGTAAAAAGATGAACACAACTAGCTTCTTTTCACCTATGTTCCCTCTGTTGGACCAGGACCAACCAGCTTGCAGATGCTGAAGGCAACTCTTATTTCTACTGTGAGCAGACCAATGCAGCTATATTGTAGTGATATTATGCTTAGCAGAATAAATTCTGCCAAATGTGATCTGCATCAAACTTTTCTACCATTCTCATCAAAGCCTGCGTAGTAAGTAGTAAGTTAATTGGGCTGGTTCTCTTTTGGGCTGTGTTTTGGGAATTCCATGTAAAAGACCTGAGCTAGCACTAACTATGTAGATCTCTTCATGGGGGCTCCATGCTCTATCTTATCTGTAAAGTTCTTGCTAAATAAAAAAATCCCAGTGACAGAGGATACTTACTGCTGAAAGCAATAATCATATTTTGGTATCAGTGACCCAGGTTCTATTCAAGTGTCTATGCTTGGGCTTTTTGTGCTGTTATTTTTATTTCAGCAACTCCTGTATATCCTACCCAATACCAGAGTTTCAGTGGCCAAATTCAACACGAAACACGTAAGCAGAGGCAATCTCTACTTTTTAACAGTTCACAAACTGAAGCTAAATATGCAAGAATGAATTGATGCATATTATGCCCCCTCAAGAAAGCTAGAAAACTTTCCAGATACCCAACAATACTCAGATTTGAGGCAAAGCTGAAAAGGATCCTGATAAAATCCTGAAGAAGCAATCTGCCTGTGGAGTAAGAATGTCCACATAGGGTGTTAAATGTGTGTAATTGAAGGAAGATGTCACAACTGCCTAGTAAACCTCCTGATGTTGACTAGTCTTAAGTGCTGACCTCATAACGTGGTCCCTGAAGATGGACTACTGTATAAAATGCTGTTCTTTTCTGCAAAACTGAGCAAGCCTGCAGCTTACATTTCTCCCCTTAAGTCAAAGAGGAAGTCTGCAGTCAAGTTGGAGGGTGAACATACATCTCCTGAGCTCCAGTTCGAAGTGGATTTCTATAGACTATATTTTGCCTTCCCTCCAGTCAAGAATCTCAGACAGCCTTCATTTTCTTTACAGTTTTTCCATAATCTATGACTTCAGCCTTTCATATACCGAAACCATTTGTGACTCATGTGAACTGATACCTGTGCAGACAGGCGAGGCGCAGTGAGAATGGCTCCTCTCTGCAACATGTGCAGATTGTCTAACTGTGCCGAGTGGAGCACTGATCAAAGGCAGCACAGTGGGGCTCAGCAGCTTCAATGAAATGTCAGCTGTGCTCCCAGTATCACAGCCAGCGTCCAGAGAAGACTGGAAGAACAGAAGAAAGGGAGGAGGGAAGGACAGAGGCTCTCAACCTCAATGTGAAGCTGTTTGATTTAGTGCTGGAGGATTTACCTTATTTATCTTCAGCCTTATGTATTCTTCCCTCACGAAGTTTCACAAACAAGGTTACATCATGACATCTGATGTGTAATCTTTACAGAATAATCAAGCATTTTGCTCTTTCATTATCATGTCTAATAGCAGACATTTGCCTACACAAGAAGGAATCATATTAAGACATCAGACGTAGTCATTACAAGGATAAACTTAGGTGAGGTAGGGAACTAAAATACTCTGAGATCACAGGAATATTCTCACTAGCTAAAGATGATGATTCATCAGGAAATGTTTATGCAGGGTAACAGGCAGAAAAGTAATATTCAGGCCAGAAGCACAAACAAGCTGGATTTGTTTGTCTTAAACCTAGATTCCAGTATTTGTTTTTTTGCCTTAGTTCTTTATTGTGATTTTAACTTTTGGTTAAGATTGTCCTAAACTGATCATTCAAGCAAACTAGTGAGAGAGATCTAGTACTGGGTTTGCATATCCTAGTCAATATGAGGCAAACATGACTGCCGAGTAGATTCAGCCAAAGACAGACCAGTGGGTTCATGTGACTCAAGAAACACCTATAATTACTCTTTCATTGCTTTGCCGAACCCTATTAACTTACTGCCAAAATTCTCAATTACCAATTATAGGCTGGCAGAAAAAGCACACATACGATGTGGTTTCCATACAATGAAAGAAGAGAGAGAACTGTACTCCAGTCAAGATCACATAAGGAAGGAGATACGTTTTCTAGACAAATTGCACTGTTTCAGCTCTCCTGAAGATGCTTGTGCTCTATGCTATATACTATTAGCATTCGATAGATTCACTCACAGTAGCAAAGCATCTCAAACCAAATGGCACTGGACTCGTGACCAAGAGACTAATGCACAAGTTTTCAGGTCTAGCTGGATTGTCTAAATTGACCCAGAATGGCTGCATAGTTCCCATTTTTTCACCAGCTATACAGGGGCAATTTTCTATGCCAAAATGATCAGTTTCTTTGACAAAATTAATTAACATGCTCAGAAGTTGAGCTTCTTCGCACATACTATTGCCAAACACGAGGCAGACTGTCCTCTCCTCGTAATATTAAACCTCCCAGCACTCACGTTAGCCCACCTCTGAAGAGTTACGACACCATATGAAAAACTTCATTCACATGAAGAAAAATCTGCAGTCTTTTACTTTAATATTTTTAAAGACCGTCGACATGAAACACAACTTCAACACAGGGTGACGACAAGTAATATACAGCCTGTAAATCATACCCCACCCGTTATTACAGCCCCACTCCCTCACCGCCCTAGCTGTACCTTCGAGGAGGCCTGCGTGAGGCGAAGTGAGGCCCAAGCGAGCGGCCGGACTGCACCACAGACCCGCAGGCCGGGCGCTGCCCCCCTCGCCTCAGGAGAGCGGCTGACCGAGGAGGCGTCTTCCCGGCCGTTAACGGCCGCGGCGCCCGCGCCCACCGGCCCCGGGGCCCGCCGGGCTCCACGCACGCCACCGCCCCCTCCGCGCCGTAGCGGCCGGCAGCGCCCCCACGCGGCGCCCGCAGGCAGCGCGGCCCGAGCGCAGGGAGCGGGCCGTGCCTCTGCGCGCATGCGGCGCCCCGCCCCGCCCCGCGGCGCGTGCGCGGCGGGAGCAGCCCGGGGAAGCGCGCGGGTGGCCGCGGCGGGGGCAGTTGGTGGCCGCGGAGCGCTCCCCCCCAGCCCCCGCCCGCCCCGAGGGCCGCCGCCATGGTGCTGGAGAGCCTGGCCCGCATCGTCAAGGTGCAGCTGCCCGCGTACCTCAAGCGTCTGCCGCTGCCCGAGAGCGTCGGCGGCTTCATCCGCCTCACAGGTAGGGGGGGCCGGGGGCCCGTACCCCCTTCCCGCCCTGCCGCCCCTCCGGCGCCGCGGGGGCGTGAGGGGCGCGGCGGGGCCGGCCGGGCCGTTGGCGCCTGCCTGGGCTGCGGCGCAGCCCCCGGGCCCGGCCGTGTCGGGCTGCCGCTGCCACTTCTCGCCGCAGGCACCGCCGGCTTTGTCCCGGCCGGGCCGAACAAGTTACGCGTTACAGACGGGGCGGGCCGCAAACGTTGGATCGCCGTTAAACCGCTTCAGCGGGGAAGTTACCCGACAAGACCTTGAAGATGCTCAGTGAGGTAGATGGTAACGATCAGAGCCAAGTGTAGCCGTAGGGTAAAACGAACCGGGCTCCTCGGCTCGCTTGCTCTGTGCTTAAAACTTCTCTGCGCAAGTACCCGCAAGTCGGCGGCCGTGCACTTGAAGAAAATGGGATTTTAGCTGAAGGCCTAAACCACTGCCTTTTCATCTGCTTGAAGGGTTAGGGAAAGAGTCTGTACTGATTAAAACAAAAATAGAATCTGTTTCTGGGTGCCTCGTCCATACACAAAGTTAGGGTATTTTAGTTATGCTTATTACTTAGTTATATTATAAATAATAGTATATTATTTTAGTTAATAACTTTCATAAGCATTTTCTGGGTGCAGGAGTGAAAGTGCTTTTTCATTAATCATAGCCCTATCAGAGAGCAACCAAGAAAGAAAACTAAATGCTAGCAAATTCTTTAGGTGTTCATTGCATTTCAGTGCTTTGCCAACTGGAACTATCAGAGCTCAGGCTGGGTTGGGATAATACAGGCAGAACCTCAAGTAGTGTCAAATAACAAGATTAGTTTGGTGATAATAAGTAACAGGAATGCTCTAACAGAAACTCTCTGGAAACAGAAAAAGTCTTAAAAAGTGTAGAATCAACCTTATATATTGATCTTGCTGCGTATGACTTTCTGCTGTATATGACTTTAATAGTGCTGGGAAATAATTTAATTTAGAACAGGCACAATTTATTTAAACCCAGGTTTGAGTAGTTCTTTTTCCAGCATGTTTATGCTGCATGTAAACTTAAAGCCCCATTGTCTTTCCCATGACATGGAAACCTGTTTTAAAGGAACTGTTCTTTTCCCACAACTACTGTCTTATCTCAAAATGCTGTTAATGATATTTGCCAAATAGACAAATTCAGCTGCTAAAAAGTTGGGAGGAAGGGGATGCAATAAGCTACAGAACAGTGCAGCTTCTCATATTCCTAGCATTTGGCAGTTTCCTACTTTGTCCTTTTAACCGCAAGCTGTACTTAAAATTTGTTAGTTTAGTAATAGAGAGTTTAGTCTCTTCTTGCTTCACCTGTCCAAACACACATTTCTGTAACAGGATTATTTGTGCAGTCTCTGTATTTATTCATGCTACATAGCAGTGTATATGCTACACATATATGTATATACTATGTACATAATATAATTTATTCTGAAAGCCCTGGTCAGAACTTTCTTTTTTTAATAGCATGATCAGTGTGGGAGAACTGGTTTGCTGTCACATTATTTGCCCCATTGACAGGTACATCCTTGAATTTGGAGGGAGGGCAAGAAGCCTTAAGAGAAACCTTAAGTGGAGACCAAACGTGAAATGTCAGTCCCAAAAATATTAAACAAAGGTAGAAGGAGGAACTGAGTCAGATACTGCTTTTGACACCTGGTAGGATTTAATTACGTACCTGAAAAAATCCACTGCCTCTGTTTCTTGGTGATTTCTTTCACTGTCTTGTGCCAAACACTCTAAAAAGGGGAAAGAGGTATAATTAAAAATACATAGCTATAAAAGCAACATTGTTACGCTTTTCTTTTTTTCAGCAGTCAGCTAGACTAGACTAATACCTGCTGTCATGCTTATATATCTTCCTCTTAGGGTGAATATGAATGAAAACAAAGGAAAAACCAGCAAAACTCTACAAGGTGCTTAAAGTTATGGCATAGAGTAAATGCAACATGGTGAGGCTTTTCAAAAGGAAATCCTAAGATGCCACATCCTAGGCACCTAAATTAAAAAATTATCTTCTCTTAGTGCTTAAAAATTACTGAAAGTCATTTAAACCTCATTGCTCATTGAAGAGTCTTGTACTTACCCTCAACTCAGGACTGCTCAGAACTGCTGCCAGTCAAAAGTTTAATCTGAGAAAACCAAATTGTTTCAGCCAGTGCCACCTCTTCTGCGTTGTTGTGGTGGTCTTCGTCTGTCCTGTCCTAAAGTCATAAGCCTCTAAGAGCAGGGGATTCCCAATTCTGGTAGTGACTTTGCAGCAGCAAATTATAGGATCGTATCTATTGAATTACCATTGCTGAAAGACAATGGTTAGACAATAGAGAAGATTAGATTAATATTCTCTTTTGTGTTTACTGCTACTACAAATGACAAAGGAGCATATTCTTTGGCAAATGACATACCAAAAGTGTCAAACATTTTTCTTTGCATTTTTTTGGAAAGTGGAAAATAATACTGATCTTGAAACATTAACGTGTGTTAGTATTTGTCCTTCGGTGGCATCTACTGAACTTAGGGGATCGGTACTATAAAACACTTGCTAGCATAAACCTTGTTTGCAAAGGCAGGCCAGAACCCAAATCTGGAACAGCGCAGTACTTTGCTTGTTAGCTTTTTTTATTGCTTTTATAAACTTTCCAGGCAGATGCAACTTCAGCTCCTGTAGTACATTAGCTGTAGAAACAACAGACCTTTTGTATAGGATATTGTATAGTGTACTGACCAAAAAATGTTGACACACCTGTTGTCTGTTGTGTCCTCACCAAATCACGATGGAGAACTGCTTGCTTGGAGAGAGGAAGACCATTAACACCCAGTAAAAAACTCCTGAATGTAAAAGCAATGAGGGAGGAAGGGAAGAATGTTTGACCTTGGATTTGAAAGTGGATATCTAAATTGTTGCACTGCTGCTGCTCGGAAGCCTCTTTCAGTTTCTTGTCATAGCTGCTTTACCCTTCCCTTCCCAAGTCTACTGAAATGAACAGTGTTGTCTCATGCCAGCATTGCTTTTTATCCTGGTACATGTCATTCAAACAGCATAGACACTCACCTCAAAATACCATGTGGTCAGAACTTCAAGGTTTATGTAAGAATCTAGGTGCAGGCTTATTTCTATAAAAATGACACGGTCCTGTGTGGGCTCTCTTACAGTTGGCATACATGTTAAAAGGGACTTGAATGTAACAAGTTGCTGGGCAGGAAGAGTACAGTTTTGTGGATCATTAGTTACAGTACTGAGGGAAAGAAGGGTGATACCACAGTAACAACAGTCTTTAGAACCCATTTGAACCATGAATTTGACATCTGCAGAGTGGCTTGCTAACCTACGCATAGCTTCGGCTTGAAATTTATTTAAAGTGTGCTATGTTGCTGAAAGGACTGTCACCTGTCTACCTTCATAAGCTAATAGACATATTAAAGTGGTGTGTTGGAGTCCTTTGTGTTTAGTTTGTGTAGTAATGAGAACACCCTTAAGAGATCCAAGCAAACAACAGAAGACAGCATAGAACTGCTTATTAGTTCTGAAGAGAATGCAGTTGAGCAAGACGTTTGAATTTGCTTGAAGAATTTCATCAGTTTAGAGAATATTCAATCACAGTTCCAATCTTCATTTTGACAGGTAGCTAAGACTTGTTAAAATTTTGGCTTGCAGTTCAGCTGTTAATATAAGAAGCTGCTTTTGGGTCTGCATAGGGTGATTTCCACAGAAAATAGCTAAAACATAAAGTGAAAGATATCAAAGGAGTAATTGGTGAAAGACAAACAGGGACCAACCACTTGCTTGGATTTGACTCTCAGTGGCTGGCCAGTCCCCTTCTGTTCAGTGTATGTGTTTCTTATTTTTCGGACTTGTTACTGTTGGACTAAGGGTTAAAACAACTTCTCCTTGAAAATGTAACTGTGGCCTGTGGTCCATGGCCTCCGCTTCTTGGAGTTTTCTGGGCATTTCTGTTTCATTGATGTTCCTGATACTTTCCAGGACTTATCTTTGGGATTGGTCTCTGTCTAACACAAGTCAAGTTTGAAGACTAACCTCTTCGATACTCTACTCTCCATTTCTGGCTCCAAAGACTGCCGCTTCCCATGCAGCAGAACTGATAGAGAATCTCCAGAATCAATGTAATTGCTGAATTTTGAGTTATCAGCTGTGAAAATAGTATTGTGAATTGCTTTACATCTGCTTCAGAAAGGTATGAATGGCTTCAAAAACACAGAGCAGCTTACAGTTGTAGGAAGATACTGCATTAGTTTGGGTGAAGCTTTTCTTGCGTTCCTGCCCACCCAGTCCAAAGATCCATGACTTTTTTAATTTGTGACAGTATCTTGTCTCTCATGACCTAGAACATGGCCATGTTGATTTTTCAGTCTCAAAGTCTGAGCTTCTGGCAGTCTTTTGGCAATAACAAGTCAGTTTATGATTCGTGTACACATTGGTGTCATTGCGGGAGCTTTCCAGAGGCTCCCAGATGAGAAGTATGTAAAGGAATCATTGGCTAGTGAGGGCAGAACTTTTCATCAGCAGTTAGCATGATAAAAATATTTTAAAATAACCATCATAAATAATATCCTTGTACTTCCTATTCCTGTTTGTTTCTAATTTACTTTCTCAAAGGATACAGCTATCATGTTCCTGTTATAACCTGGTGGGCTTATCCAAACGTGTCTCCCATTGTGAGGTTGTATCAGGGAGTTTCAAGCTGTATTAAGATGCCACTTGCTGTTTAGTTGCCTGTCTCTTTTAACAACATTTAATTCTGATGTGAGCCATTTCCTTTTTGTATGTCAATATTATCCCAGCTGTGTTCATTACACACTTGATAGGCTCCCAGCTTCTGGTTGTGGTGCACCTATTGGAATGTCTGTTCTGTCTTGGAGTTGAGTAGCGTTGTAGAGATCCACCTCTTTGCCACAGTTAGATACTAAATTTAGAATTTTTGTTTCACTAACCAAATATTTTTCCTCTCTGACATTCCAAGTCAGTCCTTCATGTAAGGTCAGAAAGTACGTTTGGATTCTTGTTGATGGAACACTAATGATAGAAGAGACAAACAGGCCCCACTGTCTAGGAAACTCAGTATTTTGTGTAACCGAAAACATTTAAGTATCTCAGTGTTAATTGTTATTATTTAGGGCTTACAGCTTGCTGGAGGGACTGAGAAAAGAGCAACAGAGATTAGTCTATTGTAGTGACTCCTAGCAAATTCTGTCAGTTGTGCACTGGGACTGCTGCAAGTGCAGGTGTGGAAAGACTGCTGAAAGTTCTTGCAGTGCCTTTAGTTGTGGTGTATTCCCAGATAAATGCAGTAAGTGTGGCTTTCACGACAAAGCCTATATAAAGCTCAAAGAACATAAAACTAGTCCCAGAAAGTATTACATGGTGTACTTCAAGAAAATTCAAATTATTAAGAAAAAGCCACTGTGTTCTAACTGGAAAAGTATTAACACAAACACATGCTCTATTATTACAAATAAAATCAAGCTATACAGAATAATGTAACTTCTCAGAGGTACAACCTACCTAGCACGCTTAGTCTGCTCTTGCATTTCCTTTCTTGTATGTCTTAATCTTAAAAAACCCTACACCTGTAGAACAGAATTTTGCTATGTTCTGATCCTAAATAATTTAAAAGAGGGACTTGATTACATCATCTTGTCTTACAAAATGCTTGTGCAGCTGTTTGTTCTTCAGATCATTGCACTTCTGTTTCTCATTTTACAATGTTTTTAAACTCTTCCATTTCTGTATGAGGGTTAGATCTAATGTATTCTCTAAAAATTTAGAAAAATGCTCTCTCCTTTATTGCACCATGGTACTTGATTACACTGGAGTATTGTCAGCATGTTTTGCTGGGAAAGTGGATCCATCTTCAATATCTATAGATCTTAATGCCAGGTGCTGATGAATTTCTTAAAAAGTCCAGTAAGTTTTCTTTCAGCAACATATCTAGAAAATCTATCATACTTGAATCTCTTACCTGTACTTAAATGTTCCTCAGCTTGGTAAAAAGCAGTTTTCTGTGGCTTGACATACCTTATCTCAGGACTTTTGTCTTTCTCTGTGTGTTGTAGAAACTGGTTGCAGATCTCTGAGCAGAGTGCTCTGAAAAATAAACAAGATTGGTGAAGGTTTTGCTAGTGCTTGAAAATTAAAAAGAAGCTAAAAAAACCTGAAATAAGCAGTTAAAAATTGAATTATAAACCATACTGAATAGTTCTTCATATACAGAATGTTAAGATACTGGTATTGAATATACTAACTGCATGTAATCATGCCCAGTTTACTAGTACAGTGCTGGTTTACCTTGGGTGAGCAAAACCCTGTAATTTTAGGGTTCCTCATTTAAGTATGTCTTTTATTCATTTTGGATTTATTTCTTTTCCATTGAGTCATCTTCTAGAGTGTCAAAATTAAAGTTCATTTAAATCTTGGGAGTCAAATTTTTATCTTTGCTACAGTAAAGCACAGGTTTTAATCTGGCTCTTCTAAGACTTACCCATGGAGTCTTGTTTGCCCTCAAGGGTCTTGCTGACTGAGCAACTTCATTCCCTACCCTAAGCCCAAGTCATCTGAGAGCAGTTGATGCTGCACCGTACTGTAGTGGTGTCAAGAGGCAATTTAAATTCCACCTGTATTTAGTTTCAGAATGGCTGCGGTTGTTGCCTTTCCTGGGTGTGCTGGCCCTGCTTGGTTACCTCGCTGTTCGTCCGTTCCTCCCCAAGAAGAAACAGCAAAAGGATAGCTTGATTAACCTCAAGATCCAGAAGGAAAATCCAAAAGTAGTGAATGAAATAAACATTGAAGATCTGTGCCTCACTAAAGCTTATTGCAGATGTTGGCGTTCTAAGACGGTAAGACACCTTGTGCTACTGCAGGATTAGAGATTAAAACTTGCATATTTTTATCGGTGCTTCAGTGGTGAATTGTGACATGTTGACCTGTTGCTTTTCTCTGGAGGTGAAATGTGTTCTTGGTTTTTGAAAATGGCGTGTTCTTTTTTTTTTCTTCTTCTCCACTGTAAACCTGTCTACGTGCAGAATGAAACTGTAGAAACTTGTAAGAAACACAGTAGGGTTTTTCTAGAAACACAGAGTGACCATTTGTGAGTAGATTAAAACCAAGCAAGCCTTGTTTAGTATTTGTAAATACATTGCAACTAATTAAAGGTAACTACTCTATTTTGCAAAAATAATGCTTAGAAAGTTGCTCATATTAGAATGAAAGTAAGGCTGAACCTGTGTTGGTGAGGGAGAGCATATCCTCATCTGGTCCAGAGCAGCCAGTAAATGACTGGTTTGGATAGTCCATATCCTCCAAATCAACTAGATGTATATGAGTGTTTTTCATCTACCCTCAATTTCTTTTGAATGTCCAGACTACGCTCTGTTTTTACTTCTCTGGACTGAATGCTTTCCTGTTTTTAACAAAAAAACCCTGACCTGGACCTAAGACACCCTCTCAACTACTCTCACTTCAGACTAGTAATTTCAGCAAAGTATTTCATCTTTCCTTAAAACAGTACTTCCTGGTTGCAAGTGATTAAATCTATGAAGAGCACTTTTATTAGTTCTGCAATAAACCTTAAACCATTTGTGGTTGTGCTGGCTCCTTTGGTTGCTGTTCTTTCATGGAAAAGGCTTTGTCACTAACCTTGTGTCTAAGAACAGCTATTTTGGGACCTCACAGACTTAGTTACCTGTTAGCAGTGGTTTTTTTTTTTCTTTAGTAATGTGTCTTGTATCTGATAAGAGACAAGGAGTTTGACGGTGAAACGGTACATAGCAGGAGGAACTTGCAATGTTATCAAAGTGCTCTTGGCATAGGAGGAAATATAAAAACCACCATGCAGTTGCTGTACAGAGATTTACTAATTCCTTGTGTACGTTTTCTTCCAGTTCCCTGTCTGTGATGGCTCCCACAACAAGCACAATGAATTAACAGGAGATAATGTAGGTCCACTAATACTCAAGAAGAAAGAAGTATAGCAGATGCTTAATCCACTAGATCATGACTGATAAAATGTCTTTTTATACTGCTGTAGTTGCAAGGGACAGCATTTTATTGTGATTGGTATGATTTAGTCTAATGATTGATGTAGATTTCTTTTTGGAATAAACTGCATTTAGACAGTGTTAAATCTGTCACTGTTTCGATACTTCATTCTGAGAAGAATTATGTTTGCTTTGTAAAACTGTAACTATCTGTGTAAATAAGTACTTTATTTCAACCGTAAAATGACTTCCTACAATTCAGCCTTTCTTGTATGAACATGCAATTATAAAAATGTCACTATTTCCAAGTGACAGAAGCACACCTTTCTGTTGATTTTTTTTTTTCTTTTCAGGAAAAAAATTTAAGTGCATTTAAGTGGGAAGAAAGCAGATAATAAGTTAATCCTTTGTGAATATACCTACATGTACCACTGCGGGCAGGCAGCATAGTGTTGTTGAGCTATGCTAGGTGCAGGTCTGGCCTGTGCAGTGCCTCCGGGGGCAGTCTGTTAGTCTCATGCAAAAGCTGCCCAGCTCAGAGGAGCCCCATACAGCTGGGTAGTCTCATACAGCCTCCTAGGTGGAGTGCTGTGGTTCCAGGCCGTATAAACTGTTGAGCTCGTCAGCCACTAACACCCCTTTATTTCAGGCCCCTCTGTTGATCGTTTGTGAGCTTTTGTAAGGAAATACATATTTGCTTCTTGCAAGCTGATTTGCACTGTAGCTGCTACCTTTTGTGGCAGGGACTTTTATGGGAAGAATTGGTTAAATGACAAGAACCAAGGAAGCAGAGCTGAGCTGTATTCTTGGGCAAGTCAGAACTTTGCTGTGGGGTGGCTTAATTGCAGATGCAGGTAAATAATTGCTACTTATCTAACTGCTAGGCTTCTAATTAATTCTTCTAAAGTGCTTTATTCTCCAATGAAAGACTGTATCCATCAGTTTAAAAATAAAAATTTGATCCAGGCTATAATTTTAAACAATTGTACTGAGGCAGATTTCAGCTGCTCCTTGACGGCATTTCATTTGACCCATTGTTAGGCAGGTGGGAAGCCCCGGAGCGGTGGGTGTGCCATTGCCTAAGCTGGTCACCACAGTGCTGAAACCGAAAGCAAGTCAGAAAGTAGTTCTATAACGCCTCTCACAGCAGCAGAACTAAGGTAGATCATTCCTCCTGTGTTTTTAACAGGTGTAGTTCTAGGCACCTAAACCTTGTGCCTTGCAGCAAAAGATGGCAGATTAGGATGTGATTGTGTGTTAAATGCCTGCTTTTATAAAGCACGAAATAGAACCATGGTACAATCTTTAAATGCTTTGTGGTGGTCTTACCTTACTGGATGAGCAAACCATGTTATATTAGGATATAATATTTATAATAGAGAATCTGTAATGTTAGTAAGTGTCTTATACTCAGTCTTTACTTACAGATGTGGTATATTGAACACCAAGCCCCAATTCTTGGGTTTGGTGAAGGAATTACTATGTGAAAAGCACAAGCCTGTCTTTGGATATTTTTTCTTTCCCCCTGGCTTTAAAACCACAGCCTACTGTAGCAGGCTGTTATTATATACAAATCTGTATGCGCTTCCAGCTTTTATCAGGATACTTCTGCATGTTAAGTAGTTTGTTTTCCTCCAAAGTCTGAGAAGGTAAACTGTGCACATCAATCCCATTCTCACTTCTGTTGCTCTACTCAGACAAATCCTGTTAAAGTAATACAGCAAAATTAGTTCTGTTTCTCTCACAAAGCTCTAAAAGGAGAAAGAGTGTAAGGTTGAACCTCTTGACTCCATCTCTAGCACAGCTTAATTATGTAATTTTTTTTTCTTCCTGCTTGTTGTTAGATGAGATTGCTGCTCAACTGTGGCCATGGAACAAGCAGGGGTGTTCTTTTGGTTTTGCTTATGTCTGTAGGGGAGCGGAACACATTTGTAGTTGCAGTTGTAGCACTCAGTCACGATTTCTTTGTAGAAAAAGGACATTTTAGTAATTTCCATGAGATAATAAAATTAAGATCACGAGCATGATAAATTACCATTTCCTTGCATTTCAGAATCTGTCAAGGTAATACTGTCTCTCACGGCTACATATTTTTCTATAGAAAATCTCAAAGAATTTACTAATCTGTT
Source organism: Falco rusticolus (assembly GCF_015220075.1). Taxonomy (NCBI): domain Eukaryota; kingdom Metazoa; phylum Chordata; class Aves; order Falconiformes; family Falconidae; genus Falco; species Falco rusticolus. The sequence continues at coordinate 57,021,729 of NC_051187.1, forward strand.
CAAATTATCTACCTAATGTTTACGGGGATAGCTAGTAGCTAAGAACTGAAGTGTCTGCAGAGCCCTTGACCAGTGATTGAGCGAGTTGAATCAATTACTTGCTAGGATGTGCTTGATCATGTCTTGCCACTGGGTGATTTTTCTAACCTAATTTGGAAGCTTCAGACAAAGGGATAAAATTGCCCTGAATGCTAATAAAGACCAGGACTGAGGCAGCAGACAAGATCTTCACAGTCTTGATGCAAAATCAGGGGAAGCTGAACTTGGCATGCTGTGACATGCCTTTTTACTCTATGAGAACAGTAATATTTACCATTCTTTTGATTATGAATTTGAACAATAGTTATAATAGATTACAAATAAACTTGTAAAATAAGTTTGGAGAAAGGTGCCTGACTTGTGGCAACTACTAGACAAAGTATATGCAATTGAAGTGCAGCTGGCACAAAATTTGATTTCTTGCACTCTATTTAAGAAGCAAAATGCAGAAACTGTGTCATTCATTGTTTTGTGGCTGTTATTACACCATAAGTGTCTCACAGTTAATTTTAGACTTCAGTCTGAATTCCCTAAAATGCTCAGTTCAGCTGAAAAAGAGACAAAGCAGTAATTATAATGACATTATCCCTGCATCCTCTGGCCTGTGCAACTCTGCTTCCATATGTCTAATTTCTGTCTTTTTCCATATTCTGCCTGCTGTAACTGCCCACTGATGGCTTCCAGGAATGCACTGTGCTGCTGTTAGGCCCTTCTGCAGAGGTTCTTGTGAACCTTCTGGAACTGGACACACATACTGTGCTCAGTACTCTCCCACATGATGCCAGTGATTATTTCTGCCTGAAAACTGGGAGGACTCTGCCTGTAGTTTACTGCACACTGTGGTCTAATTTTATTTCCTGCAAATAAGAGACTGGCATGGCATAAAGATTTTATTGGCATTAATATATGCATTATTAATGAATGATTTAATGGCATTTTGTTAAAAGGGAGGTGGTCTTAAATGTCATGACTTTACCCACACAAACTCTGATAAAAAGTGAAATCATATCTCTCAAAGTTAACCGCTATTTAAAATCAGCTGAAATTACCATGATACTTATTAACAAACCCCAGTCTCTTAGGTTCTTAGCCCTGATACAACATTTCTCTTCATGACAGGATGCATGTGTTTCATTCCTTTTGGGAATGCAAGGAGAGGAGTGCTATAAAACATTAATGCTTTTCATTTTACATCTGCAGGTCTATGTAATAGCTTCAGCCTAATGCTTTCTGAAGATTTAATAAAAGCCAGGGGAAAGGGGTCTTGTGAAAAACATCCATATAGGGTGGTGAGGAAAGAAAAATTGATCCAATTTCATTTAGATTAGCGAAGATGACACTTCATTGGTAGGAGTGATCTAATGAATAAATTGAGAGTGCACTGAGGTTAAGGGAACATCGTAAATGTAATTTATGAGATGCTGTTATGATGGTGAGCAAGTATTAGAGGCTATCATGAACAAGGGCTGTTTGTCAGAGGCCTGATTGCATACTTAAGCTTGTGTTCGAATTTAAATCCTTACATGTCACACATCTGTTACTGAACAGACTCCAAATTTGGCCTAGTGATCCCTCCCTACAGGAGGATTCTACTTTTTATAAAACTTTTTGAAAAAGGGAACTATATAAAGTTTCTATTCCTGTCAGTTTTACTCAAGTAGAATTATTTTACAGACAGTCACAGATGAACTGAATACCATATTCCCTCATCTTCTTGATTAGGTTTACAGACATTACAATTTCCAAATACAATAACCTCCTATTAAAACGACCCCACTGAATGACCCTTAGCATGCAAAAGAGGCAGAACAGGCACAGAAGACAGTGGGTGACACAATAACCACCAAGTGCAGCACCCTAAGCATTCTGCAGCGTGCAGTCTGAAAGCATCTTCCTTTCTGGTCAGGGGGCAAACATGAATTGAAGACTGTATATTCCCCAAGGAAGTGGAGAGAATAGCAGTGTGTATAGCAACAAAAATGTGAATCTACTTGACTTGACAACTGTAAAGGGAAAACTTACCAAAGAATTTCCTGGTATTTTTATCACCGTGCTGGAATTGTAGCCTATGAACCTTAAACAGTTAGCAGGAAGCTTTCTTTTGGGCTTGGAGAGGAAGACACATGCAAAGGCACACATACTGAGCTGCAGTTAACCTGTATAGAGGCATAGGTGGACACTCTGCAAATAATACAGTTTCAAGTAGTTTTAAAGGTATTTTTGTCCATTTTTGTCGTGTCTATTAGAAGTGGAAAAGCTAAAATAGAATTTACTAATTCTTACAAATGCCAAAAATATCTAGACTTGTCAAATATATTCTATACAGTGTCCTGTAAAATTAGTTCAGTGAAACTGTAGCGTAGAAATCTGCAGGGAGGCATTTTCCACCTTGATCATAGGCACAGTGCAACATCCTTCCTAAAAACTGACAGAACTTGCAGGTTCTGAGGAATGCTGTGCTGACACCAAGAGCTGGGACTGACCTAGTTGGACCTGGTTACTTGTACAAAACAGTAGAGCTAAGGAAGAGTTGCTGGCATCTGTCAATAGTAAACCCTAACTGATACCAAAGCTAAAGGCAAGAGCAGGATTTTGATCAACAGAGGAGGGTTTACTCCTGGCTTTAGGACAGTCAAGGAGAAGAAAAAGGAAACTGTTCTGGGAATGAGAAAATCAAATGGGAACTATACTGCAACTGACGGTGCAGGAGGTGCCTGCTACATAAAATGAAGAAAGCCACATTTGAACTTTTTGCTCCCCCTGCTGAAACGTTTTGGCAAGGTATTCCACAGTAGCGTTGCCAGTCATTTCCATAATCCACAGCTACACACAACCCGTGTTTCTGGCAAGGCCCACAGGATCAGTGGGTACGTGCCGAGGGTGCTAGTGCTGTGTCCCAGTCACCGCTTCCTCCTGACACCTGCCTTCGCACAGCAGCCCTTCTGAAAGCAGCTGAGAACCAGGCTCCTCTCACGTTGCGCCGTCCCTCTCAGCACTGTGTTTTAAAGGCTGTTCATTTAAAGTATTAGTTTTCTGATCAGAGGTATAAAAATGTTGTGGCAAATCTGAGAAGCCTCCACTCTTGAAAGTCAATCCAGCTAGCCACATCTTGGAAAAAATCAGCACTAACTGGCTATACTTTTAGAAAATACCTGGGTTTTTTTTCTGCAGTTAACCAAACGCAGGTCTGAGGAGGACATGATTGTGGCATTTTCTCAGCCAGATGAGCATTAACTTAGGACAAAGCTAATAGGAGATCCTGGCTGACCCATGAATCTTGATTTGAGAAGAGGTCTGCTGCTATTGCTGAGTTCCCCGGAAGGCGCTGAGAAAGAAAGGGACAACTCATTGCCACCTTGGCCTTGCCTTGTCAGCAGACCCCACGTGAGAAGAGCTCTCCCCTCTGTCCTACAGTGGCCAGCACCAGCACATAGCCACTCTCAGTGGCCGAAGAGCTTGCTCTCCCTCCCCTGACATCACGTTGTGCAAAGGCTGAGGTACAGAGGTGACGAAGCAGCAGCTATCCCAATCCCATACAACCCCCTCCCAGCTCTTACAGCCTTCCCACAGCCCTCATCCCATTATCAAGCTCAGTCCTTTTTTTTCTGCCAGCACCAGCAACACCTGTATTACCACAGGCTGTGATGACCCAACTGTCTCTTTCAGGACTGAAGTACCACTTACTGTTTCTTGCTACGACCAGAACTGACAGTCCCTTGAAGGCACAAAGGAGTGCGTGAGCTGTGGGGAAGAACAGCTACAGGAAAAGGCAAGCTTTGGAACCTGAACGAGGAAGGAGAGGGAATCGCCAAACCATGGCAGGACTCGCTCACTGTGTGTCACAGTTTCTTACTCAGAAGTTGCATTCTCTCAGCTGTTGAACTCATCATCTCACAGCCCAGTTTCAACCATCAAGAAGTTAATCACATTAGTCTCCATTTTCTGCTGGTTATATTCCACCTCCTAACTCCGCTCCACGCCTGAACGATTCTGATCCTTTCCCTGGCCTCACACCCACACATTTCATGTAACTGTTGACTGCTGACTGCTCAGTGACTCACTGCCTGGCCAGCCTAGTCACTGTACGTTCAGCTATTTCATCTCTTAAGGCACCATCAACACATAAAAATGTTTTTATAAAACTCCACCAGGGCTGCTTTTAAAATAGCAGAAGTAACTGGTACTTGTTTTGATTTCCTCCAGAAAGATTACAGACATGCTGTGTTTACTCAGCAGAAGCATAAGGGCTGAAGGACCATACTCCTGTAGATATCTGTCTTATGAAGGTTCGCAGGCCTCTGCCTCTTCTCCAGCCTCAGCACCTTCCTCATCCTCCTTGCTGTTTTTCTGAGCTTTCTGCAAAAGTCTGGGCCCTGCCAAGCCAATAACCAGGGCTCCAATTGGAGCAGTGATCAAGATAGCCAAGAAAGCTACTGTCAGTACATCCATTCCGTACTTTTCCAGTTGCTCATCCTGATGACTTCGTGCTGTATCCAGGGCTAGAGAACCTATTGCAGCCTGCAGGAAAGAAAACATTGCTGAGATGGAGCAGGTAACCTTTAGCACTGATTGAGGGGAGAAAAGGGACTAATCATCAGTCAACTTTATAACATAAACATAACACTTTTAGTACATTTGACCCATTTGTTTCTAGGCAGTACATAGAAAAGTAAATGTTTTATACTGAACAGAAAGGTTTTCACTTGGCTACAATTTGAATTTCCTAAGCTAACTTACGAGTTCATCTGGATTCCCTCATGTGAAGAACATTGCTTAGCTGCCATTTTAGCCACATTTCTGGAGGATGTGTGATCAATCATAAAATGGTCAGGGTTGGAAGGGACCTCTGGAGACCATCTAGTCCAACCCCCTAATGAAATGGTCCAGTATATTACGTATAGGAACTGTTACAGTGCCACACTTTGAGAATGCATTCTGACAGCAGTCAAGTAGTAGCAGCTTCTGAAAATTTAGTTCACAAATCTTGCAATAATCCTTGCCTGTTCTGATTATTAACTTTTGTTTGCAAGTAATCATGCTATTGAGGCAAAGTCTAAATGACTAAATGATCACGGAAATAAAGAAGCAGGAATGCAGCCAGCCTGAGGCTTCTCTAGCGATGCCTAGTGGCTGTCAGACTACCCCTTACCAAAATGACCACAAACTGAAAACCCATTCTGAGCCTCTGGTGTGACTGTCCCTGCAGACATGTCATGTGTAAGAGGGAAACACTTCTACCTTTGAGAGTTCTTAGAATCTATATGTAAAGGCACAACAATCTGCAACAGCTGAGAAATAGTTAAACTTCCTATGATATATGTTCAATTTGCTGTCATTTTATTAAGAGTGCAACCCAGGATGCAAGCAAAACACCTTCACATAGAAGGTTTTCCATGCACTTTTCAAGTAGATTTACCATGGTTTAGAATATGAACTGTCCATATACTACCCTGTCCTGATCCGCTCCCTGTTGGCTCCCCAAAACCACAGGGAATAAGGGTATTCAGGCCACGTGTACAACAGTATTTTAGGCACCTGTTTACTGCTGTGCTACTTAAAACTTTGCTAAGGACAATAGCTATAGCCTGGAATGAAGGTGATGTTGGACTGTTTACCTGCACAGTGGCCTTGGGAATCCATGCCAACGAGACAAATACTTTCTCCTTGAAATTAAACCCAGCAAAACACACCATCAGGAATGTTGCCATGATTCGCACAACTAGGGCAATGCCTAACGTAGCAACACAGAGCCCTGCAACAAAGACAAACACTTCTCAGAACTGTTGTGTACGGGTGCCTGAGGTGAACAAGCCTCATAAAACAGTAGCTTCACAGTGGGGTTGGTTTGGTTTTGGTTGTTGGTTTTTTTTGTTTGTTTTTTTTTTTTGGGGGGGGGGGGGGGGGTCAGCCATAGTCTACTTAGTTTTAGATTTCTTTATAGAGATTCTTTGGAAGCCAGTAATGAAAGCTGGATAGTTAGTGAATGATCTTACCAACAGTTTCAGGCCTAAGAGATGTAACAGATACTTCTGCTCCAATTAAACCAAAAAGAAAAGGTTGAAAAATGTTCCACGCAACTGCAACAATTTTTTCTACTTCCCTCTGCAATGAAAACAAAAGTAATCTATAAATTCACTAAAACATGGCCAACCAGACACAGCATTTCATTAAAGGACAAAGTGAAAATGTATCATCAAGATTGTCCAGAATTGCTCCTCCTTTGAGCTTAAAACATTCAAAATCAGCTGCGCACCTTTGGAAAGTCAGAGTGGGTCTAGCTCTGCTAGTACATACACACTTGCTATCTCAAGAAAAGAAATAAAAATCACTGATATTTGAACAGTAACAGAGCAGTTCGCAGAAAAGAGGAGGAAAATAAAGCATAGTTGATTTTCAGTATTTAGGAAGACTTAATTTGAACAGCTTTGCCATTAAGTTTCTGAGCCTTTGGGAACAGCATGCTTAAACATGTTCTTCCATTTGTATCCGCGCAGTCAGACCCTCCCAAGCTTCAGTCCTGCTCGTGCTGCACTGAGAGGCCTGTCTCTGTATAAGGAGCAAAGTTAGACTGAGCAAGTCTGAAATCCCATACCAGTAAAAAGTGTTGAACTTCCCAGTGCAATGTCTCGTACAAGGGCAAAGCCAACTTTTTTCCTTGGGTTTGAACTTTACACCTACAATTTTCCTAAATGAGCTACTGCCAGGATAAACTAGAATCTTCCCCTGACGTGCGAAGGTACACACAGCATATCTAACAGCACTTCTTTTTTCATTAAGTGGGTTCTGCAACAGCAAATGAACCTTCAGGCTAGAGTGTGTGGAAAATGTAAAGTGCAGTGCTCTGTCACTTAATGATCAGCCTAGACACGTCCTGCCCTTGCTGTTCTCTCTGGGACTCATCCTGCGACATCTCTTGCTCTTCAGTCAGTGGAATGGTAGATGACTGTAATACAAAAACTTCTGTAACCTTAGAGGGAATGAAGTGGAAATACGCACACTTCTAGATGTTTTTCTTTATTTCCCTCATTTGTCCTTGTTATCTCACCCTTTTTTTGGCCGAAAAAAAAAAATCCTCTTTACAGATGTTAGCATTATTTCAGCCTGTTTACTGCCCATTTAACTGTTCCAGCAATAGGTACAGCGTTCCTTGTTCTCTGTAGACAAGTGTTTGCCAAGTGACTTCCACCAGAACAGTAGACGGCAGTGGCCTTTGAGAAGCTCAGCAGGAAAACCTTGGTAATATATATTGTGTATACAGTATGCAGACATCTCTGAGTGTATGTGATAAAAAAGAGCTAAGGCATTTGAAATCAACATCCTTAAGGCCAAGAAGCTTCATTCCCTGATAAAAGAATTTAAATGAAGCATTTATAGTTTGTGTATACTTTTTAAGGTCCTTCCTTCTGAAATGCTTTAGAAGCTTTTCAGTAGAAAGCTTTATCAGTTGCAATGTCCTTAAGCAGCCAAGTCCCAAGATGAGGTTTTTCTTCTTTTGAAACTGGACAACACTGTAATACTTTAAACAGAAACCATGGTTTCCTTTTTTGTTTTAACAAACCTTGAGATCTTACTGAACTCAGGGTCTAGATGGGGATAATAACATGGACTGTGCTATATTTGATCCCCTTTCCTTTCTCTTCTTCTCCCCTTCTCCTAGTGCGTGTCACAACGCTACAGCTGTGGAGAGAAAGATGCCCTCAAAACCATTGAGTGTAGATGGTATCCAGCAAAGGAGGCAGTAAGGCATGCCAGGGTACAGAAATGCAGTGGGACAGCAACAGCAAGATGAAGCAGGGTTAGCAGCTAAGAGAAAGTGGCTAAAAACATTCTGTTGTATGTTTTTTTGTATGGCCTTATATCACCATTTATTGTGGGCACCCTGCCCTCTAATTTATCCAGAATACACTGGCTGGGATTTGGGAAAGATGAGAGAGGATGGTTAATTACCGTTTTATATTTTGGTCATGTGCACAACTGTATTTTAGGCACCTGTTTGTAAATCTTACCATAAAGTGAGTGTGTGAGGCTACAGGCACTCAGAGAGCCAGGACATAAAGCTTTGGATTCCTAGTCAAGTGCCTTGACAACTAAATCTCTTCTACTTAAGGCTTAAGCATGTCTAAGAAAAGCCTGTGAGCGTTTCTCTGTCAGTATGTTAGGCTCTGTATCGACAGATAATCACATACATGGTAACTTTCTGTCATGCTAAACATTAAAGACTTCCAAAATAAACGTAGATTTTTTTAAAAAATCCATATACCCCCTAAAGCTTCATAAATGCACCATTACCACTCCCGACAAATGCAAACTCCTGTCAGGCTGTACCTTCAGAGGAGTTTTGGTATGACATGCTTTATATAAACATTCACCTTTTCATCAGACCATCCCACACCTGCAACAAAAGCTAAGACTAATGTGCAGAGCCCTCCTGATCCAGGGAAGCCAAAGTAGATGCTTCCAAAAACAGCAAACATGGACAGCCCAAGTACAAAATATGATCTCTTCCATGCCAGAGATGCCTGCAGCCAAGGAAAGAGACAAACAAAAAAGTAAATTTATTTTAGAAATGGAGGAAAAAGGTTACTTCTGTTAATTGTGAAAACAACAATTTGAAAATAAAAATTGCCATTAACCATTGTGAAATAATCAAAGCTTTCAAGTGAGATGAACCGATCAGTTGAGTTGAGGGGTTTTTTGGACATTAACTCCTAAGAAATTCAGATTTTGGAAATTCAATATTTTCTTCTGACCATCCAAAAATCTTATTGCCAATAGGCTTTTTACATCACAAGGAACGTGATACTCTAACAGCCCTGCTTCAACTCTGTGGCAGCAGGATTTTCTACCTGTGCAGTCCAGAACTAGAACAGTTTCTCCAAGGAGAGGTGAAACCCTTGCCACTAGATGTTTTTAAGGACAAGTCAAATGAACATTTGCCAGGGTCACTCTAAGTTTTATTTGATCCAGTCTCACAGCAGACAGTTACATCTTTGCCATTGTTCCCCATTTCTATTTATCTGTTTAGCTCCTGTATCACACTTCTTATGTTATTTAATAATAAGAAAATCTGGTCTCACTGAGGACAATAGATGCTTTGCAAATTGACTTCAGTAGTCCAGAACATACCTACTTTCTTCCACAATTTTCTGTTCAGTTAATTGCCCCTTAATAGTAAATTAATCTACTGCTTTATAAGAGCTTAATTTTTCTTGAAAGTAACACATTCTAATTAGCACCAAATTACATGCCAAATCACTTAAAGCCTACAATTGGCCTGCTTTAATTGTTTACTTCTCTAAGATATTTCTAGTAGGCCTGGGATTAAAAACTGTGTCGCACATCAATCCAATTGATGATTATTTTACTGTATGAATTAAGTATCAGACCTTCTCTGCTTTATGTGTGGACATTTCCGTCACTTTCAATGACAGGAGAATGGTGAGCTGGGTTCCAAACCCTGCGTCAGGAAGGACTGTCAGATCATACATGGTTATTGCTGCAGTAAACAAGTAATCAACTCTAAAACGCATCCTTACCTGACAGGCTTTGCAACCTGGAAGCTGTTAGCACTGCACTAGCTTTCCCCAAAAACAGTTTCATGTGAAGCTTGGAAACGAGTAACTTAGAAACATTGTCCCTCAGCAAAGAATGCCTATTTAATAAAAAGGGGGTTTTACTGGGTTTTTACCTGATCGCGGCTTGGGAAATAGCGAACAAACATTCCCAGAATCCCCCCAGCTGCTATGCCAACAGCAACCTCCAGCACTCCACGGAGCACGTTGTACAGAGTAGAACCTATTTGGCAAAAGAAAATGAGTCTCAGTAAGCCATACACAGACCCTTCACGCACCAACCACACTAGAGACCTACAAGGCTGATTCCAGGACAGTGTCTGCTTTAAATCAGTTGGGGCGAAGGGGTTCAGGAGGGAACCTGTGGGCCTGAACGAACAGGGTTGTGCAACTTTCTCTCTGAAAGCTAATGCTAAGAAAGTGTGCCAGAGAAGCCAGAGCAAAAGCCAGTGCGAGAACATTGCCAAACCCAGGGAAATGTGAAAGCAGAACGTTGGGCGTGCAGGGACCAGACTTGGCAGCTAAGGGCACAGACAGGGGAAAAATTTCTCTGAAAGTTGTGACCCACAATTCAGAGCAGACAGTGTTATACCAAGACTTTTCATCCTGGGTAATTTCCCTCTCAATGTTCAAGTCTACACACAAACTTTGTAAGAAGATGTCATTAAGTTACAAACCAGTCAGTCATAACAGAGCACACATTCATCAAAATATTCCTGTTTGTTCTGGATTTCACCACGTACAGATTAACCAGCGTACCAGAAGAGAAAGCCATCCCAAGGCAAGTATTGAACCCTGTGATAGCCAGAATGTCATCAATGCTGCCAGCTGCCATTAGCAATGTTGGGACGCCCTTCTCCACTCCGTATCCCCCAGCTTGTAAAATCAGCATTGAGGGAACCACCACAGCAGGTGAGACTGCACCTAGAACAAAACTGAAAACACACAGGTTCAGCTTCTCTTAAAAAGAAAGCACTGAACTAAAACACGTCAAAATATTCTGACACCAGTTCTTTTAAAGTATAAACAGACCTTTACATGAGGTATTTTCCTTGCCTTTCCCTGCTAATTACAAGCAGGGATTTTTTCTATGCAGAATTGCAATCAGCTCTTACTTCCTGCCCAACTGAACAGCATTAAAAGTAAAGGGCTCCACAGACTAAGACTTGAATATACACTGCAGGCCAGTTACGCTCCTTGGTAAATGTCTCAATTGTCCCATTTAGGAACCCGGTTTAGACATGCTTAATGACTCAGTAGCCCAGTTCCTTCTCATAAAAATCAGTGTGTGGCAGAGGAATTAATCCACCTTGCTCCAGCATATAGGTCCAGACCGAGTCCACCATTTTAGATAGAACTAAGAGGAAAAGGTTTCTTCTTCCAGGATATTACTCCAGAATATAACATGCCACGTCCTTGCCTTTGACTTGTGACAGGAAGACTGTCCTATGTGTATCTCTCTACGAGGAAATGCTGAATTCCAGCATGAAGATTTTCCAAATTGTGGTATCATCTTCTGTCCCTAAAAGCCCCTGTGCTGTGGTTAAAGACTCAGGGATTGCACCATCCTTCTTCCTTCTTCAAGTGCTCAGATCACAAACACAGAAGAGTGATGATGCAAGAACCCCTCCACAGCCTGGAAATGTGACCTTTAAATTAGCCACAGAGCCAGACGGGAATGGTAAGCAAACAAACACAGGGGCTAAGCACAGCTTCCTGACCGGCACTGAACTGAAGTCTCTGCTTAGCACAGGGAACTAACTGCACTTGGATCATTTAACTGTGGCGTGAGAACAGGCACCTTCATCATACAGGAGAGAAAAGAGTGCATTACCCTAATATAAATCCCCATTGCCATGGCAAATGCATGAACAAGTAGGCAAGAACAGCAGCTGTGCACGTTTCGGAGAGGCACGGTCCAAAAGAAAGCCGTAAACAGACTGCTTTCAGCTTCCTCAGCGCCTGCAAGATACAAGCACGTTCAGACAATCAGTACCTTCAGCTTTATAGAGAGGAAATACATTTACAATCTGATATGGTTTGCCAAAAGAATCCTCAGACGTGCGGTACAGGATGTGACAGCTTTACACGGGCTCAGCCAGAGAGGCTCAAGCACAACCGCATTTGGAGTTAAAATTCCAAGCGTGGCGGTGAAGCTCACTGAATTTTGACTAAGTTTGACAAGATTCCTGTACGACACAGAAAGGCAGAAAATACTGTTTGGCTTCTTGTGCTGAACAAATTAAATGTGAGAGGCTGAACAAACGGCGATCCATTTGAAAAGCACACCCTCAACACAGCTGGCTTGCCCAGAGTCACTTGAGGTCATTTGCTCCACCCACAAAAGATTTTGCCATAATCCCACAAGTTGCATCAGCACCCCAAAAAATTTTCCCCCCAAATCCACAAACAAATCATGAAAAGTTGTAGAACTACATCAACCTGGCAGAAGGAGCCAAGCATCTCTCCTTTCAGCTGTCTCTCACTTGATACCCAGTGCAGATCAAGGTCCATTTGGCTCAGCAACTTCTATTTAAAAATTTCTCTAAAACAGAGTATTTACTCACAAGAGCTGCCTTTAATAGTTAGACACAAGCATGACTCTGCTAGGATAGGTCCCTAATTTTGATGGAGGAGCGGGGGGATATAATAAAATCACCATGTCGCGCTTTTTACCAGCACAGTTTGTCCCAGCATAATTAGGGCTGAGAATCACCACAGCAACTGACATCTTTGTCTTCACAGCTTCAATTACACGAGGAACAACCATAAACTGCCACACGGAAGAAAAATGAGTCAAGACTGAAGTTCCCTCGGCAAAAAAAAAGGTGTTGTGGAATAGAAAGAAAACCAAGCGCACGGAACTGGGCACCCAAGCTCTGTTTAACAACACACAGTCCATGCTCATACAAGCATCAATGTCTTGGAAAAAAAAGATGATAGTAATCTAGGAAACCAGGCATTTTTCAAGAATAATAAACGCCTATTTTCCAAAATACCTAAAGCACTGGCGACTCTCTAGGTTTTATTTGGTTAAGAAAAATTAGTTCATTTGTTCTGAACTAGCTATACTTAACCTAAGTTTTATATAAACATTAAGCGGTCCCTTAATCTTAAATCGATAGGGGCCAATATGGTACAGCTATATTTCAGCCATCTGATTTTGGTCAAGCAAAACCTTGCCTTCATTTATTTACAGAACATCATGTTTCACAGTGTGCAGAGGAAAATTTTTTTTTTGTTCACAGAAGCGTTACGGGCTTCATTGCGATGTAAAGCATTGTTTCTGTAGTGCAGTGGGAGTCATTTCTGCAATGAATATGTCGGCGTTAAAATGGCAATGATTAAAAAAAAAGAAGAGAAAAAAGTGAAAAAGGCACACAGGTTTGATTTTTTGGGTGGCGGATTATTTTTTTTAATTTGTGTCAACACAAGCAGTATTCTCTTTCAAGGACTGGGGATCTCTTCCATTGCTTGTTTTAGTTTGTCAGTGTGAACTGACAGGGAGTTTGTCGAGAGTGTAAACTCTTCCTGCCAGACCATGATAGAGTACATGTCCTCAAGGTGCTCTGCTCACAAAATTCAGGAAATATCTTTAAGGCAAGGGGGGAAAATAGTTACAAAATCAGTTTTCTTCAGGTATTTTTTGGTTGCTTGCCTAGTCTACAAATCCAACTGCCAATATTAACATACAATAGAAACTGTGCTTTCTGTAACGATATAATTTGCAGATCCTCTGAGACTGAACAGTTCTGTATTTTTAACAGAACCCATAATCCAATTTTTTTTGAGGGCTGTTGTACACCTTGCCTCACAGAAAGGTTGTTGCCATACCTTTGGGTCCAGGCCAAGTCCTGCTCTGGTCAAGATAATTGAAAGAGCAATATTCCTCAGTGCTGCAGACCAGCGTAGGTTTATCTGAACTATGTCACTAATGAATGGGGTATTTCGGATAAGGAAACCGGCAAGCAGCATCCCTTAAATGAAAGCAAATAAGCTCCTGTCAAATGATGTAGTTTTATTGCACAAGAAAAGCTTGCATAGCATTCTTAAAAATAAGACACCATGTTATGTATTTATGAGAGACAAGGAAACAATTAACTTTCTGAATTATTAGCTGTGTTTCAACAATGGGGACTGGGGCATGGGAAGAGAGACATATTTTAAAGCAATGAAAGTGGCCTAATAACACACCAGGTCACCAATGAATAAAGCTGCAGGATGCTGACACACAGCTTTAGTGCAAGTCAACAGAATTCAGCTTTGTTCACCAGGTACAGGTCATACCTACCATAAGCAAAGACACCTCTGCATCTTTAAAGGTATTTTTCTTGTTAACTTGTTTTAGCATGAAAAAGGGAAAATCCTTTAATATTGCACATTTACCTCAGAAGTTGAAAACTGTTAGAAAATCCTCTTAGGTGTAAGAAATGCAAGTATCACAGGAACCATAGCACTGAGTTCATTAGGAAATATAATCTAAAACAGCTAATCATGGACCAACGTAGACATTTTAAAATGCTCTGGCAATATGACTCTTACACAAAGAGGGGATAAAAGGGGGGGGAACGGGACCCAGGAACTTTGTCTTATCCTCTATTTGTGCTACTTGTAAGATCCAACCTTTTGCAAATATTAGCAAAAGTATCTAATCAGAGACTTCCTACAAAGCTATCAGAACTGTAGTTCTGGAAAGATACTGAAAAGTATGGGAAAGGTTGACTTTAAATATATATCTGCAGAGATTAATTGTAGCTCCTGATGATTTAAAGGTATATTTTGGTGGCAGAAATGTGTATTAGCAATATTAAGAAACAGGAAAACAAAAAAGACAAAACGTAAACAAACTGTGCTGGTGGGTCCCAGCTTGGTCTGAGCCTTGGCTGTGGACTTGATTTGTCCCGGAACTTGCTAAACTTTGAGACACTGTTCTTCCTACCACCTCCCGGAAAAAAAAAAAAACAGTGGCATAATTAATCTGTGGTAGCTCATGACAATTATATCAGGCTAGCATAATGATCACATGCTCTTTGCCATGTTTGCATGAGGTCCAAGTCACTGGAGCTGATCTAGAGATCTACTTAAAGCAAAAAAACTCCACCTCAAAGGATACCTTCACTGTTCTGCTCCATGTTGCCTGCTGCAGAAACCTCTCTGCAATGCATACCTAAGATACAGTGTATGAGTCGTTCCAGCAGCAATTTCACTCCTTTTTTCCTGAGACAGCAGCTCATTTATAAGGTGCTTAAGTGCTCACAGCCAGCCACGTTACACTTAGCTGCACCTAGCACAACTGGATTAAAGGCATCTAAGAGTACAAGATTGTTCTTTTTTTACACTAAAAATACAATTTACATACATTGTCTATTTCTTCTTCTGACTCATAGATTTCTCCAATTTTCCACAGGCTGGTGATCTGAACAGTGAACTCTGTCCTAAGCAACTCAACAGACGTGTGCTGTCATGCTTGAGTTTCTGTTGTTCAGTATTACTTGTCTGACAAGCAGTTTCATGCTTAACTCATAACTTTTAGATACAGATGTAATTAAAAAAAAAGTAGAATCCAAATGGTCAAGCTTTTTTTTTTTTTTTTTAAGGGGGTTGTTTACTTAGAATGGGCAGACTCCCTGTGCGTTATATTCTGCATTCGTATTATTGCAGGCATGCATGCTATATGCAAAACTTCCCTCCCTCTCATTTGAATTTCTTGCTTGTGAAACGAAGTGGTGCAAGAACATGTGTGCTGCCTGGGACAGAGCTGTGCATGAAGCCACCCGGCCCTTCCATAACCAGTGCTACTGTGCGAGGCACACCACCAGCCACCCAGGTTACAAAATCACACCCCTGCGCTACAGGGAGGTGTTCGTAGCCCACTCGGCCATGAAGTTTTACTGTCTGTCAACAGCTTTACTCATTTATGCACTAGGTATAGTAAAGGGGCAGTAGACAGCTGGTGAGAACCCAGAGCTTCATTTTTCAGCTTCGTTGACACCACGGCACTTTACAATATTGTACTGATCTAATCAAAACCTCCTCTAGGAAAGCAGTCTGAAAAGGTTCTGATGATGTTAGAATTCATGTAATTTTCACCTCCCATTTCTATTTTGTGTTTTTGTGTAAAATAATTCAGAATTATTCCTTGTGGTGAGTTTATTTTCTCAGGTTTGAGTTACCTTGAAATAAAGGAAGGAAAAGAAAGAAATTGCTTTGGACTACCAGTAGTAGAGAATTCCTGTAGTGTTTTCTTTGGAAAATATTTTCATTGTGTGAAGATACATGCGAAATAGCTCAGCAATAACTTCCTTATGAATTAATTATTCTACTGTAACAGGAGGTCTAGATTACGACTCCTGTTCGGTGACACTAAACACAAATTTTAAGTAACTGTGACAGAGGGGACTGAAGGACAATAACCTTTGCATCTGTTGGTACACAGTTCTCTGGCCCCCAAAGAGTTAAGAGCCTTAGTAACATATAGGTAATTTCAGAGCCAGTTTGGGGAATTTTGTACTTTCTCAGAGAGGACCAGATAAAAGTCACTTGGAAAAGCTACAGCTTTTGAGCGTGACACAATTTGTTTTTTCCCCCAATCCAAACATACCTAGCATGCGAGATACTACTTGATAGTTTAACCACCACAAATATGCAGGAAGAAAAGAAGGAAGGATCTCTTACCCAGAAGAGCGGGGAGAGGAGGTAGTGTTCGTATTTTAATGAATCCAAAAATTTTACCTCCAATGACAGCAAAAAAATAAAGAAACAGAATTCCAAACAGATTTCCACCTGGGAGACACTCAGTCCCAGTGATGGACCAAACCACAGCCCAAACCAGGATCACAACCGCAACTGGAACAAAACAAGAAATACTCACATTTAATCATCTCTCAGGGACAACTTTGTTTGCTATTAGATCACATTTGTTTTTCTACTAATGGAAAAGGTACCACAACTTTCAGAAATAAAATCACTTACCTTAAAAATTAGTTTAATCATAACACTATTTAATATTTGATGCTCCCTAAAACTGATGTTCTGATTTTATAGGGCTAAGATACTTTAAAAAATGGTAACAGGGACGTGGTTAGGGACCAAAACGTATTAAGTGAGCCTTGGGCCACCGTGGAAAGCATTTCACAGGTCCCAAACTTAAAGCTAGGATTTTCACTAACTTCTCTTGCATTTGCTTATCTCCCTTCAGCTACTTCAGAACTGCAGTAAGAACCTCCTGCTGTACAGCCTGGCCTATCCAAGCTAATGACTGCAGCTCCAGTCTGATTTTTAAAAGAATTTAACCACCACTTTTTGACTGGATGTGCTTGTGCAATACATTGCTATCCCTGGTGCGGGGGGGGGGGGGGGGGGGGGGGCGGGGAATAATACCTGAAGGTGGTCATGTCTCTGGACAGTCTGAAGTAGTCCAGATATTTCCCTTGATACATCAATCAGAGAGGGATAATACATGAGGGGGGGGGGGGGGGGGGAAGGTCCTGAAAAGTATTATGATAACAGTAAGCGAAAATACTATAAAATATGTGAAATATTATGGTCTTTCCAGGTTCCTAGATCTGTTCCTAAATTTATCCAACAAGAACAGGCATGCACAGATATAAAAGCAAAATACAGAAGAAGGAAAAAATGTGCTGAATAAAAGGTACTGCATTTTCAGATTGGATTTTTCCTGATCTTATTGGAGGGTGACAAGTGGCAAAGGGAAGACCGGTATAATTCCAAACATAAAAGCCTAAGAATCCCAAGTAAGAGAGAACAGAGGCTGCAGAAGCAGGCAAAGCCACAGGAATTGTCTTTTGTTCCGAAAAGCCTTAAGTAACGGGCTAGGCAGGCACTCTTCTCTGCGAGCCTTCAGTGTAGGGCAAATCAGTTTGCTTTGCAGTTAGGATTCTTGGCTTTGCATCTCTAGAGTAATAAGGAACAAAAGAAGGTATCATGTAGCGTCTTGGATTTGTTGCCTTAATTCAATAAAAAGCCATTCAGTGTGCCAAAAATACCACTGTGTTTACAATCATCTTAATGCTCTCACACCAAAATGAACTATAAAGACGAGAATTGGGAGGTCTTTCTTCTGCTGAAAGCACTTTGCAATGCAAAAGCAAACCTACCACATTAAACACAGAAGAGGGGACAGAAGAACAAAATCTATGCATTCAAATCTTTGTTTCACCTCATTTTCTTTCCCTGTTACAACACTGAAACAAAAGTGTGGTACGCAAAACATAGCTGTTTCCCTGCATTATTTTCAAGGGCAATGGACAGATACCACACCCAGAGAAACAAGTACTTCTTTCTTACGTACCATTTGTCACTGTTTGGGCCAGTAAACCTTGTGGAGGACAAGTACATATTTGCCTCCATGTTCTTGCAGGTGTTGAAGACCCTGCTAGTGGTTCCGGAGGCTGCTGAGCACAGTGATTCAAGAGAGCAGTTTCTTCTGTTTGCACATTCCCATCAGCAGCTTTGGCATCTACTGCTGGTCCCTCCTGAATGCAAACAACAAGACTGTCTCAGGAGCCGCACCTCGTACATTTGAAGTAGTGTACAAGACTTACAATCAGCTGTGATGCACTAGATCCACGCTGTCTACAGATGACTATATTAACTAAACAATTGCTGTAGGAATGGTCCAGCTTTGTAGTATATTTGGGATTTTTGGTTATGCGTTTTTGCGTGGCATAAAGGACTGAATATGAGAGACCGTGGGACATTCACCTTTTATCTGCAACTGACAGGACTCCTGTCACAAATAGCACCTGTTCGGCAACAATATCAGAATATTTGATGAAGAAACAATAACAACAAGCCAGGTTCAGCTTGATTCATATACAAGCCAAATATTAATATTTTCTGTAATTTGATAGGGTTCTGCTTCCAGACTGGATTTCACAATACAGTTAACGATTAGCATCATTCCAGTGAGACAGTGTCCTTAATATACCTGCTAAATAACTTCTGTTGCAAAGCCTTGAATCAAAATAACAAAACCTACTTCTGATTAGACAAAGGTGAAAGAAACAACCGTTGGCCAGTGCAAGCACTACTCACGTGATCCATTGCTGGAACGCTCAAGCTGGTAAGTCAAGGCAGAGATGGAGAAATACTACACTGGGAGTTACTTCCTTGCAGAATGGTTCTGTGAAGCTGTCCTCTTATACCGATTCATCTACTTATCCATATTCATAGCCAAAGCACTTTTTGACCATTTTTGGATGTGTGTCCCAATTTTTGGGTCCTTATTTTTTGACAAGTTAATCATCTACCTTCCCTTATGATTATTCACCTTCATGTCAGCTCACTGTCATAGCATGGACATGGAATTCTTGCCTATACTGCGATTTGGCCCTCTTCCAGCAATAGTTCCCCATTTCCAATTATTTTTGTCTCATCTCTCCCTAGATATACACATATAAAAATATATATAGCTCCCTTACTCAGAGTCACAGTTGGAACACAAATCTTGTGATCTTTCAGCACAGAGTTCCTGGTTTATCTACCCTATGATTCTGTGATCATCAGCTACCTGTGTGTGTAAAGACAGGCTATACAGTACTTATCTTTACAGTTAAGACTACATTGACTCTTAAGTGCCTTTTATGTTAAGAATTTTATTCTTACTTGCATTCACTACAAGTCTTTTTGAAAGCCACAGAAGTTTCCAAGAACACTGGAAATAAATACATATAGAGGTCTAAAACTATGGAGTTTCTTATTTTTATTAGGCAAGAAAAGGACGACATGCATGAACAACTTTCAGCCAGCACACTGACAGGCACAATTTGAAAGCAAAGAAGCAATCTCAAGTCCATGCAATTCTCTTCCATAGCTGACTGTAAAACGTATGCTGATGCATTTTCCACTTCAAGCTGAAATTGCAACCATTGATTAGGAGCAACCCAACATACTGCAGACTTTTAAAAACATGAACATCTGTTAATTTTAAGAAATTCCCACTGAGGAGATTTCTCTTTGTATTCCCTTCAGATGTAGAAATTTTAACAGATGTAGGAAGAAAAAGGAAAGGAAAAGGATTCCCTCTGAGTAGAACTGTACTTTGATTACCTCACTTTGCTCATGCATGGGAATCATGCCATTTTTCTCACATACTGATGGCTCGGAATCTTCATTGTCATTTACAATAGCCTCCTTTATCATTGCTGCAAACCTAATGAAAGCGGTAAAGATAGAACAGTTAGAGAGAAGCAAATAATACTATTTTCCAGCTAGAAGACTTCTCAGTGATGTTGTCTCCTTCCTCATACATCATGTGAAAAAACCCTTACAGCCCAATTTGGAACTTAATGCTTTTTGCATGCCTGTGTATGTTGTGCGTAAGAACAAGAGACAGAAACTAACAGACCAGTATTCAGCTTAGAGAGTCAAGCACTAAAAAAAACATATCTAAAATTCTGAGTTTCAGAATGAGGATGACCTGTGCTAACCTGTTATTTACTCCTTAAAAGTATGGCTGTAATACCTATATATCTATTTGTACCTCCTATCAACACACGTTAAAGGTTATTTGCTGTCAATACCACTTACCAGGACCATAATTTCTGAAAGGGTCACAGCCCCTGCGTGCACAGCAGTGCAAGCAACCACATCGTAAAGTTAAGAACAACTATAGTTTCTAAAGCATACACGTGAGAGGACGCTTTTTCCATAACTTAAACGTGACCAGATCCAACTTAATTTTCAGGGAAATTTTCAAGAACATGGTTCTGTTAGATGCCACTCCAAACACACTGACTGAATGTCTGAGAAAGAGAAGATGCCTATTTGAATAAAGATTTAGGGCCATGCACAGCTTACACTCTATATCCAGGTGAGGCTGACAGAACGTGGCTCTTTTTTGCTGCTCATACCCCCATGGAGACACTTCTCAGACCTGGTCATTGTCATTGTATTTACACAGTCTAACTGGGCTACTTCTTGTCCCATAGATGTTAACAAAAGATAGCAGTGTACTGTTCTGTAGGTCAGATTTTTTTGTGTGTGTGCAAATATTTACTGTAGTTTCAGAAGCCTGAGCCAGCAGGAATGGCACACACATACCTGAAGATAAGGCTTGCTAGTGTTCTTTTCTGTAACAGCAAACATGTGCGTATATTCTCCACAACTGTATTCCAGGGTCGACAATGTTTTCTTGAAATCTTTCACATTGCTCTAGCTATATAAAACGCCACTCAAGTTAAGCCAGAACTTTTGAGCCAAGAAATTCCTGCCTTGCTAAATTGCTGGAAGCAAGTCAGAGACCCGATTCTGATTTATAAATATATGTTTGATACTTGGAAACAATTGATGCCACAAACAAAGACAGGGGCTACTGTTAATACCTGGGTGGTTTTGTTTGAGCTGATCTGATATGAAACTGGCTTGAACATGGTCAAGGCACAGAGTAAGAATACAGAGCCATAAGTAAACACTTTTGATGTGTTCTAGGGTAATAGCTTTGCTTCCTTTCCTTGTTAAATGTGAAGTGTTAATTTACTCAAATTCCTGTACTTCCCTCTGTTTTTTAATTACTACTTGCAGAATCTCAAAGCTTTTTATGAAAAAAACAAAAGTATCTCTCCATTAGGATTGTTCATCCTTTCATGGGGGCCAGGAATCCACAAACACCAGTCCACTAAATGGAACAGAGTGCACCAGCAACCTACCCGTGCCTCCCTCCTTGCCTTCACCAACCACTTCCCCAGGATGCACGTACTTAATGTCGTAACTCTGAAAGGGGCACGTGTGGGTAAGGGACAGATGTCGCTTTGCACCGGCAACATCCCAGTTCTCAGGCTCACGTAGTTGCTGACAAGAAACATGTTAACGCTCCTGAGAAGCCCGAGTCCACCTCACAACAGCTTCAGCTCCTGCTCCCGAATGCACTGCTCACAGTAGCATAATAGGAAAGAGACGGACCAAGTAAGCAGAGTGGATGTTCTGCTTAGCACAAAGGGTTTCGAGGTGTGAACGAGAAATCTGACAGTGTACGTGCTGCTGTCCTCACCTGTTTCGTGACAAATTTTCACCCTGTTCAGTCCTGATACCGCTGTTTCAAGCAACAGCCAGATGGATTAATGAGACCAAAGCGAGCAGTTAGTTTACCCACATCATGGTGGGGTTTTTTGGGGTTCGTGGGGTTGGTTTGTTTGTTCCAAGGTTTGTTTGCTTTTGTGGGTGTGGATTGTTTTTATGGGTGATTTTTTTTTAATTTCACCCACAAACAAACAAAATCAGCAACCGAGAAATCACAGTGCAGAATTTGTACCCCAGGGTTAGGAGCCTCTGCCATGGAAACCAGCCAGCGACAGCCTTATTTTAGTAACTCCACGTAAAGCATGCTTTCCTTATTTTGAAATAGGAAAGGTTTTTGTTATAGATTATTCAGATCCTCTCATTTTATCATTTTACTTTTTTTTTTTTCCTCTTTTTTTTTGATGGTAGGGAGGCGGGATGCGCGGGAGAGGCGGGAGGTGCCCCGGTGCAGCACACGCACCCGTGTTCGCTCCGCGCCCCGCTCAGCGCAGCCACCGCCACAACTGCCAACACCCGGGGGGGGGGGGAACAACATAAAAGACCGAAAGAACCGACAACCCAAACCCCGCACCACCACCCGCAAGGCACGAGTACACCCTGCCGCCACCTCCCTCCCGCCTGCCGCAAAGCCAGCCCGCAGCCCCCCCCCCCCGCCGCCAGCAGCCCCGGTACCTCTCCCGCCGTCGCGGACACAGGGCTCCGGGCAGCAGCTGGGCAGCGCGGCGCGGCGCAGCCTCCCCGGCACGGCGGGTCCCTGGGCTCGGGGGGGCCGCCCCTCCCCCCGCCCCGCCCCCCCGGTGCCGCCAGCCTCCGCCCCGGGCCGGGCACGGCGGGGGCTCCCCGGGGCTGCGCGTCCCTCGGCGCCGCGGGCCGCAGGCTGGGGGAGGGGCGGCTGTGCAGCTGTCACAGCGCTGTCACCTCGGTCAGCCCAAGGCACCTCGGCCAGCCGCCCCTCCGCTGGGAGGGCCGTTCGTCGCACCCCGCACGGAGCAGGAATGTCGCCTCCCAGGGCCACGCTGCCACTCAGGCTGCCCACCGCAGCTGGGGGCAGGTGCAAAGAAAGGGTAAAGGCACGGATATTCTGCTCCGGGTGCATGCAGAACAATTGTATAGGAGAATATATAAATAATAATTTTAAAAAAAAAATCTAACTAGTGCATGTGTGGTGTTCCCATCAAGGCAGTTCTGCTTCCTAAAGAACCACCAAGTGCGTGCACCTCGAGGCTATGAGACAGGCTGTCTCAGCCTCATTACACAAGCTACACTGGTTGTATGAGAGCAGGTTCAAACGCAGCATGTTGCTACTTCACTTGTGGTAGCATTACAAGAATTAAGCTGACTACAAATCCAAGTGAAAAAAAACCACCCACTTTTTTTTTTTAATCACACTAAGTTTTCCATAAGAATCCAGTCTGGGAAGTCTCTTCCCCCTACCCCATAAAGAAAAGTTTGACCTGGAACCTGAAAAGTCAAAACACTCCTCTTTGTATTATCATAGGGGTGGAAGGAAAACAAACCGGATTACCCAGCTCCGTTAAAAACAGGCCAGGGAATTAAGAGGTCACAAGACCATTAAGATGCATTCTCCTTTAAATAATTCCAGCAAGCCTGCTGGAAAACCCTCAGACATTAGAGCACATTTCAGAGTTCTAGCTGTTCGCACCCCCATGAAAAATGTTGCTAATAAAGCATGAGACAGCAGTCTCTGCTGATTTTATTTTTTTCCTGGGCCACCAGCTTCTCAGACAACCACTGAAAAAAATCCGTATCTGTTCTTTCAGTGCAATGTCCTTTTCTTGCAGGGCTGCTTCGACAGAAAAAAAAAGCCATTTCTGAGTGACACCTGTATATTACAATCACCAGTGAACCAAAAATGATCAATATGCAATAAGTGTAATGAATTTTTCTCTCCGATTCTTTATTTGCAGAATACACACTGCAAGTCTCCAGTGTCACCACTGAATCTCAAGAGAGATTCTCTTTTCAAGGTAAAGCCTTCTTACTTGAGAGGCAGGACTGTGGCCTTCATATTAAACTCTGAAACCATTGAAACAGTATCCTGCCAGCCTGAACTTTAAACATACAGATCTACATCAGTGAATATTGGTGGAGCCACTTTTGATAACTTTGAATTTCTGCCTCAACTTGATCCTGCTTGGCTGCCAAGGTCACTTTGTTGAAATACTAGATACTCAAGACCCTTATAAACAAACTACACAAGCACAGAATGTTCCAACCATGATTAAAGGTAAAAGTTAAACGCATAATGAGCCTGAGGAAGCCAACATCCACAGTACTGTCTTATTTGCCAAAGTTACACTCACTTACTTTAAAACTGTAAGAAGCCTGATTTTAAGTAGACATGTTCCATCATTTTGCTGATGATAGTACAGAGCAGAGAGAACTAACTTTGTTATTTGCATAACAATGTGCTTTCAAAGTACAATTTGTAACTAGCATGGTCTCCAATATAGAAATGTCTGTCACCAATAACAAAATTATTCAAATGTTCCAACCTTCACATGTGCTATTATTTCTGTCTTTTCTCTTGTTTAAACCACACAGTTCAGGTGATTTAATGGTAGTCTCTTCGTTTTCTCTGGAGAGTCTGTCAGTACTAGCAGGAATTGTGAATATTTACCTCCCACATAATTTGCAGGATGAGAATAAATGTAGCATTTAAATCCTTTCACTCAGATTTGCTTAACACACAACTCAGATTTTGTCCTTTAAATAATATTCTTTGCTCTCTGAAATCTTAAATGTTGAATTGCTACTCTTTCATGTTTTTGGAGATACCATAAATTGAAGACATATTAAGTATGTTTTACTCCTGTGTTGCAGTATTTAGGGAAAAGTGAATCCGTAAGATCAATTTATACAGAGATCATATAGCAGTAAAAATGCACCAAAAATTTGTTTTGAAAGACATGTGCATGATCTAAATCTTTGCAAGCTATCTTAATTGAGAAACATGATCCTCACTTTTTGCCTTCGATAGTAGGGATTTCTGTTTGCAGGTAGGGTTAATCACAAGCGCCATCCTCCATCAATGATTAGTTCATTTCCAGTCACATAGGCAGACTGAAATGACATAAAAAGCAACAATAATTTTAACAAATGTGTCATGGCTATTGATTACAGGTAAACACATTTTCCTTAAATTCAAAAACCTGCTTTTTTATACAAACCCTTTTTTTGTTTTACAAAAGTATCTGAATTGATAGAATAAAAACAAATTTAGAAATGGAAGCCTTTACCTCACCCTATGATGTTATTAGCTCTGTTCAGCTAAACAGAAACTGACCATGTTTTATGTAATTATAAATATTATATAATGATAATATTCTTATTATATTATATAACATATTTTACATATTATATATTAATACATATATATTATATATTATCATATTATATTATATTATATAATTATATAATATATAATATAATAATTATAAGGGGACCTAACTGAAAATTCAGATTAGGCAGACAGTGAGGTACACAATTGAATTATTGCCATTCTTCTCTATGTCAGTACTGGAATATATTGGAAAATTGGAATTCTGTCTATACATGGTTGAAAACCCTATGATCAGACCGAAAAAAATTAGTAGCTTTAGAGAACACTAAAACCAAGATGAAAATGAGAAATCAGATTACTGATAGACAGCAGCATTAAGACTGAATTAACTCCTTTGAAGTATCATGTTATGCTCAGTAGAACTGCTGGGCAAGTCCAGAGGAATCTAGTCCAGTTTTAGATTCATAGTAAGTTTACAGCATCCAAAGTAACCTTGATGTGTGCTCATTAGCGTTGGTGGTATTTGCAGTGGTCATTAAGGGTTTTGTGTGTAAAAGCCTCAGTGGGTCTTTTGTTTTCCTTATGCTGAAAGGGTAAATTCACTCTGAGCATTAGCCCTTTTAGCCAACGTTTCCAGTGGCTCTACACAAGTATTTGCTCTTGAATAGTGAGGGTAGGTGATGGCTACTAATTCTACCTCCTTAAAATACGTTCTAGTTGTGGTGCAAACTTGCAAAAGCAGGCAAGCCCATTTCTCCCATCATTCAGAACGATCCGGGGTCAGACAATTTGCTCAGGTGTCAGGAAACCATCAGGCTATGGTACCAAATGCATAAAGCCTTGACATCGCTGTCAACATTCAGAGCACTTTTTGTATCATAGGTTGAACTTGGTAAAAGATTTAATTATTTAAATAACCCAGCTCAAAGACAGTATAAATCCTTCTAAAGAAAATTCTTGCTACTGTGAAGCAGCAAAGCAGCACAGGATTCTGTGACAGGAAATTTTATTGTTCCATACTTACTTCATCAGAGGCCAAGTACACAAAGAGATGGGCCACTTCTTCAGCAGTAGCCATCCTGCCAGTCTTCTGTCTGGCTAGAAAGTCTTTCAGTGCCTAGATACCCAAGAGCATTTGGTACATCAAAAATAAAACCCCAATTATTTTAGTCCAATTAGTATGACATGTGCGAAGCAATACTGGGAACAGGTCATAAATAACTTTTTTTTTTATTACACTGAGTAGGGAATTTATGCTAGAAAAAGAAAGTAGAAAACTAACACCAGCGTGAATTTCGGGTTGAAAAACAGGAGACTGGACCTAGACATCTGGTTCCAGAATAAAGCCAAGATAAGTCCTTCTTCCTTTGGTGGTAGATATTCCCAGGCCCTTCAAATGAGGGCTCACAGTTATCTAGTTAGTAAGGTTGAACAACCTAAGTAATTTTGACATACAAGGGCCAGAATGCCCTTTTTATCATGGTTTTGCAGTAGCTTGTGGCTGCCACATGCTACAGTAGAAACTGCCTTATACTTTTGCACTAGATACCTGTAACCTGCGGTTGCAGACACTTCCACAGATGACAGACCCTCTGTATTCACTACCCAACAGTACCCTTCTGAGGCATTTTAAGACTTCTGTCTTAAGTCCAGATTGTCCAAACTATTAAAGGCAACACTACTGTTATCATTGGCACTCTGAAATAGGGGACATTCTTGACTGCTGGCAGAAGTGCCACTATATATTTATTTTTTAAAGGGAGTTAAACATATGTACAACCATGATCAAAGTAATAAATTGCTTTCTCACCTGTTCTGGGTTAGGGCGGGCTTGGATTCTTTCCTGTAAAGATGGTGTGTCAACAGTCCCTAAGCAAAATTTTAAAATTAAATTTTAAGTCAACTGCATCAACAATCAGTTGATTGTCATTCATTGTTCAACAATGAACAAAACAGTTCATTGGTTCTATTTCTATGTCTTAACATTTATGTGAAACTTTATAATATGATTCAGGAGAAAGACTGCAAAACTATCAACATAGCATACAATTCTAAATTTCAATAGAAGGCAAGACTTTTGAGTATTAGATTAATTACTTTCCATGTCATTAAACACCTGAACCCCCTGCCTGCTTCTAACTTCCTAGATTATCTTTGAAATTAAGCATTCAAATTCTGTGTAATGCATGTATAATGTGCATGTGCTGCGTTAACAGACTAAACATACAACTTAACTACAGAAGTAACAGCTTTTCTACTTTAAATCTCAGAAATGTTTCAAGCATGTCCTGTTCTTTGAGATTGCTCATAACTTCAGCTGCCACTTGCAAGTCTGTTCTTTGTTAATGATTTCAAACTAAATGGGCCTTCCAGCACCTGTTCCCAGTTTACCAAGTAATGTAAGAATACTTACCAGGACATATGCAGTTGCATCTGATGCCTTGTTCAATGAAATCAGCAGCCACAGACTTCGTTAGACCAATAACTGCTGCCTTTGAAGTACTATATACACATCTGTTCACAACTCCTAACAAAGGGTCAGTGTGAAGGCAGCATAGAAATTATTAAAAAAAGAAGAGAGGCAAATTTGTTCAATATGCACATGGTTTTGGACCCCAGCATTTCCTGTAGCCCCTGTAGCCCCTCCATAGCAGCAGGCTAACTAGAATGCTGACTGCCAGGATTCTACTCAAGCGTACACCACAGCAAAGCACACAATCTTTCAATAGTATAAGTTTGGGGAGTAGTCTAGGAAAGTTAACAAAGCAAACAAAGATTTAGTAACAGTGGTCACCCATCTGTTAGTCAGCACCAGGCTTCCTGGGGAAGCGTAACTGCTGTGCTTGCGTAACTGTCTTTTCTTCATTAAGAGCATACATAGCAGAAAGTCACTGGAAGTAATTCCTTTTTGTGAAAATAACTTGGTAAAAGGGATGCTACGAAACATTCAGGACAGATTCAAAAGCTCAGAGGCAAGGATCTTGGTGTTTCTGCAATTTTCCATCTGTGTCCTTGTGTGTATGTACAAGTTGATGTGTTCACTGTTTTTTAATTGTATCCCTCCACAGGACTAGCACTGCCCTCTAAATTCAAAGTTATGCAATTATTTATTTTGCTTTCCCATAACTCTAAAGATTTATTAAGGAACTCTAGCAAGATACTGACCTTTAATGCTGGATGCCACAGAAGACATATTTATAATATTTCCAGATTTCTGTTTAAGCATCTGCAAAACAATACTTAGGTCATTCAAATGCAAAGCTATTTTGTCATCTACAGATCCAGCAAAATAACCCATAACAACCTCCAGAACAGCCCCACATGCAATTGGTACACAGTGTAACAAAGCTTAATTGGCATGAGTACGTGCTTACCACTTTTTGATCTGTTGACTGTAGTAGTAAAACAGAATCTGAATTTTTCACTAGCTCTCCGAAGTCATCTGGGGGTGAAGACTGACAGGAAAAGATTTTTTCCTGGAGAGCCACCTCTGAATCATTGCCCTCTTGTCACCACAGTAAGTTACCCTACATAGACATCTGCTCATGCCATCTACTGATGCAGTAATTCACTTGTCCCATTCAAACCCTTCTTGCTTTGGAGAAGCAAGCAGCTTCTACAGCACAGCTCACTAGCATCTTTGAATTGTAGGTAAGTTTCCTTAAGTTATAAACTTTTTAGGCATACCAAAACCTGATACGCCTAAAGCTGTTATAACACCACCTCTGAAAATGAAGATGAGCTAAGGAAAAAAACCAGAAAACAGCCATCAAACCAAAACACAAAAGAAACAAACAAAAAAGAACTGGAACAACACTGAAAAAAAAAAAAAGTAGTCATCATCCAGTCATGGTCATTGCTTCCACATCTGGCCTTTGCATTTACAGGAATACAAAAACCTTATTCAGTCCACAAATTTTTGTAGTCCCGAAGCTAGTTATTGTGTCAAACACAAAGTGTCCTCAAGCTGCTAGACTGTCTAATTGAGTTGTTGTTCTGATAATCAGCATGTTGGCAGCAGTGGCAACAAATTGCTTCACGAGATAGTTTCCAGAGTTCCATAAAATTCACATTAATATAGATTATTTACAAATATTTTGTAGCAGTGGTATTGTGCAGCTGTGTGCTATGGTATAATATGGTAGCACTGTATTGCAATGGCTGCCTCACTGCTCTGTATTTGAAGGGTTTTAGTTACAAATTACATAGGGCAAAACCCCTGAATTAATCTTCTCTACCATATCCTTTAGATCGGTTGTCTACTTGAAGGATTACACAATGCAGAGAATGTTTTAGAGTAGGATTGATACAATTTAAGGGCTTTCACTAACCAAACCTGCATATTTGCATTTTTATCTCAAATCCCATGCTGTCAGTGGCAACAGCTTATGCTTCTCACACTTTAATGTAGCAGAGACTAAAAATCATGGGCAACCAAGCCTCTACCTTAGGAAGGAATGTCTTGATCATGAGGTACATGCTGCGAACATTGAGGTTCATAGTGAAGTTCCAGTCTTGCTCCTCACACTCCAGAATGGTTCCATGATGAACAAACCTGGAATAAGCGCATGAAGTGGATTACTGTTTGTGTTTTATGTTTCTGTGGCATTTTACGCACATTTTTCTATTACTGTTTTGCAGTAGCTAACTCTTCCAGCCTTGAAAAGGAAGGACAAGAGCTCTACTAAAGAAAGCAAGCAACAGTATGTTTCTTCTGATGAGTATCAGGGACACCAGGCAGACTTGGTATGTGCCAAGGACTGCTTAGCAATAGAGAAATTAAAAAAAAAAAAGTAGAGCACTACTAGGCCATTGCTCACAGCTGTGCTAAGAGAGCTGAAGCCACCAGTACAGGGCACCTATAGAGTGGGGAAATCAAATGCCAGAGCCATTCTACCTTGGCCTGGGTAACAAGACTGTGCACAAGAAGTTCAGTTTTGATGAAAAGATATGGAAGTTTGTATTAAAGGTATAAACTGTATTAAAACAATAGAAATAAAGTGCGTTTAAATAATAAAGAAAGTATTTCTGGAGAATAGGGAAAACTGGAGAAATAGTAGGATCAAATGGAAGCTAGTTACCCTGCAATGTTACAGAGAACATCAATCTTTTCAATCTCCTTGGCCAGATTTTCTATCTGCTCCTTTTTGGTAACATCCAGAACTCTTATTTGAATGCCTAGAAGAACAAGGTATTTGCACTGGTTTTAGCAAAGGATCAACAGTTTACTTTTCTGAAGTGCTGAGGATTGCATCTACAATTCAAGTCAGCAGCTCGCCAGAAACAGTCCCCTCAGTGGTGCACCAAGACATAGAGACTCGTGAGTGAGAGCTGCACTTAATCATTAAGTTAGTGCAATGGTTAAATTGGGACAGCAATGGACAGCGTGTCATGCTATTTAAATTTTCAGAAGGGAATTAAAAGAAGATCAACTGATTTGTTTGTCATACAGCATCACACAAGCAAATGAGCTAATGTATTTTACCATAAAAATGTTTCCAATAAATTTGAATTCCACTATACTCTTGAACTGAGGAAATACAGAACCTGTATAATCATAACAAGATTTCATGCGCATTATTACAGAATAATA
The DNA here is from genome assembly GCF_015220075.1 of Falco rusticolus. Classification (NCBI taxonomy): domain Eukaryota; kingdom Metazoa; phylum Chordata; class Aves; order Falconiformes; family Falconidae; genus Falco; species Falco rusticolus. The sequence continues at coordinate 57,052,276 of NC_051187.1, forward strand.
ATTGGAACTATTTACGTGTCACACACTTGCAGTCATATTGCATGCCATCTATGCATGTATATTTGAAGACATTATGAATCAGCTTTATATCATCTAATTATTGAGGAAAATAATTTTGCATAAACCATTAACTTCTATTACTTGGAATAGTATCATGTCAATTATTTAATTGCAAAAACATAAGCATCGTATTCATAGACTTGTTTATGATCAGAAGGAGCCTTGGAATCTTACTGCTTTTCACTGTCTACTTATTTCAGCCTCTGACAGCTGTGGCTGTGCCTGTGCCATACTTTCAAGACAGACACTGATAAAAAAAATAATCCTTCTGTTCTCCGGAAGACTGAGATAGTTTCTGCAAAACAAGTTCAGGCACAAATCTTCAAAACACTTCTCGATAGAATCAGCGCCTCTTAACAGAACTGCTTTAAGGCCAACCAGAGCAGTGCTATCCCTGGGACAGACAAGAAGAGAGCAAAGTAAAAGAACTGCACTTCCAGGTGAGCTGTAGTATGATATGATATAATCTACATGTTTTTTTACCTCAATTTACTGAAGTAGCTTCTCTCAGCCATGGCAAGGCTGAATCCTCACTAGGGAATAGGCATACTTCATGCCACACTTTGCCTGCACCCTCAGTCCACACCGTGTGTAAAGACTGAGCTGTGCCCCCTTCTCAAATACATGAGATTTTCATCCAAAGGAAGCCTGGATTAGTGGAAGAGGAGTCAGGGTATACTCCAATAATTTTCTTAGTGGGTACAATTAGGCTCCCAGGGGACGAAGACTTGCTGCTGATCACCCTTTTGCATATCCTACATCTAGGATGAAGAGACATCTAGCACAGATCACATGTGTGCCCCAAAACATAGTTTGTTCGGTTTTTTTTACAGTTTAGTCATGTGCAACTGGTGACACACAGGCTAATGAAGGTCTGCAACTACCTGCTGAGAAACTGTAAAGGAGATGGAGCAGACTTCTCAGAGGCCCACACTGGAAGGATGAAAAACAACAGAAAGAAGCTGGAACATGGGAAAGTGTCACTGAATATATTTGGGTTTTGTGGATTTGGGTGGGATTTCTTTGTTGTTTGTTTCACAGTTTTTATTTGTGGTGGGTTTTTTTTTTTTTGTTTGTTTGTTTGTTTTTAAATGTAATTCTTTTAAAACCATGAAGGCAATCACACTGGAACAGGGGCTGACAGAGGTTGTTGAGGAAGTTCTGTCCTTAGAGATGTTCAGAACTTGACTCACCACAGCCCTGAACGATCTGCTCTAACCAGAGCCGCTTTGAGCAGTAGGCAGGACTAAATGGCCTCCAGAGGTCTCATCTAGCACACCATACATGATTCTGAAATGCTGTAAAGCTGTCCATAAAGCATCTGAGTGATGTCTAAATTATGGGAGAATTTAATTTGAAATGTTTAAAAATCTGTTTCTTTTGAAGCCAAACTGACAATTCCATGAACAGGCTTTATATGCCTTAGTTAAATGATAGAGACACTTCTGAAGAGATTTGTGTATAACTATGCAATTAGACTACAGACTGGTGATTAACATCACCACTGGAATTACCTCTTCTGGATAAAATTCAAAAGACTACAATGTGCCAAGCCTTGATGAATTATGGCTTAACTAATCATATCAAAAGGATGGAAATGGCTCTGAGTATATGGAAAATTACGTCTTTCCTTGTGAGCATATTAGCTGAGGGGAAAAAAACTACACAGTTCAAGATGTAATACTTTCCTAAAGACCCTCAGAATGAACTTGGAAAGTCCTAAAGTTCTTAAGGAATTACAAAGGGATTGCCTGTGGTGAACTCCAGTCAGTAGAGACTGATTCACTATAAATGCTGTGCCACAGAAAAATTTGCATATTTGGCTGACACCCTATAATAGGAATTCATTAAATCCACTTCCTTCCGTCAAATTAATTTGGAAGCATTTTCAGTTGTAAAACATACCCAAGTCTTATTTATTAATTCAAGACTGAAAAAAAAAAATTAACATAACGTCCCATACTCGCATCAGCTATGACTAAGAAACAGAGCCATGCAAAACCTTCTCCTTGAAGTATGGTCCTGTGGTACCAGTGGGAAAGCAGCCTTCAGGCCTGCGCATTTGTACAAACAGAGTAGGCTTACTCCATGTTGGTGGAATTAGTTTCTGAAGACATACAAATTCTACTAGACAGCAATCTCTTTAACACATTCCTTATTAAGCACGGATCACGGAAATGCAAGGACTGAATCTACTTTTTGTGTAGCTGAATGTTAGCTCTTATGATCAGAGAAAAGCGTTCCATGCCTTTCAGAGTGGTATGTTTGACAGCCTAGAGATCCCAAAAGGTAACTGGAAATGGGTGCCATTCTGGGAAGCAGAAATCAACTGCTTCTGTGACACAGGAAACTCAAAAGTTATTCCACATGCTTGGACTATTACTCTATCCAATATACTGATGTTGCAGTAGTTTTCATGCTAAATATCTGCGGTTCCACACCACAGAATAAAGTAATGCCAACATCTAAAGAATCAGTCTGGATATTTTCCATTTCTTCTGGCCTTTTGAAGTTTGCCCTATCCTCAAATCCTATTTCAGCCAGTCTACAACAAAACTTGCAAGAGCTGACCTAATGCCTACTGTAGGTCACTTACCTGGATATTTCTCCAGTTCTTTCAGCTTAGACTCATTGATGTCTGTAGCAATGACTTCGGCTCCTTCTTTAGCAAAAGCCTGAAGAATACAAGAGAAGCAGTTTAGATATTCTAGATCTTACCAGAAATAAAATCTTATTTTCTTCTAGTTTCCTTTTTGGCTTGAAATAAAAACCTGAAGGCAGCTGATCTCTCACTTTTCATTCTGGGCATGTCAAGGAGTAATGGACATCAGTTGCCACACATCCCGGGGACAGCTAACTAACTATATGTGATATAAAGAAAAAGGTCCTAAATCTGTCTTAAGTAAGGAATCCACAAATAAAGTATAAGAACAGTAACCAGAGTAAGACAACCGGTATTATTATTGCCCTTAATAGCTGCACATGCACTAGCACATAGCGCTGGAATTGTCTGTACTGCAGGATTTAAATGAAGTTATGGGATTTGACAGGTAAAGGCATGAGGAATGACGGTATAAAAACTTAACAAAAATCTTTTGTGTCCAAATAATTGGACTAATGTTAAGAGAAGCACAGATTTTCTTTAGTATTTAGAGATATTCCTGCATTCTTGATGCTCACCTCTACATTGCAATTACTGATAAATCAACAGGTACACTACCAAAGTAACCTCTGTGTCAAAAGTATTCTGACATCTCAGACTGCAGCCCCTAATCTTCAACATAAGTTCCCCAAGTGCAGCTTAAAAGGATAGTGGCATTAAACATGCCAGCCTTCTGTGGCTTGCTGAATATTTACAAAGTGAAATTATCAGGAAAATTACCTGCTTCTTGGACTAAGTGTTTTAATGTAAATGCCAAGATCAGCAGACTTCTGCATTCTTAACTGCATGCATGAGAAACTAACTAGTCTGGCAAAAATCCTACTTACAGGAGCTTTTCCTGGCTTGCTGATTACCTTACAGAGGTACTAAGATAACTCTGCTAGTGTCTCTATCTGCTACGGGAGTAGGAAGTAGCAGGGGAAGAACTGGTCAAAAGGAATTGAAAAGTAACCAGAACATTAATACATATGTTGAATTCTGTTTAACAGTAACATTTGTAAAGGATTTCTCACAGTTGCTCATTGTGAACAATACTGTAGCTGTGCTGTGAGTATCACGTAGACTTAGTTAGGCCAACTATTAACATAGGTAAAATATCTTGGCTTTACTGTAGGGGATTATTGCAGTATTGAGCCTTGTAACAGGGAAATATTGCCTTACCTCCTCATCTTCTCTCAGAAAAAAGTAGCAGAAAGATTAAAGGTACAGACAGTACCAACCATATATTGTTGGAAAAGCAGTTGCAGCCATTCTCAGATCTTGCTCTTATCCCTGTCTAACGACACCTCTCAGAGCTGAAGGCTTTTAGAAATTCCATCAGCACAAAGCACACATGAGGCAGTATAGCGACTGTATTATTCCTTGATTTTTTTCAGTGGGTAGTTCTGGCTTCATCTATGGTTAATTAGAAAGCCTGCTTGCTGCAGATGTCATTGGACAAGCTAACTTTAGAGACCTAGCTTCGGTACAGGAAAACATTTTCCAACTTACTATAGCAGCTGCTCGCCCGATCCCCTGTGCTGCTGCAGACAGTAGTATGATTTTCCCATCAAGCCGGCCCATACTGCTAACCTGTGCAGGCAGAAAATGTCACAGAATCTTTAACAAAAAGGTGAGTCAACAGCTCTCCCTGGGAATCAGATGCAAATGCATTCCAAAACCAAGACATGATTCAGAGTGCCTCTGCCATCAAATCACATCACAGGTTGTCCTGTTCGGCTGCAGTGTGACCTTGAGTCAGCCAGGGTTCTGGGAGGGTGGACTGCCTCCAACTTTTTTTTGTACGGACCTCAAAAAGGTCAAGAAGCTTGTGAGTTCAAAAGTCAAGATTTACTGTAACAGAAATGGGACTTAATTTCCCTTGAAAAGAAAGAAGTCGAGATGAAACATAAGTACAATAGCTCGTGATCTAGTGTTTCCACCGTCCATTGTGTTCTTCAAAAGCAGGTCTGTCTTCTGTTCCCCTCAAACTACAAACGCATCAACTTTCTAGGTTGCAATAAATCCCACACAATAGCCTGGCCTTGGTGTCTGCTGTGACCTGTCTTCGAACCTTCCAGCACAGCAGATTCCCTGCTCCAACAAGGCAGGGGGTACAGGGGAACAAAGCTCTGTCCTGTCACACCTCTCACGTTGCTTGCTCGCAGGGGACTATGAGCATGCTTGGGTCCAGCAGTAGGGAACCTCTGGGAGGTTGCACCTTACTCAGTGTGTAGCAGTTGAAAAGCAAAATGTAGCCCAAGCACACACTTCAAGGCCGAATTGTGTTTAAGGAAATACAGCATACAAAAGTTGCAAACAAGTAACAGCAAGTAACCACCTCTCACTCCTATGGATTTTTTGTTATTTAATGAGTAAACTACTTAACAGGATGTTTCAAGGAACTGCCTAAAAAAGGTCAGGTCACTGTGTTCCAGTCAGATGCAACATCTGGTGTGCATTAACTCTGTTCCCAATAAGCAAAGCTTTCTGCACTTTAATAATCCAGAACAAAATTTGTTTCTGTAGCTATGAGCATATAAAGGTGTCCTGAGAACCTAAAGTTTTTAAATACACACATGAATCCAACGTATTGAGTGCTGCAACTGAGAAGTTAAGATGCCATAATCTCCCCTAGGTTAGCAGATGATGCTATCATCTAGAGATGCTCAAATCGATGCTGTGACTCAGATTACCAAGTCAAATTGAGTATCCTACTTCTTAAAGCAGATTAATTTCTCTGATTTTGACCAGAAGTCCTGATTGTTTTCCCAGCAGCTTTTCTTGACAAAAGTGCTAGCAAAACTAGTGCTTCCCCAAAGAAAACAGGTTCAGCAAATCAGACTTCTCATATTTTAACTGAAAAAATATTTTTGTTCTAATATAAAAAACATTCTATCTTTTGATTTAAAGTCAGACTGAGTTGCAGACTGTTTCAAGACACTGAAATGTCTCACTGTAGGTTTCCTCTCATAACCGGGACATGCGTGCACACAAAGAAAGAAACAAAGCACAAAAGGACAGTTTAAGCAAACAATAACAGAGATGCACCTTTCTAATTAGGTTAAGCCACGATATCTTAAGATTGCTTTTCACATTGGCTAGTAAAATGAAGACATCTCTTTGAACGCCTCTGATAGTAGGATATATAAGGTTATACGAGATTAGGCCTGTCTTAGCATAACCTTTTTTGCATTGACAGCTGAAAAATACCAAGTTAAGCGAGCAAAATGAGATTACACACTCCCACCCACCCACAAAACTAGGTTGCACTCTCTAACATGCCAGGCTTTCCAAAAGGCTGCTACTCAAACACAAAAATCTGGGAAAGGACTTGCTACAATTAATAGAACCTGAGTAACTTAGCAACGAGCTCAAATGCTCCCTCAAGGCAGAAGTAGCTTTTTCTTATCCTTTGTTAGCCCGTACATCTTTTCAGTGGGGAAAAAACCCCAACCCAAACCTGATCAGTTCAAGTACTTCCCCAAATCACGTTAACACTTTGGAAGCAAAATGCACTGTAAGTATATTTTCAATGTAACAATCAGTTTTTATGATCATTAGCCACACCGATTCTATGAAGCATTTGATAGTCACTCACCAAGAGACCTCAAACAGCTTGTTTATTTACTGACCTTCGTACAAAAGGAAGTTGTAGACTTACTTTTTTTTTTTTGCTGTGCTTCTTGGGATTTGTAGTCTAACTGGTAAGTTTCTCTAGAGGAACTTAACTTCCTGTTGGAACATTGAGATGCTGCCATCTAGTGAAATTCAAGATATTTAAAGTGCGATTGTCGTCTTGCACAGGAAAGGACAAAAAGTATCACCATATTAGCTGTCCATTTTCCAAGGAATTCAAGAAATCAACAGGATTCCCACCAAAGAGGGCCACAAATCTATTTCCCCCAAGCATTCTCATTTTAGCAACATAAACTATCAAATTCCAAACTAGGGCAATACTTGCATGATGAATTTTGTTCATTTGTTGTTGTTTGGTTTTTTTTTTTGTTAAACTGGTGATTTACTGATTTATTTTTGTTTCCAGTGGTTTATATGACATTTATGGAGGCAGAGTTAATATCAGTCTGGAAAATTCGAAACAAACTAATTTAGTCATAAGCTCACACCAGACCTAAAGCTACCCTGACAGCATTCTCAAAGAAGTTTGAGTCCTGACAGTTGGGTACAGTTTCCTCAGAAAAGCCACTCCTGTGGGTAAACAGGACACACGTATACAAAGTTCAGTAATATTAAAGTTAGAAAACTATCACAATTCAGCAGAAAGATGATTAAGTCTTTGTAAATCAGGCCCCCAGTCAACAAAACCTTTAACTAGGTTTTCTAAAATCATTTATCCTTCTGTTCCCTAGCCTTCTGCCTACTAAATTCAGACAACAGGTTCCTGCTTTTCAGCTCAGTCACCAGCTTTGGACATTTTTCTAGAAATATTCCAAGCAAGCAATAATTAACAAAAACCCAAACCTTGAAACTGTATGTAGAAGAGGTAGATCTATAACATACAGCTTGTTTCCTGTCTCTGGAAGAAAAGGGCTAGCAGAATTCATTTATTAGAACACCAAAGTGGAGGGAATGAAAAAAAGCTGGTAGCCAAAGAAAATACCTTTCAATCATGGTGGGAAATTGAAAAAACCCCGAAAACAGAAAATAATGCTACCCAACCAACACAAAACCACCCACCACACAAACACCGATACTTTGCACTTATCACTGTCATGAAACAAATTGCTTCTCCACATCTATGGCTGTAGTAGGAAAGGAGACATTGCAGTGCTGAACTCAGTAATGGTATTGAGAACCTTTATATCTTTGGCTAGCAATATCTTTATAAAGCTTCCCAAAATACATTCCAAGTCAAAGATTCAGAGATAATGATGCTTTTGATGCAGGTATCTTTCTTAGGTAGGACCTTCTTATCTCATGATGATTTCATTCTTAACAGAGTTGATCTTGGGCTTTGAGTGCCAAATTCCTATCTAGTTGGCAGCAGAGGGCATGTGGGGAGGAATGGGAGGAGGATCTCTTTTGGACTTCAGCATTTCCTAACAGAGAAAGACTCAGAATTAAACAAAACACCAGTGACAGACTTGTGCACAATGTAATTATTGCAGAAAGTTATAGAGGACACAGCAGCAGAATAATGATGCAAGTGGTGGCACTACTATAAAAGATAGCTTGTTAAGATTTAACATTGTCATCTACACCTTTAGATCATTAACAAGTGACTAGCAAAGATATTTTTAAATACTTAACACATTAAAGTTTATTGTCAAAACAAACAAAATGTAGGTTGCGTACACAATGCAGATAATCAGGCTAGTAAAATAGTCCATCTTGCAACCCTAATAATTCAGTTTATTTTCCATTCACTAGAGTAGTGGAAAAATGTCAGGTCCATCTTCACTATTAAAAAAAAAAAAATTCAACACCCAACTTCAGACCAGAGCTAGAAGTATATTGGAAGATTATGCAAAAGACAAAGCTACTCTTGGTAACATAATTGGCTGAGCTGCAGGAATATTGTAAGGAGTTTAAGAGGAACTCTTGATTACGTGCCCTATAAACAGAAACTTAGTAACTTTATTTGCAATGTCCAGACAGAGGTTAAAATTGTGGGAAAGTGCAGTTTGTGGACTTAGAGAAAGCATGGTATAAAAACCACATACTGAGGAACAAAAAGTATAGTTCTTTCCAACTCAACAGCACTCTGAAGGTACAAATATCAACCACCCAGAAGATGGCTGGTTTACGAATGACAGAATGAAAAGTTTAAGGGTGAGAAGTTTCTTAGATTGGTTTGTGATCCATTCCTGTTTCCATATTATTTTTTTCTTCAATACATTGGCTTTTCTTCCTTTGCCATACAAAAAAAAGGCCCCAAACTAGAACATCATCAGATCAACAGGTTGTGGGCAACATGAATCCTGCTCCATTCTTGTTCTTGAATTCCAGCTTTTCCAGTTGTGGGAAGTAGCAAATCCAAGATAGCAATGGATTTGCATGCCACCAGAGCTCTTACCACAATTTGTGGAAGAGGCTGACAGCTTTTGACCTGAAGCTATTATCTTTCACATATGCAGATTCTTTAGTAACGGCAAAGGCAGCTTACAACAGAACACCTTTATTGGGTGACGCAGTCAGAGGCTTTATCATTCTCTGAAGTTCCAAACCAGTGCTTAAGGTGTTCTTCTGTGGGTTCTATTTCTGCAGGTAGCATACCTATACAGAAGACAAGAACATTAAAGTAACACTTAAAACTATCCCAGTTAGACAAGCAGTAGGAATATAGCAATTTAATCTTGAATAGTGTTTTAAATATGAACTATCAAAGCTTGCCTCTGGGAGCTTTGTGTTGTGAGGAAGTCTGTACTATTTCCAAGTTGGCCATCACAAGAAACAGCAGAGTCATATTTTTCTGGAAGTTTGCCATTAGTACCTTGAAAACTGGTTAACTGTGTCTGCTGGGGTCTTCTGAAAGTTTTTAGGAGCAAGTATAATAATGAGGGTAGTAGCGTTAACATGCTAGTGTAGATCACTAGAAGACTTCCCCAGAAGTCACCGGGCCAGATATAACAAATCCCGAGTAGGGCTGAGGAACAGAAGTTATCAAAACAGCTGCTAAAGCAGCTGGAGCCAGGTAGACTGGCAGATTTAACATCAAAGTCTCAAGTCTACTATCTCCAAGAAGTTTAGAAGAAAGTTAACCAGCAATTAACTGAATAGTTTTGCCAGAAGTTTGTGCTTAACCAAATGTCAAATTAAAAAGCAAAACATTTTAGGGAATCAGTTATCTAGGGAGAATATTCTCCCAATTCACCCTTTATAGTCAGCCATCAACTCTTCCACTGCAGCAAAAGAAAATTTTGTATAATCTTCAGGGGGTGAAGGATTCATTTATGTATTTAGGTTCTGTAGAGCATATATAAGCTACACAGCTCCAGCTGGTCGCCCTTTAACAGTCAGCTGACTAATCATTCAGGAAAACTGTTATCATGCAAGTTTCTGGCCAGAATACAGAAAGTGCAGAGCATTTACCTTCAACTCACAGGCTACCCCTTATATCACGCCTCTCCAGGTCTTTATAGCACGGTACCACTGTGTTACGTACCCAAGCTGGAATTATCGAAGAAATTTGTCTGTGGTAGAGGTTTTGACGTGTCCTGAATCACAGTTTGAGAAATAGTTTCCTTGAAGGGTGAAGGTATTTGCTCTTTAAGAGAATATGACACTGCCTTTTTTGGAGACCTTGGTACTGTCTCTCGAGTGGTTTCTCTTGAGGATCTTTCTTTCCATTTCAGTGCTCTTTCTTTCCATTTTCCAAGTTCCTCTTTCAGTTGAAGCTCATTACTGAAAAAAAAACCCAAACAAATCAACCCCAACCAAAACACCCCAGCATTTACTTAAGTAAATTTAAATTAATTCCTTTAAATAAGGAAAAATTCCTGAGAACAGAGAGCTCCTGCATCTTCAGGCAACTTACCACAGATACACAGATATGGGCTTGCATTGCCATATCTTCTTTCAGACACAATTTTTAGCTAAAATTCCTTCCACCGAACAATTTGAGTGTATCTTCTAGCATTTAAGAGAGCCTTATGAAAGCAATTTAAAGTTCAAAAGCCATAGAGATATATAGAGATTTTTTCACATATCCTAGATTACTCACTCCTACAGGTTTCCCAGAAAAACACACATGACATGCATAGTTAAATAGCAACAGTGTTGATCAGCTTTGTGCTTACCTTAGTAAAAGGTCATTTTGTTTCTTCAGGTGCAAGTTCTCTTTCTGTAGCTTGGCTTGTTCAGCTTTTAGAACAAGTATTTGTGTGCTCTGCACAATACCACTGCCACCACCACAAGTAAAGGGTATTTGGGATTGTTGAGAAGCTTCTTTTTCTGGCAGCACTAGAAGACAGTTTTATACAGCTGTGTCAATTATTTGGACAGTGCTTAAAACCAGGTCAATATAACTTTTAGCCTACACCTTCCTATGGTCTCACACATAAAGCCTCACTAGGTTGCAACTGTCATTACAACAGCTATTATTTTTTATACACAATGACACCTCCCAGTATTCACACTGCCAGGGAGATATTAAGAAACTTTAAATGTCGCAGTGAAGAATCTTTTAAGTTAAAGTAGTTATTATTTCAGGTATGCCATAATTATGGTTAGAACTAGCTACTCATATGTGAGGTCAGTTGAGGAAAAAGTGACAACTTGAGCTACTACAGCTGCAGCTTATCCTACCCACTGCAAACATGATTGGAGAAAAACTCAAGAACTGCTGCGATTCTAATGCAGCGTATGGACAGTAAAATGTTAGCAGCACATTTCATTTTCCAATGCACCCACAATCCTCCTCATACCCTTTGAGGTAAAAGGGCCTGCATCTCAATCTGGATTTTAACCATATAATCTTAAAACTGAATGTTTAACATGAAAGAGTCCCTCATCTTTATCTTGAATTTACCAGTAACATCTTGCTCTTTGTATGTTCTTCGAAGTTCTTCTTTTAGCTTTGTTAACTGTTGTTCTTGGTGTTCTGCAAGAGCTTTATAATTAGCAAGTCTATATGGGGCAGAAAAGGAGGAAGAAAAAAAAGTAATCCTCAGTTTAATTATTATTCCTGCAACTGTAAAGCTAGTTTATTTCCAAATGAGTTATCAAATACAAAACATAGCCGTTATACAGGTAAAACTACATAAACCTGGTTATCAGTCAGATTTTAGGTCAAGTGCAGAAAACCAAGAGTTGGACCAGAATTATTCTGTGTATCCCTTCTCTCCACTGAACTAGAAAGTTTTTTCAGTTACTGTTTTCCCCTCCCCTTCTTTTGTCAGAACTGTTACTTCATTTATGGCCGAACACAGACTGGCTGAAAAATTCTGATGGGTATGTAGGGAAGGAGTTTCATAATCAGAGATGCTTCTTCTTTACTGTCTCTGGAATCTAGCTATAATAAAAACCTAGGACACCTAAAGCTGAATGCTCACTTACTCTGTAGAAAAAAATCAAAGTAAAAGCTAAGAACTAAGTAGTGGAGTAATGTAACAAGGTTAAAATTTAAACTTACTTTGTATCAAAAAAGTTAGATTGTTTCATTCTTTCCATATCATATTTTACCAGTTGTGTTTTGAGACGATCAATTTCTGCTTTGTACAAATCAGCACCTTTATCTAGTTTTGCCTGAAAATAAAATATTTAGTATGAAGAAAGGCTTGTAACTTAGCAAGTTGCTTACTTTGTATCATTTACTATGATTATTAGATTTTTCAGGACAAGACTGGAAGCAGGAAGTTACTTCGTAGTAAGAATGCCCACATTACCAACTAGCACTATAGATAAGACTTAAACCAAGTATTACTATTACATGCAATCATATTTTAGCAAGTTTTGCTGGCTTGTTTGCCGATATAAATCTGGGAATTTTTAACTAGTATGCAAATATATTACACAAAAAGCTCATACTTCAGTTTCAAAATTTAAGATTTTTTTTAATGCTTCAGAAATACATCATGTACAAATGATAAACTTAGTTTCTAAATTTTGCCTTTGAAGGCTGCATTGGTAGAATGTGAAACTACATACTAAGCAGGTGAGTGTTTTACTCTAAGAATGCCATACAGAACAATAACTTGACTTTAAAGCCACGTTTCATCTACAGCTCTTCTCCAATATGCTTTCTCTCTCCTAGATAAAAGGAAAATGAGAAAAGTATTTTGCTCATACCTGAAGACTCTGATTCTCTTTTAAGGCAGTTCTGAGGCAGTTCTCCATCTCATTCAGTTTGGCTTGCAGATGGGTGAGCTCACTTGTTGCTGCTTTTGTTGTTACCTGTGCTTGTAACTCGTTTATCCTGTCATTTTTCTCTTTGACATTTTTTCCTACTTCACTTATTACATCTTCCAACTTCTGAATTTTTACTTCCATAGCCTATCGAGATATATCAATCAGTTAAAAGTAGTTATGCCAAGAGACAGTAACAAGTGCAGTAACAGCACATGGTTGTATTCCTAAACAAAAAGCCCAAACCACACAGAAAAAAAATCCAACACTACAGGCTCTATGGCAACTCTTGGTATCTACCTCACTGTTCTGTCACTTTTTAATATTCTGGAACACTCGAGTTGAAGAAGAAAAAAGTGCTTTGAACAAGGGTAACTGTGACATTAAAAAAACTGGGCAGAGAGAAAGAGAATCCTCAGTTCCTAGGATTAAAAACAGAATTCTTCTCTAGCTTCCAGTTTGACACTGTGAACACTGTATACCTAAAAGAAGCATCAGGAGTATCACACTTAAAATCAATACTTCAAAAACAAATGGGAATGTTTTACACTGATTCCTGAACTGACATCAATTTGTGTACAGAAAATAGGCAACTAAAATAGTCACATTGCAGGCAAGAGCTCAAACTTTCACATTGGGAATAAAGAAAAGCTACAAAAAAGAAGTGCACTCTAAGCCAATGTATGATGTGACACAGATTTACAGCTGCCATCAATCTTGATTTTCTTTTCAGTTTGAAGTACTCTCACTTAGAAAACAAGCATGAGAATAGTTTTCCTTAGAAACAAATACTGGTACCTTTTTATCTTGTTCTGCAGCCTTTAATTTGTTATGAAGCGTGTAGTTTTCTTCTTGTAATGCAAGACTGGCAGAGCCACCAGGGGCCAGTTGTTCTTTAAGAGTGTTCAGTTTCTGAAGCAACTCTTCACTTCTCTCTTTTCTCTGTTTTGATTCAACATCAGCATTTTTACAATAATTGCTAGTTCTGGCATCCAGCTCTGAAGAAAGCTGAAGGAGTATCTGAAAATAAGTAATGCCATACAGATTATTAAATAATTTTTGAGTGAGCTAGAAATAAGGTAAGTGAAGAAACAGAAAATATTTTGGCCTATGTTAATTTCACATTCTTGTTTCAGTTTCCCATTTGAAGATGCTTGCCATCAGAAGTAGAATCTTCTAGCACTCAGACTTGTTTTCATTTCCGGAAAAAGGGGAGGCAGTAACAGGCACAAGAGAAAATAACATATTGGAATTTAGCCAGTATTTCTGCATTAACTCAAACACACACTAACGTTACAGGAACAAAAAAGCTATATTGGGAAGACTTCTTGAATGTCAGTAACAGAGCAGATATTTGCAGAAGTTTAGTCAATGAATGCATTCTAGCAAAAAGTGAAACTGTTAGAGAAAACAAACAGGTTGGACTATTCTAGTAACCCATCTGCTTAACACTCCAAATAAAGAAAAACTTCACATTTGTCAGGAAGTGACAAGATTATACTGGATTTTTTTTTTTTTTTTTGCTTGTTTGGTAAAAGTTTTGATCCACATAATATGCCTGTCAGGGAATTCTTCCAAAAAGCCTGCCAACATTGCGAAATCCTGAAGCCAAGACTGACTGTTCACTCTACAGAAGAAACTTTTTCAAGCAGGCTAAACTTAACAGGATAGAACCGAGTTACAGCATTGGGGGAAGGAGGATTATGATATGAGCTCTTCATACTATTACTCCTTCTACTAGTATTGATATGAAGTGTGAACAGACCAGGAACTTCCAGGATACACTTGTTTGGAGGACCATTCCTAACAACTAATCAGAAGGTAGTTTATTCCCTCCCATGACCTGTTTTTTTGAGAAGTGTTCGATACATTTAATTGGAAAGATGAATGTCATGAAAATCTGTTTAAGATGCACTTAACCCTGTAAAACACTTGGCCTTTTTTCTGAAGAGAGCAAGAGATAAGAAGGTAAGAAAAAAGAACGGAAGGCTGAAGCACCTCTAGAATAACTTGACTTGTTGAAATTTGAAAAGGTGGGACAATATACATTACAATTAAGTTTTAAAAATGGCTAAAGTAGTTTTGAAGTTCTGACAAAGTTAGCTTGAAGAGAGTAATCTTGCGAGTATAAAGTTTGGAGAAAGTGATTGTTACGTAGCTTTGCTTGCAGAACTTAGCAGCCTGATACAATTTTGAACCTACAGTCTCCAGAATTTAGTCCAATATAAGTGCAAATAGACCCCACTCCTTTTATTGCCTAGAAAGTCTTTTACACAGCAAGTTTCCAAGTTTGGATACCTGAAGAAAGAAGCCTTTAGAAATCTTCTAAGTATTCCTACATCTCACAGTAAAGTAGGAATATAGTGAGTGCTGACAATAATGAATAATCCTCAAATAGCATTTTTTGCATGTATTGTTTTCCATCAGATTAGAGGCATTTACAGAGAGCTTACAGAAAATAACATTTCTAATTAAAGATTTAACTTTACCTTTACTTTAGGAGTCCAGAACTTAATGACTTGCAAAAGCCTTTCATTATCTTTCTCTAACTCTTCTTTAAGTTCCTCTGTGTCACAGTGAGTTCCTGAACAAGCTTTCCAGAACTGTGTTGTTTCTTTTCTAGCACTTTCTTCTTGCTGTAACTCTGCCTCTATGCAGTGAAGTTCAGTTTCCATTTCTGATAAGTCTTTGAGAATGTTCTTTAAAATGAGGTAGTTCAAGTTTAAAAATTTATTAACTATGTCAAAATATACATTTTGCCTTCTTAACTATCAGTATTTGCACAAAGGCTGTTTTAGTATCTAATTATCATATAAAAGGAATTTTGCTATACTGAAGTTATACCCTGCTGGGAAAATGAAAAGACAATCTACAATTCTGAGGCAGGTGGAAGGGGAAATGGGATCCCTGCCCACCCCACATTAGTAAAAGTTTCTGTTTTAAAAGTCATCTTGGTATCAGGTACATGTATTTTACAAGACAAACTAGTAAATAATATTCCCACTACTGTGTAACTAAATACTTCCAATTTGAGATACTTTATGAAACAGAACGTTCATATTACAGAATTAGTAGCTTAAAAAAATACAAATTCTCTCCCCTCCCCACCCCTTAAGGGAAGTCTTAACAGATAAAAGCAATGCCATTAGATTAGCACTACCATATTACCCCACGCCTTGAAATATGCAAGTCTTTGTCCGAAAATTGTTTCAAATACTACCTCTGCATCCAAATGCAAACTCTGCAACACTTCACTGATGTTTAACTCTTGAGAAGGTATTTCATTCTGGTTTAAATAAGTCTTCCCCAGATATTGAATTTGAGCTTGTAACTGATCCTGTTTTCTCTTTTCCTCAAGCAATTCCATTTTATACTTGTTAACAGTAGTATGATATTCTCTTCTCTTGGAGCAAACACGGCTGAACAGGAACTGTTGTAGAATGTAGGATGTACCAGTGAGTATACTTTAAAGCGGTATATCGCATCCAGCTAAAATTCCATATTTCATAGTTAAATCCATTTACTCTCCTAGTCCACAGGTGTCCCGAACAACTAAAAAACATGACTAAAAGTCAAGTTCACACGTGCTATATAGCAATGTCCTATAAGGCTTTTAGCTGGGTCAGCACTTGTAAAGTATGTCTGTTTTGTAGACTCCTAAAAAAGCGAAAAAGTCTAAAAGGCTCTGGACAACCTTTCATGAAACTAGACTTTGAAAAACAAAGTATTCTTTATTGTATTTATTTTCTTAGAGTTGTGAAAGGTGTAGATGATCTACAAGAATAATCTTTTAAGCTTTATTCTGGTAGAGATCACTACTTCGATCTTAAACATGTGTAATCACAGGAGTTAAGAGGCATCTACGGGGAAAAAAAAAAGAGGAAAAATATCAAACCTGAAAACCCGGTGTGAAGTTGAGATTAGTTTCTTTGGAATAGTTGTTAAAATTTTAGCTAATAATATAGACAACTGACTCAAGATTGTATCCAGTATTTCTGCATACTGGACATGAACCTCAGCCTCTCCCTGGGCCTGCCCCCACCCCCCAAACAAAAAAACCCTTAACATTCTATGGTAAACAAAGAAACAGAAAAAACTGTTTACTGTACTTCTGCGTATCGCAACATAAATTCTTTCTTGCCCTTAACTTTTTTCTGGTAATTTGAATCAGCTTCTCCACTGAACTACAAATTGGGAAAGGTCTGCAAGGCTATAGAAGTTCTCAAACTACCTGGATAATTTTGCAGAGTAAACATGCATCTCCAAGACATCTTGCATGTGTGTCTACCCCGCCCCCCCTGCTCAGTAAAATACGTATGTAGGGGTCCATAATTTCATTTATGGAGTACAGAAAGAAAATTTCTTTTCCCAATTAAAATGTTTTAAATATTAAAGAAATAATACTGTACAAAGCAGCTAAAGTATAGTAAAAAACTAAGGCTGACTAGCTTGAATGCTTCCAGTTTTCCAGGATTGTAAAGCATTTACTATCAACTTATTTTCCACAAGATACAGATTCACAAAAAACATCAAAGCTAGAGTATATAGAATCCTAATTTAATTCTGAGATCCTATTAAAAAAACCCAAACCAAAGCAATATGAAAATGCTGAATGTGTGGATGCTTATGTTGGTACCTTCAGTTTGTTCAGTAAACTCTGGAGATGACTGTTTATTTTCTCATTTTCAGCTTGAAGTCTTTTGACTCCTTTACTCTGTTCTGATGAAAGCCGAGTCAGTATCACAGCCATCAGTGCTTTCTGACTATCCAGCTCTTTCTTTAGATTAAGAGACACCGTAGAAAGACATTCATAGCTCTTCCCCATATTTGGGAATTTCTCAAGAAGCTCCTAAATGCAAGTGAAAGATTCATTCAGTTACAACAAGGAAAAAGAGTCATTAGCTGTAAACAGAAGTTTAAAATAAACCACTAAGACTCCCAGGACTAACCCCTGCAGTACGTATTGGTTTTACAACAGAAAAGTTAATAGGACTTCAGTTTTGACACCACAGGAATATGACAAAAACACTAAGCCAGGCACAACAGAAGAGGTTGTCTTAGTTTTCAGAAACATAATTTCACAATCTCAAATTATCATCATTATTTAGACCACTTGGCCACATTAAGACCCACAGAGATCAGGCCCCAAATTAAGTTGTTGCCTGTTCACAAGTTTGCCACCTGGGCTGCTCTCAGGATGGGCTCCCGAGTTGATCTAGTTGATCCTTTGTGGAAAGAAAAGGATCATAAAATTGTTTTTAGCACTCTGCCGTATAAAGGGAGACATGATCAAGCAGTGAGCAGGCTGCAAAATGCAACAGGTTTCAAGGCATGCCCAGTAAACTGCAACTCAAGCATCACATACGAAGCTAGGTTATACATTTTCAAGTAATATCAAACTTCCTAGGGATACTACCTCCATCTTTGGTTCTTAGTTGAAAGAAACAGGATTCATCAGTTTAACTCTTCACCCTACAGTAAACACTGGAACATAAGCCCTGTGTCCAACAGGAGCAAGAGAAAAATCGCACAAGAAAGAGGCGGACAAGTTATTACAAGTCAGAAGGGGGAGAGCACCATTAAAAGGCATCAGCCAGTGTTTGCTTCCTTCATTGTTAGCTCTCTGCTGCTGACGTAGGGTATAAAGGCAGTATGAATGGAGAAAGCTCCACAGAACTGATTTCTGCAAAATTCAGTCCTTTGAAGCAGCACTCAAGGCTTCTCTAGAACACAGAATGATGCCTGAACCTGCTGCACAGGCACACAGACTGCACTACAATGGTAGTCTTTGAAGCGTTTCATACATATTCATAAATCCTGGTTTATTTTGGCTTTCAACAGGTTAGTAGTATTTCTCAGATCTGTAAAAAAGTATACTCAGGATAGTCAACAAAAGCTCTGAGGAATGACAGAAGCTTCCTATTTTGAAGGGAACAGCTATTAGTGAGATTAAATTTATTTAAAACAGATTTATCTTTGATGAGGGGTAATGGAAGGGAGAATTCGAGGGGATTTTGCAATAACAAAATGAAGTGCTTTGCTTGACTAGTTATTTTCATTGGGGTGGCTGGACAGTAATGAATTCGAGTGAGATGTCTCTGAGAAGTTCAGTTTAACCTTCTCAAAACAAGATACACAGTCGCTGAACAGCAAATGAACCGATCCTGTGATTTCCAGCACAACAAGATATGCAAGCAGTTTTTATATATTATACAGAGAAACAAGGTTTATGCTCCAGAACAAGTAGTATTAAGGTTTTACATGCATCCTTAAAATAAGGAGAGAAGTTCGTTCACCTGAATTTTCAAGGTTTTTTCCTTCAGGCTGTCATCAACCACCTGCTCTGCATTATCCAGTGGGTTCACCTGAATGGACTGATCATTCAGGTTTCTCTGCTTCAGCTGGCCTAGAGCACATTCCAGTTTTGCATTTGTTTCAACACACTAAAATAAAAGCATGCATATTAAGTACCATTCAAGAAAAGAAGTTATTCATAACTTCAGTAAGCAAGTTGCAACACCAACCATCTCAGAACTTTTTTGCAATTCTGTCTTGAGCTGGTCCCGCTCAGTCCTGACATTCTGGAGAAGTTTTTGTAGCTCATCTTTTTCTTGCTGAATTGATGAGATTTGTTCTTTAAGTTGGAAAGAATGACTAGTTCTTTCAGCCAATAACCGGTCTCTTTCACATGATATGCTATTTAGCATCTCAGTTAACTGTTGAATCTGTAATAAATAGCAGGGAAAAAACCAAGACATATGATACAAAGTACTCTAATCATTGTGCCAAATGCAAAGAACACAATTTCCAGTAACTCTAAAATTCACACTAACAGCAAGAGAAGCTAAAATAATTTTAGTGCTCTTATCACTTTGAAAAAAAAATTGAAAGAAGAGGAATAGCATGACACCCAGAGAAATCTACTTCAGTCAATTCTAGTCTTCAGTAAAGTGAGAGGAAATAAAACAAGACAGTCAACCTATGCCCACATCACAAGGAAGTGAAAAGAAACAGAAGATTAGCATAAGAAACAGGCAATGGAATTATCTTTATATCTGCTCTAGCAAATAGAACAGTAACATATTCGCTCATCTGAAGCAAACTTCAGTCTACAAACGAAGATTTTGATAGGTGAAAAGTGAAGACATGGAAACTGCAAAAAGAATGAGTTTGCAAGAGCTAAGGGCAAGACTTTGAGTAACAGATACAGTTTGCAAGTGGGCAAAGCACCAAGGATTCCAAACACACTTGGGTTCATGCAGTGCTTTTTAGAGTCTGAGTAGATACACATGCAATTACTGAGTATTATATTAAGCCCACACACATTGGATAAATTGGTGTCCATTCTAATGGACCAACCAACCCAAATGGCCCTGAGCCTGAGACTAGTTGAAGATGCTTTTCCTAAACATCACTGAAGAAACATGTACAAAATCCTTTGCTAAACAAGTAAGAACATGGGCAACCATAAAAAAATGATGCTCTGAATTACAAGTAGGATTTGTCTTGAGCAAAACTTTAGTGCATCAGTGATAAAACATCAGAAGACAAAATAGCTACTAAAACCAAAACTCCTCACCTTGTTTGTTAGGCTGTCCTCCAAAGTCTCTGACCACCTCTGAGCCTTTAACAAACATTCTTCCCTTTCTTCAGCTTTGATCTTCTCATTGCTGAGGAGTTCTTGTTGCCACTTCAATTCCTTTTCTGTTTCAAGAATCTTGAGTAAAAATAGAGCAACAAATATAAAATTGAGATTGAAATAGCACGTGAAGCTACCTCTCACACACCAGGCCATTCAGTATTTCATAAGAGTCAAAATATTTAGCACAAAAAAACCCATTTAGTTTGAGTGCAAGAAATTAAGTTTTGTCTCTGAAAGTCTCTCCTTTCACTAAGCAACGCCTGCCAGCTTGCATACTGATAAATCCTTAGTAATGTAAAACATTTGCACCTTTTGTGCAATTCCTGTTTACACAGATAAGTAACTAAGTAGGTATGTTATTTGAGTAGGGTTCACATTAAGAAATTACTTGATTTTACAAGGAGAACGGTTGTCAGAATGCTGTTGATTTACTTTGGTAACTTACTAGAACTAGCCTTTCACTAAGCCTCTGAATTTCTATTGAAGTTGAAATTTTACAGCCAGACAATTGATATTCAAGAAAACAGGTGAATTGAAAGATATTGGTAGCAAGACTAAGAAAATTCTCCTCCCACCAAAGATTTGAATCAAACTAGAGATATTTGAAATGATTACTCAATATCTGAACAAGGACTGCTGCTTAATGGACACCACCCAACTTACTTGTCTTTGCTGTTGTAAAGATATGCCTTACCCAGAAGAGAAATCTAAGTGTTAGGACCTGTCAGCTTTAGTTTCAAAACTTTGGAGCTCAACTATAAAACATACCAATTTATCAAATTCATTAAAAATTCTTAAGTGTTTTGGTAATGAAACCCACGTATTTTCTGGTTCCTCATTTATTCTTAAATACAGCATCCACAGATAACATTTTTGAAAGAATTTACATCCATTTTTTAAATACCATTCCACAAGACAGAAGTTAAAGCATGCCAATATTCTTCAGTCTGAGTACATAACATTAATACTTGTAACACATTTTCCATGACAACTTCAAAAATTAACCATCTTCCTCTATCAAGTATTTATAGTTATTATATCTTAAAGATAAAGCACCTTATCAACACTCTTCTGTAGGTTCACCTCCAGTTTGTTCTTCTCTGCTCGAATACCTTCCAGTATTTCCTGGAGCTGATCTCTCTCCTGTGCTAACAAGTCACACTGTCTCTCTAGCTGTTGAAGTTTATGGCTCTCACTCGCAGTCTTTTCTTCCAGTTCTCCCAGCAGCTGGTGCCTTTCCTTATTTACCCAATTGAAGTCCTCATTCAACTTGACTACCTGTTGAAAAATATTTTAAAAAAGTATTAAATCAACACATAACAGAAGAGGAGGTTTTGCTAATAGTTAAGTTGCATGACCATGACATCATCTATTGGACCACTAAAACAGCACAAGTTATCATGGGTAGTCCTTGAGAGGACCACCTCTAAATTATTTTTAAGAGTTTATTACTGTACTTGCCTCTTCTTTCAGTTTGTTTATTTCTCCATTTAGTTTTTCTTCAGTGTTTTGCAGTTTCTCTTCTTTATTTGCTAATAAGTTCTTCTGGATATCAGCTTGCTCTTTCTGGTGCCTTAGTTCTTCCTGTAGATTTTCCATTTCTGCCAGAACTTTTAAGAACTGCAAAACAAGGTATTACATGGATGTTCACTCAGAATGACTGTTTTGCTTATCAGGAGTTAGAAACAATAAGTCAAAAGCATTTGAATTTCTAAAGAGAGCTATCTGAATAATCAGTCTTTTACTTCAGAAAAGACATTCAGTTATCATTTCCCCTATGTATTATTTAAAAACTCTAAAGGCAGACAGTCTTTAACAGTTTTAAAAATAAAAAAGTAGGCAGAAATAAAAGAGGAAAGGGAAAAATGTTGTGGGAGGAACAGATTATATAGATGACAAAAACCCCCACAAACACACCCCCCAACACAAATATATCCTACCATGAAAGATAGCCTTATTCTTGGGGCAACTGCCACCAGTTGCATAATTTGGCTAATTGTTTAGTAGCAAGATGTAAGTCTAAAATGAAAAATCTGATAATCCTCTTGTGCTAGTTTTACTTTTTGAATTAATTTGTCTATACAGAAGAAATCTGTGGTTCTGCCTGAGGTTTGCTAAAGTTCATATGAAAGCTTTTACATATCTTAAAATAATTTGCAGAGCTTCTCTTTGGGAATAAAATATTTACCAGACTTCCTTTTAACTTCAAAAATTAGCAGCTTGATTTTTGTTAACAATATTTCAGACAAATTCATTCTGACAGTGTGTGTCAACATCAGCATATTATTCATGCAAATATTTGGAATGAAGTCACTAATCTATCAGGAAGAAATAGCATAGCTCATCAGTTTCTCTGTGTTTAGCTTTCTCTTCACCAACCCAGAATGACCTGAAGTAGTAGGAGAATTAAGCTCTTAGATATCAGTAAACCTGGATTACCGCTACTGTTCAGTGCTAAATGCAAAGGGGCACTGGAGAGGACAGATGTAACAGGAACCTGCGAAGTGCTCGTCCAGCAGGTGGTTGATAACTGTGCCCGAACCCAGAGCAGAACAGTGACCAAGAGGGCAGGAGGGGAACCGACCAGGGAAAAATAGGAGACAGATTCCAAAATCTCAACTGGATTAGTACTCCAAATTTTTAGTTTACTGCTGCTAATGTGGTAGTGAAGGGAGAGGAAGACATACCTAACACCGTAAGGCTTAACGACCAAAGTAATTCAGAGTGATACAACCTGCCTTTAAAATAATTTACTTAAGCGATTTTATACATACCCTCTCTTCACTTTCATGACAGTTAGCCTCTAACCGATCTCTTTCTGTTTTACAAGTTGCTACCATTTGCTGTAGCTCATCTTTCTCCTGATTTAGTAAAGTGATTTTCTCAAGCTGCTGACAGATCTGCTCATTCATTGTTCTTGTAATTTGTTCTTTTTCTGCCAGTAGCTTGTCATATTCAGAAGTCAGGTTTTCAGTTTCTTCAGTAAGCTGAAATAATAAGTAAGAACCAGTATTAATATTTATCTCTAGCATAGGTAGAAGTAATAAATTAGAATGGTGTTTTTCCAAACCAATTATCAAATTAAGTTTTGTTGTCCCAGTAATCAGGTTCCGATTTAAGAGTGTTATTGGATCATAGTTCTAAAGCAGTATCTGTACATACAGGTTGCTCCAATTTGATTATTTTACAGAAGATACTTCCATTAGTTTACTGCTACAGTAAGCAAAGAAAGATCTAACAATTTTGCTGAAGTCAATTAAATTCAAGTGCTTTTGTCTTATTGACAGACAAAAGCAAATGCGTAAAAGCCTACAAGCCATCATAAAAATGACTCCATTGCTGTATCCACAGCAAGTAGAAGACATTACATTTGATTCTAACAAGTGCTAAGAGCCACAAATAGTGTCAGCACATGAAAATACGTAAACAAGAAATTTTATAATAGTGCAGCAAGTTAAAGGCAGTTTAGCTCATTCTTTTAGTTGCTCAAGTATTTTCTAGAGTTACATAGCTTTTTAAATTCTAATAATGTGCCTTTTAACTAACACTTGGTAAATGCATTGAAGTCAAAGAGCAGTACTGATTCCAGATAGTATTTCATCAATCACCACTAAGGCATGTTTAGTTATAAGTAAGGCTTGTAGTTTACAGGTCAAATTGCATTTCATCATCTTCTCGTTGCCTTTGTTTCTAAGGAATTATTTTGAGAAGCAGTACAGGAGGTGTGTGTGGGGGGAAGAAGGGAAAACTTTAATTAAATTTCATTATCACATTTACTGAACCCTTGCAAACTGAAGTCTGCAGAGGACGTGGGTTGCCAGTTCTGACAGAATTTTTAGTTTACTTGACAAAGTTGCATCTGACCTTCTGCTGCAGTTCAGCAGCTGTTTCCTTCAATGCCTCTTGCACTTTCAAGAGTTGATTTTCTTTCTCTGAAGTACTCTCTTTCAGCTCCACAATAGTCTCCTGATGTTGTCTGAGAGAGTTATAAGCACATCTCAACTCTTCCTGGATCTCCGACTTCTGTGGACACAACACCGTTAAAGTATATTAAAGCCTAAACAACATTTCCAAAATTTACATACAGAAGGCCACAAAAAATATTATCCTAAAGGAATAGGACTATTCTTCTTACAGCGTTAATTGCCTCCTGTATAGTTTCTCTTAGCTGGTCTCTCTCATTTTGGAGATTCTCCAGTTGCAGTTTAAGATTATCATCTTCTCTTTCTGTCAGAGTGCTCACTTCTCGACAGTCATGCAGTTTTGGAATAATATCTGTTCTCCCCATTTTTTCAGATTGTTTTTGACATTCATTGGCCTTCACTTCCTCCATTTCATGCAGTTTTCTTTGTGTCTGGCTCAACTCCTCTCGCAGAAGAAATACTTCTTGCTCAATAGATTTTTCTTGAACCTGTGGCATCTATTTTATACAGAGATAGAAGTCAACACATTTGGGGAAGTAGCTTTAAAAGAGACATAGCTGACCTTTGACAGGTTGATTATGTAAAACAAACAGAAGCTATGTTTTAGAGAGATTTGTATTTTTTCTGAATAAAGTTTGACTGAACTCAGTATGCAATTCAAGTTTCTTGGAATGGGACACACAAAAATAATGTTTGAAGTGAGGACTTCTGAAACAAGTTACCAAAAGTAGAATTTCATGACCATAGATTAAGCCTGAGGAGAAAAAAACCAGTAAAAAAGCCACACAAAAAGCAACCAACACCCCCAAAACAAAACCCAAACAATGAAAAAAGCCAGCAAAACCAGCCCCACAAACCAGAGACCTTATCCATATTTCTCATCTCAGCAGTAGTGGTTGTCAAGGTAATTATTTCTTGGTATTTGTCTGCTCTCCCCATAAATATTAATATATGCTCATACTTTAGTTTTTTCAAAGTGTATATACACACACACTTTGAATATATAGATATCAAATGTGTAATCAGCATGTCCAATTACAGAAAGCATTGGCTGCAATGTTCCTTTGATTGCCCAGAAATGTGTCAGTTCTATCTATGCTTTGAAAAAGCAGAACCACCTTTCTGATAAAATAGTTGCAGCTAAAAATTGCTTATTATAGAACCTCATCTCTGTGCAGGTCAACTCAAAACATCATGATCAAGTTAAAATTCTATTTACAGAAAAATGTCTGTCATTCTTCTACTAGTAGTCCATTTACAACAATAAGGGTGGAATATATTTCAAGTAAACAGTAATAATCCTGGTGTTTAATGGTCTGCAGTCCAAGCAGCAGGACCCTTTTCTTCAGTTTTGCGTATTATTTTCACTCAAAAATTTAAAGAAGCATGCTTTCCATTACAGCCCTAGGATAATTACCAAAGTTCTTTCTCCATACTCTTCTTTTTCCAAAAGCAAACGGTCCAGCTTATCCTGCAATGATTTGTTCTCTTGTGTAAGGGAAAAGATTTGTTCCTTTTGCACCTGAAGCTCATCACTTTCTCTACAGGTATCATTTTCTGTTTTGCCCTCAGCGAGCCCGTCTCTCTCCATTGTGATGATTTTTATTTCTTCTGTCATTTGTGCTATCTATTAGAAATGTGCAAAGACATATTTCTATCAATTCAAATCCAAAATTAAATGCAAAACTTTTGCATTTGATTCATTCAGCTACAGTATTTTTATAATCAAACCACTCTAACCAAACTAGAAAGACCCCAGAACTGAGTCTTTGGCCTTTGTCACTTGTTTTGTTTTAAATGCTAACAGTCTTTTAGCAGTTTTCTGCTCTATCGGCTGGATTTTTTATCCAGAAAAAGGTTTGAGAGCAAGAAGCCAAACAAGAAACACTTGTTGGATATTTTTTTTTATGCATTCGCTCCAAAACATGCAAATACTGAGTTGACAACCATTGACTTAATGAGTCTGGCAGTTGATATACTTCAAGAAAAATCTACTCACATACTATGGATTCTCCCGCCAGGGAAACTGTGCCACTGAAGCAGCTGTCTAACAACATTCTTAGCACCATTCTCTATCAGTTGTCAAACAAAGAGGCACAAAACCCAGTGGGATCAGCCTTCCGCTCGGTGTTGGGAACTAAGCTGCCATTTACAACCATGTGTTACACTTCTCATTGGGACTAAGCATTATAAACCACTGCCCTCATTCCTACCCTTAAGTAACCGTTACCTCTTCTTCCATTTGCTGTCTTGTGCCAGCCACTCAAACTGATAACCATGAGGCAAACTAGTTAAGCAAAGATTTACTAAAGTGTACATTACATCTTCAAGCACTACAGAAATAGACCACCAACTGGTGGATAAGAGATCAGTCAGTACTACCGTCTTGCCTTCTTTCTACTAAAGGCCTAGAAATTTTCCAAAGACAAGCAGAAGAGACTCTAAAGCAGGCTCAATTAGGCTTGTTTTCAGTGTTAGCAGACATATTAAAAGGATTTTTTTATTTTTAATTATGTAACATTTTACCTGTATTTTGTATTCTTTAATGGTTTTCCCCAGTGCCTCTTCAACACACAGAAACTGCAATTGTTTTTCAGAAATACTTTTTTCCAACTTCTTCACAGTCTCCTGCGATTGCTTGAGAGAACTCTGTGCATTTCTCAGTTCTTCATGTGCCAAAATATTCTTTATAATAGAAGACAGAAAATCCACAGAAGAACATTCAAGTGTTTTGCAACATTAGTTGGTACTCCTCAATTAAAAAAAAAAAAAACAACACACATACACAAAACCCCACTCCTCTATATTTCAGTATTGTTTTTAACTGTTCTTACACTTTTCCCCTTTACATGTACAGTTAATTTCTATAAAGGCAGAATTCCTACCATTGAAACAGTGTCCTTTATATCCTCTTTGAGTTGGTCTGTCTCAGCTTGGAGAGACTCCTCTTTTTGCTTCAGGTCATCTCTTTCCTGGGTTAAAGTTTTTATTTCTTCCTGACGTTCAGTAAGCTGCTGAATAATTGCTTGAATCTCTGAATCCTTGGCCTCCAGTCTCAACTCCATAATCTTTTCTTGCTCTTTTAATTGCTCCATTTCATTTAACTTCTGCTGAGTTTGAATAAAATCTTCTCTTACCTCAAGAAGCTGTTTGTGCTCTGCCGTTTTCTCTGCCAGTTCTTTCATTTTGATAGAGAGCTTTAGTTTGCAAAGGAAAAGGCCAGAAATTTTCATTGTAACACAGAACTGCATAATGTGTATGTGTTCTCACAGAATCTTATATTAGCTTAGAAAGCGTGAGAGATACTAGCTTTCAACAAGAGAATAGGAAGTTCATCATTCCACTTAAAGTCACTTCTTATATTCTTGTCCATGTTAAATAAACATTTATTTATGGAACCTTCCTGCAGTTTCTCCTTAGCAGCAAAAGTCTTACTAAAACATAACACCACACAGGAAACCTTAGCATAGCTTGGGAGTTATCAAATCCATAGCTAGAATATGACAGCCATATCAGTGTCAAAAGCCTTGTCAAAAACATGCATCTTTAGTTCCCTTTAAGTGGGGCTCCCTCCCCCCACCATTCTAATTGCCAGTTTATGCAGTGATTCTCTTTGGTTTGAAAGATCATCTGTTCTGAACAGAGTCCAGTTCCTAATTAGGAGACTGTTTCCTCTGACTTTATAGAGTAGGTCATAGCAGCATACTTAAAGTATTTGCATACTAAAACATAACTTAAGAATGGAAAAAGAAGAATTAAAAGGTCAAGTACAGAAGAAGAACATATAACCTGGAGCAACATATACATTTCTTTGCCTACAAAAAAGAAGAGACCATTAAGCTACACAATCCTGCAACCTTGTACACCTGGCACAGAGTAAGTAATATCCAGTCACACCAGAGGAATTTCAACATTATTTATACCTTTAAAGACTACTTCTCAAAAAAGTTTTTTTTAATATTGTGAATACCTCATTTCTTATCTGTAAATGTGAGTACACTGACACTAACCTCTGATTTCACTTCATCCAAAGTTGTTTTAGACTCCTGTGCTTCTTTGGATAGCGTATCTATTTGAAGCTTCATTTGTTCATTGTTTCCCAATACTGCTACATATTTTTGCTGTAGTTCTTCATGGAGCTGTTTAAGTGCTACATATTCCTGATCAAGCTTTACATATTTAAGTTGTGCATCTGCTAGACTGTCTTCTGATTTTCCAATTTCTTCAGTCATATGTTTAAATCTAATTTCATTGTCAGCTACGTCAGAAAGCAGCTTTTCTCTTTCCAGTTTTACTAAGTGTAGCTCCTCACATTTTTCAATAATCTGCCAACGGAAAAGCAATATTAATAGTATTTTCTAAATCAGTATGTCATAGCTACATAATAAAAAATGCTGTTCATATGCAGGTATAGGTAATAAAGTACAGGCAAACACATAGCACATTAGGCTTTGCTTTGTCAGGAGGAAGCCATCTAGCAAACAATCCTCCAAAGAGAAGGAAGGCAGACAAGCCCCTTCCAAAACCTTGAAACCCCTCCTTTAACTCTTTAGGTGTTCTTTAAACATTTAGTTTCTTACATTTGAGCTAGGACTGGACTGATATTTCCAGCTACAACTCCTAAACTGAACATTTAGATGTATCAATACTTTATGATACAAAGTTTATGAAGTTGTTAACATCTAATACATTTTGTTTATTAGTGGAAGTAGACCACTGGAAGGTTTTCATGGTTTTTGCAGAGCATTCATGAGTTTGTGAGATCACTTGCCATGAATAATTTTCACTGCGTGTACTTAGTAGCAGGTATTTAATGATAAAGAAACCTAAAAAGTGTGTCTTAAAAGGATTTGTTTGCAAACACTTACAGCAAACTTAGCAGACTAAGCCCTGACTTGCCAGGAAACAGGAAAGTTTCCTTACAAGTTTTCCAGAACTCACAAGTTGAATCACTTCTCAAGCAGCTTTTCTGCTAAAAGATCTTGAAATTTTCTCTTTGGCCAACTGGACAAAGATTCAGTTTTAGCATAGTAAAGCAGGATCAAACACCATTATACATATACACAGTTATCAATGGTGACCATGGCAATGAGGCAGACAAATATTGGACTAGAAATTCCTCATTAATTATAGTAGACTTTGTGACTAAGCATGTTACTTCAAATTTATTCCTAGGTGCAAGTATTAAATACCTGGAAAACAATAACTTGATGAACTTAATCACAAAGTCTCAGGTTATTTGCTTCAAGATAACTTTTAGCTTTAGAACTTCATATCAAGTAGGCCTCTATAAACACGTTACCAGTCAAGTACTAAAAAAAACAAGTTAAATATTTTGTTTACTTCTTTCTGCTGCATCTCAACAACATTTGGTAGAGTCTGATATTCTGAGAGCTCATCTACTTGTTTTTGTAGAAGTGCTTTCTCTTTCAATGTTTTCTCTAGTTCTCCTTTTAAGTCAGCTGCCTTTTTTTCCAGCTCCCCAAGACAGAGCATA
This sequence comes from Falco rusticolus, assembly GCF_015220075.1. NCBI lineage: Eukaryota > Metazoa > Chordata > Aves > Falconiformes > Falconidae > Falco > Falco rusticolus. Next base: position 57,081,846 of record NC_051187.1, read on the forward strand.
TCTAGAGAATTAAAAAGTTTAGATTAATAGGAGTATGAGAGAAAAAGTATGTTCTAAGTTAAGCAGAAGATTTATAATGCATTCCAGATGTCACATTGTACAATACACTCTTCTAGAATTATACCAATGGCCAACATGAAACTAGTGGTCTGAATTTGGTCATCACTTGTTAGGCTGACATCCAATTTAGTTTAGATTCACTCCAACAGCCTTTATTAACTTGACAGTCTTTGCGCAAAATGCAAAACATCCTGTAAGCTGCAGTTTTCCAAATAGTGCAAGAAAGTGCTAAAGCAGTTACTATGTGCCAGCAGTACCAGCCTCTCCAATACTGACAGAAGCTCAAAGTATGAGAGAACAAGAGCCAAGGTCTTCCCTATGCCCCCCACCATTATGGGGAAAAAGGAGGAGAGAGAGAGAAAAAAGCACCACCTGGAACAGTACCTTTTGGAACTTTACCCTCCATTAGTGAAGTTAGTCTTGCATTTTCTTGAAATACAGACTGCAACTCTTTCTGCAAGTCAGCTTGCATTTTTTTATAACTGGCTTTTCCTGCTTCTATTTGGCTTTGATAGAATTGGACATCCTTTTGCATTTGCTTGTAATTATTTGCGAGTTCATTCTTCAGGAAAACAAAACAACATGCAATTCACACACAAAATAAAAGTCTACTTGCTTAAAATCTAAATATTGCGTCTGTCACATTTCTTCTTGTCGCTTACAACTTTGGCCTTAATAAATTGTGGCTTATTCTGCCATGTTTAACAACGGTGTTCCTGTCAGAGTCCTATAACAAAACATACCTTACCTTAGAGGTCAGGGCCACAACTGCTTCTACTATTTTTGTCTTTTGTCCTTCAAAGCTCAAAGTAAGCTCCATCCCACTTCTGAACTTATCTCTTACTCTCTTTCGTTCTCTGGTAAAATTAGGTTTCAAGTTTTATGTCCTATTAACTCCCTAAAGACTGTTCATTTGCTCTCTCTCTCTACTGGTAAACCTAAAACTACCCCATCCCACTCCTTTGGGAGCAGCGCCTATTTTCTTTTTATCTTTTTCCTGAAGACCCATTTTCCTTGAATTCCATAATAAAAGCATTCCTTGGCACATGAGTCATTTTCTTTCTCCAAATACTCTACCACATCTTGTCTTTATCAATTATGATTGCTTTCTTCACTAGTCTGGGAGCAGACAGGTCTTTGACAGCAGTTTGTAATATACATTATGTATATAAGGTAAGTACTTACCATCTTTTCCTTCAGTTCCAAATTTTCAGTTCTGAGAAAAGCAGATTCTTTTTTGGCATCCAAGGCTATGGTTTCACTATCTAAAAGGGATTTATTCAACTGCTGAATTTCCTCAGTTAGCTTATCAGAATCTCCCTGAAAGGAACAGATAAATACTTGAAGAAATCAAGAAATATATAGACATAATAAAGCGAGTTCATTGTAACGTGGTTGAAATGTAAATACAGGCTCAGAAAACCTGATAAATTTAGTCGAGAAGGAACAGTAGCAGACTCAAATGAAAGATGGGTTAAAGAGCAGCATTTCCCATAGGTTTACTTCAGAGTACTGCTGTACAATGCTGTAGTAATTCACATTTTAAGCTTTGTAAAAAAAAAAATCTTCAAGATCTGTAGGGAAAGAAGTTTCAATTATATCAATATTACACCAATATTTAATCCACCTCCAACAAAACCAGAACCAACTATTAACCCAGCAGAAAACTCAAATTTACCACTGAAAAAGATATGTCCTTTTTTTCTGCTCCTGCTTTCTGCAGTTCTTCCACATGATTCTGTAATATCTTTATTTTGTTCTCTTTCTCTCTCAGCTCTTCCAATTTGGAGTTTATTTCTGCCTACAAGTTGGAGAAAAAGAGGGAGAAGAAAGTTCTAGTGCCCAGTTTAGTTTTTCAGGTAAGAATTTAACAGAAGCCTGCTTTGTACATAGTAAACATTCATAGGTTTTAGACATATCCTCCTTAGAGCTATTAAGACTAACCAGAGCCCAATGATGTCTAGCAAATACAGTATTTTGAGATAAAAAACCAAGCACACTATATGTAAGTCTTATTGCATGTAAATTCATGGACAGGCTCACCTCAAGTTCCTCATTGTACACTTCAGCATTTGAAACTAGACTCTTTAAGTTGGTTATTTCATGCATTAGTTGTATCTGTGGAGCAAATTGAAGCAAAATTGCAGAGGATGTTAGAAAGCACCCACACCAGTAGTTTTAGTTGCCAACACCATGAAAATAAGCAAGGTTTTATCTTTTGTATTAATGGGCAAACTATATATACACACATATCTATTTAAACAGCAAAGTCGCTCTGTTTTAGAAAAGATTCAAGTTCAATTTAATCTTAACAGCTCAAGAAGCAAAAGCAATATGATCAAAGCAATTAATGTAGAAAATGTACAGATGCAAAATTCTAGTCATGTAAGCAGTACATGTCTGTGTCTAGTATGACACAGTACAGATATTTATAATTTAATCTATTTACTAACAGGAATGAAAAGGTGCCAAAATTGAGGTAAATCAAGGCATGAACACATTGTTCCATCCTCAAGAGGCACAAGACTAGGTAGAAAAGCACTTCTAAAATTGAAGAACTCCTTTATTTTGGTCTTTGTTAGCAAAGCTTTACGATAAGCACTTAATCTACAAGCACTTCTGCAGTCACAAGCACAGGCAAGGAGAAAAATCCAATCCGTAACTAAGATCAGGGAAGAGCTTTAAAACAAGCACTCTCCTGTGAGTATTTCTACATAGTTAGGGTTTTCTTCTTACTGTACTCCTATCTGTAATCTTAAAAATCAGATGATGGTTGTAGAAGATGTGGTACGATACTACTGTCAGAAGTAGTTTAATGTCATTTTTCAGAACAGAGTTTACCTGTATATATATGTTGCGATTTAAACTGATGGATTTCAACTAATGTATTTGGTAAAGTATGTGACCTTTCAGTATTGCTGTAATTAATCTGCTATATGGGTATCAAATACATTTTATAGACTGTCTTCAGATACATATCTGAAAACATGAATCATTAAAAAACCAATTCTTGTAATAGAAGCCACTTTAGAACAGTGCACCTGTCACTAGATACACAAAAGCTTTGCAGGGAAAGTTGTGACTGAGTATTTGTTAAGTGTTGGCTTATAAGGAAGATAGCACAGTTAGTCTAGCATACAAAGTCTTCTAAAAAAGAAACTTAAATACAAGCTAAACCATAATCTGTTGTGGATCCATTTTGTTTAAGATCCATAAATCTTTGTAGGGAACACAGTGGAAGTGAGAGGCGATATTAAATTGTAACCTAACCCAATGCAAAAGGATGTAGCTTCAGCTTCAACCTTAGTTTAGTGGTCAGAGCATATTAAACAGACTAGCACGTACAAGTAGTTTGCAGAAAAGGTATTGGGAAAGAAATGGATTGGAATAATACATCCATATCTTAATACCTCAAGCTGTTGTTTTGGGGTTCTTTTTGGTTGTTTCTTTTGTTTGGAGTGGTTTGTTTTTTTTTTTCCACCCCAACTTATTTCAGTCTAGCCCTCAGGCAGCTAGAAACTGATACAAATAACACAGATTACAGGATTGGAGCATAAAACATTTGGACAAACAAGGTACATGTCCACTAACAGCACAAGAAGATAAAGAGAACTGCAAGTCAGCTTTTCTTATCTTATTAAGCTTAATCTCATAAATTATCTAGTAGGTAGGTTTACCATTTCTGACTTCCTAGTACAAAGTAAGTTTCATTTTTCCACAGACATTACTATTCACGCTATTATTTTAAAATATTTTATTACTGTTTAATATGTTGAAAGTTAATGCTTATATAGTTCAATGCATGACCAAAACCAGAGCTATCTTGGATTGTAAACCACTGTTTTGCACAAGAAATGTGAAACATAGCTTCACAAATATACTTTAACTTCAAAACAGCAAAACAACTGCCTTTTGCTGACATCTAAAGTGAAATTCATGTCATGCATATATAAAAAATATCTGGATACATATATACACACAAAAATATGTTTAACCAGACTTCAGTATGTGACGCTCCAAAAAAAAAGTCCAAAAAAGTCTGAATTTTACACCGAGTAAATCCGGCTTAAATCCTGGGTTCATGCATTCTATTGCTGAATGTAGCTTACAATACTATTTATTTGTGAATCAACATCCAAGTACACATACACCGAATAAACTCTAGAAAAAAATTGAGCATAGAGAATTCTCTGTATTTATTTCAATGCACCTTACCTCATGATCTTTTTGTGTTTGTTTCTCCAGTGCTTCAAATTCATCCATTTCCATTTTTTCTTTTAGTTTCTCCTTCATTTCATTTATTTCTAACTTCAACTGCTCATTTTCCAATACTAGGCTATTAAAGTTAGCTTGCAGGACATTGACCTCATTTACAGCAATATCCTGAAGAAGCAGCACAAGACACTTTAGAAGTTGTTGTTGGAATGTCAGTCTTATTTCTAGAAAACACAGAACAGACTAACCTTTTCTAGTGCTAATGCTTCACAGAGTTGCACAGATTCTTCAAAGTCTTTCTGAGTCTAGAAAAATAACCACTCAGTTAACTGATCTACAAAATCAAGCAAGTTTAGTATTACAATTACATTCCTTGTTGCTTGTCTTTTCATGGCTAGTCCTGTTTAAGTACCAAAGCTTACTGGATCATTTGCCACAGAGCCATAGAATCATAGAGCCATCCCACAGCTTCACAGAGATGACCATGAGACTTACTTTCTAGCCAGTTACAATAATACTGCAGACATACAGAAGAATATTGGTGTCCTACAGATAAGTAAGGCTGATCTTACTGAGAAGGATGTAATATATATGCACTGTATTAGACAACTGGCATAGATTATAAAGTTACCCAATTCATGTTAGGTCCAGCAGTCCCTTCATCTGAAATTTGATCAGGAGCCATCAGACACTGGTTGTCATATTCAAAATTCTCTAATATAGCTGAAGAGAAAGATGTATTAGAAAAATACAGAGTAGCAGTAGATTTTAAACTGGACATCAAGAATTATTTCCTTGAAAATTTTTATCACATTGGAAACAATCATTCAATGGAAAAGATGTAGCACACTGGATGCGACTTCTGAAACTCACTGTTTTTTCTTATGAAAGGAAATAACACTGAGGACCAGTCCCTACACTCACGCTGACCACCTTAGCACAAGTTAATATTCTGGATTTGCATTAGTATTCATTATTTAACTGGAGATTAGGAAAAGCATTTAAGTGTCAAGGAAAGAACAACTCAACAGTATCCTGCAAGATTTAAAGAAAAAAACATAGATCACACCACACATGCGCCCCCCAGGCTCCCCAAAAAACACCCTGTCAACCCCCACAAGCAAAACAGCTTGGTAGAAGGATTGGCAATAAGGCTGTAAGAAATTACAATCCAGCAAAAAACCTGTCCATTTATTCTTGTGTTTTCGGTTCAACTTCATCCCTCACCCCTCTAAGTCATCCTTGTATTTCTCTACCTTAATTTGATTGTTGAGTAATGACTGATCTATTCTTGTTGAGAATTTTGGAATTTGACACACACTTCCCCCCCTCTCTCCTTTTTGAGGGGAAGAACATTGTTTTAATAGATAGCCTGTGCTGAAGAATAACTTCGGCTACATTTACAAAAAAACAGGGGGCTGGAGTAGGTTGCATGGCAGAAGTATTTGTAGACCCTGCCTTTTACCTCACAGCTCTTACCTTTGGTTTTAAAAATTAAAGCTCAATATGCTGAAGAGCAGGGGTGAAAAAAGTAATCTTGGAAAGCATGTGTAAGGACTTCTTAATCCGTGCTATCAGAGAGTTGACTTATTCCCTTTGGCAAAATAAGTAATGCTTGCAAAATTATCCAACAGGAGTTTGCTACACTATTTCAGCTGGGATAGTAAGACCAATGCTCCCCTTTTTAAATAAAAAAGCACAAGCGTTACCAGTATTATTGTGCTAAAACCACTTCCCTTTCAGGCATCATTCTTTGCTGGAAAATAGGATTTCCTCATGGGCTACAGGTAACTCTTTCAAAACTGAGTTCATGGAACATAATTTGAGTAGTATAGTAGGGCCAACTAAATGTAGTTTTCATATTGTTAGCATATTAATTTGCTTTTTAACTTAGATTTATTAAAAAGGGATTATTTCTCATTTCAAAGCAGTTTTGCAGAGTCTCCTTATTTTCTCTGGATGGTACTTACAATCCTCTGTGTCTGGTACTGATGACAGAGACCTTTTCATTTTTTTTGTTTCAGTCAGCCCTGATGTAAAGTCTTCAAAACAACTCATGCTCATCTGGTTTATTTTACCAGGAGCCCAAGTAACTCTTCTTCTTCTCTTGGCCTTTTTAAAAAAAAAAAAACAAAACCACAAACACACCTGTATTTACAGGAAAAGTGATACAATGAAAGCACAAGTAGAGAATAGATGTTGCACTAAGCTAGCTCTATAACAGTACCAGCAGCTACCTAGATAGTTTTGCAGTTTCTTCAAAACTGAACTACAGCATAATGGTTTGAAAGCAAAAGCTTCCACAATCTGTTCACTGCAAGGCAACACTGAATTGATACTCACTCAGAAGTTATTTCAAGTTACCCCTTCAAAAATAAGAAAAAAAATGTGAAAATTGTCTATTAAACTTATTCCTCATTGTAAATATAACCCTATGTATTTAATATTAGCTTTCGCAAAGTGTTTCAGAGTAAACAAGATCTGGAACAGGTGCTTACATTGGCTTTCTGTTTTGAGGAAAAGGAGGCAGAAGTCACCAGCATCTCAGTTAAGTTCCGTATCCTATCTTCTTGTACTTTTTGAAGAGAATTTTTTTCTTCCAACAGCTGAGCCAACTGGTCTTTCTCCATTGCATGGATTTGAGTCTTTGAAGACACCTTCCATGAGAAGAGTATTAATCAAACTGATATTTTAAGAACACAAGCTACTCCTACAGAAGATACACAATCATAAATATTTAAGGAAAACTACACACATACATTCTTGTAAGCCTGGAAGAGCCGTCTTCAATATTTAAGAAGGAAACTGACAATGTAGTCTACAATTTGCCTGTAGACTTGGTATTTTAAGGGGTCAAAACTCCCCCAAACAATACAGTCTTAGATTTTTCGGGGGATAAAAAAACCCCATACTTTTGAGTGTAACAGTTTAAGATGACCATCCCATAATGCCAGAAGCCTGAAGCTCTTAGAGAACTGATGCATTTGTCAAATAACAGCAAGCTACCTTAATGCCTGTAGTCTTTTAAAATTTTAAGTACTGAAAAGTTATTTTGTTGTGAAGCAACTGCATTACAGTAGTAGATTTTTTACAACTTTATCATAAGCTTACAATACAGTAATTCAAAGTTCACAGGGGATTTCCCAACAAGCTTTTCTGTACTTAAGTACTTTCCTCACTACCTACTATCTCAGAAGACAAACACCTCTAGGTGCACATTCATATTGCAAATTAATTCTCTTTAAAAAAACAAGGTCAGTTATTTTTACTTAATTTTCCTACATATTTTTCTATTTTTGCAAACAAAAAGTCATATTTTAACAGTTCAATTCACCAAAATAGTACACTCAGAATTGTGATTTTTCCTATGCTTTATCTTTTATTATCTATGCCATAACAAGACTTGCAAGATTGCTCCTCAACTCCACAGATTTCTGGAGAAAGACAAACACATGAGAGAACACACTGGCAGGAAGTTACAGTTGTTCATTCTTTATGTGTAGCCAGAAGCTACATTTAAGTTTTGCCCGTAATCTTATGCAGCTGCAACTTCTTGCAACTAAGCTGAAGTTAAACATCAGTAAGGCAAAAAACCCCATGAATTAAATTGGAATCTTTAACTGACATTCATAAATTCTTATACTGCAATTATTCCTTTTGATCGATGGCAATATTACAGTGTGATATAAGGGATGACAAATTTCTATTTCTTAAACGTTAACCTACAGAAAGCAAGCAACTCAGTTGATCTCATTCAGTATCAGCTTTCACAAAGGTGTTTACTATCATCAGTTCTAAACTTCACATCTTTTCAATTTCTGTCCTCTCAATAAAAGCAACAGATATGACTAAACAGTTTACTTACACCTACAAAATTAACTTGTTTTGGTTTAAAAACAGGATGTTTCCAAATATCTACCAGTACTAATGATAGATTGATTTTAGTAAGTTTATTACATACTTCTTCCAGCTGCTTTTTCAAATCCAGAATTTCTTTGCGGTATCTCTTCAGGAGGGCATCATCATCAAGTACTTCATTAACTTTCGGAGTATTCTTCATTCTTTTGGCTGTATTGGCAAACTGGAAGAATATTCTCTCATGGGTAATAGAGAACAAATATCTCAAAACCTTATTGTGTCTCATTTCCCAACATAAGAAAAGGGACAGTTTATTAGATAAATACATAAAAAAGACAAATATTGACATTTACTTATTTTTTCATGTAAAAAAAAAAGCGAAGCCTGATATTTAAGCAAAACCATACTAAGTTATTTTTATTTCATAAAAAAACCCTCAAAAGACCACCAAAAAAGCAGGAAGACAATCCTACTTAAAGAATACAGTTCATGAATATTTAATTACCCTCCTTCCCTGTAGGGCCTAACATTTTGTGTTAACAAAGGTTTAGTTCTAGCTGTGCTTGGAAAAGGCAAATGAGAAAAGATGTTATTTCCTGCCCAAAAGGTGAGAGAAGGAGCTTTGGTCCAACTGCCAGAAAGCTCTAGTTAGACAGCTTAGTACAAGATGACAACTGGGAAAAAGAAGCGTACAAAACAAACATTTCAAGTTGCAAGGCCACAGAGGGCCTTTAGAAGATTCAATTGACTACAGATCCAACAGATGACAGTTTTCCATCCCTCCAACCTGTCTACAATGAAGCCTTGAGTCAGAATAATGCTTGAGAACCAGTAAAAAGTTTTACCTGAAGAGTACTGAGCGTTTCATCAAAAGAAACGGGAGTAATTGTACAAATAATGACCGTCTTAGCATTTCCTCCAAGGGAGTTCTGCAGAATTCGCGTCAGCTTGCTGTCTCTGTAATTTATAAACCTGATGAAAGAGGGAAGAAAGTATTAGTATTTTTACATAGAAAAAACACAGTAAACGTCTTTTCTAGAAGTAACAGGTTGTTTGAATTACCTACACAAAATAGGATTATACATAAAAGGTTTATATTTCATAGTTCATTAGTGACTGACTTAAAACAGGTATGCAAACACACATGCTTACCCAGAAGGGTCATCACAAAGTTTTTTGATAACTTGACCAAGAATGAACAAGCTCCGGTTTATATTGCAGCCTTCTTTCAGTCTGACACCTGGGTATCAAACAGTAATTATTTAAATTAAAAACAACGTTAAGATACATTTTCAATCTGTCAAGCTTCTGTGCTATGTTATGTTCATAAGGATTATCCATGAGTTAATTGTGAAATGCTGCAATGCACTATGACCTATCAGCAGCTAGTACCAAATCCTTTATAACAGCTGAAATGCATAAAAATACAACAGTAATCTAGCACAAAACCAATCTTTACATAGTAAGTAGCTGTGGCCATAAGAACTTCAATTTTGTTTCCTGTGTAGGTTTTGCAAATGCATGTATTTACACGTGTAAGTATACCAAACCAGCCTTAGAATACGAGGAACAGCTAACCCAAATGTTGTAAGATAGTGTATTAACTTGTGTTCCTCTCAGATTTTTATGATAAAAGCATTTTTGCGCTACTTCATGCTGTTATCGTCAATTATCAAGGTTCCTCTTTGCTGAAGCGAGACATCTATTAACTTTTCAACTTTACACAAGTCCCTATAAGCTTCTAAGGATCTCTTTACTGCAGGTGAATCTTTACTGAATCATGTCCACTCCATTAGTTCAGTATGACTGTTGCTGGACTTGCTATTCTGGAAAAGTTGTATTATCTAATTGTTTGCATTTTACAGCATTTTCCTGAGTAGATTCTGCCCCACCAAGGGCAAAAGAGATTATTTATAAACAATAATTAACACAATTGCACATATATCAAATAAGTTCCTTTCTATCATAGTCTCTCATAAGGGTTCATTAACAGAAGTGGTCATCAGGATAGCCTCATTTAACACTCACCTTCAGATCCTGTTTGACTAGCTCTTTCACTGCCTGCCAGATCCACCAAGTTCTACAAATTCATGAAATATTTCACAGGTTAGTTCTGAGGCATTTTAGATCCTCTAAATCTCTGCTAAGAATTTAATAAATTAAAGTTACACTCCAAAAAAGCAAGAGGTCTGTCATTATTGGAAGTAATCCATAGCTACGACACATACCAACCAATACTTTCAAAGACACAGAATAGTTCTTATGAACTCTATTATATCATTCTGAACAGTATTTCAAACATGCACTACAAGTCCCTCTACCCTCCATAACAAAAAAATAAACCGTTTCTCAGTATATAAGCATTCACTACAGATTCAAGCCATAGGAGGCTTCACAGAATCACAGAAAATCCAGTCCATCTTTCATGGGAAAGTGAGCCTAGATGAGATTATCTAGCACCCTGTCCTGTACCAGCTGTATGTCTCTTCCTTGCCTGTCATTGTGGTGATAAGGAAAGGAAGAAATGGTACACCAGAGGAGAAGCCTCACTCTAAATCTGGTTCAAAGTCAGTTAGACCTTTATAGCATCCCATAACAATTTGTTTGAGCAAGTAGCCCTCACTTTAATTAGTTTGTTTAAAATGGTAAAATGCTGTACTAACTCCATCAAGCAGCAACAGACCAAAAAGGCCAAAACCCCTTCCCTATCTCCACATTAGCAGAGGTTCCTATAAAGTCAGTTGGAACAGAGACAGGGAAGGTGTGTAAAAGGAGTAGAACCATTAAGATATGGTGAGAAAAAAAAGCAGGCAGTTTGCTCAAATACTGCACCAGCAGTGTTTACATTCAGATCTCAGAGCTTTTTCATATGAAGCCAGAACAGAAAGCTCTTTCCACAATGCACGCGATGGACTTCAAGCTTGCTAAATTGGGAAAAGCATTAATACTTTTCTCACTCCTTCAGTAGATTTGGATTCTCTTCTGAGAATCAAGAAAAGGCTGTACAGAAAAGGCTTCAGAAACCAAAACACTCCTCTAGAGATGAGCAGTGTAGTCCCCCCAGCTTAAAGTATTTCATATCCTAGTAATCCACTAAAGAGATGTTAAGTGGTGTTACTTTTGAAAAAAAAAAATATCTCCTGGCCTTTGCAGCTATAAGCCATGTGTTCTTTTAACAATTAATTCTGAGGCTAAGAGAAGCCTTAACATTACCCATTTTACAAATAAGTTCACTAGGTTTGTCAGCAGTCGGGAACAATTGCAGAGAAAGCAGTGTTTAGCAAAATGCAACAGCACTCTGACAATAGCCCCTTACACTTCTGGGAAGGGCGTGAACTCCCCAGTCCAGCATGAATTGTGTAGGAACTACTCCCATGTCAGAACTCCCTTTGGTGGGAAGATATCCTCTAGGTAACACCCCAGGAGTCTCCCTGTATACAGTGAACATATTTCTGATCACCTGCCCAAGAAATGTCTGCTAGAAATTAACAACAAACCATGCTTGTAGTGTCACAATAAAGTAACATTATTCTCTCAAACAAGTGGTAACAATAAATTCTCTACTTAAATGCCTATTTAATAACTTCTTGGAGTATAGCTTACCAAGTGGGATACCATCACTGCTCCCTCACAGTTTGCATTTGCAGGATCACTTCGTTCTCTGCTTTCAATGATCTAGAAGAGGGTACAATAAAATCTTTGTCAGTTCAAAAATAAAAAACCCCTCCTAATAGTGAAACAGTTCTTACCATTCTGAAGATGGTGTGAGAACGGCTGCTGTGTTCGTTCATTTTTGTTTCTCCATAATGGCGATTTTCTGTCAAAAAGCAATATTAGAGTACTTCTGCTTATGTTCTGGTTAACTGGACATAGCTTTAAAATTATGCTTTTTGTCTGTTATCTTAAAAACATTAATTTCTGAATATAATCTCAAAGAGATACCTCATGATGCTAGATATATTCAGCAATGCTTTTCTAAGATATCAGCTGATATTGGCTAAACAACTTACTTTCTCCTTTTCTGATCCATGCCATAACTTGTTCTGGAGCAACCACTACCTCTTCAATCAGGTCTTCTACATACGTATTCCTCTTAAGAACAGAAACAGTAATAAATCTTACTGAACTCAAACTCACTTCAATACATTAACATTACTAGCAATTATTATAGCATTTGTTCAAGTTTGCTTCCTTCTTAAAAGGAAGCAACATCAGTTGAATGTTTTTTCTGTGAACACAAGGTATAAAGGTCTAAACTTTCCTCATCAGAACTGTAGCCTAAAGACACAAGAAACATATCTAGAAAACTTGCTAAAAATAAAATTGGTAAGGGAAATAGTCTTCCGGACACTTTCTAAGGGAATCCAGGAGTCCCTTTCTCAGTAAATGTTACAAGGCCATAATCATAACTGATAAGTCTCCTTTCTTGCCAAGTTCCAAAAGCATATTTTCAGTGGCCTAAACAATCAAAAACTGGTGGTTTATTTTTCTATTTGCTACAAAGCTTTATAACTGAAGATGGCATTAATATAAATTTATGTTTCCCTACTGATCGTCTTACTGAATTGTTCTAGCCTGATGGTTATTCTATGATTACAGTAGAAGAAAATTATACCTACATCATAGATGATATGAAGATGGTATTATAGTAACTGTATTTCTGGTGGAGACTACTAACACATTAAACTAGAAGCTTAATATCATGTTTGTATAAATTTTATTAGCTTGACAGTGATTACTTGGGTGTTGTCTAAGTTCAATAAAATATATTATCCTGAAAAACTAAAAGAGATTAATTTTCTCTTACAAACATTTATAAAGATAAAGCAGCAACAGTATGCCCAACTTCACTGTTGTTATTTTACTATATCAAGTGTCCTTCTGCTAATTCCCAAGATAACAATTACACAGTTTGACACAGGAAAGTCTTCAACTAGATTCCTCTGAAGGCTGTTTTTTGTTTTAAAAAACACCTTCCTTCAATCTAAGCAGATATGGTACTTGCACTATATAACATCCACTTACATTAACATCCTCACGAATTCCTAGAGGTTTCTTTTTCCTGGTATCACAAAGCAAATCTGTAATGGTTTCATTGTAGATTTCCATGTAAGAAACCCTTAGCAAGAATTCTCGATCCGGAATCTAATGTTCAAAGAAAAAAAAATAACAGACTAACCAATGAATACCTTTTAATGCAAGTATTCTTAAGTCAATGAATATGTTTGGATACCATTCCACAGATTTCCCCCCCCCCCCATCCTCTTCATACATTAGCAATACCAATGCAGAATTATTTTTCTTCTACCCCACCTCCTTCCAGCTGCATTAACACTATATCAGTTTTAGTAGGCTATAAAAGTAAGGTAACTGTCCTACAGAAGCATGACAATAACTCTCCTACTTAAATACCCTTTCCATATCTAACCTCCTCCTGGTTAGGCTCCTTCCTCTGTGTACCTAGTCTTCTCTCCCTCTTTGCTTATATTTACCTTGCTGCTGCTTCTTCCCCTGCCTCCCTGGTAAACAATACTGGGTTGAGGAAAGGCTGCACAATGAACTCAAGGACTACAGCACCATGGAAAATTTTCTTGGCTTCAGTTACTTTTGTAGACCCCCTAAGGTACTCTACACCTCCTCAAAGGGGCAGTGAAAGTCACTTAATGATTGCCTGAAACCCTCAGGTCAGAAGCAAGTGCTCTGCAGATGATGTTTTGGAAATCACTGTTTTGACTTGCACCTTCCCTTTGCTTCCTATTACCATAGAGCAATTAGCCTATGATTCTTTTTAAAGCCTGAAATAAGTAAATTTAGTATCATACTCTTCCCACTAAAAAGTCTTTAAATACTGGTAATTTTTTTGAATTTAAAAAACAGAATAAGCAAAGCTTCACATTGCTTCACCTACCACATTGAGCGGGCATCTGTTTGTATTTGTAACCAAAGTTTAGTGTATTTGCAAGTTTAACAGCCCCCCATAGCTGTGTTCAGACTTGATTCCTACTAACAGTCCCATTACTTTTTTTTTAAACCACTCATCTTTGCAAGGATAGCAAAGCAACTGCAACATATGGTTCAAGATAAATTAGTTTCTTTCATAAGTTCCTTGATACTAATTAACTTTTATGTGACAATCACAAATATTACTAGTCCTTTCAGTCACTTCAATTTAATGGAATTGCTTACCTCACAAATGATTTTGAAAACATGTTGAATTGCTTTAGGGATAATGCCTACAGAATCTTCATTTCCCATCATTGTGTATGTCTTCCCTGAAGCAGTCTGTCCATAAGCAAAAATTGTGCCTAGAAAGATGGTTAATTTTTACTAATTACGTATGAAATACATTATAAACAGGATTTAAACACAGTTTTAAGACTTACCATTATAACCTTGCACAGCTGACTGTATAATTGGAACAGCTACACCTTCATATAACTGCTGAGTGTTGTCACTTGACTGAAATACACGATCTTGAAAAGAATTTTAAAATAAAGCATGTGAATCCATTGTATTGGATGTCAAAACCAAGCTGCCATCTTACTCACTATTACTGACCTCAAATCCAGTAAGTGGGCACCAGATTGTAGGATAGTTCAAACATAAAATGTATTGTGGCACCAGCACAGGCTTGTTTTTTTTTAAAAAAAGAGATATGAAACACAGTACCAAGAAAGATACAATGAACAGACAAGTAAAAAACAACAACAGAAAAAAATGATCACAGTTATATAGTCACCCCATTTAATCCCCAAACCAATTATGGCTACTTTATTTTTGAGGACTGTAAGCCTGACAAGACAGACCGATTAAACTCCTAGCCTGGAGAACACTTTGATTGAATCTGCATTTTGGGAAAAATCGTTGTAGTGGCTATATTCATGTTAATGAGCAGATCAGTAGGAAGAGACTCAAAGCAAGGCTGTTAGTTATGAGAATCTAACATTCACACTAGGCACTTTTCCATTTTAGGTTTAGGTTCCCCCACCTCCTTCTCCCTAAATGCACTGGACTAGCTAACGTAGTCCATTTCTAACTGGAATTAATTTGAAAAGAATCCCGCTCATGTTTTCTAAAACCACTGTACGCCACAAACAGGAACAGAGAAAGCAACATCCATCAGGAAGCTGACTTCAAAAGCACATTCCTGGTACTGACTACAACAGACATCCTGCATGCCCCAATGGCACATCTTCAAATTTATGAAGTTGGAAGGAGGTTCAAGGGTATTGCAAAAAGTTAAGGTCATTCATGTTAGTTGGCACATTCAAGTAGTATGGTAACAAAGATCCGTGTAAGCATAAAAATGAACTGCTTTTATAGTCTTACCATAACTGAATACTCTTGTACCATTCACGTCGGATATCGTATTATTTTCACTTCTCCAGTGCAGTGACACTTTATGTTCCAGATCATTTTCTCTAAAAGATGAGATGTTGTTAAGGTTATTAGGTTAGGACTCTGCTCCTGTAATGGGCCCACCCCCCTCCCGCCATGGGGTGGCAACCCCACATTTGTGACCCCACCTCCCCCTCTCCACAGTGATATGAGGATTGTTTACTTTAAAAATGGAAAAGCAAGGGGAAAGAACCATAACTACCTATAGTGAAAGACAATAAAGAATTTGAAAAATCTGAGGATGTTAGTTAAATCCGTACAGTTATTAAAACACAGCTGTGAGGAAAGGAGTAGACACTATTAACATATCAAGCTGGGACACAAAATAAGCTCAAGGAGAACCAAATCATTAAAGAGACAAAACATAAAATTACTGGAACTATGTGTGATCTAACCTAATTAGCACAGTAAAAGATCCACCCTCGAACAAAGAGTCTCCTACTGACAAAGCGCCTTCCCCACATAGCACACTCAGGGAAAAGAACGCTGTACTTTTAGAGACGGGGCTTACGAGAACCTGTGAAAATTAAGTGCGACGGCTGCTCAAATTGTGTAAGATATACTGTGTATTAAGAGGTGTGCTAGCTTTGTGGAATTACTGACCACACAGCACCCATCTCTGCGGAGACGCGTAAGAAGCTAATTACTCCGTGTGTGACCCGGCTCTCGCACACCGGGTGGAGCCCAGACCCGGGCTAACAGCGAGGCGGCAGCGGCGCTCCCGAGGGGCCCTGCTGAAGGCCGGGGGGAGGCGCAGCAACACCCTGGGAGGCCGAGGGACCTTGAGGCCGCCCGCAGCCTCCCCTCCGGCCCGGGGCTCAGGCGCAGCCCTCCCAGCCGGCCGGGGCCTCACCTGGCAATGAGTGGCCGCACACGCACGCAGACGGTCACGGCTCCCTCGTCCGCCATCCCCGCAGGCGCCGCGCGCAGGACCTGAGGGCAGCCGCCTGCCGCGCACACCCAGCCAAGCAACGCA
This sequence comes from Falco rusticolus, assembly GCF_015220075.1. Classification (NCBI taxonomy): domain Eukaryota; kingdom Metazoa; phylum Chordata; class Aves; order Falconiformes; family Falconidae; genus Falco; species Falco rusticolus. The sequence continues at coordinate 57,098,353 of NC_051187.1, forward strand.
CTGGCCCAACCGCCGCCGGAGTTTAAACTACTCCCGAAGCCGCTTCCTATTGGCCCGCGCAGGACTGACGCGACGGCGGAGCATACCACTCGCCACGGGCTGACGGGGGAGCAGGGAAAGCGTGGTGCGGGGGCAGACGGCCGAACGCCTGCGGCACCCCCCCGGCTGCGGAGCGTCCCGCGGTGGTGCCGGCCAGGGCTGCGGCGCCATGAAGAGCGGCGGCCGGCGGGGTACGCAGGAGGATGTGGGGTGTTGCGGTGCGCTCGGCCAGTATCTCAATAAGCTCTCTACTGAATGTAAATAGTATACTTTCGCACATAAAAGAGACATTTGTATACAATTACTTTTTTTTTCTTTTTAAGTAAAATTTATAAAGGTATTGAAGCGCGGGTTAGAAAAACAACGTGCACGCCGGGTGAACGGTAGTTACCCCTTACAAAGCAGTGTTATTCTAGGAACCAGAAGCAGACTGTGTTTGCCCACTCCTCTGAAACAAGGCTGCTTCGTTGTGTTCTCTTCCAGTGACAACGATGCAATCTTCACAGCAGCAGGCTTAGGGGTGGGAAAGGAGGGGAAGGTAGCTACACAGAAGAGCCTACAGAAATCAGAAAGAAGACTGCCTTTCTTTTAAGGTCTACTAATTCATGTTTAAACTCTTAAAATCACATTTTTCTCCTGTGTTTTAATCCTCCTCCTCCTCCTCCTCTTCATCCTCCTCAACAGTGCCTTCTTCCTCTTCCTCTGCTGCAGCTAAGGCTTCTTCCCTCGCAGCTTTGAAAGCCAGCTCCTCTTCCAGACTGGGGTCTCTTGTCTCAGTGATTTCTGGCCCGCTGGGGTATTCTGGTTGCACTGGTGGAGGCAGTGCGGGAGTGTGGTTCTCTGGACTGTATTTATGACCCCAGCCAAAGTAGATGTTGTCAAATTTCCTGAAAAAGAAAACCGAAAGATCACATATTCTTCCCCCAGCAAAACATCAGTGGAGATAATGTCAGGCTTCCTTGCTCTGCTGTGCAAAAAGTCACTGTGGTGCAGATATCCTATAACAGAAGTATTTAAAAGACAACACCTCTTTTTAACCATCTTCTGCTTAAAAATCTCCAAATGCTAAAATGATGAAGGCTGTACTCTGTCACTCCACTATATTGCAGTATGACTCCAACTTCACACAGGTAACAGTGCTGTTCCTGACACTGCCAGCTCCAGTGCCCATTTAAAAACAGGAAGAGGTAAGGAATGTACCATGTGTAGTGGAAACAAATGAACATTGGAACCACTGAATGTAGCTGTTGTAAAAAGTACCACAAACACAAGAATACAGCTTTCAAATCGAGGACTGTGCCCAAATAATAACTGGACATTTACATCCATTAACTTTTATACCTGCCTTTCCAATGATTAATTCATTTTCAGTCTTAAATACATGTGTACTGTTGCTGTGTGTATTTAAGTGACTTCTGCATCAGTCTCTGGAATAGTTAGAATTCAGTCATGAATTAATAATAAAGCAACTTTAACTTCATTAGACAGGTATCTGTGTTTAGCATACACGGTCTGTGTTGTAACCAAGCAACTCACTTGCCAGACGCAAAGGCATATGCTCCGGGCCATCGGTTAGACTGGAGGATTGCAACAGCGTATTGCGGGATCAGGGTTGTAGAAGGCTGAGCTGTCCAAGCAGGGATGTTCTGAATTCCTGGAGGCAGCCAAACACACAGAGTCTATGAATAAATTGACTTACGAGCCTCTGCAAAATATTTAAGACTGAGCTACAAGACTTTCACAGAATTCAAGCAACGGTTATATTAAGTTGCATGTTAGAAGAACCGTAAGACAGAAAGAATAAATGTAGGCGCTGTATTTAAACAGATGGTTTGGATGTATGGGTAGGTAGTACAGGAATGCTGAGACCCATGTATAGAAAAGATCATGCTCCTGAAATTCAGTAGTACTCACTGCTGTTTCTTTTTTCAAGGACTTGTTATCACTTACGGGTAAATTATATAGTTATATTTCACCTTGAGCAAAGAATGGAGAGTAGGAAAATAATTTACTGTTGATATAATCTAATATTCAGGGTCCCATATTCCCATGATTTGCTGCAATAATATGGTACAGTATCTAAAATCTTATTTGTATATCTGTGCATGTGTATGTATATGTATTTATATATTTACACTTGCACACATACTTTTTTTTTGCCTAAAAAGATGGTGGAAAAATACCTGAATGTATTTCATGTAGTGAGCTGTCTTGAACTTGCAGTAGCCTGACAAGTCTGAGGTATTTTTTCCATTTATTCTCAACAAGATTGTTAACTACTAAACCCAGTTATTTCAGTTTTAATGTCAATACTGTTAACCATTTTCGTTTTCATCCATTTTATAAAAGAATGTGCTTACCCTACAGGGGCAAACTATATTGCTCCACAAAGTATCAGAGTTCTAAGACTGCAGGTATATATAATACCTACATGCCAGCTTTCCTAGTAACTCCCTATCAAAGACTTCATATTCCATGAAGAATACCTTCATCTTCAGAGAGTGGAGTGAGAAGAGGTGGTCCAATTTCTTGCTGTAGTTCATCTGGCTCCTCTGCTTTCTCGTCGTCTTCATCTTCTTCTTCTACTTCTTCCTCTGATTTTTGAAAAGGATTAAGCCAAACACAGCGGCCCTATAATTGATATGGAAAATAATTAATCCATGTAAGAATCACTGAAAGAATGCAAGCCAGTTAAAACAATTGGTTCAGGCACATGCACATGCAGTAAGGGAGGGGGAGAAGAAAAGAAAAATACATTTTCCGTAACAGGTATACTGTGGGCAGAATATTGTATCCTCTTGGCAGAGTGTTCCCTATACCCTTCGTCCCCCTCCTCATCCCTGCTTACTGTTTCATAATAACCCTATACCTCCGTCATCAGCTTTTTTGTTATTTTGTAGTCTTCAGTTCCTTGCCAGTTGGATTTATATCTTTGCTAGATTACCAGTTACTGCAAACTAAGAAGCTTAATTTACAGACTTTGCCCCTTCTTTTTAAAGTCTGCCTGGTTATTTAGCTACCAGTCAAAAGAACATAACAAAATGTTCCTAAGATTCTAATATGTATAGATTTTATTTTTACCACTATTATTTTGCTGGTAATAATTTTAAGCCTTATTTCCTAATATTTGCTGTTATTTTACACTAGCATTCTTGAATTGGTAGACTGGTCAGCAAGTTATCCAGCAATGATCATCAAATTAGTAATACCTCTTTCCAGCACTAGCCTGGTGTGACGAGCTTTTAAGCTTTTTCATTCGCATGTTTCACAGTAGGAAGTAAGGAACAAAAAACAAAACCAGAAGAAAAAATCAAATAAGTTCCATTTAGTATACAATTGTAAGCTATCTGCATTTTAGCATTGTACCCAAGAAAAGAGAATTTAAACATTTTTGTCAAGTAAGGACTTCAAAAGAGAAAACCCATTATAGAGGATTACCAGAAATTAGTGTTACCTATCAAGGCCTAACTCCATAATGTTATCTTTGGAATAAGTGCTGCACCTAGAAGTTTCCTAAATATATGTATTTATATGTATTTATACATCTGCTATTATGTAAATATGTGCAAAATTATTTATATATTATATATATATATCTCAAATATATTTTCTGTAGAAAATATTTCAGTTCAATACCATTCCTGGTGAAGAATTCAAATGTTCAGGTGAGGAGTGTAATTTACATTCTGAAACCCCACGAGTACTACAGTGTGAATGGTATCTGAAGTCAGTGTGAGCTGTGCCAGAACATACCTGCTTTAGAATATTCTGTACGTGGTGTACCCATGTGGAGAGAGAATCTACCATTTCAACCACAGAAAGAGGCTGAAAATCAGGGTTTTCTTCATATGTATCTCTTTCTCCACCCCCCTCCTCCTCTTCATCTCCTTCCTCCTCTGCAAACTGGTAAAATCCAATGGGAGAGATATGGGTTCCTGCTGAGATCCGAGCTATCTGTGCACGCAGGTAATTGGCCTCATTTCCAGGGAAAGGAGGAAAGCTCACAACAGGAGCATCCAGCCTACCAGTGAAGAACTTCTTGATTTTCCTGGCACAGACAATCTGGGCTGGTGTCACTGGAGGCAACTTCACCCAGGGTTTCCCTGGTTCATTACAGACAAAGTAGACATATTTATTAGCCCCAGTCCCATTTTCTTCTTTTGGGATGACAGGGGGAGGCTTATAGGTGGTCTTTGGTAGTTCGTCTTCTTTTTCTTTCTCCTCGTTTTCATCTTCAACCTCACCCATCCCTTTCCCTCCTTCCTCAATAACTTCTTCCTCTTCTGTTTCCTCATCCTCTTCACCCTCATGGTACTGTACTTCAGCTATAATATAGTTCATCTCCAGGCCCAAAATTTTGCCCCAGAAGCGACAGATCTGGATTGGCTGAACACTAGTTAGTTTTTTAAGGGCAAGGAATATGTGATAAGATTCATCTTTGCTCAAACCAATTCCAGCCTGTTCAAAATAAAAGGCTGTTTCCATCACATTAGGTAGAGGAATCTCTCCCTGGGAAAGAAGATCCGGAGTTAGAACTGAAGAACAGTATAATTGTCTATTTGAAAAATTATACATGTTATCCACTGAGCATTATACTTCACTTTCTTGTTGTGCCACTCATTCCCTCAAAATGCTTTGCAGACATTCATTCACTACATCTTTCACTATCATTTAGAAAAAATAAAAATGCCATTTTAAGGGTAAAGAAGAGAATACAGATGAACTGCAGCTTTTAGAACACAGGATTTCAAAATTCCCACTCCTAATTACTGCAAAATAAGGAAAGTCAGAATGCTTACACAAGACTTACAAAGGACCTCAGTGCTAGGGCATGTCAGCTATGTAAGAGGCCTTGACGCCCACAAACAGTGTCACTGTGTGTTTCCTTGTGTTTGTGGCAGATACATTTTGGGAAAATATAATACATATTTTATATATTTAGACACCAAACCAGCAATATTTCTTTGGAGTGAATGTTGTTCTTTTGAAAACCTTGGCATAAAGATCCCTGTATGTTTTAAAATACTGGCCCCTGCTCTTCCTGAAGTCCATAATAAGACTCCAGCTGGCTTCAGTGGAAGCAGAACTAGGCCAGTAATGATTCAATTATTTCCATTCGCTTTATCACCCTTCTCTCATTTCATGGGGGTAGGTGATTACATCACACAAATATATTAGAAGTTGTACACAGCGGGGTAGGGGATTTGGAAGAAGGAGTGCTACTTTTGTGTGGAATTTCTTTGGCCCTACCAGCTTTCTTATATCAAAGCAGATAGACAGAAATATGAAAAATTCAAGATCCCTTTCTGAAATAGCCTATTTTTTTCTATTTTTACCATTGTATACTGTTGCTATAAAATAAGTAATAGGCTATGGAAAAGGTGAAAGACTATCTCTTCTGTTGTTAGTATTTGTATTCTGCAGTGGTAATTCATTTGAATATATACTGGCAACTTCATATGAAAATCAGTATCTTGTTGATTAGTTTCCCTTGGTTATTATAATAATTCTCTTAATTTTTCATTGTGTACAAATGCTTCTGCATATAAGCATCCAAATATGGAAAAATACCTTGTTTTAAGAAGTGGCTTTTCAATTCTAGTAGTTCTTCATTATAACATTTTTTTTATTTTTTTTCAGTTGGAGAAGGAAAGAATGGAACCACAGCTGGAGCTGGAAGGATCACACATTCTCCATTCTCTATTTTACAGTAGCAGCTGTGCACAATATTCTCAAAGTGGTGTCCAGAATTATAGTCACTTTGTGTAAAGAAATGCCACTTTTAGATAAAGAAATTTGGATGCAATATTCCATGCTGAACTGGCATATTGGAGATATTGTAAACATTACTTTCTGTTCATCATCTCTAGAACATATATGATTGTAAAGGCTCGGCATATTAGATTTACTACAGGGAAAAAACCCAACTAAATAATAACCAGATGGGTTTTCTTGTTCACAGCTAGACATGGGACCAGCTCAGCTATGAAGAGGGTACATGGTACTGTGGTTGCTGTTATTTACATGATCATGAGAGGCAATACTACAAAGACCTCAATTTCCTCCCTTCTTCCTTTCCCTTCCTGACATCTTCCCATGCATTCCCTCATATCTATGATACTTATTTTTCTCTGATAATAACTTACTATCTCTTCTTCTAGTTCTTCATCTCCTTCTCCATTTGCCTTGAGGAACAAAGCTTTACGTTTTTCTGCAGCTTCAAATGTTGGAAGAATCTCATATTCATCTCGAAGAGTGTCCATTTTTTTCTGAAACCGAGCCCACTTCACATCCTTGCTGATATTCTCAATTATGTCTACAGCATTTGTGGGCTGTTCATCCAGGATCTTTGTTAGCATATTAGCAAGATGATCATATCTGTTGTGAAAATGTAAATATTATTAGCCTACTATACAAGTCTTAGATGATGTTTTTAGTATCAAAAGTAGCAGCTAATCACCTGGAGCTTTGGAGAAATTGTTGAAATAGTTAGATGAAACTGCATCATGGAGCATTATGGGAAATTAGACCTGAAATTAGTCTGATATAATATATATATGTATAAGTAATCCTGTCTTCCACTTTTGGTGTATATCATACCTGCCTCAGGAGCTGAAGCTGAATTTAAACTTGCTCTTAATCAAATCAATTTCCCTTTGACCTCTATGCATTCCCTCAGGAATTTTTATTCTGAAAGGTGTTGGACACACACAAGTATCACATAGTGATGACTATTGCATTTATAAACAGATTTATATATAAATTTATGTATAGCATATTCTCCCATGCTATATACACACACACAGAGAATTTCACCCTTGCTTAACGTAACCCTTTTCTCTTTTGCCAGCACTTTTCCCTCCACTCATACTTCCTACCCCTTTCAATTCTGCCCCTTTTTCAGACTTACAAGTTCAGGCCAGATGTTGTGCTGCTCTTCAGTAAATAGGCTTTTGCATTCTGAATTGCCAGGATTCGGGACTTGGGATCAGGGATCTGATCATCACATGGACTGTATCCTGGCTGATAAAGACCATAACCTGGTTCATGTGGCTGATAGGGTCCATGCCGGCGTTCATAGGCTTCATAGGGATCTTGTCCTGCTGCGTATGTCTGATAGGCACTTTTTGATTTCTGTGTTTGGTAAGGGTCTAATTCTAGTGCATACGACTGATACATGCTTTGCCTTGCCTCCTGTGATTGGTAAGAGTCTTGTCCCAGTGCATATCTCTGGCTGGTGTTTGTTTCGGGCACCTGTAGCTTGTAAGAGCCTTGTTCTGCTCCCTGTGGGTGATCGAGGTGTTGGATCAGGGTCTGTGGTTGATACGGTGCTTGTTCTGGTGGATGGGTCTGGCTGACACTTCTTCTTCGGTCCTGTGCTTGGTAGCGGTCTTGGTCGGGTGCTTGTGGCTGATCCATGCTGTCCCTCAGCCCCGGTGGCTGACCAGACCCTTGCCTTACCCCCCGTTCCGACTGCTGAGGCTGATGCGGGTCTCGCTCAGTCTCCAAGCCCTCAAAAGGTGCCTGCCCGGGGCCCTGCTGAGGCGGGTAGGGTGTGTACAGCTCGGCCCGGCCGGGGCCGCCTCCGGGCCACAAGTGCTCCCCGAGGCCGCGCTCCTGCCCTTCCCGCGGGACAGCCTGGGGCGGCGGCTCCTCGGGAGGCTCGGTCACGGCCTGGCTCGGGCCGTGCGGGCCGGGCCGGGGGCGCCGAGCTGCACCTCGGCCACCCTCAGCGCCTCCCGTCGCGCAGCAACGGCTGCTGCCGCCCGCGGGGCGGGGCGGGGCGGGCGTCGCTGAGGTAACCCGGCCGCTGCTGCTCGGGCCGCCCGGCGGGGCGCTGCCGTGCCGTGCCGGAACGCGTGGGGCCGCAGCTTCTGCCGGCAGGCGGCGCTACCGCCTCGTTTCTCCCCGCGCTCGGGAGGTGCCAGCAGGTTGCCCGCCGAAGGGGGAGCGGCGGGGCTGAGGGAGCCCGTTGGAAGCGGTGGCGGAGCCTCGCGCGGTTGAAGCCGTTGGAGGCGCCGCAGCTGTCGGGGCTGCTGCGCTCGGGTACCTGCTGCCGGCCGCTCGGGCGGCGCGGTGTCCCCTTTGCGTCGCCGCACGCCGAGGGGCAGCCGCGCCCAGATTTCTGAGGGGGCCATTGCCCCCGTCAGCTTTCCTCAGCGCTGGGCGGGAAGCGCCGCCCACGCCCGAGGGGGCTGCCGCTGGGGGTGGGGGCGGGCGGCGCGCCCGGGCTCGCTGCTCTCAGCCCCGCGGGTCTGGGGCGTCTGCTGAGCGGGGAACCCCAGCCTGCCCGAGCTGCTGCCTCTTTCTCTGAGGGGTTTTCAAGCCCTGCTTGTTTCCTTTTATCATGATCTACAAACACCGTTAGTACTCTGTCTTGAACGTTTGTGGTACAAGAACCTTCTAGGTGTCTGCTGGGAGCTGAAGTATGGGTCTTCAAAAGCTTAATCTTTGTTTAAAAAGAAACAAGTTACATTCACTTGTCTTCGTTGTGTGCAATAGAAAATGCAGTTTAATCTTCTCCTGTTTAGTGGTGATGTATCATGCTGTTTCCGTAAAGTACAAAATTTTTTTCTTTGAGGAGGAGAAAAGTATTGTAAATCCTGATGATTACTCTAAAAAATTGTATTTACAGAGCCAAGGAAAGAAAGCAGATGTAAATTAAGTTGGAATGAAGGTGTTCTGGTACAAAACAGTTTTATCCTGTGATGCTATCAATGTTAAGGAGACAACTGACCACAATGTGAGTAACGTCAGTTTGCAACAGTATTCAAATACTAAAATGTAAAGGGCAAATGTCACATTACAGTGGAAGAACCTGCTAACTTCTAGTAATTTAGTTACTTGAGATTTGTTTTACAGAAACATAGTAAGGCAGTGCTATATGCTTTTGTAGCGCCGTCAGGTATTTTGTGCTACAGTACTATCTACTTGAACAGCTATTTGAGGTTATGTTAATATCCAGTCCTTGTCATATGTGTAAAACTTGCTCACATGCATTATTATCTCCTTAACTGCTCATAGCTAAGTTGGTGAAGAACTCTTACTGTTTGAGTAAAGTTAATTGCACACCTAGTATTCAATAAGGAGGTTCTGAAACAAATGCATAGAGCAGGTGAGGTTTGGGGGGGGGGGGGGGGGAAAGACCTTTTAAGGAGCTGCATTTTAGCAGATGTCTACAGCTGGCCCAAGGGTAGCTGTCAAGTGTTCTCTAACAATTTAACAGGGACAATAGTATTGTCTTAGGGTATCCATGTGAAGAAGTTCTGTGTGGCGAGATTTTGGTAGCAGAGGTGCTACAGGGGTGGCTTCTGTGAGAAGCTGCTAGAAACTTCCCCTGCGTCTGACAGAGCCAATGCCAGCTGGCTCCACAATGGACACACAGCTGGCTAAGGCTAAGTCCATCAGCGATGGTGGTAGAGCCTCTGTGATGGCATATTTAAGAAAGGCATGAAGTTGTTGCTAAAGTACAATGGCATCTAGAGAAGGAAGGAGTTAGAATATGTGAGAGGAATAACTCTGCAAACAGCAAGGACAGTGAAGAAGGAGGAGGAGGTGCCACCCCAGGCACTGGAGCAGAGATTCCTCTACAGCCTATGGTGAAGACCACAGTGAGGCAGGCTGTCCCCCTGCAGCCAGTGGAGGTGGAGGGGAGCAGATATACATCTGCAGCCCATGGAGGACCCCAGGCTGGAGAAGGTGGATGCCTGAAGGAGGCTGTGACCCTGTGGCAAGTCTGTGCCGGAGCAGGTTTGCTGGCAGGACTTGAGACCCCATGGGGGACCCATGCTGGAGCAGTCTGTTCCTGAAGGACTGCACCCCGTGGGAGGGACCCACGGTGGAGCAGGACAAGAGTGTGAGGAGTCCTCTCCTGAGGAGGAAGGAGTGGCAGGGACGATGTGTGATGAATAGACCACAACCCCCATTCCCCTGCGCTGCTGGGGGGTGGGGAGGAGGTAGAGAAAATCAGGAATACAGTTCAGCCTGGGAAGAAGGGAGGGGTGGGGGGAAGGTCTTTTTAAGATTTGGTTTCCTTTCTCATTACTCTACTCTGACTTGATTGGTAATAAACTAATTTCACCAAGTCAAGTCTGTTTTGCTCCTATCAGTAATTGGTGAGTGATTTCTCACTGTCCTTATCTCGACCCACGAGCCTATTGTTTATACTTTGTCTCCCTGAACAGCTGAGGAGGGGAGTGACAGAGCAGCTTAGGTGGGCACCTGGCATCCAGCCAGGGTCAACTCACCACAGTGCTATAAAAATCTCAGCAAAATGCTCTGTTAAGATTATAAGTTGTGTTGAAGTACGGCAATACCGGAACTGTAAAATAGACTTCTTTGACATTGGTAGGTCAGTTAATGTAACTTTTAAAAAATGCAGTTTATTTTGGTTATTTATTAGAAGTAACCAGAAAAAAATTTTCAGATGGGGCATTGCAAATTTCTGTCAAATTCCAAGAGAGTTAATGCCAGAAGTACCATTGATGAATCTGACCCATTCTGAAACAGCAGTGAAACATACGTTGCCACAAACTTTAATAGCATTTATATGAAGAAATAAAAAGTTTCTGTATTGTGTTCCTACGATTCCAACAAGTAAGACAACATCATAAAAATGTTACATCTGCTGGGTTTCAGCTTGTAGAGGTTTTATTATTGACCCATTGGTCCTTGCAAGGAATGTGCATAGAATCATTTTGCAGATACATTTGCAGATCTTGCACAATGACTGCAGAGGGCGGCACAGTACTTGCAAATTACTTGTGAATGCCTTTTTATTTGGTAACCATATTTCATATTTGGAAGAAAAATTTGATTTTTAGTAACTCACTTCTATAAAAATTGTATAGAATTAAGTTGTATTTCTAGCTGTGATGTTCCATGAAGCAGCTACTCAAGAAAGGGTAACTGCTTTATCTTTTCAGTATTGTTCAGCAAAGAAAACCTATATTACAATTAATGTAAGTTAGGCCATATGTAAAATGTACAGTGGCGCAGGGTAAGGAGTACTACAGTGCAGAAGGATGTTTCAGCAAGGTGTGGTGATGATCTCTTGTTGATACAGAGAAGTCAGAAATAGATACATAATACTGCAACAGAATCCTACAGGATAATGTTCAATAGATATTTAACTATAGCTGTGCAGTGGCAGCAATGTTGGTGTGGACCAGCAAAAATTCAAGGGAGTAAAAAAATTTTGTCACCTGGTAATCTGAGTGCTAAATATGTTGTAACAAAGCTTTTGTTCAAGCTATGTTATTACAGTGACATGGCAAGGATTTTTGTTAGGGGAAGTGCAGGAAATTGAGGTTGATAGTTTTTCAGATACTGGAATGTCATGTCTTTGTGATTATGTTACCGAAGGTGATGGTATTTTTTGGGGGGCACTGTTTGATTGACTGAAAGGTGCAGTGGACACCATGATTAGTGCTTTCTGGGTGCTGCATCACTAATTTATTATAATTTTCATTGATGTATTTTTAAGATTTGGTTTCATTTCTCATTACTGTACTCTGACTTGATTGGTAATAAACTAATTTTCCAGAGTCAAGTCTGTTTTGCGCATATCAGTAATTGGTGAGTGATCTCTCCCTGTCCTTATCTTGACCCACAAGCCTATTGTTATATTTTATTTTTCTTACTTTGAAATTCTTAAATGAAATTTAATAATTTAATTTCTTACCTGTCAGTACCATCAAAGCATGGTGGTTTTTGGTTGCTATTTGTGAGGAGAAAGCTTAGTTTTCTGGCAAAGAGGGTGTGGAAGTTGTGCAACTTTTAAATACATGCTGGGTTTAACCAGTGTCAGCCTAGATACTTTGTGCTGATGCTCAGAACTGTCCATTTCCTATAAATCTCTAAGATCACAACTGCAGATTTTGGAGGCTGTGTGGTGTGATGTTTGCTAGGATGAGATGAAAAGCAGTGGTGATCCTTGCTAGTGCATTACAGCTGTGATAGAGTTCAAGTGGGCCTGACTTGGATCTGCATATGGCCCACTAGGCTTCTGTTATGTGTTCTTTGTCAACTTATGCAGAGAAATTGGAATGTCGGGTAGTGCCTTCTCTTTAAAAGGCATAACTATGCATCGTTGAGTCTTTCTGTACTATTCTCATCAACTGAACCTGTTTCAGTGGTTCATGTTGAAGATACCCAAATTTGTTCCTCAGAGCTGTACAGATTCTGATGACTGTATTGCTACAACGGTGGAAATGTGGGCTGCTGGGAGTTCGGGGTCTTTGATGACTGCAACGGTGCTACCAGATGGCAGTGGTGTGGTGGAATGAGCATCCAATACAGTCCTCTGCTCTGGCTTGTTGCAGGCTCGTTTCTCCTTGATGTACATCTAAAATTCCCCTTTCTTGGGGGATACAGGGATGAAGGGGAGGGGAGTTTTTGTTTAATGTAGAAATTCTTGGGGATTTTGTTTCTGTTAATATTTGGTTAAGTGACAACAATTTATTGTCATTAATAAAAGGGAGGTTCACTTATCACTTTGCAGTTTACTGTGATAAAACAAACATATTTATTAGAGACTACTTTCAATTTACAATGATTATATGTAATCGTTTAATTCTTATGTGAAGCTGAGCAAGTGCAAGAGGATTGTAAATCGTCACTTCAAGAGAATTATAAATTTCAGTCAATTCCTATTTGGTTTTTCCCTAGCTGTGTGTGTTACAGGACTTCTCATTGTAGAGAGAATGGATTCAATTATTTTTTCCCCTGCTGTGGTTAACCCTGTAGTCTGCAGTAGCAGTGTAAAGCAGGGTATAATGATTCAGCAGTATTTTACAAAACTATGCAAAACATGAGGAAATAAAGAACGAGTCCAGACATTTTGCCCTTTCAAACAATTAAGAGAAGGACTATCTAAGCATGTTCTTTACTATTTATCAAATACTTAGAAAATAAATACTCTAAAATCAAAATCCTTCAGAAGTGTAGATGGCATTGTTTTAATCAGGGACTCTGAGAATGGCTAGGAGGTTTTGTGAAACTTAGGAATATGCAGAAGATCTTTCAGTATTTTACTAGGATTAGTCATACATTTAAGTTCATACTTAAATTCTTTACAGGAGGGGCTTGCCACTCAATAAATATAAAAATCTACTCAAAAATCCATCTTCATATTTCAATTCTGTCAGAAAATCCATGCTACTGAATATAACTTTTAAAAAATACAACTTTTCAGGCCATGTTTTTTCAACAATGTCCAAGCAAGTTGTCCTATGTTATGCTATTTTGACTGTGCTATCTAATAATTGACTCATTTGAGGATAGCAGTATGCTCAGAAACGGTATGTTTTAATTTATATCTACTGAGCTCACAATGTAATTGCATTCTCCATTTGCAATAATACTCAAAGTTTTATAGTGAAACAAGCCTTGAAGTTCACTTTGATTTATCTTTATTGGAAATCATCACAATCTTTATAATTGTTATTTCATGAAATACCATTAGATCAATCATTTTGTCTGGAATTAATTTCTGTAAATTCTCATTCTGTAAATACTCATTCATTGTCAATTTGATGTCTAGGTTCAGTCTCCATTGTTGTAGATAACTTTGTCCCACTTTCTTTTTCCAGAGATGTAGAACTTCCTGTAAACAACCTTATTCTAGGAAAAAACATGTTAACTTGAGAAATAATTTGTTTTTCTTCTTTGTTTTCCTCTTTATTATTTGTGATAGGGCTTCTATTTTCACTTCAATGAAAATAGACACCTAGTCTCCACATCTTTTTTTCTGTCTGTGAAAAGCATGACAAGACAAAAATTTACATCAGCAATCAAAAAACTATTTAGGTGAAGTAAATGGGAGTACCTATGAAGTGTCTCTGGGATATTTTTCCCTATATTTTATATTAGTAACTTTGCTGCAATATCACTAGATTTTTGGTGCAACAATTTCCATCCTATTTTACATATAAATAAGTTTTCTACTGAAAATATGCTATAATTTAGATATTAGAATACATTCTATTAGTTTGTGTTTTTCTTGCAAAATTTTTATATAAACCATTGTAAACAATGTCTTGTTCACCTGCATTTGAAACTTGCTTCTCTCCTCTATTTTGTTGGTGAAAACTGCTTCTTTAGCTGTCTGTGTTAATAGGTGTGCAAAGCATCTGTATTAAACCGTACATTTATTTGCATTCCTTTGTCAAAATATGAAGAAATATTGTGTCTGTGTAAGGAACTGTAAGAACATCTTAAAAAGTACCCTTAAGTGTGTAAAACTTGGGGGCTATAACATTTTACTTTCAGCTGTCTGGAGTGAGATTGAGAACTCCTTGATGCTTAGAGTTAATATACATACGGTAGTGTTTGGAAGTTAAAAAGACGTGACAATCCATGCATTGACCAGGGATTGCTTAACTGAATGGTGTGGAAAATCTGTCATGATATGCTATGAATTATGCATCTCTTCAGGCTTTACTCACCCTTTTCAGAACTGAAAGAGGTCATGATTATTTCAGGCTCCAAATTTATAGATCTTCTACTGAATGAGAAAGCAGCTTCTCCCCTTTTCCTTCACTGTCCAAAGAAATAAGTGGGACTTCGTTTCTAAGGAACAGCTGCTGGATCATATACCCTTTTGCCAGCCTATGTAGAGCTCAGAAGGGGAGAGACCTGAATACAACTCCCTTCAGGCTAAGACTGAAATCATATTCCCTGCATCTCGAATAAGGGAACTGGGTTTGTCTAAGGGGACTTGGGTAAACTGTCCTCTTTCTAACTTAATATTCAAAGCTGGTTTTTTCATCTTTTATAAAGCAAACCCATGATCTTGGAGCACAGTCATGCGTAATTTCTTAGGAGATTCCAGTATAGTCAATAAAAAGATGGAAACAATTAGAGCCAATACTTCATAGCCAACAGTTGTTTTCCAGGATACAGTACTGACAGCAGAAAACATGGGGAGCAAATAGTAAAGGTGTTAAAATAATTCACAATAGAGCTTGAGATTTCTTTTAAAATACTTGAGATCCAAACACCATGTTTATCAGATAGTGCTTTACTTCCTGAAGTGACCATGATTTTACTTAGAGGGCCAAATTCCATTGTGGAGTTAATTAGTGAAATTCCCTCTACCTCAGGGACAGAGTTATAGCTCCAGCTCCTGTGTTAGGAGTCTTCATTATGTGTTTTTCATTAATGATACTCCAGAACAACATACTAAGTTTATGCACTAAATTGCAAGCTGACGGAGCTTTTACTAATCAATAAGTTGACTAACTCTTGGGAAGGGCAAACAGGTTTGGTTAATAATATGCCAGAAGTCAGGAAAACACTGTACCTAAAAATCAACAGCTAAAGGTAAAATTCATTTCACTTGTGGAGGTACCACCTTGAAAGAGGTTGGAGTTGCAGTAACAGTAGTTGTGTTCCTAAAATGGATTTCCTGAATTAGACCTTTCTGGATAAACAACAATTAAAAGAGAAGAAGCTGAGATTTTCCTGGTAGGCTTCCGAGATCTAGCCCAGAAAGATGTCTGAAAAGTCACTGAAAAGGCAAAATCATAGTGAGTTTAAAAAATTGAAAAAGACCTAGTCTGACTCTTTCAATGTCAGCTGCCTAAATTCCTACTGGCTCTGAGATTCAAAGGAAGGGCAATGTATACAGGAGGCAACATTTGTAGAAAACATTTCTCTAGTTAGATGCAACATACTTTCGGGAGTGTGTTTTGTCTAGTAATGCATTTGTTCCTGTAAACAGACAATAAAGTGAAGTAATAGGGTTTAGAAGTTGTCATTGCTTGATGATGGGAGAATGTAATTTATCTGTTGTCAGAAACAGTGTGCACCATGCTTGGTCAATATTATTCAGGCACTGAAATCTGTTAAATTGGTAGGTACACAAGAGTAAAAAATGAAAAGGATTTTTTTTTCCTTAAGGTTATTTCATGTGTTTAATCTGAAATGTATAAATTTTGCTGTTTAAAAAGTACCTCAGCTGCTCTTTCTCCATTATTTTATTTATCCTAATGTAAACATCAATTAACCTCCCTCCTGCCTGAATTAAATATGTTTAACAAGTAATCAATCTGAATTAACATCAGAAGACTTCATGCCATTTATATGTTTTTAACAGATGTGTTCAGATAATTCTGGGAACATATTTGGCAATGAAAGGACCCTGCTGTGATTCACCAGTTTCCTGGGAGAAGACTTGGGGCATGCATCATCTTAATTAAGCATTGTTGTTTTAGGCCCCTGACAATAGTGGTGAAGTTAAATAATAATTCATTAGTTTGTATTTTCAAATACTTGTGCTGATGGAGCTTTTTCATTTCATCTATAAGAAGAGCCTTTTAAAGTCTTTCTAAAAAGATTTTTCTGCTAGTACCTTTGAGGGTTAGAATGAAAAATACTTTAACAAATGCATAGTAAGTAAAAATCATATGACTACCAAGATTCAAACACCAAAAGTCACCTTGTCTGAAGTATTCAATTTTCAGTTAATATACTCAAGAATAAATCTGACAGGGATTAGTTACATGAGAGTGTGTTTCGGTTGTTATGGATTGTATAGCAGCCTTTTAATTTTAGCCAATTAGAATGTTTGCCCACACTGTCCACCCATGACTTCATTGTATTTACTGTTTTGTGCTCCTCTAACATCGGGCACCGCCCATTTGCTTTATGTGAAAGCGTATCTAGGGTAGCAAACCTTGTGCTTTATTTACATGGAAGATTTGAATCCCTAAACATGGTGAAGCCCTGTAGAAGGTAAACTCTAGATTTAAAAGTGTGGGCTGATTCTACTATGGCTGAATGAGTTTTGTAACTTGAAAACAAATCTAAAACTAAATGAATGTTGTAAACTCTGTCCATCATGAGCTTGTAAATAATGTACACCAGTGGCAGCATTTACCACTAGCTGCTTGAGTGTCACAAATGTTGATGCTCTAAAAGCCTCACCACTGGACAATTCAATCAGCCTCCTAGAAAAAGGAGATTTCCTCAAATGACTTGACAGTTACATATTTATGGCATATAATCTGTATGACATCTGATTGGACACAGGTGAAAAACAAAATGAGGAGCTTTTGGGGAGCTACAAGAACAAACATTTCTCAGATGGCAGAATCAAGGAGGTCTTTCCCTTCTGTCATTAGGTAATTGTGCCTCGTGATTACAGGTATATTTGCTTGATTTTTTTGGCGCTAATGTGCAAGCATATGGGAATACCAGCCCATGTCTTACTTGCAGAGGGTAGGAATTTCCTTGTAACAGCTGCTGTGGTGACTGGCATCTGTTAGTGTGTGGGATTTTCTTGCATCACACTTGTATCATTATGGCAGGAACAATTTTAGTATAGATTAGAGCATTAATAGTCTAATAAACTCAACTTCTGTTGTAGAAGAGATTTTATATTTGAAATATATAATTTGACACTTGTCTGAGTATTTCAAGTGAAATTACTTTAGTCTTGGGAGTTGAATGTTATCGCAACAGTAGCAAGAATTGACTCATATGTTAGATGATTGATGTTCCAAGTGTCTTCAAGTCTAATTGTTGAGAGGTACAGTAGCCTAATGTGAAGAATAGATTGGGTACCCATCCGTTAGGCACAAATTTCCATTCATTGACATGCTGCACTTCTGAAATTAGAAGCTTTTATTTTTATTTTTGGTTCTGAAAACAAGTTGCATTATAACTCCTATTGAACTGGATCAAAGATTACAAAAGCTAGTATTGCACTGAATGAAGTTCCACTGGCTTGAGCGATTGGTCTTTTAGGAGGGGCTCAGGTGAGGAAGGAGTAGTACAGCTCCTCCCTTCTTACGTGGTAAGAAAGAGTGTAGATCTCATGCTGGGCTTTCACAGGTGAAGGAAGTGTCTTCTGGTTGTCAGATCCTGGATTTTTAGTCTTTCTGCTGAGGATGTAATAGCAATATTCCCTAACAGTGTCCAAGCATCTTCTTGACTTCTTTCTTTAAAGGGAAGAATCACGGCTTTGCTTTCCAGCTTGAAAACTCTTTTGCCTCTTAAAACTCGCCAAGTAAGCATGAAATCTTACTTGTAGCAATCATCCAAGAGATTGTAAACTGAATCACGGATTTCCAACACTGGGAACTATTTTGGATCAGCAGAACTGCTTTGATAAGCAATTACCTGCATAGTTACACTAATACAAAGCTGCTTAGCCACTTTAAAACAGTGACGTGGCAATGCTGTTTAGGGTCATGATTCAGTTTAACTCAAGGGGGACATTAATGGGGGAAACGGAAGTGCTACAATGTTTGGAGGCCTCTTAGATCTTTGTATTCATGTGCTGATGATATTGGCGTTGACCATTTGGAAGGGGCAACTGGACTGAACTCTACTGTCTGCTGTTTTTTCCCATACCATATGAATTTGCTTAAATGAACAAATAAAATTACAAACCATGATACTGCTTTAGGCAGATGGACCAGGCAACAGTACAGTTTTACTAATAAAACAGTTTTTGAGAGTTATTTCATATGTATAGAAAAGCTTGCATAAATATCAGGCAAGAGCAGCGCTGATTTCCTGTAGCAGTGCACTCTCGCCCATGAAGAACAGATGTTGCCTGAAGCTTTCCAGTTTCCTCACTATGGTGAGATATTTTGTTTTCTGTGACGAGCCATGAATCATTGTGGTTGTTAGGTATGTAATGACTGGTAATAATTTTTACAGTTTTGGCTACGATCTTTAGACAAAACGATCCCAAACTTGATATGAGCCACTTGGCACAGGAAATGGGTAGGTTCCCAGTCGTTAAGTGCTCAAGGCATATGGGATGGCAGTGATGGGTAGTAGCTTTCACATTTACAGCTTCTGAAAAAAGCTGGTATGAATAGCCCACTTGCGAGTATGAAGTATTCAAAAGGCCTTGCTAAAGCAAAAGTACCTATATATATGAGCTCCAAGTTTTCTAGGTGGTCAGGACTAATGGTAGCTTAATTGCATATGCAATCATTCTTTAAAACAGACATGAAGCCATACATGTATTGTGGGTGGTAATTTATCAGCCTGAGCTGTTTTTAAATAAAAATGGTTCTATGCAACTTGTGATGAACAGGGTTGGGTTTTTTTTGTTGCTATTGATATGCTTGGATCTAACATAGTTGTTATGAGTAATTCAGCTTAATTTGAAGATCATTAATTTTATTTTTTCCCCCTAATTCAAAATGGTAGTGCTTTAAAAATCACCATTTAATGAAAAAGGGATTAGATAATTTTGGGCTCATTTTATTCTTAGTTTTTACTCAACAGATTAACAGAGTTTTTGCTTAACAGAGCTTGCTCCTAGAGGATCTGCTTCCTTTCTTAAAAAACAAACAAACAAACAAACGGCCCAAAAGCAAACCAACCCCCCCCCCAACACCCTTGTGTTTTGCTCCTTGAGGAAAACCAGGGTTTAAAAAAAATCCTTTCTTATATGTTTGCCTCTGTCATGGAAAACACATTCGAATCCTTAGAAGAGGGATGCCACTATCTATGCCTTTGAGATTGCACCATGCTCTTTCTAAATGGTAAAAATGTAGAAAATTCTGGAATGTGGTTGTGCTGGGTCAATACATTTCTTTCTCAGCCTTTCTCAGTCTTGAAAAGGCAGTGCTGTCAGTTAAACCCAATTATATTACAGAAAAAAGAATTAAACTAACATGTAACTCTAATACAAGGTGTTCAGTCTACTGTATAAATTGTCCTCTGCATGCAATGGTTGATTTTGAAGTGTTCATTGATCTTGAGTGAAGAGATGGTTAACTGCTGTTTCAGTTTGTGGGAAAGTTTCAGGTTATAGGAAGGGTTACTCCACTTTGCCAGGAGCAAATGTTTGAATAGTTTTCCCTAATGGAGGTAGCCATTCAATGTGTTATTGCCAGGAATAAGTAAATGCTGCAAAATTTGAAGCAATTCCAAATTTCAGTGAAACTCACGTTTAGGTTTCAGTTCTGTAAAAGATGTATGTTAGCCACAAAAATCCAAATCTTAAATTATGTTCCAAACTCTCAAAATTAAGGATTATTCTAATGAAGCTGAATTGTGCTATTAGAATGCTCTTTGGTATTGAAATATACAATTGAGTTTTATATTCTTAAATCCTGAGCTTATAGTGTTTTGGTTTTGCTTTTTTAGAAAAAGATTAAATTTCCATTTCTTTCCTACTTCTTTTTCTATATGTAAGCTTTTTTGCAGGTGTTTTGGTAGTTCTGTTTTGCTTGTGGTACTAATCCTTTCTCATACAAGTCTTGCTATGTTCATCACACTGAATTTTTTTCTCAGCATCAGCTAAATTTAATCACTCCCTTGAGCAGAGATGGAAATTGAACTTGCCTTCAGCACACTTCAACTCAGTAAATACTGGTGTGATAGGAGTGAGAAAATGAAAAAGGCTGCAAAACCCACTGCATGTAATCCTTTAATCCAATATTAAGGATTCTGGGTTTGTCTATACAAATATTGAGTACTGTCCAAGAACATAAAAGAAGCAGTTCAGCATTAAAAGAGATATGAGCACTGTTTTTTCTGGGGAAAGTACTGCAAAAGAAAGTATTTTTCTTCTACAAAAATCAGAGTTGTGGCTGTCCAGATGGTATTTATTTGTACTATTATGATATGAAAAATTATTTGATTCCATCCTAGTCTTCCTTTCTGGCCCACAGTTGTCCTCTGGTTAGATAACATCTGCTTTCTAATATTTACGATTGGTGTGAGTTTGGAGTTTGAATGATCTGATTATTTGCTATTCTTAACCATGTTGGTTATAGTCTCTCAGCATAATTTAGAGCCCTAATTCTGCATGGGAGCTGAAGCTGAGAGAAGAGGGACAAGGAGAGAAATTTTACTGAGGTTGAGAGATCAACTAGTAGGCAGGTATTTCACATTTTTATCCTAATGCACACTCAGCTTCTCTGCTCTGCTTAGGTTAGAAGAAATAATGAGAAAAATTTAAGGTTTATTAGGTAAAATTAAGAAATAAGAACAAAATCCCTAAATGGATTCAGTAAGCCAGCCAAGTAATTCTGAAATTACTGAGGCCTCCACCTAATTTCATAATTGACCATTCACATACCTGAGGATGAGTTGGAAGTAGCTTTTGTCAG
The DNA here is from genome assembly GCF_015220075.1 of Falco rusticolus. Lineage (NCBI taxonomy): Eukaryota > Metazoa > Chordata > Aves > Falconiformes > Falconidae > Falco > Falco rusticolus. The sequence goes on from NC_051187.1 coordinate 57,119,478, forward strand.
CCATATGATGATCCTAAGATATTAAAGTCCAGTTCTACTCTGCCTAGACATGAATCTGGAGTAATTCTGCTGAGTAAAGTCTAGTTACTGGAGTGGTGTATGAAAGTGGTGCAAGACAGAAGAGAACTGGCTATATGTTAAGAGATCCTGCTATCTTTCATCTTATATGTGTGTACTTGTAGTGGAGGGCAATTCTTTGCTCTGAGAGTGGTCTAGGAATGCAAGATATGTTTCCATTGCAACATTAACCTGGCTGGAGATGTACCTTGCAATTCTTTCTCTGGGGCTGTAAACTGTAATTCTTTTTCCAGTTACTTCAAAAGAGCTTTTTCCCCTGCTTCTGTCAAATACTGGAGAAGATCTGTCCATGTTTCTCCATTTTATGTGGGGTTTTTTTTCATGATGGGGGATTTGAAGTTCATTCAGGGGTCTCTGAGCAGTGGGCTTATTTCATTCAGGACTGAGGATTCTGGCCACATATCAAGTTAATTCATGACAAAGTGAAGTCCATATTCTAACCTGTAGGTCACATGAAGTTAGGATTAAAAGTACTTCTCCAGAGTTTTTATGGATCTTTCATGGGTATTTGGGGTGTAGGCTTGAAGTCTAAGACTATCCTGGAGTCTTTGTACTTGAAGAGACTTACTTTTTGTTTTGCTTTTAAAATGTCAGGCCCTATCTGTGCCTATGAATTTCAGCAATGAGTTACATGTGGAGTTATGTAACTCATTATAGTCAGCTCTGGCATAGCTAAGAACAGGTTCTGATTCTAAATTGGTGTAGAATACAAGAACACAGAGAAGATTAATATAGAAGAAAGCACACTTTCCCTATAATTTTAAACAAAAATAAATTTTCTTATACGTTTCTTTTTTTCTTTCACAGTTTTCCCTGTGAGACTTCATGGAGGACTTCAGCAGAGGGCAAAAGTGCAGTTATTGGTTGGGCTTGATATAAGGTACAGGTTGAACTGCTTTGCTCAGTTCTTTGCATGTATGGGACCATAATGTGAAAGTCACACTGAGAAATAGCACTAGCAGCATTAGGTGTCTTCTGTGATTATTTTTACCTGTAGTTTGAATTCTTTTTTATGCATACTTTAGTTCTGGGCCCTTTTTTTAGATCTGTTCTTTTGGTGTTAGAGATCCTGATGACCTTCATGAGCACACTGGATTTGTTAGAATGCTGATGGAAAGAAACAAATCCTTAAATTTTCCTGAGATTCACTAATGTTATCTTTCAGGTTCCTAATTCTTTTGATTACTTGTTGTGTAATTTCAAAGTTTTTGATAATTAAAATATCTTGATTTTTTTAAATGCTGAAATCTTACCTTGTGTCCATTATGTTGTCTCCTTCTTAGTTTAGGGAAATTGTTGTAGTAATAGATTTTTTCCACAGTTCATTTGCACCCTAAACTACAGAAGCAGATTTTTAGTGGTGGTACATCATGGTGACTCTTTAGTCAAATAGCTCATAAACTTCTCAACCTTCTGGCTGCTTTCCTTGAATATGAGAGATACACTGTTTTAATGCTTCTTATAGGGCAGTGCAGCATGTAATTTCTAATAGTACAGAAGAACATTGAACATCTTTTGATAGGCAGCAATTTAAAAAATGTAGTTTACAGCCAAATGAATGATTAGTATGTCAAGAAAGATAAGAGCATCGTGAATTCTGTCTCAGGAGTGCCAGATAACTCTTCAAGACTTTTAGGGAAGACTTTGCATCTATAAGGTCTAGATGTATGTGCAGTTTTGGCTGTGAAGCAAGATGTATGAAAGCTAGAGTTCAGATCTGCAAGATGTTAAATGCTGTGGTCTTAAATTTAATACAATACTCTGTCTATGGCATCATTTGCCTTGAGATATAATCTAACCCCAGATGCACTTCAAGCTGTCCAAAACAATATACTTCAACGAGTGTGGCTCTGTGCCTGAGCCATAACCCTTGTTGAGGAGTATACTGCTTATGGTTAAAAGCTGCACCCACACAGCTACATATATTACGGTTGGCTGATGTAAGCAGAACTGCCCAGAAAGCAGGTAGAATGTCAGCCTGTGAGAGATCAGTTAGACACCCCCTCAACCACCTAAATTTAAAGCATAACAGTAATTCCACTGAAGCAGCATACTACAATGAACGCATAATGTACCACCAGGAATATATGTTTTGAGTTTCACTAGAGTGGTTGTTAAGAACACTGGACCTAAAAGAGTCATTCTCCAGTGACTACCTCATTGTGTTTGTGTAGGTTTTACTCTCTGCTTTCTTTCCTTTTGTAAATAAATCAGTCAGCCTTTTTGTAGAAAGTGGTTATTCATCAAAAGGACAGGCCAGTTAAAAATTTTATCAATAGTTGGTTGCTAGTCTACCTATCCAAATAAAGACCCATATTTCCTGTTCCAGGAATTTTGTGCAGTCATTAGTAATTTTTTGTTCTTTCTTATGTTGAGATAGTAATGCCATAGGGAAATTGTACTTGTTATCCATTATACTTCATCTTTTCCTCCACAGCAGGGAAGTTAGGTCACCTTACTGCTCCTGAGTTGTGTACAATGCCTGTGCTGTTTACTTAGCATAAAATAGCCACTATAGCTGAAGAACTGGAAGCATAAAGAAAATTAGCCACATAGTGTCCTGGGAGGAAGAAGGGAAGAAAAGGGTATCCTTGATTTCCTAGTCACTAGCAAACTTGGATCTGGTTTTGGCTAGACTGTAGGTAGGAGTGTAAAAAAAAATAAATTAAAACATTGCCAAGTAACGTGCCTATCATTCGGTCTGTCTCTCTGCCCACCCCCTACTCCCCCCCCACTCTGAAAAGGAATGTTTTGTTTTCCAGGATGAGTGTCCTGAAGTGATCTGATGTTTTTTCTTGGTAGTTCACAGGCACAGAATAAAATAGAATGTTACTGAGAGGCAAAGAAGATACAAAATGAGTTTTCTCAGTAGAGCAGTAAAATGCCAAATAATGTTAATGTGCTTTTATCTGCTGTCAACTTTCAGGTTCTGTACTTGCCAGATCACCGTGTGTAAAGCTGGCAAGATGTTTGATCACATCTGTGGATTTAGATAGGCAACTTATTGAAGCACATACAAACCCAACATGCCTTTTTTGTCTGTAGACTAGTGTCTTTTTAATTTGTTAGTACTTTGTATTTCTCCTATTTATAAATATAGCTGAGTAAAAAACTATATTCCACTGCTCACTTCTTTCATTCAGCTGTGTGATTTTGGACTCCACACAAGGTAAAAAGTGTTACTAAGCTGTGTTAGTGGTGTCAGGCAGGTTACCTAGAAACATGGTAGTGTTGCAAGATGCAGTTAGTGCTGGTGATTTCATACTTGCTGCTGTCTCCTATCAATGAATTTGCATCCAGTTATGGTGTTAAGTGTGTGGATCTCAATGAGAGCTTCAACTGGAGCTTGTAGTTATGATAGGCCTTTAAAATAACAGTAGATAAACTGAAAAGTATAACATAAAAGAGCCTGAGGAAGGGTCTCAAGAATCTTGGGATAAGTCTGTAGGTAAAGTGCTATGAACACTTCTTACCAAAATCTGATTGATATGACAGCATTTTACCATCATCCCTAGCTCTGTTTCTTAAAATGTTATCGCATGCCACTAAAAGCAGAGTAGGGGATGTCAGTAGCTGTGTGGTGGGTTGACCTTGGCTGGATGCCGGGTGTCCACCAAGCCACTCTTGCACTCTCCTCCTCAGCAGAATGGAGGCAGGGTGGTGTAGAGGGGTGGGATAACATGGGAAAAAAACACCTTGTGGGTAGTTAAAGGCAATTTAATGAAGCAATAGCAAAGGTCATGTGCACAGAAGTGAAGGAAAACAAAAATATGTTGTTCTCTACTTTCCATCAGCAGGCAACGTTTGGCCACTTCTTGGGAAACAGGGCTTCAGTATGTGTAGTGGTTCCTCCAGAAGACAAACATGATAAATAACAGATGTCCCCCTTTCCTCCTGTATGACAGGATGTCATACAGTATGGAATATCCCCTTGGTCACTTTGGGTCAGCTGTCCTGACTGTGTTCCCTCCCAAGATCCTGCCCACCCCCAGCCTACTGGTGAGAGGCAGGGGGGAATGTTGGAGAGCCAGCCTGGATGCTGTGCGAGTGCTGCTCAGCAGGGGCCAAAACACTGGTGTGTTATCGCTACTGATATAAGCACAGCACTGTGAGGGCTGCTGTGGGGCTCAGCCAGGCCCAATACACCTGTTACCAACACCTTGACCTACAAAGCCACTACACTATGTTAAACTGGCTCAGGTTTTTCTCCTCACCCATTGAGCCTGATTTACTGCTTTCTGTGTTCCTCCAGCACTGATGTGCTTGACTCGGGGACTTAGGAAAGGAAAACTGTTTTATTGCTGTTTCTTGGCTTTCTAGAAATGTGTCTGTGGATTCTGTACCTAGATATTGTGAACGTTTTGTAAGCTTTGATCCAGGTTCATGAAAAGTTAGTGACCTGTTACTAGATGTTGTCTCTGTGGAGTTCCCTGGGATGTAGAGGGACAGGAGAGCAAGACGCTGTTTTCCAGCAGCTAAAATGCCATATGAAACTAAGTTATTAGGAGCAGACAGGTATCTAACACATTCTGAAAAATCAATATACTGATCTATCTTTCTGTGTTCCCCTGGACACATTAAAAGTGTGTCAAATAAGCAGTGTCAATTTCAGATTGTATTATGCTTTGAAGCATGAACGTAAAGTTAATTTCCAAATTTGGCTTCTGATTTTTCCAATTTAGTTTTACTTTGTTAGATGTGGAAATGACATTATCTATTTATCAGACTTACCAGGCTTTGAACAAAATAAAGGCAAAATATATTCCTCAGCAAGATGCCTTCTAAACCAGAGCCAGCTGCTTAACTCTTGGCATGTCAGAGTGCAACTACTCTGCTGCTCAGGTTTTTTTGCACATTTCATTTCCATGTTTGAGTGACTAGACTACCTAATGCATCTTGACTTTAATAAATATGCAAAGAAACTGAGGTGTTTGAAAAGTAGCAGTTAGGTTTTTTCCTCACATTTTCAAGCCTCAATTCAGCTTGATCAACACAGCAATCGGATTATGACAGATACTTGGTTGGAGCTTTGCACTGATTACTCCAGAGTATGTATTGGATGTTGTGCATAGTGACATATTAGTGATTGTGGTGTACCAGCAGGCAGCTCTATGACTATGTATTTGGTGTATTTATTTGTATTTTTCCATGGACAAAACAATGTGAAAGTTTTATGTAAGCCTTTGTCAGTGATTAATTAGCAATGTTAGTACTGAAGTATTTTTCAGTTACAGTTTTTGTGGCTTTGTATAATCTTTCTCACTAGGCTAGTGAGAAAGGATAGAATTTTAAATATTTCTGTATGCTTACATTGGAAGAGGTTGGATAGCAGGCAAAAATTGGAGGCTGACTATGGTTTGATTTTACTGGCAGGTAAGGTATTTTAAGGTGAGTTGCAAGGAGTTAATTTTAAGTGTAGCAAGGTCATAAAATTAATTACTGCAGCTCTTGATTTTCTGTCTGCAGTGAAGAGGGGGAGGTATCTTTAGAATTTAACAATTTCAGAAAAATTATGTCTTACTGAGATTTTTTGGATGGAGTAATTACTAGGAGTAGAAATCTGTTCTGAACTGAACAAGGAGCTCTCTGAAATAACCAGACCTGGTATTGGTTTCTGTTTCCCTACTAGAAAGCTCACAAATCTGATAAAAACTGTGAAATAAATAAATGAAGTTCCATTGGCTGTACTTGGTAAAACTTTACTCCATAACATACATATATAGCTTTACTTTGCTAGTCTTTTATAACCCTTCTGCTCTGTTTTGCTTTCTGACACTTTTTATCTTATATATTATCTTATATATATATATATATCTTATCTTTATATTTAATTCATAAAGCTTTCAAGAATATTCTTTGGGAAAACTACTGTGAATATTTTTGATGTAAACTTTTGCTGTATTAGCAAGAGACTATGCTTTTGATGCTTTTGGGTGTAATTATTTTAACATAGTTCATGTTCTGGTTTTTCTTTCCTTTCTCGTCAGTGTATTTTGGCATGTTTTTATACCTTGAGATGAAGACATTGTTGCTACTTAAATGCACAAAAGATTTTTTTTAACCTGAGGTTGAAGAGTGTACAAAAATGGTCATTCCATGGCTTTCTAGTCTTTTATCCTTAGTCAGCTGCAGAGCTTTTCATGCTCTGAATTTCTTTCAGTTCCTAACTGCGCTCTTTTGGCTAGGTTGAGAGCCCTAAAATTCTGTGCTTTGTACATGGCAAAGTTTTCCTCAACGTAGTTATGGCTAGCTTGCTGCTAATGGAACTGGGGGCTGTTAGCCACAGGCACTCAAAGATCTCAGCCCTGTGTCTGAGGTGTCTAAGAAAACAAACCTGTCAGTCCCAGCAAGGTTTGGATAAGTACAAAATTGTGCTTAATTGGCTTCCCTGTAATGCGTAGACTGGATTCACTTGGCTGTAGATTGTGGTGCAGGGGAAGCCATGTGAAAGGACAAAGTTCCCTGGAGTTCAGAAGCATCTCAGAGTCGTGAAGTCGTGGCTCTGGAGTCCTCTTTGCTTATCTAAGCAGCCACTACAGTCACCACACTGCACCTTGATGTAGTTCTGTAGCAGTTTGTAGATTACAGTTGCTAAACAGGGAGCTGGAAAACATAGCAAGGTGAAGACCTGGTGTGTTTGTGGTATCAAGGCACTTAACAACTCTGAAGTAAGATATTTGCATTTAATTGTTCTCTTATTTTGTACAAAAATATGCCCTTAAAATAATATCTTCAGATGTATGATAATGTTCCATCCCTGATTCCTTATCTTTCTTTCAATTTTTATAATTGAAGTAATTGGGAAAATATAAAAGTAGTAGACTAATGATCTATTACATATACAAAAGGCAGCAACAGTATTAAAAAGATAAAGGCAAAAATCTTCAGTGAGTCCTTATATACACAAACCAGCTTCATCTTGCAGTGAAGTTGTGTTAGCTTGCATTTCAAAATTATCACACTTGAAGATGAAAGTCTGGAAGTCTTATTTTTTGAGTAGTTCTGTCGTGTTCACTGGGACAAAAAAGGTATTTTGAATGAATTAGGATAAAATCATAGCAAAGCGATTTGCACAATTGAGGATCCTGTCTTGGAAGAGAAAGAGGGAAAGCAAGGGAATGCCTGAAACTGATAGGTTGAGTTAGGGCCTTGTGTAAACTGTGTTTTGAAAGGGTAGAGAAGGTGAGGGGTATAGGGTTGGTGATGAAAGGCTGGAGAAAGAATAGATTAATTAGCTTAAACTAAAAACCTTTTGCCTGAGGATATAAACCAACCTGTAGGATTGATGTAAGCATGTAGTTTCTGTACGTGGAGGCTACTGGGTAATTACAAACTATAGAATTTCTTGAATTGTCTGATCCACTAATGCAGTTCCCAATGACAAGTGCTAAAGCATGTATGCATTTAAAAAGTTAGTAAAATTGACTGACTATAGTTTATAGGATGTGAACATACTTCAGTGTTAAAATGGTCTTACTGGGAAAGCCTGCTCCGCAAATCAGTGATTATGTAATTTTTATTGACTATAAATAGAGCAATAAATAATCTTATTAATAAAGCTCCTTGTTGAAGTCACTGAAGCCCAACGGCTGCAGAGATTCTTTACATTATGACACAAATCTTACATGTCATTGCTGAGTCTGGAATTTCTTAATGGAAATTACTACAGAAAAGGAGAATCTTTCAGTTTAGGTGGTTAATCAAGAGAGATCACACTGTGCATACTTCTATGATTCCTGGAAAGAACTTATACTAATGAATTAATTACTGTGGTGTTACAAACATCTGGCCAAAGAAGTTGGCAGCTCAAAGAATACATAAAAAAAAAAAGAGGCCAAAAAAAAATTACGTTGGAAAGCCTCTTTCTTCATTATAAGATTTTATAGGTTTTGACATCAGAACATAAGTTGTGGAGCATAAAGTTTATAGTAGTGGAAAGACTTGACTGGTGTCAACAAAGTGTCAGCAGAGAAAACCCTGTGAAGCATCATATTCTGAAAAGCAGAGCTTGTCTTTGGGTGAATAACTGAGGGTGCTTCTTTCATACTCGTTGATGTAACAAGTCATCTTTGTTCCTTCATTGCTTGTATGCAGACAGATTACAGTGAAATATTAATTAAGTGCAACTCCTTTTGACTAGCAGGAACGTAAGAGTCACCATTAGCAATATTTTGGATAATCAGCTTCTGTGCTGGTGAATTCCATGATTGCATTTGGAAGAGTGTTAGCTAGTAGAATCCTTTTAAATTGAACTCTGGATGCATAAATACTTTGTAGTCTCTTGAGAAATAATCATGCAAGTGTTTTAAAGGGGATTTTATTAATGTGCTTCAGTTCAGAAATGATTCAGAAATTAGTTTTTCCTTGTCTGCGTGGTGCATCCACTTGTTGTCTGTCATCATATGATTTGGGTTTGATTGCAGAAACACTGTTGGAATCGTAATTCAGTCAGTGGACTATTTATGTTCTTGGAGTTATGGCTGTGCATAAATAATTGCAGGATCAGCACCTAGCACTGTGAATTTAATACAGAACCATATTGTTATTTGTCTGTCTACAGTTTTTCACAGTAAGGCTCTGCATTGGAATGCATATAAGACTCAAATTCCATATACAGAATGCATGTTATTACATATAAAATAATATAAGTATGCATTCTTAATTTATACATTAACAATTACATGAACACTTTTCACTCCCAGATATATTTATTCTCTCCCTGCAGGACAAGGCCTCAAGGACAAGAGTCCAAGTACTGTTCGCCTGATGAATAGAGACTTGTTAGAACTTGTAGGGCACAAGCCCTGGGAACAAAGGAGCAAGCTAACTGCAGACTCTTGAGCCGTTGCAGTTGAGATGGCAACCAGATGGACAAAGAGGAACAAGTAGCCAGATAAGGGAACGGATAGTGCCGATAAGGAACTTTATTAATTAAGAAAGCCACGTAGGAAGAAACCCCCTAATCTTAGAATAGAAATTGTTGCTATGACAAGGCAAACTAATCAGTTCCTATTGTTTTAAAGGTGTGCCTTAAATGTCAACCAATCAGTGTTTTTTATGTTTAAGATTTAACCAATCAGTGTGTAATATGTAGAAGATAGAAACGTATATAATTGTAAGAAAATCACTAATAAAGGGACAACTTGCTTGCATCAAGCTGCGTCCTGTCTCTTCATTCGCCACATCTCCCAGCACTGGTGATGTAGGAGAATGCTTATGTGATAGACAAAGAGCTGAGGAAATGAGATGCTGAACTTCAGATTCCTGTTGTCTTTTAAATATTTTTTTCCATTAATTTTGATTACCTAAATAATTTCTGTATTTGGATACAGAAAACCTCTGAATGAAGAGGGAGTTTTATCGAGATCTCCTGAGTCCAAAAGACACGCTTTAGTATTTGGATGGCTATACCTCCAAACAGCGCAACAATCTTATTTCTGTAATACCTATTTAAAAAGGTCATTTTCTCAATTGATATGCCTGTTGAATGCTATAATTACCAAATGCATATATAAGAATTTAGAATATTAGGAATCTTAAAGGAATACTACTTCATGATTTTATATATAGCACCTATTACTTCTCTTCCTCCCTAGAATATTTGCTTTGTGGCCTTTTTCTTGAAGAAATTGTTTCTTTTACAATAATGTACAGAGCATTTAGATGCATATCCCCTATAATAATGATGGATGAGGATCTTTCTTAGTAAAATCAGGGAACACAGAATGAGATCCAGTGTCTTTTATTTCTCAGTCATTAATTTCTCATACCTAACCCAAAACTAAGAGCTAGAGGTTGCACCAAGCCATATAGTACTGGAAAAAGACCTGACATTTGAGTCACACAGTAGGCAAATTCTATGATTCTCCATTCACAAATGGCAGATACACTGGGACACTGTCTAAGAAGCATGATTAGCAAGCATGCTAGCTAGTGAGTCTGGGCATGTGTTATTTTACAGGTCCAAAAGAGTAATTCATTAAACCACAATATTTTTAAAATAATATTCCCTTGTAACAGCTATTTTATTTAGAAGTGAAAGGTAATAGTCTTTCTTCCAGTACTCCTTCCTTGCTCCCTCTGACCCTGCTGTAACATACTGTATCAACCATATTAGCTCAGGAGTTTTAGAAAACTGAAATTGTGCTCCCCGTACCATCCTGGAAAAATATCTAATGAAATCATCCACTAAGGACAAAGAAGCATCTTTTAATCTTTCAGAGATACCTTCAGCTGGTAGTTCTAAATTTTTTTTTTTCAACCCTAAAATGAGTCCTAGCTGGAACAGTAGACTAGGGACCCCACTCCATGCACAGAGACAGTAACCTACAGAGGAAGACTTTGCAGCCCCTGTTTCCTTTGACAGCATCTCTCCAGCAACTGTCTCAACCTGTCTAAGTGCTTTCTCTTTTTATTCATTTGTAACTCTAACCCTGAGGGGCTGATAGTAGGCCAGGAGACCCCAGCCACAGGCTTAGTGTTTCTTACAGGAGCGTTCTTCAAGCAGCCCTTACTTGCACTTGGTAGCCCCTTTGCTGTTTTTCTAGAGCCCCGCTCCAGTTACGGTGCTGCATTTCCTCTGAACTCTGAAGTCTGATAATTTCTCTGAACCTAGGCAGGGTTCTCAGTCCACCTAGATGCTTGATATTCTTCAAATGAGAGTAACATTTGCAACCCCTAAAAGTTTAAACTTAGTTAAAAACTTTGTAAGAGGTTGAGAGGGAGAGATACTCACAAATACTCAGTTAATAAGAGCTTTACAAATCCCATGGCTGCCCAAGAGAATATGATACTGGAATAAGGTGCAAGAGAAGGAGGAATTGCTGTATGATACTGATTTATTTTTGAGAATGCACATATATGAGGGTAGCTTTTAAATTATTGTGTGTTCTACAATGGATGACTGTATTAGTGCTAATAAACTATGCCTCGAAGCATGTTTGGTCTAGATTCTGAAAGATAAAAGGGAGAATTCCTCTGATGGATAACGGTCACTCAGGACTCTGAGTGTGTGGCGAGGCTGAGGGGAAGGAAATGGGATGTGTTAATGTAATTCAGGCTGATCACATGAAGCTGTCTTTTGTAGGGTAAGCTTTTCTGCTTACCTTGCATGGATCCCTGTGTGCATGGGGTGAACGAATTTAAATGTGACAAAGATCAAGTTTGGTATGGAACGATTTCTATTTGTCTCAGCTTTCTTTAGCCATCTGAGGTATTTTATTTTTAAGCTTGAATTTAAGCTTGCAGATATTGCAGGGAATACTGGGTAAAATCTGAAGTGACTTGCTCAAAGGCAGAAAGGAAGTCTGAAGCAGTAGAAGTTTAAATTTCAGACTTGGGTCCCACCTAGCCAATGGATTCACTTTTCTTTCTCAAGGTCCTGTTAGTTTCTGGGTACGTTGAAGCCTGTCTTGATACAGAGTCCACAAAATTATTGAAAACTGAAGCGAAGTGCTTATTAGATAATGATCAGATTCTTTTAAGGCTTCTGGTTTTTCTTTTGCTTTAGTTGTATCTGAATGGAATAATCTGATTTTTATTAACTTCATATATCTTTAGTCTCTGTTAACCTTTAGTAGAGGCAAGTTGTCCTTGTGAAGTGCATACAGAAGGTGGCCAGTAGGCTGCAGAAGATTAAGTAAGCAAAAAAGGAATTAACCTTTTTCCCTACCTCTCTTTCATCCTTTGACTATTTGTTGGGAAGGTAAAGGCACAGACTGGTTCCCACAAGCCCTGCTTCCTTTGAATGAAACCATTTCTGTGCCCTGCCTTTGTGCATTAGGCTGTGCCGCTTTTCAAATTCTGTTGCTAAAGAACATGTGTATCGTCTTACAGGTAAATCATGGTGTCTGACTTCAGAGTGGGAAGCTTGCTGTTGTTTCAGCACTTAGTGTGCTCAGCTCTTTATATGAGCCTCACAAATTACTAGGATGAAA